>NC_080836.1:104637825-105273658 GCF_030435755.1 Ochotona princeps
TATGTATCCCAGTCACCAGGGAGCTGTCCGCATTCCTTTCCTCTCCAGCTTCCCTAAGCCTGCGGTCCTCCAGGCCTCTTCAGATCACCTCTGCAATCCCACCAATTTCTCACGGGGGACAACAACACCCTGTGTGGATGTCACAGCGCATGTGAGAAGAATGCGTTTGTTTCACTGTACGGCAAACAGCCTTAAAGACTTGCAACAATTTGTGAAAATATTTTCAACGAAATATTTGTAAATCTGTGCATGGTACTGAACATGACCTCTTCTGTTGAGCTCTGCTTGTCCATCTGGGTGGCCAAGTCTTCATCTGCTGGTCCGTCCATCTGCCCACTCATAGTGTCAAATGAGTACAGGGGCTGTGGTGAACGCTGCCTCTCCCCTTCGAAGCTCCTGTTGGATTTCACCGCCTCCGTGGTGGTGTTGGGAGGAGGACCTATGAGAGGCGGTTGGATGGTGGAGAGGACTAATGCAGTTCTGCAGGGACTCGATGAGTTCTAGTGAGCCTGGGTTGTGTAGAGCAAGATGGCCTGTGTTCATACTGGCCTTCTCTCACGGGCTACTGTCCATCTGCTTTGTACTGCAACGGAAGCAGCACAGACTTTCTCCAGACATTGATGCTGTGTCCTTGGACTTGGGCTATTCAGAACTTCTTCCCTTAGAAATTGTGCAGTTCCAGGTCGTCTGTCCCAGCAACAGAAAATGTGGCCTTATACGATAATAAGAGGCAAATTCTCCAAGAAAATATAATCCTTAAAACGTATACATCTAACGGCAGACTCTCCAAAATCCACGAGCACTGTCTCTGTCCACATTGTTATGACAGCAGAGCCAGCCCCCTGTGATGGTGCGAAGCAACGTGTGCCAGGGCAGCTATAAAACAAATGCCCAGGAGGCCAAGCATCCATTTGAAGATGCTTTGAGAGCTTTCCTTTGCATTTGCAAGTTCACCTTGTCTAGAGGAAAACACCACAGTTGCTCAGCCTGAACAGATGGCCTCTCCGAGGCAGCTCAAGGCCGCAGTAACCTCAGAATAACATCCTAAACACTCCATCCCTGGGCTGCTCCTCCTGTCCACTCCAGGCCAAGGCCCCGAGGACAGCCAGCGGGGAAGCGATCGTATATGCTGGCCATGGACACTGAGCCAGAGTGAGGACTCCAGGTGCAGACCAGGTGTGATGACCGTTTGCATTTGACCTTGTCAAGGATTTGAAGTTCTAACAAAAAGAGGTGTTCAGCCTGCAGGTGCAGCCAGGAGAGGTTTTGGCTGGCCAGGGGCTTCAGGGATTGGATCCTTTTCAGGCTCCACCTGGAGGGCAGCAGGTGCTAATTAAACAGCAAGAACATCTCCTGGAGTGTTGAGGATTCCTGAGAAGTCTCCACCAAACCCTCTCCCTGATGAGAGTTCACCAATGCAGACCTCAGGAAGACGCCGTGCAGTGTCTTGTCTGTGGAATCCACAAAATATGAGTTTGTCATTTACACTTGGAGGTGCATGGGTTACACGCTAAAACCTGAGTTAGCAAGAAAATGTGGGAAATCAGCGTACAAGGTTAAGATGTTTTTGGTGAACTGAGACATAGAAAGACAATTAGCTTCAGTTCATGTGAATAAAAGAGAATCTTCCTTGCCTGTCCTGTTCTTACCACCAACCTTTTCTTGAGCTGAGGTTCTGAGCTCTGGCAGTAATTGTGGCTGCAACCGCCATGCTAAATGTCTTTTTTTTTTTTATCCTACATCTTGGTGAGAGAGAAATAGGGGAGGTAAGGAGCAGAGATGAATCCCAGGATTTCTGAGGAGATTTTAAAATTCCCTGATCTCAGTGTGTTCAACTGCAATGTCCTCTTTATCCTCCAACTGGATTGCAAATATATCAAACCAGTAATACTCTGCTCAGACGGCTCGCCCATGAGCAGTGTGGCCGGTGTGTCCCAGTGTGTCCCGCAGCGGTAAGACCGGGGTGGAGTGCACACACTAGTTTTCTGTCTGTGTCCTAGGCTCAACAGCTGCTTCCTCACTCTGGGCAATGATGCAGGGACTTGAACGAGTAGATGAATGGGAATGGGCTTCTCCCCTCCCACCTACTCACATACACGTGTGTGGGTCTTACCAAGAGCCTCATTGTGTAGACCTGCTGGCCAGAACACCGTTGTCTCATGTGTTTGCGACCCCAGTCCTCACAGTTTGAAGTCATGCCTTTGTTTGGCCAACACAAGGCAGAATCAGGTAGTGTTTCCATAAACGTGACCCTTCAGCTCCCTGCCGAAGATTCCATCCTGCTCGGAGGAGGCAGGGGCTAATTCGGCAAATGAAGGACCAGCACTGCCAAAGGAATCAATCATGCAGGTCTGGCAAAAGAAGCTGCAGGTGTGATGGGTGGCACTGCCAGAGTCAACTGCTCACAGAGGAGGGGCCAAATGCAGACACAAGAATGAGGGCAAGAAGCCGATCACCCCGGACAGAGGAGAAGGGGCCACGGACCTGCAGGTACAAGTGCCCCCAAACTGAAAATGGGCTCAGCTCTTGATGGTTACAGCACTCGGTAGAGTGGTGACAAAGTACACAGGCGGACACTCCCTGGGCAAGCTTGCAGCAGTTGGCCTGCCATGGTCTAGCCAGGGACTTCCACTTGGGTGGAGGTCTCTAAGCACCCCAGCACGCCTCACCATCTTCTCTCAGACAGGCATCACACTCACCAAGCCCATGGGTTTGGGGTATCTGTGTACTTCGGACATCCTCCGCAGTGTATAAAGTTTTATTTTGATTTTTGAAATTTGGAGGGTTGCCAAATTTTGCACCCTTGCTCCTCTATCTCCCCCCTCCTTTTTTTGACTCACAGGTTTCCTGTCTATTGTACCGTTTCACACTGTTCAGCCAGGCTTATGCCCAGGTTCTCCTGAGCGCTCAGTCAGTGCCTACAGGATAAGGAGAGAGCCAGGGGATGGCATGACTGGGATTGGCTCCTGATCTCTTATTCTCCCTGTACAGCTTTTCTGCAGTTTGTGTCGCTGTGAGCTGTGAGCGCCTGGCTTTAGCGTTTTGTTTGGATGGGTTTTGCATGCTTACAGAACTAGTTCCTGACACCCTAATTTCACCTTTTTCCTTGCTGCTTTTGTGTTCTGACTGCAGCCTTCTGAGACCCAGACTGGTTTGTCCTCTGCCTTTGGTTCCCCTTTCTACTTACCTCTTCTCCCCTGAGCTCTTCTTGTTGTCATTATTATCCCCATTAAATTAATGATCTGTTTATCATTCCTTTCATCCTGTCATTCATTACGGCAAAAAGACTTTGTTCTTGGTGTTAGGACTTCTAACCTTGGAAGGCTGGTGACAGGTAAAGGGCTGGACAAGGGCGAAGGGCCATGGGCGAAGGGCCATGCCCATCACATCAGAAAACAGAAGCAAATACACAGAGAGAAGCCTCAGTCATGTTCACCCAGGATGTCAGGAATGGGGTCCTGGTCACGACCTAGCAGCATCTGTCTAGTCTCCTGGTGGGCAGAAGATGGGGAACCTACAGACCTGCTCTTTAGAACTGTGATCAAATGCACAATATTACAATCCAGAATTGAAACACAAGCATGCTATGGTCTTACATATCTATCATGGGGTGTCAGGAAGTAGACCCCCTTCCTGTTGGTCTGCTCCTTCTAGGATTTAGATTGCTACCCCAACAGGAGAGTGACTCACAGGATGAGGTTGGAGAGGTTGCCCTAGTACATGGAGAGCAGCCCATTTACAGCATCCTGGGCACAGGTCACCAAGCCAAGCTGAATTTTGAGGAGCGCCAGTCTCCTTTCCTTCTGTCGAAGACACCAAGAAGTTGGCCAAGCCGCTGGCAATTCTCTAGACCATGCCAGCCTCATGGCTGGCGAAGCTTGGGATTCTAATGAGACCTGGGCCAGTGACAGAGGTTTCTGTATCAGTAGGGCTCAAAACTGTACTCATTTTAGCCTCTTGAATAACACACCTCAGACTGAATCCAACAGGGCCATTCCACAACACTTTGTTTTATTTCCTAAGAGAGGTGAAAACTTCCAGGAATCATACAAACAGCCAGGGTACCGAAGACATTCACATGGTCCCACCTGTCGCCTGGTGTGTTTGTAATTGCCCCATGTTTTCAACACAGGTCAGCAGAGCCTGCTGGCCAGCAAGGGGGAGGAAATGCAGAGAAGTGAAAGCCAATGCACTCTGCATTGGAAAATAAATTGGAAAATAAATGGAGTCGATTCTGATTCTGGCAATTTGAGAGGAAATTTTTTGAGGGGATTGAAATTAGATGGGAAAAGAAATTGGCTCATGAATTGAGAGGCATCAGTCAGCGTCTCAAGGAATGTGAAATTCCAGCATCAAAGGGCTATTCACATTGCTTCGATTGCTTCTCAATAGAGTCTTCAAATGTTTATTGCACAGAAATGCAAAATGGTGGTGGGCAAAGCATACTGGGACAAGAGCAGTGAGCCAGAGAAAGGGGCGGGGTCAGCCACAGTAGGATGGATCCAACACATCCCGGAACATTTTAAACTGCCATGCTAGTTCCTGTTCTCCAGCCTCTGACGCTGCACATAAGGCATGGGAGGCTAAACTTGTGAGCTCCTTGTTCAAGACTGTATGGCTGTAATCGGCCCAAGTTCTACAGGACGGGTCTCCGAAAGCAGGTGCTTTCCCCCCCTCTGTCCCACATTCTGCAGATCCCGGCTGGTGACTCGCCTGCTGAGTCCTTCCATGCAACTCCGATGAAGCTGTTTTTTCTCAGAATAAGGACTTTGCAGTCATTCAGGAACGCAGAGCTAAGAATGTCACCAGGGCCCAGCCCTTCCAAGCAAGTGAATCAGATTTGAGTGGAGACCAAAGTGGAAGCAGTGGGTATGAATGCAGACCTGGATTCTAAGAAGCAATGATACTTCTGATTTCCCATTCTGCCTTCCAGTTTTCTCTTATGGTAAACTGTAAGTGTCTATGCTTTGCACACCCCTTACATTCCACATGGCAGCAGGGGCCAGGGAATCTTCTGAGCAGAGAAAGGCCTGGGGCTGCCTGTGGAGACTCTCCACTGGACAGGACGCATAGCCAGCAGCATCTGTCCACATCAGGCATTTGATGACCTGAGCTCACTCTCAACATGGCCTGCCCCGGCACCCCAGAGCCATTTCAGGCGCTCCACCCAGGGCCGCCCACCTAAAGACCATCTGACACAAGGTGCTTTCAACCAGGAAACTCAAACCCCAAGTTGAGTTCATTCCAGCAAGAGGATCTGGAATTTGGTGCCAGGACGGTGGGAATGGGACCGGATGAGAAATTCCCAGCACCATTGGGCAAGGGTGACAACCAAGCTGAGCTGGTCCTTGGAGGGACAGGAAACTGCCAGAGCCATCCAGGTGACATGAGTGCAGAGGTCATGGTATAAGACAAGCCTGGCAGAGCAGGTAACGGTAAGCCCAAGTCCCTCTGCCCCCATACTCCACAGGTATCCATGGGCTTTGTGATAGAGAAAGAAACTATGCAACGAACACAAAACTTCGTTTAGACACTAAAGCCCATGGAAAGGGGACTTCACAGCAAGACAAAAGACAACAGTAATACACAAATGACTTCTTTCTCTGTCAACCTTGCCTTTCCCGTCAGACTTTTCCTCCCTCTCTGCTTCTTACCAAGAGTAGAGGACAGCACTGCCCTGCTCTCCATCAGCATGTGGGGCTACCCAGAGGCGAGCAGGTGGCGCTGCTCTGTGGACAACACGCAGGTGGTGATGAACCTATACACTGCGTGTCTGCTTGAAATCAAACAGCTGATCGCAGAGACTCAGGAAGAGTTTCCTTGGCTGTCTTCATTGTGGATCATCCCGAGACTGCTAGGCACATGGCTTGAGCTCTCCTCTGGCAAGCACGGAGGGGCAGGGGCCAAATGGGGGTCCTGCTGCACGGTCTCCCGGGAGCACACTTTGGACCCTATCCAAGAGGAGTGGGGCCAAATGGGGGTCCTGCTGCACGCTCTCCCAGGAGCACACTTTGGACCCCATTCAAGAGGAGTGGGGCACACACCCCACTGGGCATCGCCAGCAGGCAAATCAGGATCAGAGACACTAATGTTGAGAAACCACCTGGTAGATGAGGAGGCTGTAACCCATAACAGACTTGATGCCTAGAGGCGGCAGGTCCCCAGAGTTGCCGGGGTACAGATACATTCGAGAAGATGGATGTGTGCGCCCCTTCCAGCACTGATGTGTGTCTTACAGGTTCCCCAGGGGCCCTATTTCCAAGTCAGGCTCACGTCACACCACATCTCACAGTTCCCATGCATCTACACTGGATTAACACCCCTGTGCTTGCCCAGAGTCCAGGCTACTTTGCAAAGTCAATGCCCCCCTTCCTTATTCTTGCTGCTTGAGGCTCTGCCTCAATTCCTGGTAAAATCACAAAGTCCTGAATGGAAACTGCTTTTGTCTTACTCACCCTTTGATTCACTACACAGACCGTGTCCATAAGACCTGCCAGGCTGAGCAAGGTGAGTGGCTCCCTGAAGTGGGTTCAAGGCCTCACACTCAGGTGTTTGGCACTTGTTCTGGGAGACAGAAGGATGCCCTTAACTTACCCTGCAGATTCCAAGGGGCTGGAAGTAGGCAGGTCACATTTCTTAGGGACCAGTGTTATGAAGCAGTGGGGTCAAACCAAGGCCTGTGGCAGCAGCATCCCATATGCATGTCAGCAGAGTCCCAACAACTCCACTTCCACTACACTTCCCTGTAATACACCTAGGAAAGCATCCGGAGATGGCCCAAGCGTTTGGACACCTGCCACTTGTGTCGAGTACCTAGATGGAGTTCTAAGCTCCTGGCTGGGGCGTAGTCTAGCCCTGGCCATTATGGTCATTTGGGAAGTGAACCTGTAGGTGGAGAAGCTCTCTCTTTCTTTTTCTCTCGCTCTATTTCTTTCTCTGTCTCTCTCTAACTCTGACTTTAAAATAAGTAAATAAATCCTTTAGAAAAATCCAAACGCTTCATTGCCTGTTAGAGAAGAGTATGGAGAGGGCCCAGGGTGTGGACAAAGTTGCAGAAACAGCATGCCCCAATCCAACCCCTGGAGCATGGAGGGGGTATGGGGCGGGGAGGTAGTTATAGGGACAGCATTCCCCCGCTCCAAGCTCTGGAGCACCAATGTTTTGCTGGTTCCTTGCAGGAAAGCATCCCTGTTAGAAAGACAAATTTCTACTTGTTTTGCCCATAAACCGTGAGAGCTCACTGGGGGACTCTGTCACCAGCGCCCACCCTGCTTGCGTGCTAAGATGGCTCACTGAAGTACATGATCCTCAAGATAGGCAATGCGCAGACATGTGGCCTTGTTTATCCGATTAGATGGCCTGGCTTAACACACCCATGCTTCCAATCAGCCCCTGATGAGCCGGGCGCCCCACCAAGATGCTTGTGTGTGGAAGCCTCCGTGTCTTTCCCCACCAAGTGGAAGTCAGAGGCAGGGCAAGGGCTCCATGTGAGTTCATTCATTCCTGGGCTGCTGCCTGATGGAGGCTTCCACCCCAGGGCTGGGCTGGGGGTTGGGGCAGGAGGAGAAGGAGCACCCAGATGTCTGCAAAAGCTTTCACCCCTCCCTTCAGTGTCACAGATGCCCTCGCTGTCATGAGCCAAGGCTCCACTCCACCCTGCTGCACCCCCACCTCGACACCTCGTGTTTCGTCTCTGCAAGGAGCTGATTCTCTGACTGCTGCCAGTGGCAGGGCCAGCACCCAGCTCTAAACCAAAGGAAACTGAGACCACAGTTCCCAAGTGCCTGAGCTGGGATTCAAACCCCGACCTTGAGCAGGTGGGCTGGGGCTCATTTTGCAGAGGGAGGTAAGGAGAGGATGAAGAAGGACTGAAGCTTTGGGGAGTGGGAAGCAGGAGTATGTGTGTGCCCGTGTGTGCCCACGTGTCCCTGTGCATTGTGTGTGAGTGTGTGCGCGTAGGCTGGAGCCTGGGAGGGGATGAGGCCTGGAGTAGGGAATCCCAGACTGACCTAGCAGCTCCTTTAATTAGGAGCAGTTCCAATGGCAGGTCCCTTCCAGTTGCCTTCAGCTATGATGGTGCAATTCCTTTTCATACATTCAACAGGCTTTGTTTTGAGTGCAGTTATGTAACCTGCTTTATTTTTTATTAACATTGTAAATTTTTATGGGCATTAGAGAACTTCATGCTGAGCCCTGCCAAACTCCCCATGAATGAGCTGTTGGGTGGGGACCCCTCCCTGGAGGGCTTGGCCCCCACACGTCCGCTGGTTTGGCCTGTGAGCTCCACTACCTGCTGGACTTCCTTCTGGGACCCCCTGGAGGCAGAGGCTCTGCCTCCACAGGATGAGCAGCACACGCTGACCCAGTCACCCACACACCAGGGTGGTCCCTGCTCTGATGAGCTCACTTCAACCTGACCTACCTAACCGCTGGCCCTTCCCTCCCTGTCCCTCATCTAGGATGTGCAAGTGCTGGTTTATCTCTGCCCCTCTCAGACCACAGACAGCCAGCCCCACAAGGGCAAGATGCAGGCCCTGGTATGGGAACAGCACTATCTAGGCCTCTCCTGGGCTGTCTGCCTGAACCACAGAGCTTAGCAGCAGCCAGTGACATCACTTCATGAAAATGTCCCGCTGAAGACTTCAGGCCCTGTCCAGGATGTCCCAGCAGGTGTCAGGGCCCCCTGTGCTCAGAGGATCGAAGCTGTACCCGGGGTGGGCTCTGTGACAGGTAACGGTGAAGCGTAGGTTTGGCCATGGGAATCCAGAGCTGGGTGGGTTTCCAGCTCTAGGTTATAGACCACAGCCAGGACTTGACACAGCCCCCAGGCGCAGGGTGGTGCAAGGACTGTCTGGGTATATGCTGCCCCACATGGGCTGGAGCCAACATCAGTGCTACAGGGTCAGAGATCATCCCGGGTTTAGTGCTTGTGTATGGAAACCAGGAAAACCGTACCTGCTGGACTCACCGTTAGAATCAGCTGATTAGCTGAATGGGACTGAGGCCGGCCTTGTCCTTCCTTGTCCTTCCTGCTAGACACCCAGCTGGTTCCCGTAGGAGTTGGGTGATGAGTGCAGTGCAGTGGGACTGAGCCCCTGGCGAGTCGCTGGGGACCTAGGAGCAGCCCCGGATCTGCTCATTGAGAGTCTGTGGATCTTACAGGATGTGGCTGGAGAATTTGTGAACCTGTTTTTGGTTACAATGGACAGGAACTTGGTCCTTGTGGGTGGAGTGAGAAAGGGAAGCTAAGAGGAGGAAATCGTGCCGTCTCCGAGGGAACAGTGATGGGCTTCAGGAACAAGAGTCGGTCTGCCAGTCTACCTGCCAGGGCTGGGATTGCCCAGCTCCTTTGTTCTCAGCCCAGCAGGACCTGAGATCCACATCTGAAGGCTCCTGCCACAATCCACCATAGAGCAAGCGAACATTCTTGCAGGAAAAGCCCACTGCGCCAGGTTGGGATCAGGAAAGGACAGCACGCCCAAGAGAAGGACAGGTGGTCTGAGCAGGCTACCCAGGGGATGCTCTGGTCAGAGGCTCATCCTTCATGTGAGAAGCAGGGGTCCCCAGACCAATGCTGACTGTGTATTTTTAATAAAGTTTTATTGGGGGACAGCTGGAACAAGCGCTCCAGGAGACAGCTGTCCCTCTTGTCACTGGGAAGAACCCTCACCATTAAACAGAAACGTTGTGACTTGGGGCTGGTCCTGGTGGGTAAGGAGACAGAGCAGCAACGTTCCTGCATATCCTGGATCCTCTGCATGTAGAAGTGACTCGGCTCCGGAAGCATCTGAAGACCTCACAGGTGCCAGTGACGTGGTGAGATGGAGGAGGCTGGGAAGCAGCATGGTTAGTGACCTTGCACCAGGGTTGAGGGCCCTATGAGGAGGGTTCTGGGCTGCTTCAATCCCATGTGGGTGATCCAATAGGAAACGGCTGACCTCAGAGTTCTCGACCTACGAGGGCACTCAAATACCCAGTGATCTCCTTGGTAGATATGGACCTTGGTGGGGATACTGACAATCTTTGATGAAGTATCGACTGCTTCTGTGGCAAAAGCACTTGGGAGGTTTCCAGGGGTCTCTGGGACTAGGATACAGACCTCCTCTTATTGTCCTTTTCCACTCTGGGGTCCCCTCCTGCTCTGTGCATATGACCTCCTGTTCAGAGCCTGTCAGGGTCGCTCTTGGATCCCACTGTATGTCTCTATATTTTTGCTAATGTCTAATGCAGTTTAGAATCTGTTATCTATAAGTCATCTGTTGTAATCTTGAAAGAGTATACTTCACATCTTCCTCACACGCTCTAAGAAGCTGGAAGATTCCTCTGCCCTCCCGACGCATTGCAGAATACTAAAGGGCATTACAAGCGTATCAGGTTTTTCAGTTCATTGATGTAGTTCCTCTGGGGATCCCACCTTCTCCAGGGGCAATGCTGTATTTGAGGTGGTTGTTGCACCCCAGGGGTCAGAGGAATCATAGGGAAACCCACAGTTTTTCAGGGAACTCCCTCAGAAAAGTCTAGAGATAAGAACATAAATTTTGCCAAGGGTTATTAGTGTTCCAGGATACCAGTTGTTTAGTTACAGCCCTGGGTGGCCTTCAGAGATAGAAGAATTGTAAATTTCCTTCTGGACTCAGGAGAGGAGCTTTGTCTGGTCCTGATTTAGTTCTAGCTCTGGCTCCCCATCCTCTCTTGCACTAACCATCAGGGTCGCTCAGGAGCCCCAAAACTAGCTCAGATAGACAAGGAAAGATGAATATAGAAAGCTTTGAACAGACAGCAAAAGTCAGCTGGCCTGTAATTGCTCAGCCTGTACTTTACTGGTCAGGCTGCCGACTTGGCTTTTCCTGGACCTCACTAGGTAGGATGTTGAGTTCAGTCATTCCACACTTGCTGAGTTACTGGAGATTTCTCTGTGCACCTGCCTAAGACTGTTCTACTCTTCAATTGTTAATATATGGCTTGTTAGAGTTATAAAACTGTTTTGATTATCCAAAAATGCACGAAGTTCTGTCAAATCTCACTTGAATACTATAAACTGCTAAATATAATAATAATAATAGAAGGGGTGAGGGATGCTAAGCGGCATACAGCAGCAGCATGGCAGCATCCGACTCACTGTGTGAAGCCAACCTGCTCATCTCGTGTCGGGCTCCCCCTGTAACGTCCCCTCTCCCTTCACCCCAAAGGGTCTGTCAAGGGTCCAGGGCACAATAAGCTCTTCCCTGCCACATGAGAAGCATCTCTCAGACAGAGCATGATCTGGGGAGCTTTGGGATGGCTGCCAATAGAAGGCAGCCACAGATCCTCTGTGGACAGCAGGCATGTAGGTAGGGACCAGGGAGGTCACCTTCTGAAGGGGTGCCCAGCTCCCCCCGGGGCATCGCTCACCTCTGCATCCGGATGCTGCAGGAGGACCTGTGTCTGACCCCAGACCCTGGTCCTAGGTCAACGGACTCTCATAAAGGGTCCACGGAGGAAGGGCTGTTAGAGAGGCTCCCCTCTTCCTCCCTGGCATCCCCACCACAGGGCTGACACAAGGAGCAGTGGGTGAGATGAGTGGTGGTCCTAGCTTGTGGCTCGGTCTCACAGGTACAGATCCAGCACAGGGCATGGACTCTGCTTGGGTTTCTGTTCAGCAGCCTGGTTGTCTGCCAAGCTCATCTCCCTCCTGTGGTTTCCTAAGCTCCCTAGGTCTGAGGTTACAAGTTCTCCCTGACCCTTGGGTAGCCTGAAATGGACACTCAAGTCTGAGTATAAGTCAACCTCAGAAAGAAATGTCTCTCCTCCATTCCTCAGGGCCAAGGTTGGCTGATGGAGTCTAAGTCTTCTCAATTCTGGGAACTACACCGGAGGTTAGCATATAGGATGGGCGACTCCAGCCAGGACTGTACCCTGGCCATGGACCTATCTGGGGGACCTCATGGGAAGGAATTACAGGATGAAATGGGGATTTGGGTCTCAAGTTCACTGGCCCATTGCTGTGCCATAATTTCATCTCCATCTCCGCATGTAGCAATCCAGACCCGCACCGCAGAGCACAGCGCTCTGGAGACAGCATGAAATCCAACCCAGCAGCACCTTCTCCTTTCTTGTTTTTAAGATTACTTCTTTAGTTGAAAGCAGAGTTACAGAGAGATATCTTTCATCCATTGGGTCATTCCCTAGCTGGCCACAATGTCCAGGACTGGGCAAGGAGAAAGCCAGAAGTCAAGAGCTTCTTCTAAGTCTCCCACATGGGTGCAGGGGCACACAGACTAGAGCCATCCTCTGCTGCTTTTGCCAGGGCATTAGCAGGGAGCTGGATCGGAGCAACAAGGACATGAGCCAGTACCCATATGGCATGCTGGTGTCACAGCTGCAGTGTAACCTGCAGTGCTAACCCCATGACCGCCTTCTTTCTAAGCAGGGGATAAGATAGTCTTGCTGTGAAGCCAGGAGGGGAGCCCCTTCTGGAAATGCTAAGATTTGGCCACCACAAATAGTGTCCGATGGTGGAGCTAGTCAGGACGAGGTCCCTTTTGGAAGTGCCTTGCAGCGCTTTCCATGCCGCTGAGCTCATGCCCCAGATGGCTGCTTTGTTTTCTGCTCGCTAGTCACCATTCTTGGCATTATTAGTAGAGACAGAAAGACAGTAGCAATCAAAAGAAAACAAACCCAGCCACAGGGCCAGGAAGCTAACCAGGCCTGGCACACTGCTCAAGGCCATGCTCATCTCTCACATACAGGGAAGACACACCAAGGACCGCCCCCAAGTGTCTCCTTGGAGACCAGGTAGCCCCAGAGTGACACCCAGTGATTCAATGCATCTCACCCATGTCAAGGTCTCTGGGTGGTCCCACGAACTTGTGAGCATCAGGGAAGACCTGGAGCCAAGGTGCCAGACCCCTGAGCCACTCAGAAAGGGTGGGCACCACCATGCTTCCTAATGCTTCCAAGCCCTCCCAGCACAGGCCTGTCCATCAGGGGGAGGCTATAGGGAGCTGTTTTGTGAGCTATCTTTGCTGGGTAATCAAGAACACCAGGAACCAGAATGACTTCCATTATTCTTGGCGGGTTTAAAAAAGAAAAAGACATGTGCCTGCAGCTGCAAATAGCTTCGGGACAGTGAAGCAGATTGGCTTCCTTGAAGCTCTCACGGCGGATGACCAGGGACTCTCCATCAGTCCTCAAAGCAGGGAGAAGTGACACCTATTGCTTGCCTGATACAGTTTTGATGTGTGTCCTTGTGAGTGGAAAATGAGAAAGAACGAATAGGAAGCCTGCCTGCCTGCCAATTCCCAAGTGAAAGAAAACCACACACCAACTAGTTTTCAGCTCCTTGAGGGAGCTCAACAAAATTCCCGGGGCTGTACAATCAGGGAGGGTAAGAGGACAGCGTCAAAGATGCCTTCCTGCACTTGCTGTAGCTTCAGTGGCCAGTACCTCATACACCTGTCCTTGTTCACCCCTGAGGTTGAATCCCCAGTCAGAGCTGGGGGTGGGGAGACCCAACAGTGGCTGAAGGAAGAAGTCGCGGTTATCAGAGCTATGGGCTGTGCTTTCACGCTGAGCTGGACACCACGGGGACCTGTCTCCCGCAGACAAGGTGGACACTGTGCAGCCAGTAAAAGGATCAGGTGTTTCTCTTGTTCTGAAAGCACTGTTCACTCTCACAGGTAGAAGCTTGCAGCTCCAAATTCCACCCAGGTGCTCCAGGCCACCTAACTGAGTTGGGGCAAATGCCCAGCTCCCACCCTCCAATGTTCTTGTACCTATCTCCCCTGGACTGGGATTTGGGGGCTGTGCAAGCACTTCTGCTGGCCCAGAATGCAGGAGCCAGGCGCGGCATGATCATTCTGTGTTGTGCACCTCACATTCCCATATAGAGCGCCCAGGGAGCCTGGACAAGCTTGAATCGGCCTCTGGCTTTTCTGTGGAGATGGCTCTGAATGGGAAAGAAGGGGCTGCATTGATCAGTCCCGGCTGAGGCCCCATTCGAGCCCCTGCGTTGGCAGGGGCCGAGATCCAGCTGCCTCGTGCGGCACTGAGGTTTCCTGGAGGACTGGAATTGCACAGCCTCAGGGGAGGAGTGGCGAAAGGTTGGTCAGGAGTCTGCTGTGCGGAAAGAAGCCCTGGCTCGGAAGCCGTGGAGCTGGAGAAGCAAATGTCAGTGAAAGGGGCTTTGCTGGAGGGAGGACTCTGGGACACAAGGACCGAACCTCCTCCAGCAGGTGCCGTCTTTGCGAAAACCTGGAGCTCCAGTGTGATGGCCAAAAGAAAGGGAAAGGAAACAAGCCTGCAGTGTGAGAATGAGCTTAGAGAGGAAGGACCTCCCTCTCGGAGCTTCTACACCAGCATATGGTCCTATCTATGCTAATTTCTCAACTGCTAGATTTTCCCAGAGTGATCTGCAGCAGCCCACCTTCCTCATGTTTGTGTGGAATCTTCCAGAAGCCTTTGGATAGGACCAAATGGTGGCCTATTTTCAGGTCTCCTTCCTCAGATTCCCTTGAGTGTGAGCGAGACTGGGATTTCTAAACAGTAAAATATGTCAAAGGTGATAGTTGTGTCTCTCTCCTGGGACCTCACTTGGCAAACGTGGGACAGGTGACTCGACAGCAGGATTCTCCACTGAGCTGGCTGAGCTGCCACTCTGAGAGTAGTGACATGTGCCCAGAAATCATAGGGCACCTTGGGATGCCAAGAGCAGGGCCAGCTGTCACCTAGACAGGATCCCAGGGACCTAGAAGTCCTGGAGCTGGGGCTTCCACAGGAGGCATGAAAGGATGGCATGGAAACATCCTGCTGCAGCTTTGGGGGACCCAGAACAGAGAATCAGCGAGGCTCTGACCCAGCCCCATGGAAGAACAGGCCCATGGTCAATGCTAGTTCACAGCCACTGTGCCCTGCGAAGGCCCCAAGGACACAGAACACCCACAGCGGTGGAGACAC
Organism: Ochotona princeps; assembly: GCF_030435755.1. Lineage (NCBI taxonomy): Eukaryota > Metazoa > Chordata > Mammalia > Lagomorpha > Ochotonidae > Ochotona > Ochotona princeps. The sequence goes on from NC_080836.1 coordinate 104,652,760, forward strand.
AGGTGAATCCATTGCAGCCTCTGGCCACAGCACCTTTCCCAACCAACCAATACACGACTCTGTTTGTGTATGTTTCTGCTTACAAACACCCTGTTATTGAACACACACTGCTGATTCATGGCCGTTGCACTAGAGTCCCTGCAGCCCTGCAGCCCTGCAGTCCAGGCCTGCACAAAGCTTACCTACCATGCGAATTTTTCCCAGTGAAGCACAACACAGCCTTCTGACACTGAAGAAGGATGCCTAGTGCTTAGGAACAGCACTGAAGCATCACACTGGAGGCTCCAAATACCCAACAGCAAGCCCCAGAACAGCAATGAACATGGCGCTGTGCGGACCATGTAAGAACACCTGTCCATCACCACAGGAAAGGGGAAACAAGAGGATAGCATCACCTTGTCTCAGCCTGGCTGGGAAGGTGCCCAGATGACCATGAATACACCACTACTGTGAACTTTGGGGTGGCAATTCAGTTTCAGCAGGAAGGTAACAAGAAGACAGTGTGTATCCTGTATGTCCCTCTGGGCTGTGGAACCTGGGGTCCTGTGCAATGCAAGGCAACAGGTGACTAACTCCAACCTCAGTCCCTCCTTCTGCAGCCAGGTTCACTGTCAGAAATACAATTCCATTCCTAGTGCACCTGCTTCTTCATATATCCAACTCGTTAGGCCATCCATCAACTCCTTAAAGTGACTTCTCTGCACAGGTGGCTGAATATGGATTTTGCCCATCATTCTGTTAGCAGGGTATTTGGGGTGTATTGTTAAGAGCTTCCCAGTATTAGAAAAATTCAAGGAGTTTGGAAGATTCCTTCTATTCTCAAGACAAGCCCGTGTCCGCTCAGGGTCTGTTGGCTTGGACACAAGCTCCATGTCCTTCACTTTTGTTCTTTCATCTTCTGCTTTCAGACAACCACCACATATTTTCAAACAGGGAAAGAAGCAGAGACTAAAAGAGAAGAAAATCCTTCACATAAAAATCTGTAACTGTGGAATTCTTTAAGAAAGGAAAGCCTAGGACAAGTGCACACACCAGTGGTTTCCCTGAACTCCAGCACTGGCTTACTAGCATAGCTCACACACGTCACCTGCTTGGACTATTCCACCGGGTCACCTGCTCCCCAGCCCTGCCTCTCTGCATGGCTGAAGTGCTCAGACATTGTTTTCATTTGACTCCTTCATCTCAGACATCTGCTCGATGGCTGTATTCCAAGCTGCTATTAGGAGCTGTCACGCGCGCTGTTACAACACTCGTGAGAATCAGGAGGGTTCAAGCAGTGCCCTCACAAGAGTCCATGGGGACACGTGTGTATGGCTCACCTGCTTCTGAAAGCACCTGTGGCCAGCACCTCACCAGCACTGACAGAAGGAAACGCGGTTTTTGAAAAGCAAAGAATTAAAACTGAAGCACAGTGCAGAGCAGCACGGTGGACCAGGATGAGGTCTGTGCCCTAATGCACGCGGGGCCACCGTCTAGGGGCACAAACTCAGGCTTTGCTTGCTCACTCCCAAGCTTGGGGTCCAACGGGGTGCCCTCTGAACTCAAACTCTTCCCCCCCAGGGCTCTCGCCCCTTCCTGTGGGATCAGGGTAGGTAGGGCAAAAGCTTCTCATACAAGGACAGAGCACAGGATTGCAAATGGGAAACCGCTTGTTGCTGTTGAAGTCCACGCTGTCACTTGTCACTGCCCTCTCCCAGTCCTGAATAATTGAAGTCCTTCTTATGGGTAAACCTGAAGGACATGAGGGAGGAGATTCCGAAATGTAATTCCCATCCTTAGAAGCATAAAGGGATTGTGGTGATGCTGCAAACGCTCCGTGGAAACTTGAATGTGAGCTGTCATCCCATCAGCGTGAGCTTGGTCTTTCCGGACAGTCACAGTGATCATGGGATAGGCCGGAGAGTGGTCCCCAAGGTCCTCAGCTCCTGAGCACTGCAACTGGTGAACTCTGTTCTTTAAACACAAGAGATTTTTCTGATGTGACGAAGGGTCTTTCGACAAGGAAACGGAGCTAGACTGCTCAGGTGCAGCTCAATGCAACCAGAGGAAGGGGAGGAAGAAAGAGACTGACCAGAGAAGGCCAGGTGATCCTTGATGTGAGATGCCCAGTGCTGGCTTTGAGGGAGGGACAAGAGACACAAGTGGGAGGATGGGGTCTTGCTCTCCCTGCTGCGGCTCTGCTTCCAGCTGGGGACGCTGCTTCCCGACCCTGCAACTGCTCCGCTGCCTGTTTCTCTCCATCTCTGCGGGCTGTGAGCTTCACTGGCACACAGAACTCTTTGTTGTGTTCCAAATTCTGCACGGCCTGGCCCCTGGCCACCATTCAGTAAATGTTTGTTAGCCTAAGGGGTGAGTAGATAAAGTGCTCCTTGTTATATAAATCATTGTTGACACTGCCTGGTTTTAGGTTGGCTGGGACACATCCTTCAGAACAGAAATGTGAGTGCTGATCTCCCGTTTCCAGAGGGGCTGAGAATGATTCGGTCGTTGAAAGACCTTGTCTGAGCACAATATTCTTCTGCCTCCATCTTTGACTTCTTAGAATTGTATAAATTTTCAGGTTTCATCCCCTGGTTTTCAGTGTTGCAAAGACAGGTTGCTGAGTTTTCATTGATCACAACCTTCATGGGATCAGTTGTGTCTGCCAAGGTCATGACCAACCACGCTTTCTCCCCTATCTCCATCCATACTGTGGCCTAGAGGTGAGATGGTGGCAAGATGGCACATGACATGATGGCATATTGGTGTGGTGACATACTGGCATAGTAGCTTGATAGTGTGCTGACATGGTGGCTTGGTAACAGTGTGGTGACACAGTGGCTTGGTAACTGTGATGGCATATTGTGGCGTGGTCATACGGTGGTATAGTGGCATGCTGGCTTGGTGACAGTGTGGTGGCATGGTGGGATGGTGCTGTGGGGACAGGGCAGAGACATGGTGGGATAGTGGTGTGGTGATGAACATTATGATGTCAAAGCATGGTGGTTACATATTGTGGTGATGTGGCAGCTGGCTAACACAGTATGATGATGGTATGGCATGGTGAGAGAAGCGGAGGCTGCTGCCTGGACTGGCCTGGGGAGCAAAGGGACCAAGGAATGGTTTCTTAAAACAAGTGTAGTCCGACTCTGAGGGATGAGGGGATGTGGACAGAAAAGCATCGTGGGGAATTCCAGGGCAGGAGATTGTGCAGAAAAGCCCTGATGAATGTGGCAGCCAAGAAGGAGGGCTGGGCGTGAAATCCACGTGGCCCTCAGCCCAGCAAGTCCAGGTATGGCTGGGCGGAACCCAGTCCCTACAACTCACTACCAGCACCAGCTTATGGAAAGCCAACTAAATGAATCTATGACTCCGTAGAAATGACCTCAAAATGGAAAAGCCCAGAACAGTTATGACTTTTAATCACTAAATAGAACAAGGATAATGTGTCGATCTAGGCCTAGAAAGTAAGATAAAATTAACAAAGACTAGGAAATCATTGAGTGTCTAGCAAAGGATAAGGCATGATTAACAAGGTTAAATCTTACACTAGAAGGAGTCAATGTAATTACTTTGCCCCGAGATAACCAGAAAACATACGTTTCAATAGATGTCTGACAGATTGCGAGTAGTCCCTAGTGTAAGTCTTTAAATGCCACAGCACCCGTGAGTCGAAATGCCAAACAGAGACACTCCAGCTCAGACTCGGGCTGTGACTGTGAACATGAACACTGGGGGTTCACACCCTGCTATCTCCCAGCAGAGTCAGGGATAGGAGACAGCAGCGGATCTGGGGGACACATAATGTAAACCAGGTCGGGGCAGTCACCGCGGGCAGGGAGGGTTAGTAAAGCTGAGAGAGCTCTCTCTCTCTCTCTCTCTCTGTCTCTCTCTCTCTCTCTCTCTCTCTCTTTTTCTCTCTCTCTCTCTCTCACACACACACACACACACACACACACGGATGAGGGCTTCAATTTAGGATGAAGACAGACTGACTCAGCTCAAGGAGCCCAGATGGGCTGGAGGGGTCCTGCCCGTCACAGGACGCATCAGCTCTGAAAATGCTCCTCTGCGTGTTCCGAGAAGCATGGTATTGGTGCTTATGCATGGCTGTCTTATTTATTTTTCATCATTTTATTATTTTTATTTGAAAGGCAGTTACAGAGAGAAGGAGAGACAAGGAGAGAAAAAGAGACATCTTCCATCTGCTGGTCCACTTCCCATATGGTTGCGGTGGCTAGAGCTGAGCTGATCAAAACACAGAATCCAGGAGCCTCCCACATGGGTGCAAGGGCCCAAGGCTTGGCCCATCTTCTGTTGCTTTCCCAGACCAAGAGCAGGGACCTGGATCAGAAGTGGGACAGCCTGGACTCGAACCAGCACCCAAATGGGATGCTGGCACTACAGGCAGAAGCTTAGCCCTCTGGACCATGACACCAGCCCATAAACTGATGTTTCAAAGGCTGAGACCTGACCCTTAATACAATTGTGTGGGGGGGGGGGCGTTGGCAGGTGGATGCATCTCATTCATTCAGTCATTTCAGTTTGCCCGGCCTGTAGGGGCTCTCTGATGTGCCATGCAAAGGCAAATTCTCTGCATCTCTGCAGGCAGCAAGGGGCATCTCTGTGACCTGAGGACAGCATGTGATGTGACAGGCGGGAGGAGCCAGCTGCCCAGGTGAGCTCAGGCAGATTAACATCACTGTGAATGCTTCATATCATCACCGGAGGGTTTGGCGAGATGACAGCTGGAGGCACTTGCCGTAAACAGAACACCCCTGGGAGGCTCTGTGTGGAGACCCTGAGAGCGCTGGCTTGGCACAGCCTGGTGGTCTGTGCAGAATCAGGGGGCTTCCAGGCACTGAAGACCCTGCCTCTATACTTTTGGGCCAGGAAACCCGAGTCGAGAGGGCATTTGTATTGTCTCATGCCAAACACAATATTTGCTGGAGGTTAGTTCCTGCGTTATGAATTCTTAACCTCCCATAAATCAAACTGTGAAAATGGACAAAGGCTGAGCTTCCTGTGCCAGGACCAAAATAGAAGCCGGCTGTGTCTCTTAAACAATCCCAATTATGCTTCCATAACCAGATCACACTGAGATGAAGAGCTGGAATATTTATATGTAGGTCCTAAAGTATAATGTAAAATAAATAAAGGAATTTCATCTTCTCAGCAGTCATGTTGCAGCCCCCGCTCCCTCCGCAGAGGAGCCTGGAGGATGGGGCCCTGCCCAGACAGCCCCGCTCCCTCCGCAGAGAGGCCTGGAGGATGGGGCCCTGCCCGGGCCGTGCTGTGCCCGGGGCGGGATTCCGCTCCTCCGCTCACATTGCTTCTTCCGCAGCTGCTGGCAGCTGCCCCCACACCCCCATGCCATCTGATAAATGTGAAGCCCCCAGGGGTCCACAGTGAGGGCTGCAAGTGAGGAAAAGACACACTTTGAAAGTTCCACGAGACAGAATCTCATTCCTGCGGAGCAATAAAGGAAGCAGTGCTTGCAGCCATTGGGCAAACCCGCCTTCGCACTACCTGGGAGCCACAAGCTTAGAAAAATGTGATAATAACTCGGAGATTTTTGCTTCTTTATATATATATATGTGTGTGTATTAAAAAGAGATTTATTTTGCTTATTTGAAAGGCAGAGTATTAGCTAGAGAGAGAGAGAGAGGGAGAGAGAGAAACCTTGTACCCGCAAGTTCACTTCCTAAATGATCGCACTAACCGGGGGCTAGCCCTGGCTGAAGCCAGGAGCCTGGGACGCCACCCGGGTCTTTCCTGTGGGTGTCAGGGACCCAGGTACTTGTGCTGGAAATCACTGACTTCCCAGGCACTTCCAACAGGGAGCCGGGTCAGAAGCCGAGTAGCTGGGACTCAGACTTGTCCTCCGATACGGGGTGTCTGCGTCAGTGGCAGCTGCTTGGCCCGCGTGCCACAGAGTCAGCCCCAGGACTTTTTGCTTCTTTCAGTTTAGTGAAAGAGACATGGAAGCTCCTGATTTGCTGTAAACAGGAAGCAACATGAGCAATGTAGCCTTCGAGGAACCGCAAAGTGGGCGCCCTTAAGCAGGAGTGAAACTGGCGCTAAATTGGGGCTAGACCATCGCCCCTCCACACACACACACACACACACACACACACCAAACACACGCACACACACACACACACACACACACTCATGCAAACACGGCCTCACTCTCCAAATGCTGCCAGCCAGGAGCTCTAAGTTCAAGTTTTTCCCAAGAACTTTTCCAGAACCATCACTTGCTATCTCCCACCAGTTGCAATTAGCAAGAGGCTGAGGTCAGGGACAAAATCAGGACTCAAACCCAGACACTGGTCCACCTCGTCACTGCTGCGCCAAGGCCCACTGCTGCAGCAGGTTATATGGGTCACTGCCACCTTCTGGAACTTGGGGTGACAGGCTAGTTAAGCCCTTGCTGTTACGATTTCAATGTTGGTATCTCTGCCATCCACCCCAATTCTTAGACTGAAAACCCCAAGTGTTAAGAGGTGGGGGCTTTTGACACGGTTAGGTCATAGGCTGGAGTCCTCACCTTCTATTTACCTCCTGTGAGCCAAGAAGAAACCCTCACCGTGTTTACCCTTGCTCTAATCCCGAACTCTCACTCCCCAGAGCTGAGCCAAATACTCTTCTGCGGTTTATCAGCCAGCCACCAGGTGTGCTGTTCTGTTAGAGTAGCCAGAATGGACAAGGACCCCTTGCCTTCAAGGATTGCACAAAGACAGGAGCACGCTGGCCATGCAACCACAGGGACGTGATGTAGGCTCTGAGGACCAGGAGATGCAGGGATGGGATGACTGTGGGGAGAGCCATGTCCTCCACTGGTGAAGCCCCTCAGTAGGGGCGCCAAGGAGGCAGAGAGGGGATCCAGCGGGAGAGGGGTCACACAGCCCACACAGAGGGAGCATGGTGAGGGGCTAGAAGGTGGAGAGATTTAGTGGCACTGGCGTTCCAGGAAGCCAGGATGAGGTGAGGATGGAGCACAGCCCCAGGGCCACAGCACCCACACCCCAATCACATCCAAGCAGAGGCCTGGGTGGCCAGCTGCCCACAGCGGCGAGTGTCTGAGCGGTGATGGGGGAGCCGTGCGTGATTCTCAGAGGACACAGCACAGCATCTTGGACCTGTCCGGCCAGTGCTACTGCCTGCCTCCTCGCAGCTGCAGCACCTACCTGGGCACATGCCTCACATTCCTCTAGGTGATTGAAAGCAGTTACCACGGGTAACAGACACCCCATGCAGTGCTCCCAGGCCCCACCCCAGGGCTTCCTCTGGTTCCCATCCACATGTTCAGCCTCAGCTCTCACCTGCAGGCCAGAGAGGACATCGTAGAACACCATGAAAGAGGGAAGCGAGGGATCTAGCGCTTTGCTTCAATTTCCTGCCTGCCCAACATGATGAGGTCAAGATGGGCACCTGCTGATGATGAACTCAGTCAACACTGACTGCTCATCCTTGGAACAGAACAGCTCCTGCCGCTTTCCATGTGCTGAACACGTGCTCGGCAAGCGCGCCCATTCATGTCGCTGTGACAACATACTCGAGGCAAGCTCACCTGCAGAGAAAGTCCACGTTTCCGGAGGTTTCTAGGTTGGCACTGATCACTGGCATTAATGTGGCATTGTGGCAGGAAAAGACACCCCCCCCAAGACAAGGCATTTGAGAACAATTCAGGAGTCACCCCTGAGAGGGTGCGGGGGCCCAGAAGAGATGTGTGAACCCCTCCTCAAGACAACCCCCAATGTCTCAGGAGCTCCCCCACCCAGAGCCCAACTGTTACAGGCCCCAGAACCTCTTAGCACTCTCTCTGCTGCCCCAGGACTGAGAAACTGAAGCCAAAGAAATCAAATTCAAACTCCCTGGAGGTGACTGCATACCTGATGTAAATCAGGTTTGGAAGTTTCCAGAAACCAAGTCCCTCTGTCTGCATGTTGGGGCAGGAAATGGAAGGGGCTGTGAGAGAGGAGCTCTGGGAGTTCTAGGCTGGAGGCCTGCTCCTAGGGTGTCAGCCAGCACCGTAGATCACCAGGGCCTCTCTGCTGCGTCCTCTCAGCTGGCACGGCCATTTGATGTCATCCTTGTCCTGGGTGGCCTGGTAAAGACTCCACTATCACACACACAGGCACACACTCAGGACTGCACACATGTACACTGACACACTCACAGGCACACACTCAGGGCTACACACATGTACACTTATACACTCACTCACGGACACACCTACACTCACACACTCACAGGCACACACTCAGAACTGCACACACCTACACTCACACACTCACAGGCACACACTCAGGACTACACACACCTACATTCACACACTCACTCACGGACACTCACCTACACTCACAGGCACACACTCAGGCTGTACACACCTACACTCACACACTCACAGGCACACACTCAGAACTGCACACACCTACACTCACACATTCACAGATGCACACTCAGGACTGCACACATGTACACTGACACACTCACACAGGTGCACACACCTACACTCACACATTCACAGGCACACACTCAGGACTGCACACACCTATACTCACACACTCACAGGCACACACTCAGAACTGCACACAGCTACACATTTACACACTCACACAGGTGCACACACCTACACTCACACATTCACAGGTGCACACTCAAGACTGCACACACCTACACTTACACACTCACAGGCGCATACTCAGGACTACACACATGTACACTCACACACCTGTGCTAACTTATCCAGTCAGCACTAGCTCATGCCTGGACCCTCACACGCCCATACTCACATGTTTACAACCCTAAGTACACCACAATTACACTCACTGATACACAGTCAGAACTTCACATACCTCAACACTCATGCACACACCCTCAAATGTGCACACCATGCTCACAGTAAGTACCCACTAGACACACACACACACTGCTTGATCTCACCCACACACCTATGCATGTAGGCTCACAAACCCACACTTTAACGATAATGGCTCCTGTATCTACAGCCCTTATGCTCTCACAAGCCCCCTCCCCCTTGCTCACAGAAGCCTCCTCTCTCCCATCTGGGCCACCAGCATGCTGTCCTGAAGGAAGCATTCACAGACACCCACAAGGAGGTCATTGTGCCCTGGCTGAAGTCCTCCGAGGACCACTAGGCTCTGCTCCAAACCCTGGCCCAGGGGCAGTCCTTGCTGCAGTCTAGCAGGCATGAGGCACTTCTCCAGTGTTCCCCTCTGAGCCAGAGAAGGCAGCACAGGTGCAGCCACCTGCCCACGCTCACTGCTCCGCACAGGACCTTGCTGTTCACATTGTTCAGTGGACCAATGAGCAAATGAGGGAGTGAGTAGACACAGCCAGATGGGAGGAAGAGGGAAGACAGCAGCAAGGGGTGGAGGGAGGACTGTTGGCAGACAGGAGTGTGGGTGCAGGGCAGCTTACAAGGGCCTTGTCATAAGACCTGGCATGGGAAGCCCCAAGGGAAAGGCTGAGCTGTGTGTGCCTCTCTGTGTGGGCTCTGGAGGGCTGCCTCTGGGTGCATAGGGAAGGAAAGGAGGAGAGGCTGGGGCAGCAGGGGAAACTCGTACCAGACCTCTCCCATCTCTGCACCGGGAACCCAAGTCCTCTCCGGAAAGCCCTCCTCTGGGGAATGGCCTTGTGGCCTCAGCTTGGGGCAGACAGAGAGCTTCCAAAAGACCACAGTTGCAGCCAATCCTGGGTTTCAGGATCCACGTATCTGCACTGGGGCTTCAAAGTGTTATGTGACTTTAAATCCTCAACTTATAAATCAGGTTCGCACGGAAGCATGCATAAAGTATACAGTGATGACAGGATTTCCGTGAGCGTGCATTCACTTGGGGCTGTGGCCCCACAGAGAAATACCTGTCCGAGTGCTGCCTACGAGCGGAGGGAGAGGGTGCCTGAGCATAGTCTCCAAGCATGGTTGGGGCAACAAGAGCCCTCTATCCCGTTACCTCCCTCTTTATAAAGTTGTGTGTCTGGGATAGGGGCATTTAAGGATACTTTAATTCAAAAAAGAAAGCGCAAGGTTGGTTTTTAGCATGGATGAAATCTTCTGGGATGTTTGTGGCACTTCCCCGTAGAATTTAATTTCCATATGATCACTGTGGTGTTTCCTCCTTCCTTGTCTGAGGTGAAACACAGGTGGGCATCAAAGTGACAGGTAATGTTATGTTGCAGGGTTGGCAAGAGTTCCAGCTCACCCAGAGCCTAGCTCCCTGCCTGTTCTCAACAGAGCACCCAGCAGGAAGAGCCTCCCCACTTGTGGTTTGTAAACCAGCACCATTTCTGCCAAAACTTAAGGAATGATTCTGGCACCAAACACCTGCTGAAACAGGCTTTGAGAAAATGCAGACTCAACTCCCCGTGCAGTGAATGACGTAGAATAAATGGTTTCAGCGCATCAAGACTTTCACCCGGTCACTTGGAACACTTCTCTTTCCATGGTGCCACTGTCTTCGTCTGTTTTCTGCTGCTATGACAAAACACCACAGCCCCAGTGATAACATACACTAGAGAGATGTGTGTTTGGCTCACAGGTCTGGATGCTGGGGAGTGCAAGTTTGTAGGGTTGTAGTTGGCTAGGGCCTCACATAACTTCACAACATGATGCAAGGCACTGTGTGGCCAGACAGAGCAGGAGGAACCAAAATCATTTGTTTTTGAAGATCTATTGTTTGCTTATTTGAAAGACAAAGTGATAGAGAGGCAGAGACACACAAAGGAAGAGAGAAAAGGAGAAATGGAGACCTTTCATGCACTGGTTACTTCCCAGTGACCCCAAAAGCCAAAGCGGGGCCAGGCTGAAGACAGCAGCCCAGAACGCCATCTGGTGGCAGGGCAGAAGCTCTTGGGCCATCGTCCTGAGCTTTCCTGGGCACATAAGCAAGAAGGAGGTTGGGAAGCAGGGCAGCTGGAGCTCCAGCTCTCATCTGAAGGTGTCTCACGGGCAAGCAATTTACTCCACCATGTCACAGCCCTGGCCCATGGACCCAGGTTTATGTTGAATCCACTCTCAACAACTCCCACCAGGAACAGCGTCAGTCCAGAAGGGCCCACCTCCCGTTGCTGTCTCGGTGACGGGATGTTCCCACACGGGAGCGGTGGGGGACACTCTCAAATGGAAGCACTTGCAGTCCTACAAGTGGACCACAGGACGGAGGCTGGTTAGATTCCACAGAGCCAGGAAGGAGGGTGGGGGCTCTGACAAGAGAGTTTCTTGGGTTATTCTGTATCCTTTTGGTTCAAGACATTTGGCTTTTGTGTTCAGGTCCAATCAGATCCCAAACTCTGAGCTAAGAAATATGAATCAAGGCATAGAATTTTGGAGCCTCTTTTTTCTTCCCTCCAAAGTATTATGTCTCTACTGCTGTCTAGCTGCAGACGCGGGTTTCCTAAGTATCGTCATAACATCTTTAGTCATCATTGAGAATCATGGACCTGCTTTTTGAGCAGACACACTGCTAGGAACCCAGCGTCTGTAAGGCCAATCAAAGAAGGTTTTCAGTGAAGTCCCAAATGGCATCAGTCATGATTAAATTGGAGTGTGAACAATGGGGATGTCTCACCTTGCTCAGGGTGAGATGGAAGCGGAATGGAGAGATATGGGATCTGAGTGACAATGAGTCAGTCTCCAAACAGCCCGGAGCCCCCAGCTCCTGGAAGTGTAACAAGCAGTGACTGGGGCAGGTGACACTCAGAGACCACCAGCCCAGAGCTTCCACTCTGTGGGCCTCCCTGGGGACCTGAGGCCAAGATGGGGCTGGGCAGAATCAAGGGCTCCATCCCCACATCCTACCCACAGTTGCCGTTGCTGAACCCTGGCAAGATTCGTGATGACTCTCACTGACCAAAGAGCAGCATTGCCAGCACTGCCCGCCTTCCTAGCTGTCCTGACCCTCGTGGTGAGCAGTAGATACACTTGCACATTGTTTACCCCAAGTCTTCACTTTGCAGAAGAGCTGGGGTTGTTCCAGTACTGGAATATGCCCTGGACCTAGCACTGTTGTTGGCAGAGTTCCATCTTGTGAATGAAGCCACTTGCACATCATCCTGTCTGCCCCTGTGTCAACTCAGGGCTGCGAGGAGCTCAGGACTCACTCAACACCATCGTTCTATTGTCTCTGACTGAATGTACACAAGATCTCAGAAAAGAACAAGGGGAGAGTCCCAAGTGGAAACGAGCCACTGTGTGTCTCTAACCGCTTTCTCTCATCATGAGCACCACCGAGCTCTCACGCCCTTCTGAGAAAGTCCACCTTCTAGTGGAAACAGTTGTTTTGTTGACGGTGCACATGACAAGCAGATTTCCTCACTTGGCCAATCGTCCTTCTTTGAAGGGTCATCATTGCTCTCTGCTACGGCTGGTCACACAAACCCAGCCACCAGCTTTCCTGGCGCTCAGCATCTTCTGTATTCTCCCCTTGGAGCAGCAAACTGTGACCAGCATGGGGAGGTCGCGGGCAGAGTGATTGATGGGTCCCACAGCAATGTTCCAGTCCCAGCCCACAGGACCAGGAACACCTCATATGGCTAAAGACACTTTGTGGAAACGAGATAAGGCTATTATCCTGCGTCATCTGTGGGGCCTGGTGGAATTGCAAAATCCTCACAAGAGAAGGGAGGGGAAAAGGAGTGAGAGAGATCTGAAGATGTCACCCCAATTGCCTTGGCCACAAAGGATGAAGTAATGAGCCGAGCAAAGCAGGAGCCTCAGGAGCTGCGAAAGTCAGGGCAAGGAAGAGGAGTTCCTGCCAACGCAGTGTAAAGCTCACCTACAGAGCCACAAGAAAGCCAGTACACGCCGTCCTTTGCACTAAAACTGCTGTGATTTGTCACAGCAACATGCCAAAGCAATGCAAGGGGAGGGACACTGGGTAGATTTGGGACAAAAGCTGAACTGCAGCTTGCCTGACATCTCCTTTTAAACCTTTCGTCCAGTCCAATCCGACGGATGTTCAGGGAGCACTCACCAAATCCCACACAAAGCTGCCCCAGCCTCTGCCCACATCAACCCTCAGAGAGAGATGACCATGCTTTCCACGCCAAGGCATCCGCTTCCACACTTCCATCTAAGTGGGTCGGAGGTCTCTCTTATGCAGGGCTTCCCCACGAGGCACGGCTGAGGTCACAGTAACGTTTGCACCCCAAGTCCTGGCTGCTTACCCCCATCCTCCTCCTCCTTGCTGGATTTCTAACTTCCCCAGAGGCTCTCAGCTGTGGGAAGGCTCAGCTCCCTCTCTCTGGCCACTTTGTGAGGTCAAGAGCACAGCGGACATTCCTCAGCCCTGTGGTCAGCACCGTGGGGCAGGACAGCATGGCCCTCCCTTACCAAGGAAGGGACCCCTAGAGCAGCCCATGCTCCGAGGATGGGGCGCCCGTGCGTTGTGTGTAGGTAGTCACCCTCGACCCTGTTTTGTGCCGAGTTGTAGCATCCCCCACCCCAGTTTCTTTACCTATCTTTATTATTCTCTCTATTTGAATAAAATAAAAAATGGTTCCCAGAGAGTTTAGTCTTCACCCCTACACCCCACATTTCCTCCTCTCACGCCTTGCCAGTTACTTAGGGAAGTGAACACCAAGCAGGTTTTCGGGGGAGGAGGGAGGCAGGGATGTGAGAAGCCCTGTAGCCAAGCTTTTCCTCCTCTTCTCCTCCCCTTTGTTATTCCTCTTCACAGTTATTTATTTTATTGGAAAGGCATATTTACAGAGAGAAAGAGAGAAAGATATCTGTCCTCTGGCTCACTCCTCCTGTGGCTGCAATGGCCAGAGCTGAGTTGATCCGAAGCCAGGAGCCAGGATCTTCTTCTGGGTTTCTCATGCAAGTGTGGGGATCCAAGGCCTTGGCTCATCCTCCACTGCTTTCCTAAGCCACAAGCAGGGAGCTGGATGGGAAGTGGAGCTGCCGGGACATAAACCAGCACCTGTATGGGATCCCGGCACATGCAAAGCAAAGATTTAGCCACTGAACCATTGTTCTGGGCCCATTTTTTTCCTCTTTATTAATCATTTCATTTTTTATCTATAAAATAATTGTTGAGTGTTTTTATAGGCTCCGATATGATGCTTTGCGATGGGTGTGCATTAGGGGTGATTTCATCAAGCTGATGAACACTGCCATGGCCTACACTTGAAAACCCCCTGTCTTGGCAAGTTGGACAGGCACCTTGCACTGCGATTAACCACAGTTGCCAGGCTGGACAGAGGATCTCAAAAACTCAGTATTTCTAAGTCACAGAATCTGCACCGTCTGACCAACATCTGCCATGCCCCGTGCCCAGCCTATGCTCATACTGCACATGTCCCACTGTTCACAGATTTCACACTAGAGTGACATCCTGCGATATTTGTCCCTTTGTACCTGATCTGTTTTATCCGGCATCACAGCCTTCAGGTTACCCTGTGTAGTCCGAAATCAAAGGATTTCTTTTCTTCAGGCTAAATAGTGCGTGTTGGCACAGATAATCCAGTTGTCCCTTGTTGCCGGGGGCCGTGTGATGGATGTAGGGAAACAGGAAGGTGTGAGAAACATTGCTTCCATTGCAGGCAAGGCCGCGAAGGAACTCCCCGTCGAGCAGGGCTCCGGTGGGACGTTGTTTTGATCACCTGAATGCAGCCCGTTTTCCATTGCCGGACTTCCCCACTGAGTTTTCAGTAATCTGCCTAGGCATTGTCTGCCCCTGCGGAGTTAACACTTGATGTATGGTATCTGTGCGAGCTTGGAAGTTGATGTTACTGATATTCGCTTCTAGCATAAAGGTTTTTACCTACTGCTGCTACGGCTGCCACCATTGCTATGTTAATCAAAGGTGTTCTGTCCTCAGGTGGCGGGGACTTGTTTACAGCCTTTCCTCTCCCACTGACGATATGTTAATCAAGGGTGCTAACTTCCCAGGTATAGGGGAAACCCATTCTTTCTCTCTTTGATCTTTTGGGTCCTGCCTCCCGGACACATTCCTCCCTTAGCTGATTCAAGAGGTATGTGTTACTGGTTGAGCTTTCCTTAGGTGAGACAAATGGCAGAATTATCTTTAGCAACACCCATTTGATCATGACGTAAAAAGTCTGAGCCAGAGTTTGACTGACTGTATAAATAAAGCGGACGGCTTTATTGCCGTGTCCACTATCTTCAAGGAATTCTGGTGGTCCGTCTCTTTCTTTGCGCCGACTCCACGCACACTTCGCGGGTTTCGAACCTCGGCTGGAGCTGGACTCCGGCACCTTGTGGAAAGCCCAACTGTGTGTTATTGGCTGCTCTGTGTTACTGAATATGCCCACACAGGAAACTGGGGAACAACTTGTAGCCTGCACATTAATGCTCGACTTAGTTCTTGCTGACAGTTTAGGTCCTGCACAGATTCTTCCATTTGAAACAGCCCTGGCAGCAACGTCCTTCCGGATCAATCTGTGTTATTTGCCTTGACGTCAAATTACTGGGTCAGAGAGAATGTACTTATTTAGCACAACTCTGCATGCAGAATAAATGGTTTAGATACAACAGGGACTTGCCCAGCCAAGCTGGCACATCAACCTTGAAACCTAAGGGGAAGGTCTAGAATCACAGTGGGTGAGGGGTTATCCACTTATTCATGAATTTGCACCAAAAGTTCATGGCATTTGAAAAAAAAAGGGAAGCTTATTTTGGTGCAAAAATTTTTTGAAATTCATCAAAAATTCTTGCATGGTATTGATTTTGCATGCCTTTTGGAAGCACCCTTATCTCTGTGTGTGTGTGTGTGTGTGTGTGTGTGTGTCCTAGAAATGTTTTTGTTAGAAATAGCAGTAGCAGCTTTAGCTGGCAGCACACTCCCCTCCTTCCCGGGGTTTCTCTCCTGAGTGATAGGAACACATTCTATACTGGGAACTGTGTTCACTGGAGGAACTCCCACTTACGCCGGTCACGAGCTGATCCCTAGAGGAAGCTGCAGGGCCAGCTGGGAGTGTCAGCTTTGCAGCAGCACACAGCTGACCACTAGCTGGTCATCCACTGAGCCACAGGATTCAGCCCAGAGTACATCCGATTGCCAGAAACGTCATGGCTCTGGTTGCCACAGCTTGCAAGCTAAAAGATGCATGTCCCGCCATCCCCCACAACCACAACCCTCCCAGAAATTGAGGAAGTGCCTCTGTGTACAAAAGATACAAAATGCAATGCAAGTCCCTGCAATGCACGTCACGTGGTTCCTTCACACATCTGTGTCTCCTTTAGGAGGTAACTCATCATGTGAGCTCTGAACTTGGAAGCCTTCCTTGTCATTTGCATCAGGGCTCCAGTGGAATTTCTTTTCTGCATACTGCTCAAGAATATCCAGTCATACCATGAAATAAACGCCTCAGCTCACGGCACTAGACTTGCTGGATACAGGAAACCAGACTACTAAAGGACTCCTTTGTTTTGTTCCATAAATATTCATGCAACACCCAGTCTGTGAGAAAGCCCGTGTCAGACCCAAGGCATACAGATGAGAAAGAGCCACTCGGGCCTGGCTGCTGTGGACACTGGGGTACTTCATGCAGCACGCCTTGGTCCTGAGTGGGGAGACCAGCACTGTCAATCTCCATCGTCAGATCCTGCAGGGCGCGGTGCAGAGCCCATCTGGTCTCTCACATTCCAACCCAGTGAGCTTTCAGCTCAGCCCTGCCCAGCTATCCCGATTCACGTTCTTTCTGCCTGGGACACCTACCTCTTCTCCCAGTACGTGCCACGCACCCGCATCTTCCAGCTTGCCCCAGGCCTAAGTCTCCCTTTACACTCCCATCACGTGTTGCATCTGCCACCGTGACGCTTCTCAGTGTGTCAGTGCCTGGCTGTCGCAATGTCATGTGCATCCATCTAGTTTTCCTACAGACACAAGATAGTCAGGAACCAAGTCGTAAACCATCATTTACAGCGAGCACCTGCTGACTGAGTGAAGGAGAGGATGAAGGGATGCAAGGTGGGCGCGTCTTTGCTTTCGTCCCAACGATACCTTTGCTGAGCCATCATTGGTAAAACATGAACTTGGACAAAGTGCTGTGTCCACAGCAAAGCTGACACACAGGCATTTCTGTTATCTATGTATGTGTGTGTATGTATGTATGTATATCTATGTATTGTGGGCATGTATGTATTTAGCTTCGTTCCTTTTCATTTTTTTTTTAGCTCCCACATGTAGAGACTATATGATATTTTGTCAGACTTTGTTTTAAATCTCTGCTAAACAATTAGTTAAGGATTATATTATAGTTGCAACAACTCATTATTTTGAACTTTAGGTGAATGAATTGAACACTTCTTGTGGGTCTATCAGTTCCTGCTCAACTATGACCTTTTTGGGTTTTGCTTCTTGAACTCTTCATCTAGAAGGGCATTAAGACAGATAATAATGTAAATATGAAATGTTATCTTTAAAATAAAAAATGAAATGAATTTAAGAAACTTCGGGTAGTTTTTCTGCAAGACCCTTGGGGGGCCCCAGCCCCGGATCAGGGGTAGCACAGTTCTGTATATAGATGGCAAGATGCAGAAGCCTACTTGGTGCCCAGGAGACTGAAAAAAGCCAACATCCCGGAACAGGTGTGGGTACAGAGCCCTGGGCTCATTTCTGAGGCCTGACGACCGATAGGACCCCGAAAAAAACTTCTAGAATGCGTGAGAACAAAAGTAGCAATCAGGTGTGTAGACATAGACTGCTTAGGAAGTCAGCTACACACACCTGGACCTTCCTCCCGGGGTGCTTGGTCGAATGTGACCCAAGCTGCTCTTCCACCACCTGCAGCTGAGCCCCCAGGATGAGTCCCACCACCCCACTCTCTCCTGTGCCCAGTGGCCTTAAGGACACCAAGAAGTACAATTCTACCTCCTTGCAAGTTTTTGTGGGAAATCCACGCACATTAAGAGCCATGTGATTTTGTTGAATCCTGTTAACGATTGTGTTTGTCTCACCACCACCCTGCTTGTCCGCAGACTGCTTCCACTTTCCACGCTCTCCTGTCCCTTTCTTGTTGGTGACTTGATTCTGGCCCCGTGGTATAGCTCAGACACATTCTCTTCAAGACAATAGCTTCCAGCTTCAGACAATATGTCAAAGAAATTTCCCCAAACACAGGAAACACCTGCCTCCCTGGGTGAGCGTGTAAGGGAAACGCCACCAGATGGACATTCAGAGAAAAGGCGTGATTCTGGTGACTTGGAACAACTGTCCTCTACGCAGCAGGCTGACCCCAGTTGGCATCAGAAGAGAGCTGTCTCCAGCGTGGTTTCTGATTTTTTATTCCTCACACTTTTAACTCTTCATGTGGTCAGAGAAGCCAGGCGGCTCTGGAGGAGCACAGCAGCTCGAGGTCAGCCAGAACGGCCTCCAGCACAACAGCGATGACCGGATCTTGAACAGAAAGAGTTTGATAACATGTCTAGTTACACAATAAACCTATAAAAATCCATAGCTTTGTTTTACAGTGAGAACAACCTGGCAGAAAATGTGATGGGAAGCCAATCACACACACGTGTTCTTGCACGCACAGAGCTATAACCATTACCGTGAAATACTCCGGAGCGAGTCTCACGAGGGGTGTGGACGTCCTGGGTGAATATAGTGAACGTCACGTGCGGACGGAAGCCGTCGCTCGTTCCTTAAAGGGAGCCCTGCCTACCCTGCCTGCCGTGCCTGCCTCCCTGCTGCGCTTCTCATCACACTGGTCCTAATTGCTCAGGTGTCTGCATTCCCCACCAGGCTGTAAACTCAGGGATGGAAAAGCTCCCTTACGCTCCCTGCTGTGTCCTGGTACACAGAAGGTGCCTAGTAAATATTACCTGAATTAATGAGTGAAGATGGAGGGGACTACAGAGCTCATCTATTTGAAAACAACTTCTATGGAGTCCAAACTGGATCCCTGGTCTGACCGAGAATGGCTTCAAACCACAGAGGGGATTTAATTCTCCTGATGTAATATTCCCGAAGCCCCAATGAAGACTGTAGATTTCGGTGTACTTAGACATGGTTCCTGGTCTTAGGTGAAAGACGCTTGTGGGAGAAAACCCATGCCGTGAAGCAGCAACAGCTCCATTCTAACTTTTCCTGGTAAGCTGGAGGCCAGTGAGGCTCCCTGAACCCTCCCAGAGACCTGCCTGGAGAATGGCCACACAGGCAGGGCTTCCAAGGCTGATAACACTGAGGACCAGTTGGTTGATAAGACACTAGCCTGTGGCCCTTTCTGCCTGCTTGTAGGGTGGAGGGCAAAGGGCATAACCCACACAGCTGTGAGGTAAGTCTCTCTATCCCACCCCTTCCTGACAGCCACAGCGAGTGGGCAAGGACCCATTCCTGCAACCAACAGAGACCCCGTTGCTCAGCAGGGGGTGCTGACGGGACTTTGGTCTGCAGAGAGAGGCCCAGACACAGAGGGTGCCGGGGAGTGACCCTCAAGCACAGGAGGCACTTGTAAGGCAGGAGGGTACAAAGGCAGAGAAGAAAGCCGGTGAGCACACAGGATGGCAGGCCCTGGCACCCAAGCTGCAGAGAGCCCCCGCTGAAGAGGTGGGTGAGTCAGCCGGATCTTCCATGCCTGTCTGCAAAGGGCAGGGAGCAGCTGCGGGAGGGCAGAGTTCGCATCCTGAGTTTTGCCAACATCAGCTCCAGAGCATTGAAGACACAGGGGATTAAAGGGCAGGCTTTAGTGACAACTGGATTCTTGGTGACCCTGGCATGGTGGTTCCAGGGAAGAGGACCTGACCTTGGCTGCCTGAGGCCAGAGCTCTGCTAGCCACACAGGTGCCAACCTTCTCCACTGCACACGGGACAGATGACTCTTGGAGTTCCAGCAGCTTGTCCGGGTGTTACCGAGAGAGCAGCAAGAGCAGCAATACAGCAGGTGTGGACTGAGCCGAAGACTGGGAGGTCTTAGGATTAAAAACAGACGGCCAGGGTGGGAGAGGCGGGCCGGGGAGGCGAGCTGGGGAGGTGGGTGCAGCAGTCAGCTCCACAGCATGGATGCGAGTGATGGAGGGAAACAGCACCGCTCAGTCCGAGGGGTTTCTGCCGGCACTGAAGAAGATGGGGCGGGAAAGTGGCTTCCCATGGGTAGGACAAACTCCACATTGTCCTGGGTGCCTGAGAAGGTGGAGGAGGCCACAGCCTGGCACCCAGCGCTCAAGGAAGACCTGGAGAGCAGAGTCCATGTTGGTATGCAATGAGATGTTTTCCCAGAACCCTGATTCAGATGGCCCCAGTGTGTTGGCACTGAGCGCCCCACTGGAAAGGAAGTTCCTTGACCACTGGAGGCAGCTCTCGGAGAAATGTTGGCCGCACAGCTTGGAGGGCATTGCTGCCATGAGCAGCGGCCACCCCTGAGCAAACTGGGGACAAAGGCCCTGATGTTCTGGAACAGAGTTAACACAGGATGCTCCCCCTGTGCAGAGTGACCCCTGGGGTCCTCACACGGCCCTGGACACCAGTGCTGAGCGCCTGTGGGAGGGGATGGGAGGGGAGGGTATTTGAATGCAGCACCCAAGCGCACCAAGAAAGGGGCTCCAAGACACCGGTGGTAACTGAGCAGGGAAAGCCTCACTCCTCTTCTGCCTGAGCTCACCGTCAACTCCTAACTGCAGCTTCCTGTGAAGGCAGATCAGCAGAGGCAGCAGTGCTGGAGTTCCTACCTTCCACCTGGGAGACCTGGATACAACACTGGGCTCTCGGCTTCAGCCTGGCCCAGTCCTGGCCATCATGTGCACTTATGGACTACTGATGGGAGCTGTTTGCATGGCTGTCTATCATTCCTCATAATTCTCAAATAAATACGTTTTTTTTTTTTTTTTAATTGCAGTGATGGGGCTGGCAGAGTAGCTCAATGAATTAATGCTCTGCCTACATGCACCGGTGTCCCCTAAGGATAGCAGGTGCGTGTCTTGGCTGCTCCGCTTCCCATCCAGCTCCCTGCTTGTGACTTGGTAAAGCAGATTCAAAACTGTGGGACCCTGCACCTGTGTGGAGACTAGATGAAGCTCCTGGTAACTGACTTCATATCAACTCAGTTCCAGCTTGTTGTGGCCATTTGCGGGAGGAAGCCTGCTCTCTGTAAATATGCCTTTCCAATATTTTTTTTAATTGCACTGACCTTTTAATTGCATTGCTACTGACCTTGGCCTTGCATTTCCTGGCCTCAACATCTACCCTATGCTACATTGCTGGGTTATATAACTGCTGAGTTCCATAAAATGCTCCGAGTATGGAGTTTCAGAGAGGAACAAGCTCTCCAATGAGCCAAAGCCAGGAAGGGCTGAGCAGCTAAACAGGACCTGGAAATGCTGAAGAGCCGGGGGAGGGAGGACGGTTAGAACACCACCACAGATAATTTTCTGGATCCTTGGAGACAATGACTGGGGAAAAATGGGTTTATGCCAGTAAGCATTGCTTAGAGAAATGTAAAAAGAATATTGACTTAAAATTTACTGGCTCACAGCTTGAGACATCAGCACAGGCCGGCTGGAACACTGAGTTAACTGTCTCAGAGAAGGAAGCCGTGCAGGACATAATGGGCTATTATGGCTTCTACTGCTGTCCTCAAAGTGACATGTTCATTTCTGGTTTCAGGAAAAGCGAGGAGCTGGAAGCTGCTCAAGCATAGGACGGCTGAGATAGGGAGGGTCTGGTTTATTAAGCGAAGGTTTCAGGAAGATGTGGTGCAGTTTGGCTAAATGGCAGGCGCTGCTCGGAGAGGCAGAAACTGTCAGAGTGAAAAAATGCAGCTTCCCCACCCAGAGGGTGTGTAGGTGGGCAGCATAGGGGACCCCCACTCACATGTGTTATTCTGAAGTGGGCGAGTCTCTCTCGTAACGCACACGTTCCCTGGATGTGAAACAATGCTAGCACTGAGTTTCTGTCGATGGCCACCACTGCCCTCCTGCCCCGGGCCTCGCACTGCACAGAGAGGGTGGAAATGCTGCCGGGCTCCACTGAGTGCCTCCAAACGCAGACCTTGGCACGCTGGCTGACACTCAGCCAGGCTTACTTTGCTTAACTCAGAGTGTAGGCAGGCCAAGATTTTGCAAAGAACCAAAACCCATGGGAAATAACTTCAGGAGGCATGGGGAGACGAATCATCAGCTCTGAGCCTGAGGACAGCACCAAGCCAGAAGGAGCTGCACTGCATCCAGGAGCTGCCCTGACCCTGCTCTGCTCTCCCCAGCACTTGCCAGCTCATTCTCTCCCTCTCTCCCTCTCTCCCTCTCTCCCTCTCTCCCCCACACCCTCTCTCCCCCACACCCTCTCTCCCCGTCTCCCGCCACCCCCTCTCTCTCTGGCTTAGCCCACCTCTTTGGCCAGCCGGCCTTGTACTCTATCATATATCATGGGGGACTCCACTCTCCCGCTTCCTACCTCCTGACCAGTCAAGGCACAGACTTCCCTCCAGCTTTTGAAGTCTCAGGGATGACTCTCATTGGTGATTGGAGAGAAGGCCGGGCTGCACCCATCCCTGCAGCCAGGTACACAGAGCTGCCCTCCTGGATTGCCACACCAGAATCACAGAGAGAACCCCTCTTATAGATGGGGCACAATCGTCTAAGAAAAGGATGCATTTTTTAAAAAGATTTATTTCATTTTTTATTGGAAAGACAGATGTACAGAGAGAAGGAAATGCAGAAAGAAAAATCTTCCATCTGCTGGTTCACTCCCCTAGTGGCCACAACCACCAGAGCTGAGCTGATCCAAATACAGGAGCCAGGAGCCTCCTCTGGGTCTCCCAAGCAGATGTAGGGTCCCGAGGCTTTGGGCCATCCTCTATTGCTTTCCCAGGTCACAGGCAGGGAGCTGGAAGGAAAGTAGAACAGCCAGGATGCAAACTGGTGCCCAAATGGGTTCTTGGTGCATGCAAGACTAGGATTTAGCCACTAGGCTATTGTACTGGGCCCAAGACAAAACATTTCTACACCACGCTGGTGAAATTCCCATCCACCTTTCTCCTGGAAGTGCAGACACAACAGGCCAAGGCAGCCATGGCCATCAGTTCCCCCGGCATTGGACTGTCAAGTATGGCAGCCAACAGCTATGCAGAACTCCTGAGGCCCTCAAGTTCATGGGTGACAACGTGGTGCCATGTGAAGTGCTTGCTGATTTGGGAAGATACACTATAAAGGTGTAGTTATTCCTTCATGGAGGTATACACACCTACAATGAGAGGAGACGATAGCACTGTGGAGATACCAAGTGAAATAAAATGCAACTCCTTCCCTGTTTCCTTCTGCTTAATGTGGTAATCAGAACCCTGTACACCTCACCTGGATTCTGTGTGGATCGCAGGTGGCTGTGACCATAAAGGCCTCTGGCCTCGCCTTACCCACTCGAAGCAAGCACCTCCAGGAAGTGCTGGGCAGAAGGAAGAAATGGATGGAATCCCTTTCCTTTTCACAGGCACTGTTTGAGTGCTCGGTGCTATTTCACACAGATGTAAATAATCTTTTAGCTCAACCCCACATGCATCTACCCCAGCTAGCAGGCTTTCATGTCATCCTCTAACATGGGTGGACCTCTAACAAGGTCAAATGTGCCTCCTTTCAACGCCAAGACCTCCGCCAATGGGAGCAGCTACTTCTCTT
Organism: Ochotona princeps; assembly: GCF_030435755.1. Classification (NCBI taxonomy): domain Eukaryota; kingdom Metazoa; phylum Chordata; class Mammalia; order Lagomorpha; family Ochotonidae; genus Ochotona; species Ochotona princeps. The sequence goes on from NC_080836.1 coordinate 104,676,338, forward strand.
GCTAAAGCAGCAGCCTGCTGAATGGGAGCACCTGCGTGTTTGGGGCCAGCCCATTTCCTACACTGACCTATTTCTTTCTGCAGGAAGCCAATTGTGGGACAATACAGGGAAGAAAAGCCAAGATGGAAAATGCATTGTGTCCTGCGGAGGGCTTTAGATCGGCGCAGGTTTGGGCAGTGCACCCTGGCTTTTGCATATTTCCCTCCCTGGGAGGCCCAGGAGAGGAGCTTGGCAGGTCTGTGCCAGGCAAACGACAGAAGGAAGCATCAGAAACATTTTTTTAGTTGAGTCCTGCCCCTAAAAGCTTATGACCTAAAAGAAGCCCTCCAACCCTCCTGCCCGTCAGCTCTGTCTCAGATATTTAAGAAGGCATCTGAGGACACAGGCAAGATCTCCCAGTGCAAGCCATGGGATGCCCTGCTCAAACCCCTCAGACTCACCCACTCGGCTGAAAATCCAAGGCCAAAGTTGTCACTGCGGAGATCCATAGGATCTGACCACAACCGCCACCCATGGCTCCCCTTCCCTCCCACGGCTCCTCTTCCCTCTTACGGCTCCCCTTCCCTCTCACGGCTGCTCTGCCTTGTCAGCCTCATTGCTCCTTGCAGAACAGAGCTGCCCACGTCTAGGAGCCTGTGCGGAGGCACGCCAACAGCCTGGGACACTCGCCCTCTGATCCTCGCCTGCTCAGCGCCCTTCCCAGATCAGCTCATCAGAATTAATGCATACCAATCCCCTCCAGCCAGAGGCCCACACCTGAGTCCTGTAGGAGATAGATTCTAAACCAAGTCCTTGGTCATGGTTAGCAGGGTACTGCCTTCCTTCCCTTGGCCCTGTTAGAGATGGGTGTCTCCCCGATTCCGTGAGCCCACTATGCAGGACAGAGATTGGTGTACACAGGTGTGTGTGCACACATACGCACATACGCACAAACATGGAGCAGGGGCAGGTGGGGATAAGTTGTCAGGACCTGTAGAAAAGTGGCATGGGTGTCATTGGTTGAACTGTGCCTTCTCAGAGCTGTGTGTGGAAGTCACAACTCCTGGCATCTCAGAATGGAGCCTTGTTTGGAAGGAGGGTTGCCTCACATGGAGCAAGCCAGGATGAAACCTATCGTTGAAGCCACCCTTTGGTGGTACTTTGTTATAGCAACCCTGTGCAGGTCGTGTGACATCCAGTAACAGATCCGAATGCATGACCGTGGCAATGGTGGTGGACGGGCAGGGGCCAGTTCTTTTTTGGTCTTTATCTCGCACCTCCAGATTGTAGCCAAGAAAAAAGATCCTGTTGCTCTGAGGAGCAGAGCAGCATGGGGGTGAGGGTTGTGACCTGGCAGCACACTGAGAGCCTTAGCTTGCTCTGTTCCATCATCACCTTCAAGGCTCGCACCCCACCAGCCCCAGGCAGGACAAGGTGGCCCAGGTGGCCGCAGCAAATCCCAGCTCGGTCCTGAAAAGGCCCTGTGGCAAGGAGGTGCTCCGTCCACCCTTACCTTGCAACCAAACAACTTTACCCCAAAACAGGTCACACATGGGCACGCCTCATGAGCTCCTTTGTGCGTCCAGGAAGCAGGTAGAGAAGGCCTGCCCATGCTCTGTAGGACCATCACAGTGTACAAGGCAAGCAGGGAGCTGTCCAGTCTCAAGAAATGACATCCCACACAAGAGCAAAGTGAATGGCAACATGACATGGACAGGGTGACACGGTCAGGGAGGAATCAGAGCCACAGGTCAGCGCAACAGGATTGTGGATACATACCCAGGACCCCAGAGCCAGGGACGTTCACCCAGCATGGCACCCTTTGGTGCCTTCTCTCAGGGTGTTCAGGGATGTCTCAGTGCAGAAGCTGAGCTAGAGAATCACTGGGAGAGAGAGAGAGAGACAGAGAGAGAGAAAGAGAGAGAGAGAGAGAGAGAGACAGATAGACAGAGAGAGAGACAGAGAGAGAAAGAGCTGAGCTGAATCTTCTGAAGAAACAGCCCAGTCATCAAGTCAGCCAAGAAGCGTGAGGCTGGGAGCAGCAAGCCCAGTCATCCCAGTCTCTGTCCTCACATTCCCATCCAGACCTCAGCCTCCTACCCGCAAGAGGCCGGGAGCAGAGGCACGGTCAGAAGGCAGCAGGTCCCTCGAGTCCCACACACTCTCCCTGCTCTCCCAGGCCTGGGGAGAGTGCCGTGTCTGAGCCAGAAAAGCTGCCCCTCATCGGGCACTTGTTTGGGAATCCTAAGGGGCCTGATTTTACTACCGCATTTCCCAAAGGGCCAGCCACGGATCCCTGGGGGTTCCTCACAGCCTCCCAGTGCTTCAAGAAGTGTCTCCGTAACAGTCCTAGTCTTCTTTCCCAGGGTGACATTTGGCTTCCAGCCCCACCCCCTTAATGTGGGAGCCATTACAGGGTGGCCCACCACAAAGCAAGGCCATAGCACCAACATGTGTCTGGGACCACTAGGCACGCACAGAAAGCAAATGAGTACAGCTGGCGTCACCCAGGGATAGCCTTGAAGACGCAGGAAGATTGCCAACTGCGTTGAAGCAGGCCGTTCAGTACTCACCCTTTAATACCAGTGTGGTGGCCAACAGGGAGGCGCACACAGAGCACTCTCAGCCTCTGGGAAGAGGCGCTATGTGATTGAGCTTTTTTTTTTTTTTTTGAGTTGCAGGCCAATTTAAGCTCTTTTGTCAAGGAATGACATCGTTATTGACGGACAAATTACGGTTCATCAGACTGGAACTGGCAGGGCAGGCATTCACAAAACGCACAGAGCAAGCCTTCCTTTTCAAGGGAAAATACTGAAACTATGCATTGTCAAGGATAAAATTTGAGTTTATGTGAAAATTAGGATTTTGGAAGGCTTGAATCTGTCACCATCAAGCTGTCACCATCGCGGCTTCCTGAGGCTTGGAAGGCTTCGGTGGTCAGGTTGGTGACAGTGCTCACGAACATGATTTTTGTGTACTAGATCATAAATGGGTGACCATCTGTAAGATTTCCATACTTGAATATTTTCCTGATCAGCAATTGCTGATCTTCTAAAAGCCACACACTCGTGAGAGAATCGTTGGAGGCACAGAGTGGAATAAAATCCTTGCTGTGCTCTCAGACTCCGCATTGTGACGAATCCACAAGACCTTGTCCTGTGGAGTCTAGCTGTAGGATGATAAGCACATCGGTCTGTAGGCTCTGTCCAACCACGCCTGTCTTCCTTCTTCGCTGACGTGTCTGCATGGAGCGGGACTTTCTCCGTACGCTTTAATCACAGCACATCGAAACAGACAGAATGCACAAGCCACAAAAGGATTCAACCGTCTTTTATTAAGCCAGGATCAAGGATATTTGAAAAAAAGAAAGGTAAAGAAATGCCTTTTTTTTTTTTGCACTAACTATTCTTGTTTTCAAAAGAGAGAGAGATGAGGGGTCTTCGTGGAGTTCGTGAGAAGCTGAGTTTAGGAGGATACCAGGTGGGAACTTCAGAGCGCGTTTGCACTAACATGATTTGCCTTTGAATTCCACTTTTTTCCCCCACAAACTTTCAGATGTCCTCTGGTTTTCAGTAAAATATGTTATTTAGGCCAACATGAAACAGGTTCATAATTATTGTTTTAAATAAATTGATAAGCAGTTGTGAAACTTTTATTTTTCATGCAGTAAATATCAATATGTATTATCTAACTTAACAGAATCTCTTTGAAGGGACTGGTGCATTTTTAGGATCATAAAGAGATCCTGAAACCAAAAATTAGACAGCCCTTGACCTAGAATACTTGTCAGAGGAGACTACACGCTAGACCACAAGATAGTCTTGCAAATTTTTTCGGTTTGAAATAATTCAAAATAGGCTCTTGACCACGGTAAAGTTGTAAATCAAGCTTTTTTAAAAAAATATTTATTTATTTTTATTACAAAGTCAGATATACAGAAAGGAGAAGAGACAGAGAGGAAGATCTTCCGTCCGATGTTTCACTCCCCAAGTGACCGCAACGGCCGGTGCTGTGCCGATCCAAATCCGGGAACCTGGAACTTCTTCCAGGTCTCCCACGTGGGTGCAGGGTCCCAAAGCCTTGGGCCATCCTCCACTCCTCTCCCAGGCCACAAGCAGGGAGCTGGATGGGAAGTGGAGCTGCCGGGATTAGAACCGGCGTCCATATGGGATTCTGGCCCGTTCAAGGCGAGGACTTTATCCATTAGGCCACGGCCCCGGGCCCCGTAAATCAAGTTTTAAAAGAATAAGTAAGAAGTCCTCAATATTTAGGAATGAATTTATGCACTTATTCACTTCTAAGTCACCTTCCAAGTGCCAATGGAAGTGAGAAAATATTTTGAGGTCAATTCTAGTTTTTTTAAAAAAGCATCAAAATTCATGTATCCAAGTAAAAGATGTAGTTGAAAACTCATAACATTAAATGTTTATGTCAGAAAAGAAGTGATCTAAATGGCTATTTATAAGAAGTGTGGGCCTGGTGTGATAACCTAATGGCTAAAGTCCTCACCTTGCATCCTGGGATCCCATATGGGCACCGCTTCACAGGCTGGCTGCTCCATTTTCCATCCAGCTCCTTGTGTGCGGCCTGGGAAAGCAGTCAAGGACGACACAAAGCCTTGGGACCCTGCACCCGCGTGGGAGACTCAGACTGGCTCCTATCTTCAGATCAGCTCAGCTCTGGCTGCTGCAGCCGCCTAGGGAGTGAACCAGCAGATGGAAGATCTTTGTCTCTGTCTCCTTCTCTCTCTCTCTCTGTAATTCTGACTTTCTAATAACAATAAATAAAATTTTAAAAAGAAGTGTGAGAAACAAAAGCGATATAAGTCCAAAGAGAACAGGAAGAGAATCTGATAAAGTCGGAATCTTAGTTTAAAACACAAATATTCAAGAAAGACCATAACATAAATCAGAAGGTGATTCTTTGAAAAGAATTTGTGGAAAATGGAATCCTTTAAAAGTTAAGCTTATTTTGGTGCAAAAATTTCAAAACCCCAGGCATAGTTTTTCACAGTGTGTATTTTTCCATCAGCATTTTTAAGATCCCTCAGAAAATCAACTCTTAACACAACCTTCAAATAAAATGAAGAAGACATAAGTTACTAATATCAAGAGTTATATATGTCATTATTAAATTATAAAATGATATGCCAAAACCAGGGGTAAATTTTAAGAAGTTACAGATTACTAAACCCATAATAAAAAAACGGGAACAGGAGCAGTTCTCTACGTATTAAAGAAAAAGAGTCTTTAAGTCAGATGTGCCTGTAAGATAAACTTCAATCTCAAATGTTTTCAGGGAAAATAGCACTAATCTTCAAATGTCTTGTAAACTATAAATATCTTTTCACTTCTTGGTATGAGGCAGCATAACATTGATACAGAAACCGGACAAGAACTGTACAAGCAAGAAAAATTACCAATTTCTCCTATGAATATAAATTAAAACTCCTCAACAAAATACTGGCAAATTGAATTCCACTACGTATAAATTGGGTCATACAACACGAACAGATCAAGTGCATTTTAGCAATGCAAGATGGATTTGCCATTCAGCAAAGTCAAAGGAATGTACACCCAGATGACATCAGGGAGACTCCAAGTCCACAGCCCAGCAGGCCAAGAGCTAGGGGTCTCACACGCCAGGGCAAGGCCAAGCCCAGCATTCCTTACCTCCCTCACTGTGCTGCAGCCATGGGGTCACCTTGATAAATGGAAGGACAGGAGACTTGAGAGGCTCAGGGCACCAGGGTGCAGGAGCCTCAGCAGGACACGTGGGCTCGTGCATGACCCAAGAGAGGTCCCCCCAGCCTGGGGACTCAGCTCCAGAAGCTCTACCAGGTTCGTACTGTGTGGGGAAGCGTCGCCCTTCATGGTACAGGTCCAGAGAACTCCACTCTCCTGGCTGTGCTTGCCAGAACTCCTCACCCGGGACCTCACTCGGGTTTTACCAGGAGCTGGGCGAAAGGAAATATACAACCCATGTCCACTAAGGGATATCAGCATCACAGGACCATAAATGCATCCCTGTGTCTTAGCTGCCTGCATAAAATGCCAGATTACAAGTAAAACAACTACAAGCCTTAGATGCCACTCAGGACAGCCTTAGGAACATCCCAAGAGAACAGAGCAGACAACAAGACCTGACTGTAGTGTCCACTACAGCCAGCAGTGAACAACTGCCCAGTCAGGCGAACATAAACTTCACACCCAAGGCCTATGTACCTCAGGCCCTAGTCCCCAGTGCATTTTGTTAGACCTTCAACAAGCAAGGGCATAGAATTCTAGAAGCCAAAAACCACAATCCAGAGAGACAAAGCAAGCATCAGAACCAACCTGAGATTAAGGCAGAGGGTTGGGAATTTTAAATCATGAGGAGTCAGTGTGGGGTAAGGATGATTGACAAGTAAGAGCAATGGCTATTTTAAGGAGAGAAATGGAGATTCCAAAACAAAACACACAGGAAAGGCTTGGCACTAAAATCCCTCCATCAAATGGAGAACGCCTTTGGCGAGCTCGTCTGTAGGCTGGATGTGCCCAAGGAACGAATCAGTGAGCTTAAATATTTGCAAACAAAAACTTCCAATACTGATACACAAAGAGCAAAGAGGATCAGAATGATGGGCCAGTACACCCAGGACAGTGGGAATAAACGAAAGGTGTAACTTGTACGTAATAATGACATTCGTGTACCCAAGAATGAATCCAACAGGTTGAAGAGTGAAAGCCTTCTGTGTATGAACCATCTGGGGAAAATCAAAGAATGTGCCTTGTCCAGGGATTGCAAGGCTTGGAGCTGAAAGACACTCATTCCTCCCAAACTTACCCGTAGGTTTGGTTACAATTGTGACAAGAAGTTGCACAAAGTTTTTCTTTCGTAAAAACCAATTCTACAGTTTTTATGAGACATCAAGACCCAAAAACAACCAGGATAATCTCCAAGAAGAAGGTTGGAAAAGCCTTAAATTACTGAATACCAAGACATGCTGTAAAGTAACAGAAGCTAAGACACAAAGACAACAACCTAGGTGAATAACAACAAAAACATTCCACAATCCACAGCATCATGAGCCATTTTATTTATAAGAAAGCTTACCTTCCAAAGCAATCAAAAAAGCTATTCTTTTTAACAGGCATCACTTGGGTATCCATGTTTTATGAAATGGATCTTGACTTCTATCTTTTATCTTAAGCAAATGTCAGTTCCATTTGAGTCATAGATTACATGTAAAACTTCAAAAATAAGTCTCTGGAAGGTCATTTAGGCGCATATCCTCACACTCAAAAGCAGCAGAAGTTTCTCCAGCGGACACAGTAAGTTTTGAACATAAGAGAAAGAAACAGTAAACTACAGTGAAATGAAGAATTAACTTTGCTTTAAAAAAATTATATAAGGAGAGTGAAGTCAAACCACGGAACAGGGAATCATTACAATGCACGCATCTACAATAGGTTTAGAAGTTCAGTGGTTTGAAGGCTGCAACTTAAACCCCAGAGGTGCGGGAGTTCAGAGGTGGGGCTTTGGGAAGGCTGAGTAACGCAGGAGTTGCCATTCTCATGAGTGGCATAGTGTAAGAGTGCCGAGTCAGCCAGTCCTCTAATCCCAGTGTCCTACCAGGACACAGCCGGAGGTGCAGCTTCTACCAGACACACAACACGCCAACACCTTGCTTCTGTGCTGCCCAACCTCCAGAAGGAAGAAAATAAATCCATCTGATTGTCAAGTCATCCGACTCAGGCGTTTTGCTATAGCAGCACAAACGCAAGACAATAGCCGAGTCTTCAAAAACCATGAATAGGAGCAAAAAACCAACAACTGAGTAGAAGACTGGGAAAAAGACTGAATTTAGCTCTGCAGAAGAAAATGCCCAAAGAACACACTAAAAGGGGCTCGACCACCTTCATCATCGTAAAAACAAATGCAAACTAAAGTGATTCAATAGCGATGCTCCCTTGAAGGACAACAATTAAGGTCAAGGCAGGAGTGATAGTTTAGTTAGCAACACCATGAGCTGCTGGCACTCTGCATAACTGTAGGTGAAGCATGCATTGGCATCACCTCTGTGGAAATGCCTGTTAAGATGGAACATACCGGGCCCTATGGTATAATGGGTAAAGCAGCCCACAAGATGCCAATCCAGTACAGGCTCCAGTTCAAGGCCTAGTTGCCCACTTCCAATCCAGCTCCCTGCGGATGTGCCTGGGAAAGCAATGATAGATGGTCCAAGTCCTTGGAGTCCTGAATCCGTGTGGAAGATCCCAAAGAAGCTCCTGGCTTTGAACCTGTCTAACCCTAGACATTGCAACCAACTGGGCAGAGAACCAGCTGTAAAAGATCTCTCTCTCTCTGTAACTCTTTCAAATAAATAGATCTTTAAAAAAAAATAGAACTTATACATAAACTATGCTCCAATAATTGAAGTCTTTTCTTTTTTTGGCTTACAATCAATTAATTTCATACAAATAACAACCAAATGGTAGTAAAAATATATTAATAGCAATATTCTACAAAATAGCGGCACATCAGAAAGATTGACACCTCAGCGAATGTATAAATCATGTAGTGTTCACCAAATGCAGCTCGATGCAACAGTCCATACAGTCTCCAACAGTGCCACTATACGGATGATGTTCACCAGCACAGTCAGACGCACAGGGTATGAGCCACACGATTCCACTTAGAATTCAGAATGGGTAAGCATGGTCTGTCACAGTGGGCAGAGCACAGTGACTGCGGAAGACACAGGGCGGCTCCCGGGCACTGGAGCCAGGGAAGACACAGGGCGGCTCCCGGGCACTGGAGCCAGGGGAGAGGCAGGGTGGCTCCCGGGCACTGGAGCCAGGGGAGAGGCAGGACCACTCCTGGGACTGGAGCCATGGGAGACATGGGGCGGCTCCTGGTGGCTGGAGCCAGGGGAGGCGCAAGGCAGCCCTGGGACTGGAGCCAGGGGAGACGTGGGGCAGCTCCTGGTGGCTGGAGCTGCCATGTAGCTTGTCCTACGTGCTGGTTGTGTGCTGTCCTTCTTGTTTATCAGTCTGCACTACTCCTACAACAGTGCCTCACCCTGTGTGTATGACAAATCTGTTTTCAGGAAAAACTGTGAGGCAGGGGTCATTTTTATTTGGAGGGGAGAAGGAGAATGTTCTAAAGAACCTGAAATACAAGTCTATTTTTTTTCCTTATGAGGGAATGAAGGAGCAAACATTTTCTTCCTATGGCAGACACCACTTCCTGTTACCCCCAGGCTCATGTGTTCCCTGGCTCAGGGCACCGTGCGGCCAGTGCATTTCTGATGAATGGGAAGCAAAGGGAATGGATTTTTCCTCTCCATGGGAATTCTCTTTCCTGTGGTTTGTGTGGAGAATGGCATTTTTTTCTACTTCAAAAAAACAAACAAAAATACCTTTTATTTTCTTGTGACAGAGTTCTCCGTGTCTGGAGCAACAGATTTGGACAAGGGTGAAGCTGGGAGTCAGCTGCTCAGACAGGATGTCCCAGGTGGATGGTGGGGACCCAAGGACTCCAGCCATCCCCTGCTGCCCACCAGGGTATACAACAGTGGGAAACTGCAATTAGAAGCAAAGTCAGGACTCCATCCAGGCACCTGGGATGCAGGTGCATCAGAGCGAAGGAGTAACCCAGGAAAGAACAGGGGTCCAACTTAGGAGAGCAGGAGATATTCGTGGGGCAACAGTGAGGAAAACCCCCAACACAAAATCAATGCAGGGGAAAGAGGCTGAAAGGATCCCCCCCAAGAAAAATGGGGCCCTGGTGGATGATCCTCAAACTCCCCTAGAAGTAGTGTGAGGATAAATGATTGACAGATACAAAGAAACCAGAAGGAACAAGGTTGCTATTAACTCCAGGAAAAACAAAGAGCTGCCTAAGAAAAGGAAGGAGAGCCTAGGAGGACACAGCTGTGTTTCAGCTGTGAGTCATGCGAATGTTGCCAAAATATATCCAAAGATAACATACCTGCAGATTGGGGATCTGAATAAATGGTGAGCATCAGCCATGTAGAAAAGGTGTGGTGCCAGGAAGTGCGAGGCGGCTCGTGTGAAGAGACCTAAAGGATGCTTTTCCTCCGTGGTCCTCAGCCACTGGATAATGTCAAAAGCTTTGATTCAGTGAGTAACTGCGTATCTTGGGCTATTTTCTGTTGCTACAGCAAAGTGTCTCCATGTCTGAGACAAGGGGCATCTGAGACAAGGGGCATCTGAGACACGGGGCATCTGAGACACGGGGCATCTGAGACAAGGGGCATCTGAGACAAGGGGCATCTGCACCTGGTGAAGGCCTTCATGCTGCATCACAACCTAGCAGAGGTTGCCTGTGCTGACACACACCAAGTGTGCCCCAGCCTGGGTCTCTCTCCCCTTGTTCTTATCATGGGGTCCCACCCGTATGATCCCTCTCTGCTGCCAAACTCCACCTCCAGAGTTAACAATTGTATATGAAAACTAAGGCTCCAACTTGTGAAGTTCGTGGGCCACATTCAAACCATAGCTTAGTACGTGCCTGACTTCATAAAGGTGAAAGGCCATAAGAGAACAGGCATCATCACTTTCAAAAAAATGTTCCATCTTATAAAAATCAATAGCAAATCACAAAGTTAAAATCAACAGAAATACAGCAACGAAGTTATTTTCTACCGTGTCTAGCTTACTTTCTCTCTGGCAAATAGAATAATTGTTACTAATTTGATTTGATCCAGAGATATTCTTGTATGAATCTGAAAGCTTTGCATAAGTCAAGAATATATACATATACATGCATTAAAGAACTAATTGCTATGTCTTAGTCCTGAGCTGCTCTCTAATAGTTTCTCAAAGCATGTTTGGGGACTTGAATGAAAGAGATATGACCTTCCTTGGGTCTGAGTTTCCCTTATATTTTCCATGGGATTCCTTTAAAAACCGCCTCCATGAAAACATTTCTGAATTTTCTGTCACATTTCAACAAGATGTTAGCCATTAACTTGCTTAATGTTCCCTTCAGAAGGATCGACTAGATGAATTCCTTTCTGACGTAATAGCCAGAAAGTCTGCCTTCTCACAAGACGGCCTCTCTCGGTGGGGATTAGGCACCATGTCCCTTTGGCTCCATGGCTGCGGACTTTGCCTTGCTACCCATATGTCAGTCTCTGGGAGCACCTCCATCCTGGTGGACACCCTGCGAGTTCTTTTTGTGGCTTGTTCAAGAGAGACAGACAGGCAGCCTTCCCCACAAAGGTGTTGGCTTCAGGTAGAGTTTTCTTTCTAACGATGTGAATGAAGCTTCTGCTTGGTATAGACCTGAAAACAGAAAAGCTTGATCCAGTGTCAGAATGTTCCAGAACTCCTGCAATAGCTACAGCACCACCACTGGAAGGATGTGACTGTAGCTACTCTTTCTTGAGTGTGACCAGCTGGGCTCGATGTGCGTGCTCAGGCCTTTCTGATGGGCCTAGAGCCAGTGTGTAGAGCTTGGCTGCCCAGAGCCTCCTGCGCAGGAAAGGACGTAGGTTCACGGTTGACAAGACCCCCACGGGCTTTTCCCTTGCTGTCTGCTGACCTACTCTCACCCAGCAGGAGATGATCTGCTTGTTTGGATTTCTGAGCTTCCACTATGGCCTTGGAAGTGCAAGGTGAAATGAACTGTGGGAAGACAGCTTGTCTGTGCAACTCATCCTTCAGTTCTGTCTCTCATCTTCTCACAGCACAAGCTCCACATCTTCCTCTCTCAGTAGCTTCTTCCATCTTTCAAGCTGTTCCCTTTGCCTGCGCTCCATGCTGTGGACTCACTGCACTCGCCATCAGCCTCATTGCCGTCAAGCTCTTGCTTTCAGAAACCTGAGTAAGTCTTCCCATGCTGGTTGTCTGAGAAGCAGTGGCCAATTGGAAAAGGACAGTGATGATTCCCACTGGGGTCAGGAAGGCAGAATCGGTCTATTCCCACCCATGCAGTAACACAGCCACACACGAAGTGATGTGTCTGCAAGGAGTGCAGGAAGATCTTAGCTAGCCTTCTCTTTCTCTGGCATTTGAACATAGCATTCAAGGGAAGAGCTTGACATGAAAGACCATTTTCTGAAGGGACGATAGATGTGGCAAAGTGCTACTTCTGACTTCACAAGCCAAAGAAATTCTGTTCACCCACATCAACCCTCTTGTCACCTTGCCCTGTGTCTGGCCTCAGCCTTCACCAGTAGGCCTGGTTCTATTCTCTCCTACTCTGTCTAGCTTCCTGCTAGTGCACACCCTGGGGGAGAGTCCATAGCCTGAGCACCTGTGTCCGCTGCACCACAGGGGAGACCCATGGGGAGTTCCAGGCTGCTAGCTTTGGCTTGGCCCAACCCTCATCGTTGCAGGCAGAATGAACAGCAGGTAGGAGATCGCTCTGCCTCTCAAATAAAATGAAAACAAGTATTTTTTTAATGGCAAAACTACAGAGTCATAGTAGAAAATGTAACATTCCTCCCTTAGTGATGGATGAACTCCAACAGCTAAATGGCTAAGGCCAGAGCTGGATCAGGAAAAATTCAAGATATGTTTGAAATAACTTAAGAGTACCAAGAAATATAGACCTGCCTGAGGTGTGAGGGCTTCAGCCCAGGAGCCAGGGTGGGAGAGGCTTCCACCAGCCACATCTGGAATGGTTTCAGCACTGGAAGGAAAAACATAACAGTATTGAACTACCATCTGAGGAAAAGGAGACTCCATTGACAAAACTCATTGTGCCAATTAATTGATTGATGTGGTGACTAATGAAAGAGAAGAGCCAACACTCCCATACTGCAGAAGTTACAAGCTATAGGAATGATGAGGTTGGAAAGTCACCATCAACAAATGTGAGGATAATTGTTTGGGTGAAAGTCACCAGCAGAGTCGAATTCTGGGGGAAGGGACGCCCGACTGGAATACAGAATTCCCACATGAGCAGGTCCCTCCACAGGTGTCAGTCATTCCATCCCACTTACTGCTGAATTGAATAGCACAGGCAGTCTTGAAACACCAGGCAGTCAACAGGGTGGGGTGTCCAGAGAGGGAGGGGCTAGACTGAGAAGACCCCACGCCTCTGCCCAAGGTTCCTACGCAAAGCACAGCCCTGACTCCAAGCACAAGCCCGACTGAGAGACAGGCTGGGACACTCCCAGAACATCAAGTCTGGGAAGAGAAAAGGGAATGAGTAGGTATACCTCCCTGGGTGACCCTGGAGGGCGTCCTGACCTGGGGGTCACACGGTGGAGACAAGGGGTTGGGGTCTGTAGATTTGATGGGTACTATATCAAGGCTCGCTTCCTGGGTGGAGCAGCATCCTTGAACATGGAAACCCCTGTGTCGGTCGAGGGGTAGTGAGCCATCATGTCTGCCACTGAGCCTTAGTTCGACAAGCCAGCCAGCGGAAGTGCTACGAGCTGATCTGCAACTGCATTTCCTTGACATCCCTTCTACCCGCATTTGATTGTCACAGCCAGGCCCCTCCTCCTCCTCATCCATGGGAGAGGAGCCCCAGTGAATGCCTGGAACCCTGCAGCCCAGGATCTGTCCTGTCCAGGCACAAAGTGAATGCCTTTTCCACCTTAACGAAGCAGTTTCTGTGCACGTGAGCCGTAACGCCTGCAGCGCAAGCGGTGATCGCAAAGCTAGTGTAACAAGGCCTATTCTTGTTGGACATCTCAGCAACTCTAGCATGTGCTTCTTGTTCCCTGTGGAGTCAAGAACGTTCTCCTTTTCACTGAAAGGGGACGCTGCACACAGGCATCTCCTTGGCATGTAGAATCGCCAGCATCACCTCCCATGCACTCCACGGCCATTACTAAGCAAAATAAAAGTTACAGGGGCCAACACTGAGCTGCGGCAGGTTGACTCCCTACCTGGCATTCCATATGGGCTCCAGCCTATGCCCTGGACGCTCCACTTCCAATCCAACTCCCTGCTAATGGCTCGAGAAGGTGGCAGATGATACACAAGAATTTGGAGCCCCATTAGTCACACGAGAGACCCGGATGAAGCTCCTGGCTCCTGCCTTTGACCCAGCCCAGCCCTGGCTATTGCAATCCTCTGGGGAGTGAACCAGTGCTTGGAAGATCCATCTCTCCCTCTCTCTTTGTACCTCAGACTTTCAAATAAATAAATAAATAAATATATCTTTAAGTAAAACTGTCTCAAGCAACTACAACATAGCACTTGCTTCTGCATCAGTGTGACCACCGAGTTGGCTACTGGGGAAATGGCAGGTGGGTGGTGACCGAACCATATCCACTGGACAAAGGATGCTTCAATGCTGCTCTGATCATTGTGTAATTTAAACATGTGGATTATTTATTTATGAAATTTTCCATTTAATATTTTCAGACCATAGTTGACAACAAGGAATGGAAACTGTGGAAGGCAGAACCATAGATATGGGTGCCGTCTGGGAAGCAGCAAGTGACCCAAGGTCAGCGAACATGCTCAGTGGAATGCTGGGTCTTCAACATGACTCTCCAAGCTGATTCTGGACTGTGCTAACACAGAGATGAGAGAGAAGGGAAAGAGCAATCCCTAAGAGGAACGGAAAGGGTCCCCAAGAGCAAAACCACCCCCTTCTCTTCCTTGGCAAAATGCTCTGTGCTGGAACGAACATGTGCCCACTGTCACAGGCCTGAGGCTCAGCAAGTCAGGCACTGAGATTCGTGTTTACGTTTGTGGCTTCTCCGTGCAAGAGACTTCTTCCTGCTTCTGGATAGCAGACTCCAGCGGAAAGCAGAAGCGAGAGTCAGCTTGCAGTCCTAAGACCAGAAGCCCCGCTGCTTAACTGGGAGTTTGGGGCCAGGTGGGCTCCTCCAGCCAAGGTTGGCTTCTCATGCCCAGAACAGAGTGAGCCGGCCAGGTCTCAGCTAGGAGTTACAGAGTCCTCCTGCAGCCGCAAACCATAACTGCTCAGCCAATCAGCTGCTATAGTCAGACAGTGACACTTGGACCCATTTTTATTATTCCCAAGTCATCGGGGTATGGAAAATTGATAAGGTGCTAAGCCTTTTTTACTTTGTCTGTTACATCATTTTATCAACAGATAAAATATTTGAAAAGCAATGTTGTGAATAAAATGAGTATCAATGCAGCTTTTTCATGCCGCTCACACACTGCCTTTGTATCTTCTTTGTTTCCCTCCTACCCCCACCTTTGTTCTATGATGCCTTCAACAGCAAATAAACAGCAACACCACTGCGGATGGATATGAGCAGAGCCACCAAGCATGGTCCCATTATACACCTGATTGCCCATGCGTGGTCCGTCTGAACAGTCGCATTGTACAATCTGCTTGTACATACACAATATTTCTAGAAGTCATAGTGGCACCTCTGAGCGGAGAAGCCAGGTGGCCCAGAGCAGTTCAAAGGGATACTTCCTCTCATCCACGTTCCTGGACAACTCAGGAGTTTTGTCCCACAAAAGTCTCAATGCTTCTTACAAAAATAACTAAAGCCCCTTTACGTACATTTTTCATCTAACAAAATTCTAGCCCTGAATCCCTCAGAACACCTCGTCACGCTTGATTTGAAGCACATTTCAAGGTCAGACTTCAGGCACAGCAGACCAAACCATCACCTGCAGCCTCACCATCCTGTATGGGTGCTGGTTCAAGTCCCAGCTACAGCACCTCTGACTCTGCTCCTTGCTGATGTACCTAGGGAAGCAACACAAAATGACCCCAAGTGCTTGGGCCCCTGCACCCACGTGGGAGACGCAGTGCTTGGGCCCCTGCACCCACGTGGGAGACGCAGTGCTTGGGCCCCTGCACCCACGTGGGAGACCCAGAAGAAGCTCCTGGCTCCTGGCTTTGCCCAGCCCTCGTCACTGGTCATTTGAGGAGTGAACCAATGGATGCAAGATCTCTTGATCTCTTTCTTCTCCCACCTCCCCCCACGCCTCTCTTTCTCTCTCAGTCTGTCTCTCTCCCCCACTCTCTTTCACAATCTCTCTCTCTAAAATAAATAAAATAATAAATAAATAAATAAAATAATAAATAAATAATAAATAAATAATAAATAAAATATTGATTAAAAATAAATATGATCTAAACTTGACTACATGTGCAATTTTAAAAATTTTGCATTACCAAGTTAGCAAAGTGAAAAAAGTAACTGAGAATACCCAGGGTTGTTGTTTACTCAAAACCGAAAGCTGATGATGTGTTCTGTGACGGCAGGCGAGCAGGGAAAGGTATGCGAGGAACAGCAGGCCAGCAGGCCAGGGGAGGGGTGAAGAAGGAGCCACAACCAGACGGCTGGAGCCAGACAACTTGGCAGCCAAGTGAGCTGCTGGCTCGGGATCTGGATGCGCTGGATGCAAAAATCTGAACTGAATCCATAAATATCAGACTCATACACTGGGGTAATTCATAGCTGGGGAAGGATTACTGTAAAATAACAACATATGTGCCTACAATTAAGATCAGCTCTAATTAGCTAACGGCCTTGCCGAGGCTTGTAACAATTAGAGATGGATTCGTGTGCGATCATGCACACTTGTGCCAGCCTGTGTACCTGGTGTCTGGAGTCCACCCATTAACCCCACAGAAGAACGGCCTCAGAAGTACACCTGTTGGAGCAGCAGGTGTCCAACCTCGCAGGTGAGACATCCAGGTCCCACACTGGAATGCCAGGACTCTTGTCTCTAGCTCCCTGCTCATGCAAATCCTGGAAGGGTGCAGGTGGTGGCTCGAGTGCTTGGGTCCCTGTCGCCCCTGTGGGACATCTGGATTGACTTTCTGGCTCCCAGCGCAGCCCTGAACCAGTCCCTACTGCGGATGGAAGAATGAGATGTCTCTCTCCTTTTCTTTCTCTTCCTCTCCCTTTCAAATAAATATTTTTTAAAAGGGAAGCACCAGTGATGTTTTTATAACAGGAGAGAGATACGTAAGGAGACAAAGTAAGGCACTAGAAAGATGAGACAGAGAGCAGGGCTGCACCTGCACTGCTGTGTAGGAGGTTTGCCTGCGCTCTCAGTTGGCTCCAGTTGGCGTCCCAGATGCCCCACTTCTTGATCCAGCTCCCTGTTAATGCCCTGGGGAAGCAGAAGAAGCTGATCTAAGTGTTTGGGTCCTGGTACCCACATGGGAGACCCAGAAGCAGCTCCTGGCTTCAAACCAGCCCAGCTCTCGCTACTGTAGCCATCTGGTGAGTGAGCCAGTGGATGGAAGATCTCTCTCACTGTGTCTCTCTCTCTAACTCTGCCTTTCAAATAAATAACTTTTTTTAAAAAAGAATAAAAAGGCAGAGCAGAACAAAGCAAAGGGACATGCATATTTTTAGGGTGCAGAGAGATGCTTCAGGGGGCCAGCCCCATGTAGAAAATTCCTCTTGCTAGGGGGATCTCTAGTGATGCTGAGTTCCCACACCGACGCTTAAGCATGACCCATTGGGAAGACTCCAACACACATTAGAGGAGCACTCGCCTTGAGCCCATGTTGGGGAAGGAGGCTGGCCATCAATGCCCACCACCAGCCAGCCCCACAGGCCTTTATCTGTGCCCAAGGCACACAGGGGAAGCCCATCCAGCCCTGGCCCACCTGAGCTGCTGCCTCTCCCCTTGCTTAGAGCCTGTAGCCTCATTACCTGCCTCCTTGCTTCTATCCACCCCCCGTGCTGCTCTCAGCACAGCCCCCTCCAAGATTCCCAACCTCTGCTCTTCCTCCACACTCCGTGGCTCACCCCGCTATATTAAGCAGCAGTTGAGTCCGAATTATTATTTTTTTATTGGAAAGTGAGATAAGCAGAGAGGAGGAGAAACAAAGAGGAAGATCTTCTGCCCACTGATTCACTCCCCAAGTGGTACAATGACTGGAGCTGAGACGATCCAAAGCCAGGAGCCAGGAGCTTCTTCTAGGTCTCCCACGAGGATGCAAGGTTCCAAGGCTCTGGGCCGTCCTTGACTGCTTTCCCAGGTCACAAGCAGGGAGTTGGATGGGAAGCAGGGCTGCTGGGACATGAACCGGTGCCCATACGGGATCCCGGGCATGTAAGGCGAGGAGTTCAGCTATCGCACCAGGCTTTGGATTATTTTTTAAATATTTGTTTTCTTTTATTAGAAAATCAGAATTACAAAGAGAAGGAGAGATGGAGAAAGAGTAAGATCTTCCATCTGCTGGTTCACACCCAAATGGCCACGACAGCCAGACCTGAGCTGATCTGAAGCCAGGAGTCAGGAGCTTCTTCCAGGTTTCCCATGTGGGTGCAGGGTCCCAAGGCCTTGTGTGACTTTCCACTGCACTCCCAGGCCGTAAGTAGGGAGCTGGATGGGAAGTGGAGGCAGTCAGGACATAAACCAGTGCCCATCAGGGATCCCAGTGTTTGCAAGGGTGGATTTAGCCATTAATTCATCGTGCCAGACCCGTTTGGAGTCTGATTTTGTCTCTTGCCTTCCTTTCAGTCTTGCCACCTTCTGCCCCCACCGCCATGCTCACTTCTTGTGCTCATGCCAGCCTCAGCCTTTGCACAGGTGCTGGTTTGGCCTGGACGTTTGGAGTGCGAATTACCAGGTGGAAGTCTATCTCTTGCTGCTCCCAAGTAGGCAAAGATTCAAGGCCAACCAGAAAGCCGTTCTAGACTAAAGCAGTGTTACTCAGTCTTTTCTGTGTAAACCTGAGTTTCCCAGCTTCCACGCCAAGAAGCCACATCCTCAAACGCCTAAGGGAGGATGGAACCGGCTGAGTTCATGACTACTCACTTGCTTTCTACCTATATTGTACACAGAAGAATCCCAAAGCATTGCCTGTGGCACCCCAAGCTATGAGAATGGAAAATAGCCTTGTCCCATGGCTGCCCTGTGTCTCAACAGCCATGGGCAACAACCATTATCCACCACGTCCTCTCCCCGCTAGCCCCACCTTGCCTTCACACTGTAAGTACTCAATGGTCTATTGACCGCAGGAGCCACAGGGCTCCCAGGTGATGTTTGTTAGAAATCCAGGAGAGGGGCTGGCATGATGGTTCAACAGGCTAATCCTCCACCTGCAAGCACTGGCATCCCAAATGGGTGCCAGCTCACATCCTGGTGGCTCCACTTCCTATCCAGCTCTCTACTTGTGGCCCAGAAAAGCAGCAGAGGATAACACAAGTCCTTGGGACCCTGCACCCAAGTGGGAGACCTGGAAGAAGCTTCTGGCTTCAAATTGGCTCAGCTCTGACTGTTGCAACCATTTGGGGAGTGAACCAACAGATGGAAGATCTTTCTCTCTGTCTCTCCTCTCCACAAATCTGCTTTTCCAATAAAAAAAAAAATAAATCTTTATTTTTTAAAAAAAGAAAAAAGGAAAAAAAAAAGAAAGAAAAGGAAGCCGGGAGAAGAGTAGTTTCTAAACATCATCGTGACAGTGTAAGTGTGTTGGGTCCTTTCATATTTGGTAATTTTATTGGATTTGACGTTCTCAATTTCCATTTCTTTCCTTGGGTGTCTGAACACATGACTCTTTTTTTTTTTTCTGGTGTGAGTGACACGGCGACTAACTCTAAAGTAATTTCCTTTCCGGTGGAAGTCAAGTGTTCGTTTCTCCTGCTCACCAGAAGAGATGTTTGGCTGCATTTTCTTTAGTGCCTCATGCTCTTCCTGGACTGGCCAGTGTTGAGTACTCCCACAGATGCTCTCCCCGAACACTGGTCAAACTGCAAGAAATTGCCCTGCAGCTGTCACAAGTACCAGCGCTGTTTGTGGTTTCCAAAGGCTCCAATTGCCCGAATTATGAATCTTGCTTGCCTGTCTTTGGTATTTGCCAATTTCTTTTTAGTATTTTCCATCTTTTTGTCTGACAGAGTCGTGGTTCAACCCTTAAGGATTAACGTTCACCAATGTTCTCCTTCTAGCTTAAGCCCCAGGGTGAGCTGAGATGCCTTTGTATCTCATTCTTGTCCCCCAAGTTTCTCATTGGTACCTCGCCTATGCAATGTCATTCAGCTGGCAAGGGAAGGCAACCTGCAAGCTTGAGCTGTTGCTTCTCAATGGTGCAAGGACAGAAACCTTGGATCTATGTCGGCCTCTCACCTGTGTGACAGCGAAACAGGCCGCCATTTGCCTGCATTCCCACTCAGCTGGTTCAGCCCTTCCTGGCCACAGCTATTGGACACACCGTTGTCTGAAGAGTCCAACCATCGGCCTGAGCTCTCCCCACTATCCTAAGGGCCCAGGCTAAGCTCTTCCCACCCAAGTCACTTACCTCCCAGGTTCTCTTCACATCTCCCAAGCTCTCTCTGCACCATATCGGCAGCTCAGCCTCAGTCCAACCCCAGAGTCCAATCTAAGCTGGGAGTGTGAGTCCCAGGGCAGCTTCTGACCAGCCTCTACCCTAGGGCAGGAGGTAGGGACCCTGCAGCTCCAATAGCACCCAGGTCAGTCTGGTGTGGTAGAGATCTAGGTGTCGACGCCACACCACACCCTTGTCAGTTGCTCATGTTTGATAATTACAGAAACTCAAGTCAGTGTTGTCTACCCTGAGAGGTGTTAGGCTAAGGTGATCAGATACTTTCTTGTTTAACCTCACGCTTATTTTCTTTAGGAAACAAGTCCACCCAAGACCACCTGCTCACCTCACCACAAGATGGACTCTGAAACATGAAGGAAGCAGAAAGTGAGGCCTGGAGAGTAGTGACAAGCCAGTGCAAGTGGACACTGTCCTCAGAAATTCAGCCCCTTTATGCAGGTTATGCAGGGATCCCTCCCTCCAGTCCTCACTGGCTGAACAACTTGAGGGAACAAAACAAGAATTTGCAAACTTGGGCTTGAGCCTTCAGTCCCAGTCCCCTCGCTGCGGCACCCCACGCCCTGCCAGGACACAGCTTCCTGTGCGGCCTTTCTCACCTCTTTATATACACCCAAAACACTCATTACTGTTTGTTTGTTTGTTTGTTTCAACACTTTCTCTGCAGCCATTGCAACTTGCTGCTCAGTTTGGTGTTCTGGTGGAAACCCTCAGCCAAGCAAAGGCAACCACTGCCTGGTGTGACCACCACTCCTCGGGTACAGGACTCGCTGGAGGTGACGAGTGCTGCTTCCCATTATTCTCTGCCGAAGCACAGTTTATTCCCAATACAGCATGCCTGCAGATTTGATTTATTCCATTGCCATCCAGATTCATATTAAATAAATTATGCTAATTGGTCTTGAAAATAGTTTAGGAAGGCTGAGAGAATAGCAGTTTTATTATTAGAAAGAGAAGCAGTCATGGTAGGTTTTTTTTTTTTTAATACCAAGTTAATGATTAAGTAAATGAGCAGAGAGCCCTCAGATTCCAGAAATAGCCTACAGCAGATGGGGCCCTCCCGAGAGCACCACACCTCTGCACGGCAGCTCCTTCTGCAGATCCAAGCAGGCTTGGCTCACAGTGAAGTTGGCCCTACTGACGTCAGCCACAGCCAACTGTCCAAGCAGTGTGGCTTGCATGCTTGTCCTCAGCCCCAGTCTCTGAGACCTACGGGTGTCGGGCTGGTGGTGCCCTAGGAATGAACTGCCTGCCTTTGGACACACACACGCAGTGATGCCAGTGGAGGAGATGGTTAGCAGCCTTCTCGTGCAGGGAGTCCCCAGGATGCTGGACTCCAGGGCTGGTGTTGAAGTGTAGTGGGTTGTGCTGCCCTCCCCGGTAGGCACACTTGATTCCTGGCTGCTCTACTTCTGCTCCACCTCCCTGCACCTGGGAAGGCAGCAGGAGATGGCCCAAGTGCTTGGGTCCCTGCCACTCATGACAGAGACCCAGATGAAGCTCCTGACTTCTGGTTTCAGCCTGGCCCAGTCCTGACCGTTATAGTCATTTGGTGAGTCAGCCACAAATGGAAGATCTCTCTCTGTCTCTCCTTCTTTTTCCCCTCTCTCTTTATAAATCAGCCTTTCAAGTAAACAGAATAACTATTTTTAACAAATTCAAAAGGACATTGCGTTCCTGGAACCATGTGAGTAACTGCAGGGCTAGAGCACAGAGTGTGGCTTCAACGCAGCTTCCCTCCCCCCTCCACCCTCCAGTGTCTCCGAGCCCTGACCATGAGCTCCTCTGGTGCCCCGCTTTGCTGCTCATCCACAAAGCCAACGGTCCCAGGGCATTAGCCAGTGCAGTTTGTAGCATGGACATGAGGGGGATGCATTTGAAGACGGGCTTAACAGTAACTCACCAACTCCTTTCCAAACTGTCCTAAAGTGGCACTGCTGACTGGGTTTCCATCAGGGCTTTGGAAGCTGACATCAAGTGGTCAGTTCCTCCTGAGGACATGAAAAGGTGACCCAACCCAGCCACTCTCCCAGGAGCACAGGTCTTCTCACCCTCTCCTCCTTCTGTGTGTCCCAAATTTCTTCCTCTTTGAAAGGACGCTGGTCAGATTAGAGTGTAGCTCATGACATCTGGAACAGTCCAGTTTCAAACAAGACCACATTCACAGGAGGAGAGCACCCAGCTCAGCGGTGATGGCACCAAGTCATAGTACCATGCTTATCTGTGCAGCAGGGAGGGGAAGTCCGCAGAGGTCAGCTGTGCGCGATGCGCGCCGCGTGCGGGGTCACCGCATGCCTTGCTGTTAGCACGGACCACAGAGCCCCTGCTGATGTGTTTGCTGCCCCTGCCCTCCCACCTGGCTCAACAAGTGGTGAGTTTGGAGATTCCCATTATCCAGGACAAGGAACTATTCTTTGCCAGGCACACGGTATCTTGCAGACACACTGGCAGTGGGGACGGTGATGGGTCAGCTTGCCCGAGCTATGCCTTGTGCCAGTCCCAGAGGGGGATTAGGTCATGCAGGTGGGGCCAGCCACACACTGAGCTGCCTCCTACTCCGCTTCCATTAATAGCTCCAATCTGTCTGGGTTTGTAGCATGTGCCAGCCAGTCCTAGTAGCACAGGGTAGTGACAACGGTCAGTGCCAGGGCTCGGCCAGGGACCCCAGGCATGTCCATCACATCTTGCCTAGGACCAGTTTGTGTAGCCTGGGAGGGGCAACAACTGTGTCCTGCAGTTGCTGGTCAGCAGGTTGAGAAGACGGGGCAGTCTCACGGTCTTCACCCTGGAGAGAGTCTGTCCTGCAGTGAGCAGGTCCATGGACTCACGGGCATCGGGGCTGGGGTGCCCAGACCTGCCAGCCAACTCCAAGAGCCCATCCTCATCCCTGAGACGCACAGCTTATTCTGTGTATTCTGTTGCAACTCCTGTCCTGTCCTTGAACTTCACCTTCGCGAGGAGACCCCAGGTGTCGGTCTGGAGGTAGACAGCATCTCCTAGGACACAGGTGTGACAAATAAGGTGCACCCTGACATTTGGAGTCGATTCAGAATCAATGCACTCTAACTGGCTTCCCGCTCTGGTTTCCTCCACAGGCATGCCTTGGCCCTGGTTTCGAACCAGCAGATTCCAGGGAGGAGAGGGAAGCCACCAAGGAGCTGGGAAGGAGGAGGCGGAGAGGATGGCCTGTGTGGAGGATCCCGGGGCTAGGAATGAGTCCTGAGCACTGATAAAAGGCGGGGCCTGCGGGGACCTCAGCAGCTGTGGCCAAGCCACCCTCTCCCACTCCAGCCTTCCCCTACCCTCAGAGCCTCCCTGGGGCCCAGACCAGCCGCAGCTGCTCACAGCACAGTCAGGCTTTGTGCAAACCAGAAAATCAGTGAGTTAGAGACCAGGGACGGGCAGGGTCCTCATTGGATGTGCCCAGGGGTCTCCCAGGAATGCTGCACGTCCTGCCCCTACCCCCTCCAATTCCCACCAAGGCCACTGCACCAGACACCACATCTGTAGCCTACCCCCTCTGGGCAGCCCCAGGAGGACACACATCCTTCACTCAGCAGAAACAAGTCTAGCGTTAGGAGCTAAGCAATCGCTTGGCCCAGCTGTTCCAGGAACTGGACCCAGGCCAGGCCTCTGCTCCCCTGGAGTAAAGGCTGCCCACTGTCCTAGGATCAGTTGCAGGAGGTCACTGTGCCCTGGGCCCAGTGAGTCCCCTTTAGAGAATAGCATAGTGAACCACACAGAGCTGTTCAGGCCCCATGATGGGCTGGACGGGAAGGGACTGCGGACACTTGGAGTTGTCATAAGCTGCAGAAGGGGTGCCAGGGAAATGGAAGGAGGCAGGGTCAGGCATGCTGGCCAGCACTCTCCACAGTGTGTAGGCCAGCCTCTAAGCAGAGCCAGAGTATCCTGACACCCCGCTCTGAGGCTCAGAACCTAGTCCCCATGATATCCTCAGCCAGAAGCACGGCTCAGCATTGCAGTCACTGCTGATTCATGTGCTCATTTGGCCAGTGCCTACCGAGCTCCTGCTCTGTGCCCTGTGCTCCCCTGACTGGCAGGGGGTTGAACCCTGAAGCAGAAGTGCCCGTCCCTGTCCAGCTGAGGCTGGTTCTCTAAGAAGGGCTGGGCTAGAAGGTGGAAATAAAAGGAAAAAAGAACAAGAATGACAGACCCTGCCCAGGGCCACCTGGGTACAATGCACAGAGTGGTGTGGGAGGGTGAACAGTGAGTGGACTGACCGGATCTGGTGGCCAAAGTGGCCCCTGGGTGTGACTGTGATGCACAGAGCCAAAGCAGGAAGGAGGAAGAGGAGGAGGAGGGATGCAGAGGAGAGGAACAGGACTCGGGTGTCTGTAAAGAATGCTCAGTGCTACAAGGCTGAGTGGCTGCAGATGGGAGCCGAGGATCCTTGTAACTCAAGGACACCACCAGCAGCCCAGCTGGGGTGACCCAGGTCAAGCAGGGCCTCCAGGCGAGCCCTAACTTGTATGAAAAGTGGGAAGTTTGGACAGAGATGGGCACGCACTCATACAGTGGAGATGATGGCAGTAAGCACAGTGATGCATACATGAGCCAGGGAGCTCCAAAGATCAGCAAGGGCTAGCGGGGGCTCTAATCCAGCCTCCAAGTCTCCAACCTCCAGAGCAGAACCAATGGGTTCCTCTGTTGAACACCCCTCAGCCCTGTGCATAGCAAGCCCCTTGTAGCAAGCCCCCTCCGGAGCGGGAGCAGAAATGCCCCATCAGAGGGTTACCGCAGTCACCAGATGGTTGGTGATGGTGGTGTGGACGTGGCGAGGGGACGATGGAGTCCCTCCCAAGAAGAATGGACTTTGTGCCGTTTCACTTGAACAAGTGCAGGCTGGGCAGACTGGGAGCATGGTTCTGGGCAGAGCCTGAGGCACTGTTTCAAAAGTGTCACGGTCCCTGCAAGATGAGGTGACTGAAGCCATGGAGAACTGAGGGCCAGTCAATTAGAAGTTCATGATGAAAAAAACTCCACTCCCGGTCTTCTGGAGCTCTTTAAGGCTACTGGGCAGGGGCAGGAGGCAGGGTATCGGGGATGCCACGTGAGATTGGCCTGGCTGCTTGAAAGGTGTGGCTGAGGAACCACTGGACTCAGGCAGGACCTGAGATGCCCAGCGCCAGGTGCCCTGAGGCACATGATTGAGCGGTTGTGTGACGGTTGCCAATGTGCTGCCCAGAAGCTGCCTCTGCCATCCTGCTGGGTCCTTGTTACACCACACCAGCAGGCTGGCTCTTGCCCCTCATGCCAGCCTGGTAAAATGCAGGCAGCAGGAGAGGAATGCCATGGTTATTGGCTTCTAGGTTGTGAAGTCTTGGGTTCACTCCCCCTTAGGTCCACAGCAGCCAGGGCTAGAAATTTAAGGCAGGTCTTCCTTGTGGGCGGCAGGAACCCAACCACCTGCTGAGTCCCAGGATGTGGGAACTGGAAGCAATGCCAGGCCTTGATCTCAGGCAGCTGGTGTCTAACTGCCAGGCCAAACACCCACCTTGGGTAAGGCTCCAACCCAACAGCAGGGCAAGCTGTGCCCCATGTGTGTCCAATGAAGTCCTGAGCCAGCTCTCTTCTAGGGATAGCTCAAATGCTCACGTAAATCACTCATACACCTGATCCAATGCCAAGCTTCTTCCGATGTACATGCCAATATGTTTAGTGGACTTCTCTGTGAGTTGAAAACTGCCACTGTATTTGATGGGCGTGTAGGTGCCAGATACAGTTCAAGATACTTACAAATGCCAACTGAGACAAATGGCAAAATAGGCACTGCGGCTGCTTAGGCTTTGCCAAGAAGGAGAGAGGGATGGTGAACCACACGCCATCTCAGCGAGATTCCAGCCATGGGCCACGCTGCTGCCTCTATAGGGAAAGCAAAGAGAATCAATTTCAATGCACTCCTGCCATGAACTGACCGCCACAGAAGCGTTTATCCTCAGCCGCTGTTTGTCCCACCAGCGCCCAGAACTGAAACCTGAACTAAGCCTTGCGTTTCCTCCTCGTCCGTGAGCATTCTCCACCCTCCCCACCTGCTCAGCTTGGATTCCATGATTTCCCAGCAAAGGTCTGCTTTTGTCCAAACTCGTACGCCTTGGAACCCTGTCTTTACGCTGCACTCCCAGCCCAGGCCTACAGTTCACCCATGTGGGTCCTAAGTTCCCAATTCCTAGGAGTCTTTAATCTGAGCGCAGGTTTGGGGTGCCCAGCCTCAGGGGCCTAAGTGTTCTTCTCAATGCTTGTATTCTTGACAAGCAACTCTGCTGATGGAAGGAAATCCTGTCTCCTGACTTTGACCTGGCCCTGCCCTGGTTATTGTGGTCATTTGGGAAATAAACCACAGTGTGTGTGTGTGTGTGTGTGTGTGTGTGTGTGTCCTCTCTCTGTGTCACTTTACTTTTCAAAGAAATTAAATTTAAGAAAAGCGAACGTATCGTTGCATGGTGATAGAAACGAGCAGACGGGAACAGCAGCCGCCACCTCACTGTGTGGAAGAAGCACAATCCAAACAAAGGCTTCAGAACAAGCCCGTGCACACTGCCTGGGTGCGATGTGTGGGAACCCCAAGCAGGAAGCACTTCCACAGGCTCCGCTCTGGAAGGGACTGTTCAGGGTGTACTTACCAGGTGGAGATTTGTGGTTTAGAGCCTCGTTCTTACGATGGTAAGACCTAGGTTCAAAGCCCAGCCCTGTCACTCCCTCACCCCGGGCACCTGCCTTCCCTACACTTCCATTGTCTCAGCTAAACTAGAGATGGCAGGGCCTAATTTCACGGTCAGCCGTGGGAATTCACGGAGATGCTGTGTGCTTAGCCCAATGGTGCTTGGCAAGTACTCAATGAAAGGTGAGTATTGCTGTGGACTCAGGCTCCCAGGGGGTACTCTGAGCCCCATATTTTGCCAAGATGGCAGAAAGAGCAGGTCTGGCATGAAAGGTGGACACTGATGATGTCAACTCGGTGTGATGCTGGCCGCAGCAGGTGGACAGCACTTGATTTAGCTGGAGAACTCCCTGCCCTCTGCTTTGCGCAGTCTTCCTTCTCTAACTGCCTGTGTTTTCCTCCCATCTTCCCCCAGCTTCCCTGCCCTCTGCTTTGCGCAGTCTCCCTTCTAACTGCCTGTGTTTTCCTCCCATCTTCCCCCAGCTTCCCTTGCCCCTTATCCGCACTCCCCATCTCTCAGTCAAGCACAGCTCTGGCTGGTCCCAAACACACAGGTCTGTGCAGCATAGGATCCTGTCTTCTCTCCAGGGTATCACTCCCTGAGGCGCTGAGTGTCACCCACTCCACCTCCACCCTGCTTCCCGTAGGCTGGGTGGGGCTCTGGAAGCCCAGACAGGATCTCCGTGTGTGTGTGTGTGTGTGTGTGTGTGTGGCCGCATGCCGACTTCCTGTCCTGTCTCTCGAGCAGGTATGCTCCACTCTCTCCTATAGCAACTACAGCCTGAGCTAGCTGTAAGGAGCAGGCGAAGAGGGGGCTTCGGAGAGCTCATGGGGAGTGAGACTGAAAGTTCAAACTTCATTTTGGCGCCAAAATATAACTCATGAATTGTGGAAAACATGAGGTATACAAAGGAATTTTTTTGTAATGCAGGCAAGATGCATATTATGGGGGAAAAGCCATGCATGGGTTTCAAAGAAATGTTGGCACCAAAATAGCTCATATTTGGAATTCCATTTTCCCACACAGAGCTTGTGTACATATATAAGTGAGTACCTGTGTGTCTTGTGTGTGTGTGTGTGTGTGTGTGTGTGTGTGCGTGCGTGTGTGCGTGGTGCCTAGCGGCACTGGATTCTGTCCGAGGGGTTCCAGTGTCCGCAGTCTGTTCTCTGGCCTGCTGTTGGCATGGCTCTCTGCTGTGTCACTGTGGAGTCCAATCCAGATGCTGAAGTTGGCCTGGCTGAAGCCCCATCCTGCCCCCGGGTGCTTCCCCGTGTGCGTCATCTTCTGGACAGAGCCACCCTTCGGCAAGTCTCATCTATTTTCCTTTTATCAATATGAGCAAACTAGATAAAGTGTATCCTGGGGTCCTGAATGTCCCTCACAAGGAGTTGAAACAACCCTAGCAGAAGGTTTGTGTGTAAGGGAGAGATTTCAGTGACAATGCCACATAGAACCCCTCCTTGGGGAG
Organism: Ochotona princeps; assembly: GCF_030435755.1. Taxonomy (NCBI): domain Eukaryota; kingdom Metazoa; phylum Chordata; class Mammalia; order Lagomorpha; family Ochotonidae; genus Ochotona; species Ochotona princeps. The sequence continues at coordinate 104,704,682 of NC_080836.1, forward strand.
AGACCCAGCTAAGTGGCAGTTAAGGGGCCACCAGCAGCCTCATGCCTCTGGAGACATCTCACTGGAAGGTGCCTGTTCTAAGGGTCTCTCCAGCCCTCTGTGTGGCAGGCAGTCACCAAGCTGTGGTCCCTCTGGCCGCCCAGTGCGGTCCCTCCAGCTCCCCTACATGGTGGGCAGTCACCAGGCTGCAGCCTCTGTAAGTCTCCTGTGTCATACAATGGGAGTGTCCCTCCCTATTAGCAGCCAGCTGGAAGTTATAGCCATGCTCTGTATGCTGCTCTGCAGCACCACTGTAAGTTCTGCCATGAATCTCAGCCTTCCTGAAGTCTACAAACTGGGCTGCAGAGAAGGGAAACAGTGAGCATGCAGTGTCCTCCTGGGACCCCTCGCTCTTCCATCTCCGAGCTACCCTGGCTCCTAACCAGAAGCTGTGGTTCTGTGCTAGCTCTGTCTCTAAAGAAAATGTTAGAAAGAGGTCAATGCTGTAACACAACCAGCAAAGCCAACACCCACATGTGTGTGAGTTCAAATCTCAGCTGCTCCACTTCCGATCCAGCTCCCCTACTATCACTCCAAGGAAAGCAACACAAGATGGCTCAGGTTCCTGGGCCTCAGCTCCCACATGAGAGCCCGGTGAAGCTGCTGGCTTCTGCTTGGCCCAGCTTTGGCTACTGCAGCCGTCCAGGGAGAGAATCACCAGATGGAAGATCTCTCCCTTTAACTCTGAGTTTCAAAGTGAGTAAATAAATCTTTTTTTAAAAAAATTGTTAAATGAATTAATCCATTTAAAAAGGAGACATAGTGGGGTAGACTGTCCAAAGATGTATGCTTTTAAGTCTGATGTAGGGGTTAATTAAAAGTAATGGTTTTCAACACATGTTGATTTTCATAATAAGACAGATTTTCATGAGTAGCAATTGGAGGAAATGTTGGGTCTATAGTCAGGCCTTATCAGAACCATGTGTATGCAAACCTTCTACATCCAAGGGGGTTAGGATTTCAACATGCCCAGAGATGAGCAGCTTGGGAAACACTGACCTGAAAGATGAGATTCTAAGGGTAGAATGACCAGGGTAAGGAGATCCTGGAGGTGTGAAGGCCTTCCTCGTCATCCTCTTTGCATGGGAAGAACTGCAGTTAAAGCGGAGCCGCCCCAGGAATCCATGGGGATGGCAGATGGGTGGGCGGGACTGAAGGGCAGGGACTCCCCTGGACAGGGGGACTGCAGCAGTGCCTGGAGAAGAGGCGTGCGGATGGGTCCATGGAAGTGAGGGTCATGTGTCCCAAGGGAATAGCCAGCACAGGAGAGACATGACAGACAGATTGATGAAGGCAGCCAACACCACCCAGCCACTGTGGTTACCCAGAACAGGCAGGGCCCAGTGGACTCACAGAGGAGCAGTTGTGGTGGTAGGGGTTGGGGCCATGCATGGCTCTGGCTCCAAGGGGACTTTCCTTCTCCACAGCTGCTCCAGCTGGTATCACAGCCCATTGTCCAACCTGCCAGCCGCAGGAGCCAGCGTCAGCTCATCTAGCCACTTGGAAGCAAGCTGGTGACCTTGCAACCCTGGCCTCCCTCCAGAAGGCACGGGCACTGTCTTGAGTGGTGCTGGTCCTGCTATCTGAGCGTGAGTTTGCCTGCGCTCACACGGTGGCTGTCAACATTCTCTTAGGACTTACAAATGTTGGCTCTATGCATTCAGCGTGCCCCGACAGCACCCTGATTCAACAGGCACGTGGTGAAACCAGGGAGACCACGGATCTTAGGATTCCTTGGTCCTGCTCCAGGCAGCACCCCCAGCAACCCTCTTGGTGCCTTTGTCGGTCTGCAGCAGTTCTGAAGAGCCTGGCCCAGCCTCTCTTCCTGCCAGACCCGCTCTACTCACCCCTCCACAGCACTGCTGCACAGGGTTCATCTCGAGTTCTCTGGGAAAGCAACCCGAAATGCCTGGATGGCGTACGATCTTGTTCCCTTTGAGTCACTTGTTGAGCAGGTGACCTGTCCCATCAGACAACATTCCCAGACAGCATTTCCTGACCACCTACTGTGCACATAGTAGGCCTGACAGGTGCAGAGACATTGCATGTGGCCTAGCCTATGCATTCAGAATCTCTGCATGGCCTCACGCCCTAGGCCAGGTGCTAGTGATAAAATTTTTAAAAAACAAACAACAAATAAAACAAGACACATTCTGCCCTTGTGAGAATATGCTCAATGGGGTGGGAGCACCAGCTCTGCCAGGAAGGAGTGTGTGGCACCATGCATGGAGAAAAGGGAGGGGCCGGTACAATGGCTTATCCTCCACTCACCGGTACTAGCATCCCATATGGGCACTGGTTCATACCCCAGCTGCTCCACTTCCCATCCAGCTCCCTACTTATGGCCTGGGAAAGCAGCAGAGAAGGGCCCAAGGTCTTGAGAACTTGCACCCACATGGGAGACCCAGAGGAGGCTCCTGGCTCTTGGTTTCAGATCAACTCAGCTCCAGCCGTTGTAACCATTTAGTGAGTGAACCAGCAGATGGAAGATCTTTCAATCTCTCTTTGTTTCTTTAAAACCTGCTTTTTTATATAAATTTTATGTTTTATAATGATTGCATGGTAGATCATGGTGGGAAGGATCAAGGTTTTGGGAAGATTGGTAAACTCATTGCTTCCTAATTTGCTACTTCTTCTTTTTGCTTCTGGGGGAAGGAAAGAAACAAAGCGGAAACCACTCACGACTTTCCTCACGTCCCAGTACCCAAGGATGAGGAACTGCCTCCTCATATCAACCCAGAGTCTCCATGTGTACATATTCCAAGGGTTCTGTCGAAGTGGTTGGAATAGTTCTGAAATACTGCCAATTTCACCGACCCAAGGATGATGTCACCCTGCCAATGTCCATTGCTCCATTCACTGAGATTTTTGTTGTCATCGTTTGTTTGGGGTAGTTGTCTACTTAGGGCTGTTCTTCTGCTACAGCACCAAATGTACTGCCATATTCTCCTTTTACAACAGGGCCTGTGTCCACTGCTCTACGTTTTTCATTAAGTAGGACATTTTCTTGCAGGCAAATTCAAGGACCCAGGCCAGCAAACCCAAGTCTCACCGGAACCCCCACCCCTGGGGCTCACAAACACAGTACCCACCTAGCAGGCAGGCCCCAGGACCTGGGCCAGGTGACCCGAGTCCTGCCCGATCCCCGACCCCTGTAGCTCATGAACCTGATACCCACCTAAAAAGCAGTCCCCAGGATCTAGGCCAGGTGACCCAAGCCCCATGGGTTCCCCCTTCCCCAGGGCTCAGGAACCTGGCCCCCACCACGCAGGTGGACCCCAAGACCTGAGCCTAAATACCCAAGCCCTGTCAGATCCCCCGTCCCTGGGACTTAACGTACCCAGCCCCCACTGGCCCAGGCTGGCATGACTTGCCTCACTTCAGCATCCACAGTCTTATTGCTCAGCCTGGCCTAGCCTAGCCTGCCCCTGTTCCAGCTCCTGCTGATGGGTGCTGCAGCCTATCCCAGCCCAGCCTGACTGCTGCCCGGTCCTAATGTGAACTGCCTGCTGTTGCGGCCTGACCTGGCTCCTCCTGCCCCTGCCCTGGTTCTCAGATCTGCCAGTGGGTGTTATGTGCTGGCCCAGACTGGTCTGTTACCAGACCTGAGCCACATGTATGACGATGAGTACTGTAGCCTGGCATTGTCTGGGCTGCTCCTTGCTTTGCTTCTTGCTTTTCCAACAAAAATAAACAAATATTTAAAGAGAGAGGGAAAAAAAGGGAAGGGAAAGAAGGGCTCAAAGTGCAGATTCTCTCCAAGGCTCAGGGTCTTGCTTCCCCAGCGGCAACAGTGCCAGGACACCAGCCATCCACCTGAGCCCTGGCGCGGGCCGTTTCCCTTAATGAGATGTCCCAGCAACCAAGGGCTGTGTGTTTCCCAGGGACCAGCAATGGGGCAGAATGATGCATCTGGCCCGAAAATCCATCCAGCACAGGTGGCCAAGGAGCAAAGGGCCGGGCTGGGCTGGGTCGGGGAGACCAGGACTGCCTGGGACTACCATGCTACAGGACAGCACTTCTGAGTCATCTGCTGTGTGGGCTCCAAGTACCCACGCCCGTGTGCACAGGTCCCAAGGCCAGGTACCAGGCGCCGGCCCACCTGGAATTCCTTCTGGTCTACTCAGCCATCACCCCAGGGAGCCCTTCCCTGCCAGCTTGAATTAGCATTCCACCTCCTCCACTAATGCTCCACCCCCTCTGCTTTATTTGTGTTTCAGCCTTGCTGCCGCCCAGCAGCCCCTTAGCTGCCTGCTTGGAGACCGGCCCAGCTCTGCTGGAGAAGCGGGGGCTGTCACCCCCAGCTACTCCCTATGTCAGTGACTGTTTGCTAGGCTCCGGCAGGACCAGAGCTTTGGTCTATCCCTCTCTCTGCTGATTCCTCAATGCTGAAGACAGTGCCTGGCTCTTGGCAGGTGCCCAAGAAGTATGTGTGAAATAAAGGAATGAGTATTCTAGCTCTCCCACGGGGGCCCAGCCCTGCGATCTGCCACCTGGGGTGTGACTGCTGCCCAGAGTGCAGGCAGGGCCTCATTCTCCCTTGCTGTACCAGACTGAGCGGAGAGGAAGCGGCAGGGCTGGCCATGGCAGGCCCCTCTGGTGTTTCTGCATAGCGTTCAGTGTAGGACTGCTGGGATCCAACTGTGCACCTGCCCTGGGAACGCAGCAGCAGGCAGGTGGGGGATGTACTGTGAGCCACTGAAGCTATCTGCAAGTCAGGGGACTGCAGGAAGTGGAGCCACACGCCTCGCTTCTTTGTCCTCACCAGCCAGGCCAGCTGGCACCACACAGACAGCACAGCTCCTATGAAGGGCCATAGCTGGCTCATCACGAAATTGCTTGCATAGGGGTCAGCAGGGAGATAAAACCATGGCCTGTAGTGCCAACATCCCATATGGGCACCAGTCCTAGCTGCTCCACTTCTGGGGCTGCTCCCTGCTAATGGCGTGGGAAAGCAGCAGAGGGGGACCCATGTTCTTGGGTTCTTGCACCCAAGCGGGAGACCCAGAAGAAATTCTTGGCTCTGGATTGGCTCAACTCCGGTCTTTGCAGTCATTTAGGGAGTGAACCAGCAGTTAGAATATCTCCCTCTCTGTCTCTCCTTCTCTCTCTAAATCTACCTTTCAAATGAAAATAAATGAATCTCTTTTAAAAACAAATGCTTGCATAGAGCGGAATTGAGAAGGATAGGTTTAACCGCCCCATTCTAACACCTGAAACTCCAGATCTGGAACCCTCAGATCCCAACACAGCTGCTGCCAAGCCCCCTCGGATGAGTATCACCAGGGCATCATGGGATCTCTGCTCCCGCCTGGAGGCGTGCAGCTTGGCTGACACTCAGGGCCAGTGCCAGCTTCCTGCGGTGCGGTCTGCACAGGCTCATAGAGTCCCATGACCGGAAGCCCATAGCTATTTGCAGAGCTGTTGTCACCTTGAAGTGTTCAGTGACCTCTTAAGGGCTTACGTGTGTGTGTCATTTCCTTAGTCAGTTTTTCCTAAAGTTCTAAAACAACTTCTTACCAACAGTGTGTGTACCTGGTTCCCCCATTTCTTTCCTCTCAGTCACTGGAGACAGGGATGCCACCTGCTCAGACTCCTAGTACCAGCAGGGCCTATGTGGCCAGGCTCAGCCAGACAACACAACCAGTGAGGGAGCCTGTGTGAACGGCCCCCTGGATGTGCGGGGTCTTGAGCAACAGGCCTTCGCACGTGGGCATGTGGTCTCCAGGAGGGAGCTCCTTGTTTGGCGGCTGGAAGGTCAGGAAATAGGCAGGCAGGCAGGGAGCCTCACACCCAGCACCTCCTCTATCCCAGGGATTCATTAAGTCTGCACTGAGGAGCCACTCCAGATTCCCTTATAGGCGCTGGTTTGAGTCCTGGCTCTTCCACTTCTGAGCCACTTCCTTGCTAATGTGCCTTGGAAAGTAGCGGAAGATGGACCAAGTGTTTGGGTCCCTATGCCCACATGGGAGATCCAGAAGAAGCTCCTGGCTCCCTGATTTCAGCCTGGTCCAGCCCCAGCCATAGCAGCTATTTGGGAAATGAACCAGCAGATAGAAGATGTCTCTCTCTTTCTCTGTAACTCTTTCAACTAAATAAAATCAATATTTTTCAAAAATACGTGCTGAGCATGCAAATGCTACTTGCAAGACACACTGCTTTGTTGCATTGAGTGCAAGGACAAAACGTTGATGATCCACATAGCCTTGGGCGGAAGTGCTTGAACATCAGTCTTTCATTCAACAACTTTCTACCAAGCCCTTTCACAGGACCAGGCCAGGTTAGAGGCTGGGGCGGTCCGCCAGGCCTGGCCCAGCAGCGGTTTTTGCTGGGCTAATGCAGTGGCCGCAGTGCAATGGTACAGGGGATGTGCCACAGTGCAGGTCAAAGAGGAATGGATTTTCGAGTGGGGCCTGTCGTGGAGAGGCTCAGACCCGCCAAGCCTCTGTCGCTCAGCACAGGGGTTCACACGTCCAGAAACCCAGGCTCCCCAGAAATGCTTGTCCGAAGCAACAGAGAAATCACTGGGGAAACCCACTTGGGCAGACAGCCAGCTCTTCCGCAGGCGGACTGGAAGGAGGCAGGGCCTTTCCTGAAAGCTATCGATTTCCACCGAGAGTGAACTTGCAGCCATTGCATTAGCCAAGGCGAAGGACTCCTCCCATACAGATGCTTTTAAGAAGTGCTGTGTTCTTATCCGGCTTTCTGGGCTAAGGACCAGAGGAGGCACAGAGAAAAAAACAATAGAGATTGGGAGACCAGATGGCTCAGCACTCTGCTGCTTCCTGATGCCACACAGGGCAGGAATGATCTCCGTTTCTCCCTGCAGGGAACCCAGCCAGCATCTGACTTCCCAGCCGCTGTATGTGACGGTCCCTGCTCAGCCGTGTCTGACCGGACACCCAGCGCCCTGCACAAGCCACATGATCTGTCATTTCCGGGGAGCCTCGACCCAGAACACCTGGCCCTTGGAGCCCTGCACATAAGGGGTCTTCTGTGACAGGACGATGGTGTCCTAGACAAGCAGATTCCCTTTAGGAATTCTGTCCTGGAAGGCAGCACGTGATATCCACATTCCATATCTGAGTACTTGGTCTCCTTTCCAGCTCTGCTTCCTGGTCATGACCCCGGGGGCCTGCCACCCACATGTGAGATCTGGGCTTGGCTCTTTGCGCCTGGCTTTGGCCCCAGCCTAGTCCTGGCTGTAGCAGCCTTTTGGAGAGTAAACCAATTCTCTCTCTCTGCTTTTCAAGTAAATACAAAGAAATTTATTAAAAGTAAAAAGATCCTATTAAAAAATGGATTCTGGCTCTGCTGGGATGTGGCAGCTCTAACCTTCACACAGGTGTGTTCCCCACCTCCAGGGCAATCAGCTCATTTCCTGTCTGCATTTGTCCAGAGGTCTGTAGGCGACCCACTGGCATCAAACAAATATGACTACAAAGTGGGTGGCTTAAAGCAGCAATAAATCTTCACCGTATCACAGTGTCTGAAGGCAGGGAATTGGCTTGGCTGTCCAGTTCACCTGTGAAGCGAGGTCTGGACTAGGGCTGGAGGGTCTGTGTCCAGTAGTGTTTGCACACAGAGTGGCCAAGGGCCACTGGCCTCCATAGTGTCCCCAGCACACAGCAAGGACAAGTCATCAGAGTCCTGCTGGGGTTCGTGCGGTGGGTGTGGAGGACACGAAGGTGTGAAGAGAACTGTTCCATTGCAGGCAGGGCTGCAAGGAATGTTCCCGCTGCATGGCAGGGCCCGGCGGATGTCTCTACAACCACCTGAGAAGCAGTTCCATCTTCCTTTGCATGGACACTGGACAACCCGGCTGAGAATTCTGTAATCCATTTATGCATTGTTTGCCACTGCAGAGTTGGTTTTACTATCAATCTGAGCTTGGACGTAGATGTTGCTGATGCTGTCTTGCAAAAGGGCCTTTCACAATTCCTGCTGTCTCTGTCTCTGCTGCCCCCATTGACCAGCCTTGATCTTTAGGACCCTCCTTCTGTGATGCCTTTCCTCCCTTAACTGATTCAAGACTAAGTTGTAGAATGAGGATTGTAGTAGGAATGTGTTACTGGTTGATATGTGCCGTCTATTGAGAACGTCCTGACCACAGGGTCAGGATGGATAACATCCTGCTTTAAGGAGAAACAAAAAGCAGAGTTACCCTTGGAAACACCCACATGACCATGACTGTAAAAGGTCTGTGCCAGAGCTTGTGACTGCTTCTGCATAAATAAAACGGGCAGCTTTCTTGTGTTGTCCATTATGATCATGAAATCCTAGTGGTCTGTTTCTTTTATTTTGGCGCCTGCTCCACACACCCTTCTCCAGCCCCGAACTCAGCTGGAGCTGGCCTCCGGCAGAGTCCAGCCATGGCAAAGCAGTGAGGTCTTCGTCTTGCTCCCCTGGGGGACTTGGAGCTACACAACTTCAATTCAGCACATGTGAAGCTGTGCCAGGCACACCTAGATGGGTTCCCCGGACACAGGGAGAAACGTTCAAGGGCAAGTAGGGATGTCAGGAGGTCAGAGGTGGCTGGAGTCAGACCAGTTCCATTCTTGATAATGGTGGTTTTATGCTGGTTGAGGGACTCTGGCAGCCAGTGGGTGTCGCACCACAGTTTTGTCCACAAAGCCACAAAGGCCTGTGTTTGTAGCCACTGAATGTCCTGGCCAGGGCTGCCATGATGGCAGGAATTTTCCAGACATGCCCGCTTGTCTACAGGTGGCACAGTGGACAGACTGGCGTGGGTGGTGGCAGTGGGAAGCTGCAGCCTGCACAGAACTGTGGGAACCCCAGGTGGGGACCAAGAGAAACAGCACCTCTACTCTGGGAGCCCCAGGTGGAAGCAGAGACAGACAGCACCTGCTTCAGCACCTGCCAGGCTCATCTCTGCTGCTTCTGCTCACTGGCCTGCACGTGGCAACCTGACCAAGAACCCTGCAGCTGCTGGGTCTGCTCAGGCTCAGGCAGCTTCCTGGGTAGAGCTGGCAAGCGAGGTTTATGCCCTCCATAACCAGATCCTCAGCCACAGGCCATCCACATCAAAAAGGAACACTCCTCTAGCCTGGCCTGGCCCCATACCCAGATATGGGGTCTGCCACATCTTCACCCTTTCCCCACCTCCAGCAGCCACGGGCCTCTACTGCTGCCTCTCTTACCCCTCCCCAGCCCCCCAACCTCACCTGAGGCTGTGCAGTCATGCAAGCCACCTGTCTCAGGAAAACCCGACAGATGAGAGCTGGCTGTCAGTGAAGGCAAGGTATAAGAGACAGCAAAGAAAGAAGTGGGCAAATCCAGGATTACACGGTGTAGACAGATGCCTGGTCTTGGAAGCCTGCTGGCTGCTGGATCCCGGCCCTTAAAAGCAGGAGAGGGGATTGCAGGGAGAACAGGTGCACTGCATCTACCAGGGCTCACCAGATCCTGTCAGGAGTACAGATGCTCTGACCCGAGGAGAGCCAACCAGGGGTCACTTGCTGACTTTGTTGAGTTCCTAGGACAGAGGTACAGAACCTTGATCTTGCCAAGAGTCATCAGCATACTTTACCCACACCATTCACAGGCCACTTAAAGTTGGCCTGGGCCTGGTACAATGGCTTAGTGGTTAAGGTCCTCACCTTGCATGCGCCAGGATCCCATGTTGTCACAGATTCTGGTCCCAGCGGCCCTGCTTCCCATCCAGCTCCCTGCCTGTGGCCTAGGAAGGCAGTCGAGGATGGCCCATGGCCTTGGGACCCTGTACCTGCGTAGGAGACCTGGTGGAGGCTCCTGGCTTCGGATTAGCTCAGCTCTGGCCATTGTGGTCACTTGGGGAGTGAACCATCAGACAGAGGATCTTCCTCTCTGTCTCTCCTCCTCTCTGTATATCTGACTTCGCAATGAAAATAAATGGATCTTTTAAAAAAAAAGTTGGCCTGCTCTAAATGTGTTGAGTACCACCTGGTATGGCCTTGACTGGATGGTGGCAGGCCTCCACCGTCCCTGTCCATTGTAGGGTTCAAGATGACGTAAAGGGACGACACACAGCCCTAGTGGGGCATCTCCCAGATGCTTTTCCTGTCTGCACCTCAGAATCCCATCTCGACTCCAGGCCCATGAGGACCTTTGACCTGCCCACCTGCCCCTCTGTTCCACTCAGGGGACATCCTGTCTGTTGTGCTCCTGTTAGCAATATCCCCTCCTTATCAGAGCCTGGTCAGCTGGGAAAACCAACAAGGACAAGCAGAGCTGGAGAGCACTGGGCCTGGCACTACCTGAGAGCAATAAAGCCCAGGTGTACTGAACAGTGCACCAGAGCAAAACACGCACTAACACCCCTGGGTAAGGCAGCCCCTGACTCCCTCGGAGGCCACTGGCCCTGGGTGCCTGGGCTGCCACGTTCCTGATGCTGGCACCCAATGGTGTAGCTGGAGAAGTGTCTACTCTGGGCCACACCACTAACTATGCATAGCCTTTTTTTCCGCAGCGGTTGAGCTGGGCACACGGGCAGCCAGCTGGAGCCAGGTAGGACAGTAGCGTCTATCTCCCACCTGCACCAGGACCAAGAGCTTTAGTCTTCTTTCCTTCTTCCGACTTGGGTGAGAGGCACCTTTGGGGCTTTCCAGCCGTCCCGCCCAGGTGGCCAGCAGCAGTGCTGGTGTCTTCTCCCTGGCTCACTGTCCATTTGCATCTCTTTGGTGACTTTCCTCTTCATGGCCCTGACTAATGGGTACTTGGTTGTCACCTGTCTTTTTGATTTACCTGCCACCAAGACTCCAGATAGTTGCTCTGTTCTTATGCAAAAAAAAAAAAAAAAAAAAAAAAAAAAAAAATCATAGCATTCCCATTCTTCAGAAGTTTGTGCTATTGCTGTTGGCTTTGTTTTTATAACTGTGTGCAGGAACACAGGCGTAATTGCAGGTTGGCGTCTAGCGGTGAAGAGCACAACCCCAAGCCATCCTGGCTCCTTAATGGAGTCTAATGAGGAGGAGTTGGAGGTACATGTCCACACAGCACACTCCAGACAGAAAAACCCAGCCAGGCTGGCTCTCCAGGCACCTGCAGTCTGGGTGGGCACACAGGTGAGCAGAGCAGCCATGAGGACCCAGAAGGCCCCAGGGAAGGGCTAGAGGAGACTTCCCAGGGCCTGGGAGAGGAACCTGGGAGGAAGACATCAGGTCTACCAGGTGTCTGCAGTGAGACAAGCCTCAAGTAGCACCAACCAGCAATGGGCTTGAGTGCAAGGCAGGGTCACGCAGTGGGTCCGAGTGGGTCGCAAAGGCCCACCCTCAACCATCCAAAGCAAGAGGTCTGAGGAGGGCCCAATCACCTGTATTTCTGCCAAGTGCCAGATGGTGTGAATGCTGCCATCTGAGATCCCTGGTGCCGAGGCAGAGCATCAGAGTCCACACAACCTTGAGAGCAGGGCAACCTTGAGCAATATTTTCTTCCCAGTCCTCCCCGCATCCATTTCCTGAAAGGGGACGTGGGCGTGGTAACCCTAAGGACTGCATGGGGTTGGCATGAGGGTCAGGCGAGGCCTACACAGAAAGCCCTGGGCGCAGAGCCAAGTACACAGGGGCCCTTGGGACATGGCGTCATTCCAGCGTTGTCATGGCCATTCCTGAGGGCCAGTGGAGCGTCCCTCACAGCCACAGGGGAGCAGCAGGAAGGAGGGTACTTGCTGGAGGCTGAGAGGGTAGCAGGGTAGAGGACACATGTAAATCCAAGTTTGTAAGTGAGTGGGTGGAGAAAGGTGACCAGGCTGCACACCTGGAGCAGGTGACTGGCACTGCCAAGGGCCACATGTTTACAGAGCCTTTGAACCAGGGCTGGGGCAGGTCCTTTCACTCTGAATCTGTGGATGCCACAAGGATTTCTGATGACCGTGTCCCACACAACATGACCCAAGCACACCCTGATCCCTCCTTACCGTCAGCCTGCCCTCTTGGCAAGTGCCCATCAAGGCTCTGCCAGACTGTAGGCCAATGGAGTCTTCTCTACCTGCCCCCACTTCCCTTTCTCCTCCTGGTCCCCATCCAAGTACTAACCAGGTTCAACCCCTTAGCTTCTTCAGGATGGTATATCTATAACCTCTCTCTCTCACACACCACTTTTCTCTCTGCTTCCCCTTAAGCCATCTCTCAGCAGACGCTACAAACCCAGCCTTCACCATACAGCCAGAACTCGCCCATTTCTGCATCTGCTCCCTGTGGGCATCCCTGGTGTGTTCCCTTCAGCTCTTGCCTGCATCACTTGCAGTCTTCTCCCTGTGGGCAGCCACTGCCTGGGAGTCCAGCTGTGATGCTGTGCTGCTTCAAGCCTCCGTGACTCCACCTAATCACACTCTTCAGCCCCTGTCATTGGCAGAGCCTAGCTGAGTGCATGTCCTCCCCCTTGCCCTGCTATGCTGCAAGAGCCCCTACCACGGTTCCAGATCTACAGCTCCATGCACTCACCACAGGGCCTTTGTATCTGCTGAGCCCTCTTTCCACAGGTGCACTGACTCTCAGACATCAATCCTTCCCCTAACCTGAAACCTTTCCTGAGTACCACACCTAAGGATGCACCTGTTCCCTGACTGGCATTCTGTCCTCCTGCCTCAGCAACATCCCTATTGTCAGATGTTGGGCTAACCCTCAGCCATGGAGCAGAGTCTGTCAGCCACCATCAGCCATGGTCTATCTTCACCAAACATGTCCCCAAGAGGCAGAGCAGACCCCACCCCAGTGAGTGGCCCCCAGCCCAGCGGGGCCTGCCCCTGCCCACAGCAGCACTACTCAGCCTGAGCCAGGTTCACCAAAGGCAGCAGGTTTTCTATAAGTTTTGCATCTCTGGGGAACAAGAATTGCCTGCCAGTATTTCCAGCACAGCCTGGGTGAGAGTTGAATGCCACCCTCTGGGGTCTGTGCAGAAGAGGAACGAATGTAGAATGCAGGGCATGATTCATTTATTTTTCTCTCCACTTTCGTGGCTTCCAGAGAAATCCCCTCTGACAGTTTCATGACTCGGGACCAGTCCCCAAGTTCTTTTCTTCAGGCAGGTCCAACATCAGGGAAAATGAAGGCAATGTCAGGAAGAGTGGCCTGTGTCTACGTGACCAAACACTCCAGGTACAAAAGCCGCAGGCGGAGCCAGCTGATAACATATGCCACTCTGCGCCCTGGGTGACAGGTGGCCTTGCTAGCCATGTGCATAAAGCTCATGTTCAGAAGTCACCCTCACCAAATAGTCACAGCAAAACACCATTCAGACAGATGATCACGTCTCAGAACCACAGCGTAATTAAACAGAAGAATAAAAAACACGTAACGAGAGTACCTCAAAATGTTGGTGGAAAATGTTACTAGATAAGATCTTCCAGCTGCAAAATATTCTTCAAATCCATGTGTATTGAGTCTGCTTTTCACTGCTTTAACAAAATATCTGAAAGGGTCTTCTTGGGGCAAGAAGGCGGGTTGGGAAGGCATTCCAGTGCATGGTTTGGAAGTTAAGGTTCAGAATTGGGAGGCCCCAGGATCTGGTGCTAGTCCTGTCCAACCCACCACACCATGCATACAAGGGTCATCGGCAAGCTCACAGAGAAAGAATGCTATGGAAAAAACATCGATGATTTCAAAGAAATCATTGCTCCGGAGGCCAGTGCCATGGTGTAGCACATTAACGTCTACCTGTTGGTGCTGACATACCACATGGCTGCCAGTTCGCGTCCCAGCGGCTCCACTTCCTGATGCAGCTCCCTAATGATGGCCTGGGAGAGCAACAGAGAAGGCCTCCTGGACCCACATGGGCGGACTGGAAGAAACACCTGGTTACTGGCTTCAGACTGCCCCCAGCTCCAGCTAGTGCAGCAATTTGGAGAAAACCAGTGGATGAACTATCTTTCTCTCTCTCTCTCTCTCTCCTTTCTCTGTAATTTTACCTTCCAAATTTACAATAAATCTTTTAAAATAATTGTTGCACCAAACAAAATTATCTTCCAATTCAATTCTTATACCGACTGTGAAGGACTCCTACATGTTTATAAAACTTTCAAAGGTAAACAGGTAGAAGTTGGAAAAACCGTGACAACAGACTTTTTTCATTTATTTATTTTTGTTTTTATTTTAAAATCAGAGAGAGAAAGAGCTTGCATTCACTGGCCTCCTCCTTCAAATGCCTGCAACAGCCAGGACTGGGCCAGGAGCTCAATCCAGGTTGCTCACACAGCAGCATGAAGCCGTCTCCGCTGCCTCCTCGGGTGCAGCGTGTGCAGGAAGCTGGGGTCAGGACACAGCAGCATGAAGCCGTCTCCGCTGCCTCCTCGGGTGCAGCGTGTGCAGGAAGCTGGGGTCAGGAGCTGCAGCTAGGAATCCAGGGAGCCCAGGCCACTGGTGTGGAACGCAGGCGCCCAAAGCAGTGACTTGACATCTGTCTGCATCGCAGGTGGTGCCAGCTTGGTCAGTCCATGCCTTCTTACAGCCTGGGCCACACCGCTGAATAGGAGTCTTAGCACCCACAGCCCTCCACAGTGGGTCCAACTATACCTCCTCAGAGACATGCCTGGGATCTATCGGCATGACCTTGCTTGCCAGCAAGGCCTTACAGATGCAATCAAGTCAGGGCCTCCAGCTGGGTTCAGCTGGGTTTAGGGTGAACTCACAAGCCAATGCCAGGGTCCTTAAGCAAAAGGAGAGGGAGGCTTCAGGCACATAGGTAGAGGGGAGATGTAGAAGAGAGCTGAACTGGATGGCAGGAATGACGTCTCTGCTGGAGAGGAAGGTGCGGGATGGCGGCCACTGGGGGCTGGCCAGGGGCAGGGGTGGGGAGAACCCCCCTTGGAGCAGTGCGAGCTGGAGACCCCAGTGGAACACTGGGGACAGAGCTTCCCACAGAGCAAGAACGAGGCATGCAAAAGTCCTGGGGCAGGTTGAAATCACACAAGCAAGAGATCAGAAGAGAGCCTGCCTGACTGAGAGGCAGCTTGCAAAGTGGAGGAGCAAGATGCATTTGACAGAGAGAGAAGAAAAAATAGCCCAGGGACAGGCTTGCAGTGTGGGAAGGCAGAGGCGGATCCAAGCAGGGGGAATGTGTTGATCTGAGAAACAATGAGGCAGCACAATGAAGATGGCATGCAACAGGTGCACCGAGAACGGCAGAGGCGGATCCAGCAGCCTGTCAATCAAGCACCCCCATGTCCACCCCTGCTGGCGACTCTGATCTCCTGCCCTTGAACTCATCTTTCCTTGCCACAAGGACAAGGACAAGCCTATGTGAGCCTGTGTCTCCCTTGCCCCTGATTTCCTATACTCCAGTGTCTCTGTATAACGAAGCATGGCTTTCTCATCCAACTGTCCCAGCCTTTGTCAGCCTCACCTGTATTGCCCAGCTCCCCATGCAGCCGCATCTCGGCATCTGCAGCTCTATCTGGAAAGACCCCAAGACCCAGCCCGACAAGCCCATCTCCTCCGGGAGCTGCTCTCTCACACCTGTAGCAGGTAGTACAGGTGGGAATACCGTGTCCTGTGGACCCGCCCTCCACCACAGCGGATAGCTCCAAAGCAGGTCCCAGCTCATACGGCTCTTTTCTAGAACTGCTGAAGCCTGGGACAGAGGGAGATACTGGGCAGGGCCTGTCTTGTGCCATGGTCAGCAGGAAGACACCACCACCACCAGGCACTCTCAGCAGCCTCGCTCCCCTCCACGCGGAACAATGGTTCCCCAAGTGACTGATGTGTTGAGGTTGGCAAGAGCCGCAGAAACAGCAGGAGAATGTTCTAGCAGTGTCCACCTGAGGCCCGGCTTTGTGTGGGCTCCCCCAGGATCCTTTCAGCATGTCTCCTGCACCCATGAGCTGGTCTGCACCAAGTGACTGTGCCTGGCAGCCTAGGCCTGTCAATCTTCAGTGTTGATGGCAGAAAAAGGAGTAGTCGGGAGTCTGGAGATGGACAGGAGGGTCAGAACCATGCCTACAGAGAAGACTCAGGCACCTGGGATCCTGGGAGTCCAAGACCCTTAACCCCCAGAAGCTAGACCTCCTTGTTAGCCCATCAGCCAGGAAGGAGCTGCTACCTACACACCTGGGTCAACAAGATGGCACTTATGACCCCTCTTCAACTCTCCTCCCCCAAAAGCAGCAGTGACAGCCAACACTGCCCTCACTCCCAAGCCCACACTGCCCAGGTGCCCACCCTTCCACGGCCGTCACCTGCCCAGGTACACACCCTCCCATGGCCTCCACCTGCCCAGGTGCCCACCCTTCCACGGCCTTCACCTGCCCAGGTGCCCCTCTTCCCATGGCCTCCACCTGCCCAGGTACCCACCCTCTCACGGCCTTCACCTGTCCAGGTGCCCACCCTCTCACAGCTTCACCTGCCCAGGTACCCACCCTCCCATGGCCTCCACCTCCCCAGGTACCCACCCTCTCACGGCCTCCACCTGCCCAGGTACCCACCCTCCCATGGCCTTCACCTGCCCAGGTGCCCACCCTCCCATGGCCTTCACCTGCCCAGGTACCCACCCTCTCACAGCCTTCACCTGCCCAGGTACCCACCCTCCCATGGCCTCCACCTGCACAGGTACCCACCCTCTTACGGCCTTCACCTGCCCAGCTTCTTCTCTATTGCAACCCCAAATGTGTCTGCTTCACCCCCTGCCATGTGACAACCTGACCCTGCCCTTCATCCACCTCAGATCCATGTGGCACACCTGACTCTTCCCTTTCCCCTCCCCAGATGTCTGCCCTCAGTTTCTGGGCATGGCTCGGTCTCCGGAAGCCCTGTAGGCTATACACCTGAACATGCCGCCTTACTGTGAAGTCTGTCCCCACTCACCCCCAGAAGCCCTCCTCAGCCCTAGCTCTAGGAGCCAGGAACCCACTGCTATACCCACACTGTCCATCTGAGTTTCACAAAGGAAACGGATCCAAGGAGTAATCAGCTGAAGGAAAATCCTCAGAAAATAATATTAAGGATTATATTTCAGTGTTACTGATTATTTCATCCAACCAAGAAAGTGGCTAGTCCTACCCAAAGCCAAGTGTTTGCACCCCTGTGTCCCCAGCATCTGAAATGTTGTGAAGAAATGCTGTCAAGCTGTAACTTGGTGTCTTCCCAGTTTCTAGCGAATCGGACCCAACATGCAGGAGCAACAGGCAGCCCTGGGAGTTGCTGATGCAGCTCTACCATGCTATCTATGGTGATGGGACACTGGCAACACAGCGTGCCCAAGGCCAAGGCCAATGAACAGGCTCATACACCTGCAACCCCAACCTAGTCCTTCCCCAAACCAGCAAGCTCGCATCCAATCCCTCACCGCATTCACTCTCATACCCCACACCCCTCTCCACTCTTCTTCCTCATGCTTACCGAGACCTGCTGGCCCCCACGCTGGGGCTTGTCCCACTTCCGTCATTTTTCTTGGCTTCTGTGTATGGCGGAATCATTCCCCTGTTGCTCCTGGGGTTCTTACGGCGTGGCTTTCACAGCTCTGTCATGAGGCTGAACATTTCTCACTGCATGTCTGCCTCCCCTGCCGAGTTTAAGTTCTCAGGGCTGGCTTGGTCTGCATATTCAGCTTCTGTCACCTGTGGTGTCCACCTCGTCCCTGGCCTGAAGGTGGTAACCAATGCCCGCTTGAACCAGTTCAGTGAGGTTTCTCAGGGATGGCCCTTTATGGGAAAAGATTGCCACGCTGTTTCTTTCCTTCAGTCTGTTAGCCATTTAGCACCTCTCAGACTATTTTCACAATTGTGCACTGTTTGTGAAAGAGTATCTTTTGTGTCCACACCATGTTTGAATGATTAATTCTATAAATTTGCTATCAGACGTTTAATGTACTACAAATTTGCTTTGGAATTGAGCTATGTAGTAACTTTTTTTTCCCTTAATTTGGACATAATCACACACTCTTGTTAGACTACAAGGGTTATAAGAAGCTTAAACAATGCAATAAACAGCAAGGCGCTTGCCAAGTTGGTCTTTCCCCTCATGGCTACTGAGCGTGGTCTTCCAGTGCGTCCCACAGCAAGCTGGGAATCTGGGAAAACTAAGAATTGATGGAATTCACCGAGCGTGAGCCTCGGAAAGGTGACGTCACCGTTCCAGGCCTCTGTTTCCGTGACAGCCACAGCATTTACCTTAAGGGCTGCGGTGAGCATACATGGATTCATGTAAGAGCAAAACCTGGGGCTCCTGAGCAGAACAGTGAAAGAGACGGGCCGACGGCGGTGGGGAGAGCCGTGTGAGGCTGACAGCTTCTGGGACAGTGTCAGTGTTAATGAACATGAGAGTGTTAATGAGCGCAGTGGTGTCAGATAGTGATGGTAATGTTGGTAATGGGTGTGTGTTGATAGATGGTGGTGGTGCTGGCAAGGGCAATGTGATGGTGCCGGTGTTGGTAACAGATGATGTTGGTGACAACAGCATTCAATGGTAGTTCCGATGATGGTGGTGGTGTCAGACGGTGATGATAATGGGGACTGGGATGTGTGCTGGTGACAGTGTTGGAATGGAGATGGTGTCGATAGTGTTGGTGAGGACAAGGCTGCTGGTGCTGGTGTCAGCAAGGTGGGTGGTGATGGGAAGACAGCCATGTTGGTGGCATTGATGAGGGTGATAGTTATAGTGCTGGTGTTGCCATGGTGAGTGTGAGATGCGGCAGATTGGCATGATGGAGTGGAGTGCCTTGCTCAAAAGGAAGGTGTTCAGGAGATGGCTTCTGGCTACAGATGAACAAGTGGCCTTGGGGTCCCTGTGTCTACTGAGCTCAGAGGCACAGTGATGGACAGCATCAGAGCTCAAATTCTGCCTGAAGCGGTGCTAGGCAGGCACTGTCATTCCAGGGCCAATTTTCCTGTCCAATAAATTAGCACTTAGTTCAACCAACATCTGGCTTCATGTGTTCCCACTTTGGAAGGCATCACTATCTACTCTCCTCTTGGGCCCAAGTGTAAACACTACTGTGCAATTAGCAGGACGGTGCAGCTCTGCCAGACTCAGCTGCTGTTGAGTTTTGCAAGAAGACAGCTGGCCAGGAAGAAAGCCCCTTCTTCCTTCCCTCCCCACCCCCTTCCCTCACCCCAGAGCAGTACTTTGCAACAATGACTAGAAGGATCTGAATTCAGGCCTAAAATTAGAATTAGCCACATTGAATTCAATCTAGACTTTGGCAAAAGTCACTTTTTGCCCCATAATCAAGCACTGAGAGTAAACAAAGAAGTCACCAAGAGCATGTGACTCACGCTTGGCCAGACCGTGAGGTCTCTGCCTGCATCTGTGAAGCAGAGAGGAACCCGGTCCTCAGCCAGCTGGTTTTTCCCAACCAAATTCCCGCATGGCCACTTAATGATCAGCCATGATTCTTCCTTTCCTCCTCCTCTTCTAACCAGTCCCCTTCGGTCACGTCCAGATTTGTCCCATGGGTGCTGTGTCAGGGCAGGGCTCCAGCAAATCCAGATGGGAAAAACACGCCTGCAGGGGAGGAGATGATTGTGACAAGGGAGGATGACAAGGAGTCCTCGCTGACAGTGCCTAATGCATAGTGATGATGACACCCACCACACAAGGGTCCAAGCAGCAGGGATCTGAATTCAGGGTGTTAGGGTGTAGGCACCAACCCGTTCATTTTCTCTGGGTGAGTCCAATCTCTGCTTGCTCCCTCTTTCAGAGAGAAGAGCATCACTCAAGGACAATGCAGCCCCAAAGCTCTTGAGGTTGTCACTCTACAGTGGTGGCCATGATATAGGTTTCCCTCAGCTGATTGCAGTTCAAATCACGCTGACTCTTTATAGATACAAACAGAAATAAAGTATGCACCCTAATCTCCCATAATTATTTTTTATCTTTTCACCAGTGAATTTTCAGAAGGTTAAGATGTACAGTTTCTTGCTCCAATAGATGCAGGGTGGAGATGTATAGATACACTATTGAGGAAATGGAAATAAATACTCAGTGGTTACAATGACTATTTGAAAAGCCAGGGTAGTAGGGGCCAGCCCCATGACACAGCAAGTTAAGCAGCCTCAAGTAATGCCAAGTGATGATGGTGTGCACTAGTTTGAGGCCTGGCTGCTGCATTTTTGATCCAGCTCTTTGCTAACAGGCCTGGTAAAGCAGCCAATGAAGGCCCAAGTCATTGGGCCCCTGGACCCTTGTGGAAGATCAGAATGGAGTTCTAGGCTCCTGGGTTTGGCCAGTCAAGCCCCATCTGCAACAGCCATAGAAAAGGAAATCTGACTCAGAACAGTGAGGTCTCTGTTCTCCACATCAACCCCAAGACCAAAGCCTGCACAGAACCCCAAAGGGCTGCACAGAACCCCAAAGGCTGCACAGAACCCCAAAGGCTGCACAGAAACCCAAAGGGCTGCAAAGAACCCCAAAGGGCTGCATTGTGATGCTTTGCAGAGGTGACGGCTGCCTCCTGCCATCAGCTGAGGTCCTGGAGATGCTGGGGCCACACAACAGCGACTCCTGGTCCATAGGGCACTGACTTCTGCAGTAAGAGCCTCTACTTAAAATAAGCAAACAAACAAACAAACAAAACCACAACAATGTAGTCAGATAGGAAAGCAAACACTTATTTTGAAAGAGAAAAGCAGCTATAGTAAATTAAAATTGCTAAATAGCCAACAAGCAACACAACCCACAATGACAATATTTTATTGATGAACCTCTTAGACACCATTGTCTGATTTCCTGTTTTTCAGGCTTTTGGCTGAATATGCTATAATACCATTTGCTATACAAAGAACAAAGATAATTTAGCCTCTGTTCTAGTGTGGTTGGAGGAAATGTTTTTTTGTATCAATACTTTATGGAAATTTCCGTATTTGATTGGCAATATCATAGAAGTCTCCAGAAATGTTAGTAAAGTGAGAGGACTTTCTATAAAGTGTACCTCATATATGAATTGGAAGAATTATTTTAAGTCATTTCAGGGTCCCTAGTGTATTAATTTATGTTAAATATTCTTTGAATTGATGAAATTTTTATCCAGCTTGTCACCAGTGTCCTTATTGTTGTGACAGACTATGACTTCATGTATCTTCAGTAAGTCAGAAGCTTGTATTGAATGGGAGAGAGAGTCAGAAGGCCCCCATGGAACTGTAACCTGTCAAGGCCATTTCGGACCAAGAGAAGAACATGCTGTTTACCAAGACAGAGTTTGGTAAAACAGGGTCTCCAGTTTGGTAAAATGTCATCAAGGCATAACAGTGAGAGTTGAACATTGGAAGACAGAACTAAGGAATTATTGGAATAAAGAAAGAATCTGAAAAATGGAGTTCAAAGCTGCCATGTGGCTGAGACAAACTTCCATCCTGTAAGTTAGGTACTATTTTTGGACTCAACCACATGAAAGCAAACATTAAAGTCATTATCATTAAAATCAGGTTAACCAGACTAAGAGTCCTAACCACAGTTAGTAAGCTTGTGGACTGCCCTAAGTACCATTTGCCTCTACATAGAACTGTCTGCCAGCAGCATATGTATATATGCCTGTAAATTAATCCCAACTGGACTTCTCCTTGGAGGATTCCTAAACACCTACAGACTCCCCAGCATCAGCTAATGTGAGGGGAGTGTACACAGGAGAACCCCAAGTATGGAGAGAGACGCTTGTCCTAACTATTGCCATTAGAATGTCTTGGTTGGGCCTGGCATGGTAACTCAAGAGCTAAATCCTCACCTTGCAAGAGTCAGGATCCCATGTAAGCACCAATTTGTGTCCCGGCTGCTCCACTTCCCATCCAACTCCGTGCTTATGGCCTGGGAAAGCAGTAGAGGGTAGCCCAGAACCTTGGTACCCTGCACCCACATGGGAGACCTTGAAGAGGCTCCTGGCTCCTGGCTTCAGATCAGCTCAGCTCCAGCCATTGGGGAGTGAACCAGCAGATGGAAGATCTTTCTCTAACTGTCCTCTCTTTTAATCTGATCTGCCTTTCCAATAAAAGTAAATAGATCTTGAAAAAAAAAAAAGCATTGGTTCAGCAACTTTGAAAATACATCCAACCACATGAACGTAAAGCCAAGTCTTCCTCTAGAACTTTACAAAGGCTCCACACAAGCACAGCTGAGTCTCATTAGTCTCACACCAAAACCATCTCTTAAAATACAAGCATCCCAGTGGCTCTGCTTCTGATTCAGCTTCATGCAACTGCACCTGAGAGAGCAACAGATGCTAAATGGCCAAAGTTCTTGAGCTCTTGCCACGCATCAAGGAGCCTGGCTCCTGGTTCCACCTGGCCCATCCCTGGCTGTTGAAGCTGCTTGGCGAGTGAACAAGCAGATGGAAGATTCTCTCCCTCTGTATTTCTCCCCTCTCTCACTCTCTCCCTTTCAAATAAATAAACACATGGACTCGGTCAGTAGAAACCACCTGAGTCCTGGGAGACCCTTGGATAAGATTGATGGAGGTCATATGAGAGTACTATGTAAGTTATTACGATTGACATGTCATCTGCAAAAAACTAAACAGGAAATCATAATGACCCCATTGACAACAGACAAGAATTAGAGTCATCATTGCCACAAAGAAAGGAATCGATGTGAGAAACAACACAGAGAGAAATATTGGCAAGACCTCATGACTGAATGGAGGGCAAAAAAGAGGTAGGGTGCTAGCTCCTGGGAACTCAGAGAGAGTGCTGAGTTCACCTGCTAGCAGGTTAACATTTACAACATTCACAGCCCATGGTATTCCCGTTAGGACAGCATCAATACCACCCTGCACTGGGAGACGTGTGAGGAGCAAGTTAGTTCTTTCCAAAGCTCACTGATCAGCAGAGGCCAATAAGAAAACTTGGAAGAAACCACATGTGAGGAAGAAGGCAGGCAGACTCAGTATAGATGCAGGCAGGACATCTCTGGGTGAGTCTGGAATCAGGCCTGGTGCTGGGACAGCCAGGGAGTGTGACCACAAGCCAGTCCACTAGACCTCAGAAGTGAGACTCCCAAATACCTTCCTTTGTGCCATATCTGTCTTCCAGGATTTATTAAACTCCAAGCACAGAGATCTATTACAGCCAACATGACATGAAGAATTGATATAAATAATATAAATAAATATCAATAATGTAAATAAATATTAGGGAAACTGGTGTTTGGGTTCCTGTTCTGCTCTCAGTCACCCCTTTCCCTTTTCTCCAGTAGCTGGCTTCATCCTTAGGCTGATTGACTGCACATTAGGAGCCAGTTTCCCACAGGAGATAAGATGCTTCCCATTAGGATATAGATAAGCTCCCTCAGGATACAAGATGTCCTCAGGATGCAAGACGGCTGCCCTCAGGATTCCAGATGACCATCACGAGGATACAAGATGACCTCCCTTGGATGAACAATGACATCTCTCAGGTTACAGGATGACTGCCCTCAAGATACAAGATGGCCTCCTTAGGGATTCAAGAAGACCACCCTCGAAAGACAAGATGACCTCCCTTGGGATACAAGATGACCCCTCATGATACAAGATGGCCGCCCTCAGGATTAAAGATAGCAGCACTCAGGATACAAGATGACCACCTTCAGGATACAAGATGGCCACCTTCAGGATACAAGATGGCCACCATCAGGTTGGAAGATGGCCACCCAAAGGATACAAGTTGGCCTCCATTGGGATACAAGATGGCCTCCTATGGGGAACAAGATGGCTGCCCATGAGATGCAAGATGGCCTCCTCTAAATGGGGTTCCTTGGGATACAAGATGGACACCCTCAGGATACAAGAAGGCCACCCTTGGGATACAAAATGGCAGCATTCAGGATACAAGATGGCCTCCTTCGGGATTCAAGATGGCTGCCCTAGGGATACAAGATGGTCACCCTAGGGGTACAAGATGACCTCCAAGATGGCCTGACTCAGGATAGAAGATGACCACCCTAAGTATACAAGATGGCCACCAAGATGGCCTCCCTCAGAATACAAGAGGACCTTCCATGAGATACAAGATGACTTCCCTCGGGATACCAGATGGCCACTGCCAGGATGGAAGATGGCCACCCAAAGAATACAAGATGGCCTCCATAGGATACAAGATGGCCGTCCTCATGATACAACATGGCCACCCTCAGGATACAAGATAGCAACACTTGGTATACAAGATGGCAACACTCAGGATGCAAGATGGCTGCCCTCGGGATACAAGATGGGCTCCTTTGGGATCAAGAAGGCCTCTCTCAGGATGCAAAATGGCCACCCTCAGAATAAAAGATGACCACCATCAGGATACAAGACGGCCACCCTCGTTTTACAAGATGGCCACCGTTGGGATACAAGATAACCTCCCTCGGGATACACAATGGCCACCCTCGGGATACAAGATGGCCTCCCTCGGGATACAAGATGACCAACAGGAAGACCTCCCACAAGATGCAAGATGACCTCTAACGAGATACAAGATGATCTCCCTCAGGATACAAGATGGCCTCCGGAGAATCAAGATGGCAGAATAGGGTAAGGACATGTTTAAATGGATGGAAAAACATCTAATCAGGATGAAGCAGAGAGGACACATTCCAGGAAATAGGAAAGAATAGAACAACAGCAGAGGGGTACCTGGAGACTGACAGACACAGGAAAGCAGAGGACACAACAGTGTGGTATTGCAGTGACTGATACTCCAGTGGCATTCAGCTAAAGGAGATCTGAACTCCACCAGCAGCCAGAACTCCACCAGAAACCAGGTGGGAAGGGACTTTCACTGGGAACTTGGGAGGTGAGCCCAGACAAAGAACTGTCCATCCTGCTGGTCCATTTGATTTGACCAGGAGCAGAGAAAGAGCAGCAAATCCCAGACAGGCAGTGTGGGAACAGGGTGGATTTCACAGCCCAGTCAGCCCCCTAGAGCCAAATTGGGCGCCATTTTGCTTAAGGAGGCAAAGGCAAGGGAAAGGACTGAGCATACGCTGAGCTGGGAGTGAACTCATTTCTGACTCAGTGAACTGCAGCAATGTGGCATTCTACAGGTTCCACCCAAGACAGGTCTGGGTAGCCCTCAGACCTGATGGCCAGCAGATCCAGAACTCTAGTAGTGGTATGTCAGGTGCCGTATTGTACACTGTGGCAATAGCTTTAGGACTGCAGGAGACAACAGTGAAATGCGCATGTGCTGAGCTCAAGAGAACTCACTGAGCTCCGTGGATTGCACTGGTCCCACAGGAAAATAATACCGACTGTGCCATCATACGAGTCAAAATATGTCCGTCTGGCACCTAGACCTAACGTTCAGCAGGTTCTGGCAAGATTACCACCACCAACAGCATAACTATATAGGACACCTGGTGTCTCTCTAATCCTAGGACCTGTTCCAACCAAAAGTGGGAGAAAGGTTGTACAGACAATGGTGCAGCCTCAGTATGATATCACAAAAGGTGGAGAGTGATGAGCAATGAGCCAGGGCTACGGAGACCAGGGTGGAAATCTAACATAAGAACCCAGACCTGGAACTCACTGGAGGTTGTGGCACAAGTGGCTGCAAGCAAAAAGCTGTGTACCAACTGCAATAAGTAAAATAGCATTGTAAACCTGTGGGTGACACAGCGTAGAAACCTGCCCCAAAGAGAAGACTCTGCTAACCAGAAGTACAATGATCAACAGCAAAAGAAGAGACAAAGGCACAACGAATATTACTGAAAACTCCCCTGCAAAGGAGCAAAACCCTATGCCAACCTCAAAGCTAACTGAGGAAAACATCGAGAAACTAGGGCATACAGAATTCATAAAACTCATTTTAAAGATTCTGATCAAAAATGAGAAACACATACAAGAGTTCAAAGAATTTAAGGAAGCAATAAAGCAAATCAAAGCTGATATATCAGAAATTAAGAACACAGTAGAGCAAATTAAGAGTACAATGGAGAGTCTCCAAAATAGAATGAAGCAAGCAGAAGAAAGAATCTCAGAATTGGAAGATATTTCCTGTCATCAGGGGGAAGCAAACAAAAAGCTGGAAGCAGAGCTGGATCAGGCCAAAAAAAGTATTCGAGAATTGAAAGACACTATTAAGAGGCCAAATCTAAGAGTTATGGGAGTCCCAGAAGGTGCAGAAAGAGAAGCTGAGTTTGCAAATGTATTTAATGAAAGAATAAAGGAAAATTTCCCTAATCTGGAGAAAGAATTGGGAAACAAGATCCAGGAAGGGCACAGAACTCCCAATAGGCTTGATCAAAAGCAATCTTCACCACGACACATGATTATCAAGCTCTCTTCAATTGAACATAAGGAAAAGATCCTTAAATGTGCACGTGAAAAAAATCAATCGACATATAAAGGAATGCCAATTAAGCTCACAGGAGATCTCTCACAGGAAACTCTACAGGCAAGAAGAGAATGGAGTGACATATTCCAGATTCTAAAAGAAAAAAATTGTCGGCCTAGGATAACATATCCAGCAAAGCTTTCTTTTGTCTTTGAAAATGAAATCGAAATTCTTCCACAGTGAAGAAAAGGTAAAAGAATTTGCCTCTTCCAAACCTGCCCTACAAAGGATACTTCATGATGTTCTCTTGACAGAGAAGAGGAATAGCACCTACCAAAACCAAAGGCAAATGGGAAGAACATCCCAGTAAAATGACAACAAAAGACTAAACCAATGAACAACCCAATCCTAAAATGACAGGACCAAAGTACCACCCATACATGTTAACCCCGAAAGTAAATGGCTTAAGCTCAATCAAACATCACAGATTAGTAGACTGGATTAAAAAATAAAACAACATCTATTTATTGTCTAGAAGAGACACACTTCACCAACAAAAATCAGCAGAAACTATATCACATGGGTTTTGTTGTTTTCTGTTAGTTTCTTCTCTTCAAAACACTTTCTTCTGATTAAATCATTCAGTGACTCATAGATCATACAGTAGCATCATTTTCTTCAAGAAGGTTCTTGATTTTCATTTCTTCAACTACACGTTAGTCATTTAGTAGCATGTTATTTAACTTCTTGATGTTGTTAATTTCTTTTTTCTTCCAGATGTTGATTTTGTTTTTTTGGCTTTTCATTTAAGGGGATATATGGTAGCTGTGTAACGGAGACTGTCATATCTAGTAACATGTCATTTAACTTCATGGCATTGTAAATTTCTATTTTTCTGTCTATTGTTGATTTTGTATTATGACTTTTCATTTAAGGGGATGTACAGGACCCGGCAGAGTGGCCTAGCAGCTAAAGTTCTCGCCTTGAATGCCCTGGGATCCCATATGGGCGCCGGTTCTAATCCCGGCAGCTCCACTTCCCATCCAGTTCCCTGCTTGTGGCCTGGGAAAGCAGTCGAGGATGGCCCAATGCATTGGGACACTGCACCCGCGTGGGAGACCTGGAAGAGGTTCCAGGTTCCCGGCTTCGGATCAGTGCGCACCTGCCCATTGCGGCTCACTTGGGGAGTGAATCATTGGACGGAAGATCTTCCTTTCTGTCTCTCCTCCTCTGTGTATATCTGACTTTGTAATAAAATAAATAAATTTTTTTTAAAAAGGGGGATGTACAGTAGATGTAAAATGGAGATTAATATCCAGATGTGAGGATACAATGTAGTATGCATTTCTACTTCCAGACAAAGATGGACTTACAATGAAACTGTTCACTATATCTTGACAAAGGATTCTGGACTCTCTGTCATTGTCCATGTCCGCAATGATGGACATATGACTGTGTATGAAGAACTATATGTTAGTAATGATACAGAGGAACTAGGTGGGGGGAGGGAATTGGGGAGGGAATCAGGGAAATGCCAGGAGCCTATGGAACTATATCAGAAAAAGATAACAATAATAATAATAATAAAATGTAAAAATAAAAATAAATAAATAAATAAATAAATAAATAGAAAACAAGATGGCCTCCAATATTGCCTCTCTCGGAATACAACATGACCTCCCTCAGGATGCAAGATGACCTTCCATGGGATACAAAATGACCTCCCACGAGATACAAGATGGCCTCCCTCAGAACACAAGACGACATCCCACACAATACAAGATGACTTTTCTCGGTATACAAGATGGCCTCCAAGATGGTCTCCGTCGCGATACAAGATAGGAGCCCTCAGTTTACAAGATGCTTGCCATCAGGATACAAGATGGTCTCCCTCGGGATACAAGATGGCCACCCTCGGGTCACAAGATGGCCTCCCTTGGTATACAAGATGGCCTCCAAGATGCCCTTCCTCAGGATACAAGATGGCCTCCACAATTGCCTCCCTCGGAATACAAGATCACCTCCCTTGGGATACAAGATGAGCTCCTCTGGGATACAAGATGGCTACCCTCTAGATACAAGATGGCCTCCTTCGGGATACAAGATGACCGCCCTCAGAATACAAGATGGGATCCCTTGGATGCAAGATGGACTCCCTCAGAATACAAGATGGGCTCCCTCACAAGTTCGCTGCCCTCAGGATACAAAATGTTGTTTCAGAGTGCTACAAATAACACACTGGACCCAAGTGTAGGATGTTAGGAGGACTCTTTATTTTCCAATCTTGCTAACAGCAGCTCCTGTTACACTCCATGAGCTACTGTGCCATGCTGCTAAAGTCAGGGGTTTTTAAGCTCTCACCATGCAGTACAAACAATGTTTTAGGCAGGAAGGGAGTTACCAGAGCCCAAAGTATTCCTATAGTTCACCTAATACAATACAATAGCAGGCAGGAGGGGTCAGATGTTCGGAGCCTCTGGAGTCATTTCCGCACTGTCTGTTGTTGTGAATTGTGCAGAAGGCAGGAGGGACAGGGGGCACTTTCCACACCTTCAGTTAACTTGAATGGCTGGAGGTGATGTAGGGAGGATGGGGTGTCCACTGTCAATCAACCTGAGCAGTTGCGCATGCCCTCAACGATGGGACCCCCCACTGCAATGACTGCCCTCAGGATACAAGGTGGCCTCCCTCATGGTGGCCTCATAAAATGTCTACCAGTGACAACCAGGGCTATAGCTCTTGAGTCACACCCCAAGGCTATGAAAGGGTCTTCTCCCAGGGCAACACACACAGGTGCTGGATCCTTGCCTGGTGCACAGCGGCACCTGGGAGGTGCTGCTTCCCCGGGCAGCAGGAGCATCACAGCTCTTTCCAAGCCCTCAGTAGCTGTGTGTTTGTCAAGTGATCCTCACAACAGCCCTTTGCAGAGAATGCCATGATTATCCTGGTTTTGCAGCTGACAGAGTTTCATAGATGTTAATTAATTCTCCACATTTCCAAAGGTCTTGAAATATTCTCCAGCATCAGCAGCCTCGAGGCTGTAGTGGTCACAGTGACTTGTACACGAATGTTGACAGTAAGAGGCTTCTCACTGCACGACAAAGGAGAATCTCAAACACTCAGCCAAGAAACCTCGAGTGTTGTCACGTTCAAGCCAAATAACTATGTTTAAACTCTAAAAATGTATTTCTCTCCTGAGGCTCAGCAGGCTAACCCTCAGCCCAGTATCAAAGACCACACTTAACCAGCTATGCCACAGCACAGACCCACACCAACTCGCTCTGATCATTAATGCAAGAGTTGAGATTGCTGCCAGTAAACACTGGGTGACACAAAGGAAACTAAATCAATCATTTTAAGTGTCTCTACATCTGACTTCCTGGTGCTCTCAGAGACCCTGTTGCAGATGCTAGTGGGTTGTGGCTGTAGAGGCTGTGAGGTGGGCCGTGTGCTTTGCAATCCCACTCTTCAAAACATCCTTCCCAGAGGTGAGCCGGGGAGGGTCCATTCCCAGCTTCTCTGAGGCCAATGTTACATTCACCATCCCAACCAAACGATGGTTTCAGTGCAGACGGCACACAAGGTTGCTACCAAGTCTGCCATCATCCTGAGAGCCTCAGGGAAGAAAAGCTCACGAGGCTCTCGCTGCTCGGGCTAAGCAAGGACACTGGTGGTAGCAATCAGCAAGCCCGTCTCTCCACACTGAGGCAAGAGTCTGGGCTGAGCCACAGAGGTAGCCACTGCTGGCAACTCACCTATGCATAGAGCAGCATGTACTGGACACACCCCATGGAGCCATCCCTGAGACCCAGTGGATACCTCTGTGGCTCAGCCCAGACTCTGCCTGTGTCCCTGTTGAGTGCAACAGCTGGGCTCCTGAAAGACCCAGTGCCTCCTTCTGGGAAGGAGCCAGGTCCTGGTGGTGGGTGATGTGTGGGTGGATATGACAGCAACCCTGGCACAAAGCGGGTCCCTCTTGTTAGCTCCTAGCCAGTTCCTCCGATGGGGCCAGAGCCCAGGCGATGAATGAGAACAGCAGGTGCACGGGTCCCTCTCGGGCAGGGATGACCAGGCCATGACAGATGGCGTCTTCAGGAGCCCAGAGTACAGGCACATTATTCCCCCTTCTGATCATTTGCATGAAAACAAGTCTGCACACTTCCCATAGAGGCACTTCCTGAGTGAAACACCTACTCATTACAGAGTGGACTGCAGGAAGCTATTCCTGGTCCCGAGAATGGGGCCACCGGGAGCAGGTGCAGCTCCATAAGGCACACTGTCCAATAGGATTCCACACAGTGTGTCGTGGCTCTCTCCAGGACACGCACAAAGCAGTTTGCAATGACCCACACAGACATGCACACGCCCAAGCAACAGGGAGCCTGAGCTGAACAGAACTTAGCAAAGCTATCCGAGGTGGACAGCAGGGACAGCGAATGGACACTTGCTCCTTCCTCATTCACCTGGCTGGGCCCTGGTTCTGCCTCTGCCTCTGCAGGCCACCCTGCAAGAGCTGATGGACTTGAAGTCCTGTGCGAGCCTGCATCACGAGGCTCACCACATGGTCAGCAATCCCTGCGGAGCCGATAAGGCTTCTTCTATCACCAGGATGCTGTGCACCAAGCAGCCAGAAGCACTCTCTGGCAGCCACAAAGACGGGGAAAGAGAAAGGAGAAAGATTCATCCCTTGATTGATGGCGGATATTTCTGTCTAGCAATCTGTGGCCAGAGTTTCCACGTTGTCTCTGGGAAGTGGTTTTCTGCAGTCTGTAGCTGGCCTGGTAATGCTGTAGAGGAGGAGAGGGAAGTGGAAAGGAAGTTTTTTTTCAGCAAAGTTCAAGCTCTGAGCCCTCTGGGCCATGCCCCATTCTCAGCCGTGGAGCTCAGCCTAGGACCTGGGTGGGAAGAGGAAGATGGATTAAAACCCTCTTTTCCGGAACCCCTCAGCACCCTGGGTCCCTGTGGCCGGTGTACAGGGGTCAGGGTCCTGAAATCTCACACTGCTTAACAGGGGCAGGGCGGGAGGCGGCAGGCAGAGGGAGCCCTCCCTGAGCCCTTGATGTCTGTCCTCCCTGGGAGGTCCTGGCCCGCAGCACTGCCCAGGGTCAAGGCAGTGACTCACACTCCAGGAATTCCTGGCTGTGCTTGGAAGACCAGCCAAGCAGCAGGGGAGGGGGTGTTCCCTGCTTTGTGCCCTCCCCTGGGGCCCTGGAGGGGGCAGGCTCCTGGGCAGATGCGTGGGCGTCCTCTGCTGTGTGTGAGACTGAAAGCTGGGGGCGGGGGGGGGGGGGGGACGCATGTGAGCAAGAAACAGTCCTAAGAGGAATTAGTGCTACTTGCTGAAATCTTCTTTTTTTTTTTTTAAGATTTATTTATTTTTATTGGAAAGGCAGATGTACAGAGAGGAGGAGAGACAGAGAGGAAGATCTTCTGTCCGATGGTCACTCCCCAAGCGGCCACAATGGGTGGAGCTGAACTAATCCTAAGCCAGGAGCTTTTTCCGGGTCTCCCACGCGGGTGCAGGGACCCAAAGCTTTGGGCCGTCTCCGACTGCTTTCCCAGGCCACAAGCAGGGAGCTGGATGGGAAGTGGAGTCACCAGGATTAGAACCGGCGCCCATATAGGATCCCGGGGCGTTCAAGGCGAGGACTTTAACCGCTACGCTACCGCGCCGGACCCACTTGCTTAAATCTTAAACAGCTCCTCAGTGGGTTGGCACGAGGTCAGGACGGGAACTCTCTGAAGAAGGCATTTGTGAAGGGTCCATGATGCGTTCAGCCATCCAAAGGGATGCTGGCTTCCCATATTGGAGCGCCTGTTAAAATCACACTTGCCCCACTCTTGATCTTGCTCCACAGTAATGCACCTGGTAAGACAGCAGATGATGGTGGTCCGAGTACCTGGGTCTCTACCACCCTCTCAGAAACCCAGATGGAGTTCTGGGCTCTTGGTCTCGGCCCAGCCACCTGCATTCGTGTGTGTGTGTGTGCGTGTGTGTGTGTACGCGTGCATGTGTGTAACTCTGACTTTCAAATAAAGAATTAAATCAAAAACAAAAGTGAAACCTTACACAGGCCCTGTACAGGGTGGGGACTGGGTGACTGCCACTACCATCAGCCAGCTGTTGGAACAGTGACAGAAGAACTGCCTTCTACACCACACCCCCCACTTGCTTGGGAGCTTGTCCCCTGGCAAGAGGTGTTGTGCTGGCGACGACGACAGGGTTTTTGGGTGGATTCAGTTCCCGTGGGGCAGCCGGCAGGTCCGCGTATTCCTGGACCGCAGGTGGGCGGGGCCCGCAGCCGGCAAGCCCTGAGCCGTAGGCAGGTGGGGCTCGGACCGCAGAGCGGCCGACAGATCGACCTCGGCCTGAGGCAGGTGGGCTTAGGCGGGGCTCCCTTCGGGCAGCGAACAGACGGAGGTGGGGCCGTCAGCTCTTTCGGTCGTAGTTGGTTACGACCTAGAACAGTGTTACAGCTCAGTGTTACTGGCCAATGATAGGCCGGTCCGCGTACAGCTCTACAGGCGCCTCCTCTTCGGACCTATGTTACAGCTCCGCAGTCAGGGACAACCTGGGGCCGTCCCCGCCGCTGCTGTGGTCAAGGCCACGCTGCTTCTCTTCTTCGCGGTCGCTGGAATCGCCGTTTGGAGCCCCCTTCTGCTGCTACCACCTCCGCTGCTGCCACCCTCTGGGTGCCACAGTCGCCCACCGCGGACGCGGTGCCCCGGCTGCCGCCCCGGCTGCCGCTGCCGCCGCTGCCGCCGCTGCCGCCGCTGCCGCCGCTACCGCCGTCGCCGCTCTTTCCCGAAGAATCACCAGGAGTCAGGAGTCGTCAGGAACGTTTATTCAAACACGGCCGGGTCTCCGAGGAACAAGACCCCGAGCCTCCAAATCTTAGGGTATTTATACAGAAATCAGCCAATCAGAGGGTTATTTTAGCATCCTTCATTTGTATAAGGGACCTTCACACTATTGGTTAGTTCAAGGTGAGGTGGGGGCTT
Source organism: Ochotona princeps (assembly GCF_030435755.1). NCBI lineage: Eukaryota > Metazoa > Chordata > Mammalia > Lagomorpha > Ochotonidae > Ochotona > Ochotona princeps. Next base: position 104,737,875 of record NC_080836.1, read on the forward strand.
CCTATCCAGGTGATGGGATGAGTGTCACGTAGGCAGGTGGACCCCCGCAGAGTACCTGGGCAATTGCCCCTAAACCATTAGGCCTGGGGTCACATGGCCTTTTAGTAGAGCTAGTGAAGCAGGGTTATAGAGGCAGGAATACAGCACCGAGCAGGGGCAAATTAGATTTTTAACCATTCCACAGAGGGAATCCCAACGCAGGCATAGACGCAGGATCTGCACAGCAGCTAATCTCTGCAACAGGAGGGACACCCAAGCGAAGAGGCAGGCAGGAGGGACGCCCCAGTGAGGAGGCAGGCAGGAGGGATGCCCCAGCCAGGAGGCAGGCAGGAGGGATGCCCCAGTGAGGAGGCGGACAGGAGGGACGCACCAGGGAGGTGGGCAGGAGGGACGCCCCAGGGAGGAGGTGGAATTCCAACTCCAGGCACTTACCCAGCGTGCATGCCGGGGGCTCCCCATTAGTTTCAGAGCACTCTGCTTTGGAAAGGGACTGGTTAAGAGAGAAAGTAATTCCAGTGACCTGGCTGTGGAGTAGTCAGAGTAAGCCCCGGAAGCTGACACAGGGCTGACACAGGCAGGGGCTGACACAGGCAGGGGCTGACACAGGGCTGACACAGGCAGGGGCTGACACAGGCAGGGGCTGACACAGGAGGGGCTGACACAGGGCTGACACAGGGCTGACACAGGAGGGGCTGACACAGGGCTGACACAGGAGGGGCTGACACAGGCAGGGGCTGACACAGGGCTGACACAGGCAGGGGCTGACACAGGCAGAGGCTGACACAGGGCTGACACAGACAGGGCTGAAACAGGGCTGACAAAGGGCTGATACAGGCAGAGGCTGACACAGGGCTGACACAGGCAGGGGCTGACACAGGGCTGACACAGGCAGGGGCTGACACAGGGCTGACACAGGCAGGGGCTGACACAGGCAGGGGCTGACACAGGAGGGGCTGACACAGGAGGGGCTGACACAGGGCTGACACAGGCAGGGGCTGACACAGGGCTGACACAGGAGGGGCTGACACAGGGCTGACACAGGCAGGGGCTGACACAGGGCTGACACAGGGCTGACACAGGCAGGGGCTGACACAGGCAGAGGCTGACACAGGGCTGACACAGGCAGGGGCTGACACAGGCAGGGGCTGACACAGGGCTGACACAGGGCTGACACAGGCAGGGGCTGACACAGGGCTGACACAGGGCTGACACAGGCAGGGGCTGACACAGGCAGAGGCTGACACAGGGCTGACACAGGCAGGGGCTGACACAGGCAGGGGCTGACACAGGCAGGGGCTGAAACAGGGCTGACAAAGGGCTGATACAGGCAGAGGCTGACACAGGGCTGACACAGGCAGGGGCTGACACAGGGCTGACACAGGCAGGGGCTGACACAGGAGGGGCTGACACAGGCAGGGGCTGACACAGGGCTGACACAGGCAGGGGCTGACACAGGGCTAACACAGGAGGGGCTGACACAGGGCTGACACAGGGCTGACACAGGAGGGGCTGACACAGGGCTGACACAGGAGGGGCTGACACAGGGCTGACACAGGGCTGACACAGGCAGGGGCTGACACAGGCAGAGGCTGACACAGGGCTGACACAGGCAGGGGCTGACACAGGCAGGGGCTGACACAGGCAGGGGCTGACAAAGGGCTGACACAGGCAGGGGCTGACACAGGCAGAGGCTGACACAGGGCTGACACAGGCAGGGGCTGACACAGGAGGGGCTGACACAGGCAGGGGCTGACACAGGGCTGACACAGGGCTGACACAGGCAGGGGCTGACACAGGGCTGACACAGAGCTGACACAGGGCTGACACAGGCAGGGGCTGACACAGGGCTGACACAGGCAGAGGCTGACACAGGCAGAGGCTGACACAGGGCTGACACAGGCAGGGGCTGACACAGGGCTGACACAGGCAGGGGCTGACACAGGGCTGACACAGGAGGGGCTGACACAGGGCTGACACAGGCAGGGGCTGACACAGGCAGGGGCTGACACAGGGCTGACACAGGCAGGGGCTGACACAGGCAGGGGCTGACACAGGAGGGGCTGACACAGGAGGGGCTGACACAGGGCTGACACAGGCAGGGGCTGACACAGGGCTAACACAGGAGGGGCTGACACAGGGCTGACACAGGAGGGGCTGACACAGGGCTGACACAGGAGGGGCTGACACAGGGCTGACACAGGGCTGACACAGGCAGGGGCTGACACAGGCAGAGGCTGACACAGGGCTGACACAGGCAGGGGCTGACACAGGCAGGGGCTGACACAGGGCTGACACAGGCAGGGGCTGACACAGGCAGGGGCTGACACAGGCAGGGGTTGACAAAGGGCTGACACAGGCAGGGGCTGACACAGGCAGAGGCTGACACAGGGCTGACACAGGCAGGGGCTGACACAGGAGGGGCTGACACAGGCAGGGGCTGACACAGGGCTGACACAGGGCTGACACAGGCAGGGGCTGACACAGGCAGGGGCTGACACAGGGCTGACACAGGGCTGACACAGGCAGGGGCTGACACAGGGCTGACACAGAGCTGACACAGGGCTGACACAGGCAGGGGCTGACACAGGGCTGACACAGGCAGAGGCTGACACAGGCAGAGGCTGACACAGGGCTGACACAGGCAGGGGCTGACACAGGGCTGACACAGGCAGGGGCTGACACAGGGCTGACACAGGAGGGGCTGACACAGGGCTGACACAGGCAGGGGCTGACACAGGCAGGGGCTGACACAGGGCTGACACAGGCAGGGGCTGACACAGGAGGGGCTGACACAGGCAGGGGCTGACACAGGGCTGACACAGGGCTGACACAGGCAGGGGCTGACACAGGCAGGGGCTGACACAGGGCTGACACAGAGCTGACACAGGCAGGGGCTGACACAGGCAGGGGCTGACACAGGGCTGACACAGGGCTGACACAGAGCTGACACAGGGCTGACACAGGCAGGGGCGCTGCTGCCTCGCCCCACGCTGGGGTTCCTGCTGGCAAAGCCCCGGCTGCGGGATTCAGCCACCCACCCTCTGCCTCCACTGCCCCCACGGGTGAAGCTCTTCTCCCTGGGGCCCAAACGAGCCTGTCTTGCTGCGATTCTTACCCTTTGGAAATGTCACCAGCCTCTTCGTTATTCTTACTTTTCGCTGAAGGATGCCATAGAAGTCCCAGAAGGCGTGGGGGTCGATGCCCCAGGCAGCCCATGGTTCCTCCTGACCTTGAGCTTTTGCCTGCTCCAGTCGTTCATCTTCACACTTGCCTCTTGACCTTTCCTTGCGGACTTCCCTTTCTTTAGAATGTCAGGGTAACCATAGCGCTTGGACGGCTCCCCCACTGTCAGGGCTGGGTACCTGCGCTCCTGAAATCAGCAGGTTAAGGAATAACCTGCAACTCTGGCAGCCTATGGACACCAGTTCAAGTCCCAAGTGCTCCACTTCCAATCCAGGGAGACGGCCCAAAAGCTTGGACCCCTGCGACCCATGTAGGAGACCCAGATGGAGCTCCTGGCTCTTGGCTCTGGGCTAGCTTAGCCTTAGCTGTTGTGGTCATTTTGGGGAGCCCACTAAAGAGTAAATGATCTCTTTCTCTGTCACCCTGCTTTTCATGTAAATAAAACAAAGCATGTTTAAAGAGAATATTTAGAAAATGCATGCAATCTACTCTTGCGCGTTTGTAGCTGAACATTTGAAAGCAAACAAGATATGCAGCTAAGCAAAGGGAGCACCCTTGCTAACCATGGGCCCTCGGGGAGGGCAGAACACCGGGCGGGCAGCTGCTCCTGACAGCCAGCACCGTGAGTCACCCACACACGGGGTGCCTGTGATGTGCCAGGCATGGCGGGAAGTGACTGCAAGCACCTTTTTGGCACCTGCTCCCGACTGACACGGAACGGGCACCGTTCCCGCCACGGGTGGAAGCCTTGAGGCTGAAGATCAGAGTCAGGGCATGCGGCAAAGGTTCAAGCCCCAGGACGCCAAGGTCAGGGTCCACCTGAGACTCAATGGCTCAGCCTTAGCTTAGGTGCATCTGGTGCTGGCTCCTGGGACCGAGCCCTGCCCACCTGCCTCGGGAGGCCTCTGGGCTCCCATCAGCCCTTGCAAGCAGACATCAACTCCCACTCTCCTGAAACCACACGGTGTGTTGGGCAGAGCCGGCTGAAACTCTCAGACCAAGACTTCGCTGCTGTGCTTTCTTTGAAGAACTTAAACAGACGGCACACAGACAATGTGTAAGATACAAAAGCTATTTAAAACTGGAGACTAATGCCTGACCCCACTTACACAGACCCCAGACCCTGAAACCCAGGGCCCTCCGCCCAGGGCAGCCAGTCTCTTGTGTCGCCTTCCAGAGAGCCCAAGCAAGCCAATGGCAATCTGAATGCCCCTCCACTCTGCACCACCAGGTTTTTCCAGCCAGTCACCCTCGACTTGGATACTCCATGTGAAAATGGAGCCCATCCCATATCCAGGCATATCAATTCTCTATTTTGTGTCAAAAGCCTTCACGGCTGTCATTTCACCTGCCCAACTCTAATTTGTATGTTGTTCACGGAAGGATATTTAGGTTATTTCCATCTTCTGATGCAAACAGTGTTGGAATGAGTATCCAACGCCGTGAGTCATCGCGGTTCACAGGTGTGTGGGTGAGTGCCTGGGGGAGGAACTGCTCTCCGAAGACCGGGATCAATTCTGGCAGGTCTTTCCACGCCACTCCCCATAGGGCTTGTGTGGCTTAATTCCTGCCTCCCCAGTACAGCTGGATCCTTTTCTTTTTCTGTTCTTTTATTTGAGAAGCAGAGAAATGGAAGGAGACAGGCAGTGCCCCCACCTCTAGCTCATTCCCCCAATGCCTGTAACAGCAGGCACTGGGCCAGGACCACAGCTAGGAACTAGGAACTCAAGCCAGGCCTGCCACGTGTGAGACCGGGGCCATTACTGCTGCCTGTCAGGGTCTACACGAGCAGGGGCCTGGGGTCAAGAGCCCAGCACTTTGATGCTTGCCCCTGAGATGGACTCCTCATCACTCACTGAGGACACGCACCCATTCCGCAGGCCAGCCTCATGCAGGTTGAGGACTTTCCGTCCATGTGCTTGGAGGACGCATAGGAGACCTGAACTCAAGCCCTCATGCAGCTTGTCACTTAGGCAAAGTCTCGGCCAAGATACTGAACAGGGCCATGCGGAAACGCCAGGCCTCGGTCTGCAGTCCCAGCCCCACCTGCTCCGGCTCCCGCTCTCCAGGCTGGTCAGCTGCCAGCTGTTGACGTCCCAGGGGGTTCCAGCCCTGGCCGCCCCCATATGCAGGAGTGTAATTCACTGTCCTTGCTTCACTCAGCCTCTGTGTCCTGGGCCCCTCCCTGCTCCTTTCATCCTTTGCTCAGAATGTTCTGGAAAGGAAGTGCTTTAGAATGCAGCCTGACCCCACCCAGACCACTCCCCCAGGTCAGGCGGGAAGACAGATACATCCCCTAGCATCAGGAAATGCAACCTACGTGCTGTGGAAACCTCAGGTCTCGCAGGGCACCGCTTGGATTTCTTAGCTTCACCCCGCTTTCCAAATCAAGCATGGCTCTCCTTCATCCTGGCGGGTGGCTTTTGAACCAGACCACTGCTTCTTTTCTCTGTAGAGACCCGGATGCAAAATGAGATTCAAGATTCCACATGGTGGGGCAAGTGCAGCAGTAGCCGCAACCCTGTGACCGCTGGGATTCTAGCCCTACACTTGTCGTCAGAGTGGACCCAGACACCCAGCTCCTCAGCGTCCCTGGTGGGCAGTGTCTGCTCCCCTAGGCTTAGCTGGCCTCCCCGGCCAGACCTGGACAGCTTCAACATATTCAGGGGCGGTGAGTACCAGGCTCTCAAGCTCACCATTAGAAATCAGGGGAATATCACCTTCCTTTCCATCTCCGAGTACTTGGCTCAGGGGCTGGCATGGTGGTGCAGGTGGTAACACCGTTACTACGACGTGGGCATCCCATATGGGTTCTGGTTCAAGTCATGGCTGCTTAGTTTCTGATCCAGCTACCTGCTCATGTGTCTGGGAAGGCAAGGGGTGAAGGCCCACATCCTTGTGCACCTGTTACCCACGTTAAGTTCTGGGTTCCTGGTTTCAGCCTGGACTAGACCTGGATGTTGCAGCCGTTTGGAGATTCCAGGGATGGGAGGTCTCGTTCTGTCCCTCTTCTCTCTCCCTTTCTGTCATACACTGTACCTGTCAAATAATTAAAATCAAAAAAAAGGAAAGGAGATAAAGCTCAGTTGCAGATCAACCGAACCGTATTAGAAAGATAAAAGAAAGCTGATAGCAATCACCTTAGCATCCTAATCCTGTGACCTCCGCCCCCAAAATCCAATGCATCGTGTTCATACTCTTGGTCTGAAATATTAGCCTGTTTCTTTACCAGAGAAACTGGACTTTAGTGTGACATAAAACCCGATGACTCCAGGGTAAAATACATCTCTTGTTTCTGCTGATAACTGGAAAGCTTCGCATCAGCGTGCTAGCAACAAAATGCTGACTCCCTGCTAGTGACTGAGCCTCCCACCACCTGCTTCCTGGCACCATTGTTCTAAAGCCACCTGAGGGGCAGCCGCCTTGAGCACCCCTGGGTGTTGAGGCAGCGTTCTGAGGCTGGTTCTGCCAGACGCAGGGCAGCCCCGTTTCGCGCATGCCTGGCTGGCTGGTGGAGTGAGCACGCAGCTGATTTACGCTCCCTGTGGGATGCATGTGCGGAGGAGCCATAGATCAGGCCAGCTATGGGAAACAGAGCTGGCAGAGTTTTAAATGCTCATCAATTGTTGCATCTGGCCCGTGTGACTCCAGGAGGTTCTGTTATTAAAATAGAATGTGTTGCTGGGGAGAATGATAGCGAGTGCTGTAAAGAACTCTGGCCGTTAAAGACAGGTTTTTTTTTTTTTTTTTTTAAAGTAATAAGGACACAAGCTACTTTGGGAGTCTAACAGGTCTCTCACTCGTTCTGCTGGCGATTCATCTGGAGAATTCATGACTGACGAGTATGTAAGCTCTCTCGGTCAGTGTCGCTCTGCACCAAAGCTCCCCACACGCCTGCAGGAACAGCTGTGAGCTGCTCTGGGCACGTCTCTGCAGTGGCTGAGCAGAGAGGCACTGACTTCCGTCCTCCTTGTGCAAATCTCCGTGGGCAGCTGACTGGGCAGCTGGGGCCTGATGGGTCTCTGTGGCTGTGCCTCCAGCAGACTGCTGTCTTACAGCAGAGACTGTTGATAGACAGACCGACCCCGCACTGGGGCACGTGTGCCAAGAACACACCCAGGAGCTGAATCTCAGGCTAGGTTCCCCGGCAGGTCTGAGGCTCGGCAGGCCCATGGCCATGAGCTCAGAGGTACACCCTTCATCCCCAGTGGAGTCTTGGGCTGAGATCTCCACCCAGGCCTAAGAAGCCCTGAGCTCAGCTGCTCACAGATGCTCAGATTCCCAGGAGAGAAGGGGGCTGGTGCTATGGCTGTCAGGCTGGGAGGGTGCGGCTCCCCAGGGAGAGAATTTGCGCCCCCTCTGCGCAGCCCGCAGGCTCTCTGGCCCCTGCTGGGCTTCCAGCACTGCCGAGTGCCCTGTCTCTTCTCCTGTGAGGGGGTGCACTTGGGACTGCCTTCATACCACTCAGCGCAAGGCCTGGCTCAAGGTCAAGTGCTACATCCTGAAGGTCAGAGGGCAAGGGGCCAGTTATTCTGGGACAGAACCAGGGACTGCTGGGAGGAACAGGCTCAGGGAGTGCAGGTAACTCACCATAAGCAACAAGAGTGGAAAAGCCACCACAGACCCCTGCTTGTCTGCTTATCAGAGGCACAAGTGTCACCAGGACCCCCGCTCTCACTGCAGGTGTTCCCACCCCCGTCATCCTCATAGGCCACCATCATCCTCATAGGCCACCATCTGCTCCCTTCCTCATCAGTGCCCTCCTCCAGCTCATCGCCCTCCCCCCATACCCTCCCAACAGCAGCCAGTGGTCCACCTCTATTGCTCCTAGTACCTTCTAGAAAGCAACACAAGGAAGAAATGATGCAGAAGTACTCACAGTCCTTTCTTGTTATTGGAAGGGCAGATATATATATAGAGAGAAAGAGACAGAAAGATTTTCCATCTGCTGGTTCACTCCCCAAATGGCCAAAAAAGCAGGAACTGAGCCAATCTGAAGCCAAAAGTCAAGAGCCTCTTCTGGATCTCCCATGAGGGTTCAGGGGCCCAAGGACCTGGGTCATCCTCTCCTGCTTTCCCAGTTCATAAGCAGAAAGCTGGATGGGAAGTGGAGCCAGGTCACAAGCCAGCGCCCATATAGGATCCCAGAGCTTGCTGGAGAATTGGCCTATTTAGCCATGTGCTGATCCCAGAAGTACTCCAGGCTCAAAGGAGTAGACACACCTCCTCTCCTCAAGTAGTAAGAGTGTGAAACACAGGATCTTTCCAGAAAGGAGTCTCAACCATATATTCAAAAAGACTAGGTCTGTTACATCCTGCCATCTCAGTCCCACTCCTAGGAATCTAGCCTGCAGGTGCGACTTGGGACACCAGCAGAGACACAAACAGAGATTTAGAGCAATGATGATCAGACCAGCTTGCTTGGGGCCAGCAGCTGTGCACCACCCAGCACCCTTACCAGAGCACCTGGGAGATTTCCAGTGTCCCCACTTCCCAGCCTGCTGTGTGCTCCTGTCCCTGGACAGCAACAGCGAAGGCCCAAGTGCTCGGGTGAGGGCTAGAGGCACCTTTGCTTTTTTTGCCACTTCCTATGAATCTACAGTTCTTTGCAAGTAAACGTGTTTACAGTATAGGCAGGGGCCTGTCAAGCTTCCACTGTTTAATTAAAGAGAAGCAATTCTCTTCTGTTCATGTGGCCTCAACACAGAAGTGTGAATTCCACCCTGTGAGCTTCCCGAAAGATCAAAGAGCAGCTGTGTTACAAGGAGGTAGCCTTTCCTTACCAAGCCACCCCGTAGGGGCTCAGCCTCCTGATTCCCTCTTCCCCACCCATGCCCATCCTGGGGCAGGGGCTGCTGGAGAGCCACCTTGCCCAGCCTCGGACCCAAGGACAAGAACAGAACATCCCGAGAAAGCCACGTCCAGTTGGGTGGATGTGGTGGGAGCAGGGAGTGCTTGACAGCCACATGAGCCATGCCAAGTAAGCAGGAACAACCAATGGCCAGTGCAGCCAGGACGGTTCAGGAGCAGCACACTAGTGTCTTATGCCCTCCAAGACTCATCTCCAAACCTGATCATTGGTGGGAGGGAGGCTAGGAGGTGACTGAGGAGGGCGGTCCTTGGAGAGCACAGCCACCTCTCACAGTTGCCATTTTCTGCCTCCACCCCCTTCCTGACCCTTCTGCCTTCCTCCCTGTCATGGCACACCCCGAGGCCCCCAGCTCTCAGATCTTGGCTGGGTGGACCTGCCCACTGAACCGATTTGTTTCCCATGGCAGTGAGGAATCAGGAAGTAAGGGCAGGCAATTGGTGACCTCACACCCTGCTTTCTTCGCCTAACTAATCAGTAAATGGTCTCTCCCTTCCTTCTCATCCTCTGGGTTCACAGTTCTTGCTCAGGTCATGATGTGTGTGGCCTGGAAATAAATGGGAATCCTATAAATAGCTCAGGCTGTTCCAGCGGGCCTGTGGGGGCTGGCAGGACTGGGCTGAGAGGAGGGGCAGGGCAGGCTGTGACCTGGAGGAAGGAGCTGTGCGAGGAGCCTGCCGAGCTGGCTGCTCCCCCAGTGGGCCGGGTGCTCCAGACAAGCCAGAATTCATGGGTTTTATGGGAAAGCTATGCTTGAAATACTATCATACAAAGATGTCACAAGAACAAGGTGCCAACAACCTCCGTCTGTTCCGGCTAGGCCATCCTGGCCTTGTGAGTGGGAGTGGCCACAGAAGGGGCCTGGAAACTGGCGGGTGACTGGAAGAGACCTGCTCTGCCCTGTACTCTTGTGCTCTGTGTGTTCCAGCTTGGTAGCCGCAGAGATAGATGGTGCCTACAGGGGCAAGCAGGCAGCAGGGGCGTAAGAGAGGTGGGTGGTCCAAGAACAGGAAGGAAACAGTCTGTGTTCCTGACAAAGCCCGGTGGGTTCTTTCCTTGGCTTGGTATAGAAATAAAAAGCCGGGAATTGGTTGAAGACAGAGACGTTTTACCTCTGAAGTGACCAGGCCAACATGGAAAGAAGAGGGAAGGAGAAAGCACCTCCCAGGAGAGAGCCAGAAGACGGGGTGCCTCTTGAAAGCAGACAGGGAGACACCGTGGTTTGCAGAAGGTAGTGGGATTTGAAATTCCCTCACCCATCCTTGTCTGGGTGGGAGCCTGCAAGGAAGACATTGCCCATTGGTGGGCTCTCAGGCATTTAGGAAATGGCTGGGCAATTCTTTTGCCGCCCACTTGAGGGTGGGACCAAGATTTTAGTGGGCTTGGGTGGTCTCAGTCTGTCTCACCTCCCACCCTCTCCCACCCTGCAATCCAACTCAAGGTTGGCTATGCCTGCTGTCCAGCACAGGCAAGAGGGCAAGGGCAGGTTTTTGCTTTGTTCTGTTTTAAAGATTTATTTATTTTCATTGGAAAGCAGATTTATCGAGAGAAGGAGAGACAGAGAGATCCATCCACTGGTTCATTTCCTAAGTGGCTGCAATGGACAGAGCTGAGCTGATCCAAAGGCAGGAGCCGGGAGCCTCTTCCAGGTCTCCCACGCGTGTGCTGGATCCCAAGGCTTTGCACTGTCCTCTATTGCTTTCCCAGGCCACAAGCAGGGAACTAGACGGGAAGTGGGGCAGCTGGGACATGAACTGGCAGGGAGAACAGTTGTTTTGTTCATTTTTATTTATTTAAAGGGAGGGCAGTAGAAATAGTCTGCCCATGACTGGCTCACTCCCTAAATGGCAGCCAGGTCCAGGCCAGGCCAGAGCTTACAGCCAGGACCCCATCTGGTCATCCATGCGAAGGGCAGGGACCCAAGTGTCTGGCCCAACATCTGCTGCTGCCTCCTAGGGCAGAGGCTGGATGGGAAACACGCTGTGGCGGAGGCTTCCACCAGGCCCTCTGCTGGGAGCCCATGCTGTGCTGCAGCCTTGGCCAAGGTGGGGGTACTGCCCCTTAGCTGCCAGAGCTCTTTCGGTAGCGTTGAATTGCTTCTGATTGCCAGTTTGTGCTGGAGGAGGAGTCTGTTCACAGTGCAGAAATTCTTTCAGCTCCACCAAGAAGTAGACAGGAAGTGCCCCTTCTCCCGCCAGCGTCCTCAGGCCCAGGACTCTGACGGCAAGATTGCTAGGCCACTGACACTTGACTGTAGCTCTCAATGGTGACCGGCACACACATGACAAAGTCACTTGGGCGTGTTAGGGTCAAGTGCAGGGGGTAACTGGGTTCCCTGGAGAGCCAGCCTGAGTTTCTTTCAGGGTCAGGCTCCTCCTGGTCAGGTCAAGGACTGGAAGGAGTGGGAAGTCTGCCAGGAGAGGGGCACCAACAACATAGGAGTAGGACAGGGTGGCTGGCAAGCTGGGGGAACCACGGGGCAGGAGCCTGTTCAGAGAGAGGAATGGCACATGAGCCCCCAGGGAGACAATTTTCCCCAAGGCAGACAGTCAAGCAGGCAAGGTCAGGCTTGAGCTATCGGAGGACAGCAGAGACCTACATGAACCTGACCAGCCTCTGGGGTCTGGCTCAATGGCCTGGAGAGAGAAACTGACAGTCAAGATGGCAGCCCCTGGGGTGCCAAGAGAGGGCATGGGCTGTGCCCAGGCACTCTCAGCTTGCTCCCCCAAGCTGCCTGCCCCAGTGGAAGGGGCTACAGGAGTCAGCAGAACAGTGAGGGGCTGGGGTCTGAGCATGCAGCAATAGTGTGGGGGTGTCGGGGGTGCTATCTCTTCCAGGTCCATAGCCACTGGGTGGGGAGCAGCCTGCCACCAGCATGCAACAGGGAGGGGCAGGCAAGCACATCCACGCTCCAAGTAAGGAAAGGTCTCAACCTTTTACGCTGGGCCTTGGGTGAGCACTGGCTACAGGAGCACCCAGGCGTTCCCCCAAGGATGATGTGAGCAGAAGTCACATTTTACTTGGCTCAGAGGGCCAGCTCTTTTGAGGACAGGCATCCTTGGTTGTCTCTTCTCTAATTTCCCACTCTGGAGACCTGCAGAGGGCCAGCACTTGGTGTCACCAACGGCTACACTCTGAGCCACCAAGCCACAGCAACTTTGCACGCAGTCTCACTCCCATCAATATTTCCATCAGCTCCACTCGAGCTTGCTACAGTTGCCCTGGTTATAGACTCAGAGAGAGGAGAAGAGGCCCCTGGGGAAGCCCGAGCACTGGCTCAGCCCGGGATGACTAAGAAGCACAAGTCGGGCAGGCGCCCATGAATTCCTGGCAAGGGCAGAGCCGCCAGGCTCTGAGCGTTGCGCTCCCCAGCAGCCCTGATGACCCATGCATATTCATGGCCACTGGCTCAGCAGTTTCTGAGCACATTGAGGTCTAAGCTCTGCCTGGGACAAGGCACCAGGCTGAACGGAGATGCAGCCGCTGCGGTTTTCTAAAACGTTGAGTATAATTCTATTATTCTTTATCTTTCCCCCTGGAAACTCAGCGTTTGCATGTCTATTGAGTTATTCCTGGCTATGTCTAGTGGCAATGACACAGTGCCCCTGCCAGGATGCAGCCCTGGTGGCTGAGGCGGCTCCTTCCAACCCCATCAGGGACCTGTCTCTAACCTTTGCCTACCCTAATACAGAATGGTACATAGGCTGCTGCCAGCGCCTGAGGGAGGGCCAGTGCCCAGCCTTACAGACCCGGGCCAAGATGCGGCTTTGTGGTTCTACCTGGGGCTGTTGCTGATTTGGGTGACTTCCTGGGTTTGACCTCTCTAACGTGGGTGGTTGAGGATGTCGCTACCACAGCAAACAGCCATGGCTGTGATGGACAACAGGAGCCCAAATGCTTCATCTCACACCTGTCAAGGTCAGATGGAAATGCAACGGGTTCCTTGGAGGCTCCCAGGAGAACCTGTTTCCTGACCTTCTGCTGCGAGAGGCCACCTGCTCTCCCCAGCTCCTAGCCTCCAACTTCATCTTCTAGGCCAGCGTGGCTAAGACTTCAAGGTCAGCTGCTAAGCAACCTTTGCTCTGCCTGCAACCTGAATTCCCTGCTGTGTCTTGGTCTGTTGTCTGTTGCTCTAACTCACCGCCACGGACTGGGCAATGTGTTGGGGAAGGGAAGGCTTCTTTCACTGTTTCATAGGTCCAGGAAAGGGCTCCTGGCATCTTGTAGGTTTCTGGTGAGGGTCTTACACTACAGCAATGCAGGGCAGAGAAGCCGGTGCATGCCTAAAACAGTTGTGTGGGAGACTGTTTGCAGAGCGGCCAGGTTTGAGTTGTCAATGCCCACTTCCCAATAACCAGCTCAGTCCCAGAGGAGTCAGAACTTAGTCCTTCAAGCACCCACCTGTCCCCAAGTCCCCAGTGCCTGAAGCCAGGAGCCAGGAGTTTCATCCAGGGCTCCCATGTGAGTGCAGAAATTCAAACACTTGTACCATCCTTTGCAGCTTCATCAGGTGCATTAGCAGGGAGCTAGATCAGAAGTGGAGCAATCAGAACTTGAACTGGTGCCCATATGGAATGCTGGTGCTACAGACAATGGCTTAATCCAGCCCAAAATAAAACTTTAAAAAGACATAAAGAAAAACAGGTACACAAATATTCACAATTCCAGGGATTTGCCCAGCATGTGGCACTGTTCTGTCGGCACAACACCCATCTCCTGGTGTTGCCATGGGGTTGTGGTTGTGAGGACAGGCTGTTCAGTCCAGATGCCAGGACTGGGACTCTCTCCAGAAGCTGGACATGCTGGGCACACAGGCCCAAGGAAGCTGGAAGACACACGCCATCTTGCCTTGGCACATAGGACCTGGACATCCCAGGAAAGCCCCTACCCAACCTTGCCTCCCAGCACAGCAGCCTCGGGACAGCAGCAACACCTACCTGCCTTCCTCCGCCCAGAACCAGTATTAACAAATAGAACCCCCAGTCCTCTTCCATTCCAGCCACAGCCACTGGTGACACTCGGACCATCCTTGCAGAAATTCTCAGATACATGAAACCACACAACCGTGGATGTCCCCTTGGGAAATTTGAGTCTTAAGCCCCATGAGCCATCTGGGGTAGCTCACTCAACCTTGTTGCCAGGAAATTGCTGCATGCCAGGGTGTGCCCAGCTCCGGTGGCGGCCCAGAAAACCCCCATGTGGCTGTGAGCTGGTCTCAGCCTCTCTGGGATTTTACTCACAGTGTTTGTGAACCATGAACCCCAGAGCTTCTGCTAAGCCAACTGGTCACTCAATGCCAAAACTTCTGGCTGAGGGGAACACTAGGTTTCCAGTGGACCCTTCTGCTAAAGTTATGCAACACATCACTCAATGCTATCACCCTAAGGCTGCTAGGAAATGCTAACTGGGACTCTAGGGACATGGGTGCACTGAGTAGGATTCTCTGTTACCATAGCTACACAAGTTGATGCACATCAGGCGGCTGGTGTGGCTTGGGGGATTTCCCAGCTATGGCAGACTAGCTTGGAGAGTTCTGGACAATGTGGTGGGGTACAGTCTGTTCTCTGCTTCAGTCCCTGCCACCCATGTGGGAGATCTGGATGGAGCTCTGGCTCCTGGCTTTGGCTTGACCCAGCCCTCAATGCTGCAGGCATTTAGGGAGTGTGCCAATGAATAGCAGATCTCCTTCTCTCTAGCTCTCTCTCTCTCTCTCTCTCTCTCTCTCTCTTCTTTTTTTAATTTCATTTTATGACACCATTTCATAGGCTCTGGGATTCCCCAACTCTTCCCTATGCCCTTTCCCCAAGATGGATTCCTCCATATTGTTGCATTAGTACAGTTCAAATCCAGTCATGGTTCCTACATTGCAAGCATGTACCATGCATAGAGTCCAGCATCTTATTATCCAGATAAATTCAACAGTTTCTTGGGGAGACCATCTCTGGTCTGAAAGTAGAGCTGGTGGAATATCACCCCACCCAATAAAAAGCCACAACACACAATGAAAAACCATCAACAACAATTTATAACATTATGCAGTTAATTGACAATGGTATTGAATGCCAGTATGTTAGAAAATGCAAGTTCTTAACCACATCCTGTGACTACTTCATTGACATTTCAATTATAGTTTATACACATCCAGCTGCTATACACTTTATAGTGAACTTGGCGGATTTTAGGATAGTCCCAACCAGCTTATAACTCTAACTAGGCATATGTTAACAATTGAGGCGCAAATCAGTTTTAGGAGGGGTGTGCAGAGAAATCTTCAATACCTGAGTGAGGAGTAACTGATCTTTGTGTCCTACCTAGTAAGCTATACGTGAGTCTAAGTTGACTGTTTTCTGTCCGGTTCTAAACTTTACTTATTGGTCTCCATCTATCTAATCTAATTTTAATTTTTTTGTGGAGGGCACTAGAGTAACGCTCATGGTCATTGCAAGAGAGAGTGAGGATCCAAAGTTGGAACTAAGTAAGGACCAGAGAAAGCTCCCCTCCTGAGTCCCGAAGGAAGTTTACTGTTCTTCTCTTCCTGAGGACCACTCAGGACTCCTGGCTATTGTTCTGATGACATTAGATCCTGTGAGAAAGGTATCTGGGCATCTTCCATCCCATGTGGGAGATCTGAAATGGAGTGGATGACCTCAGAGTTCTCGGCCTCTGAAGGCACTCCATCTCCCCGTGGTCTCCTTGGCAGTTGGGATACAGCCCTTGATGCCCGTACTGACAGTCTTAGGTGAGGATCCGGGAGTCTCCAGGGTTGGGATACAAGCCTCCTCCTGTCCTCCTGCTCCACTCTGGGGTCCCCCCCTGCTCTGTGCATATGACCTCCTGTCAAGAAGTTGTCAGGATCACTCTTGATTCCCCCCATATGTCTTTATACTTTTGCTAATGTCTAATGTTGATTCGAGTCTGTTGTCTATAAGTTACCTGTTGTATTCTTGATAGGTTATAGTTAACATCTTCCTCACACATTCTAAGAAGGTGGAAGATTTCTCTGGTCTTCCAACCCATTATGGAATAACATAGGGTATTGAAAGTATATTAGGTTTTACAGTTCTTTGATGTGGATCATAAGCAGTCTGACTCACATTGATTGTTGGTTCATTGGTTACATCACAATATCTTACTGCATGTGATACAGGCTTTTGAGGTTGAAATAATATTACAATTTACAGGTACTATTTTTCGGATTGACATCATTTCATCTTAAATTAAGGCAAACATGTGGCATCTAACCTTTTAGGATTGGCTCATCTCTCTTAGCATAATGGTTTCCAGTTGGGCCCATTTGGCCATAAAAACAGCATTTCGTTTGTTTTAGTAGCTGAGTATCATTCCATGGAGTAGATGAACCATAGCTTTTTTATCCAGTCTTCTGTTGATGGGCATTTTGGTTGCTTCCAAGTTTTGCAATTATTGATTGTACTGCTATGAACATAGGGGTGCATGTTGGTTTCTCGTGTAACAGGTATTTTGGATATATTCCTAGGAGTGCTATTGCTGGATCATATGGTATGCAGATTTTCAGCTGTTTGAGTGTTCTCCATACTGATTCCATAGAGGCTGAACCAACCTGCAATCCCACCAACAGTGGAGTAGGGTTCTCTTTTCCCCTCTTCCTCGCCAGCAAGTGTTGTTGGTGGTTTTTTGTATATGAGACATTCTTACTGGTGTTAGGTGATACCTCATTGTTATCTTAATTTGGATTTCCCTTATTGCCAGAGAGCTTGAACATTTTTTCATATGTTTGTTTGCCATTTGGGTTTGTTCCTTTGTGAAGTATCTGCCCATTTCCCGTGCCCATTTCTTCAGTGGTTTGTTTGTTTTGGTGTTTTGGTTGTTCTGGTGATCTTTGTATATTCTGGAGATTAGCCCTCTATCACCTATGCAGTGTGCAAAGATCTTCTCCCATTCTGTGGGTTGCTTTTTCACTTTGTTGATTGTTTCCCTTGCTGTACAGAAGCTTCTTAGTTTGATGTAGTCCCATTTGTTTATTTTGGGCTTGATTGCTATTGCTTTTGGTGTGGGTTTTTTTTTTTTTTTTTTTTTTTTTTTTTTTTTTAGGAAGTCAGAGCCTACACCTAAATCTTGCAGGGTGTTTCCAACATTTTCTTCCAAAAGTTTGAAGGTTTCTGGATGTAGGTTTAGGTCTTTTATCCATTTAGATTTAATCTAAGTTTATGGTGAAAGACGTGGGTCCATCTTCTTGTTTCTGCAGGCTATTAACCAGTTGTCCCAACAGCATTTATTGAACAGACCTTCCCATTTGCCTGGATTGTCGTCTGTTTTTTTGTCAAAGATAATTTGGCTGTATCTGTGTGGATCCCTTCTGTTGTTTCTATTCTGCTCCATTGATCCTCCTCTCTGTCTTTGTGCCAGTACCAGGCTGTTTTGATAACCACTGCCCTTTAGTATGTCCAGAGGTCTAGAATTGTGATCCCCCTTGTTAACTTCCTATTCTTCAGGATGGTTCTAGCTATTTGTGGTTTTTTGTGTTTCCAGATGAACCTTTGTATCATTTTTTCCAGTTCAGTGAAGAATGTTTTGGGTAACTTGATCGGGATTGTATTGAATGTATATATTGCTTTTGGTAGTATGGACATTTTAATGATACTGGTTTTACCTATCCAGGAACATGGTATGTTTCTCCATCTTTTGAGGTCTTCCTCAGTTTGTTTTTTGAGTTTTTCGTAGTTTTCTTCAAAAAGGTCTCCTACATTTTTGGTTAGATTTATTCCTAGATACTTAATACTTTTCTCTGTTGTTTTGAATGGTATCTTGCTGGTTAGATGTTTTTCCATCTTGGGGCTGTTTGCATACACTATGGCTGTTGATTTTTGTTCATTAATTTTGTACCCTGTCGCTCTACCAAACTCTTGTATAAGTTCTAGCAGTCTCTGTATTGAGTCTCTTGGTTCTTCTATATATAGGATCATGTCACCTGCGAATAGTGAAAGCTTGATTTCTTCATTTCCCATTTGAATTCCTTTGATTTCTTTTTCTTGTCTAATGGCCTCTGTGAGTACTTTTAGGACTATGTTGAGTAACAGTGGTGATAGCAGACATCCTTGTCTTGTTCCAGATCTCAGTGGAAAGGGTTCCAGTTTTTCTCCATTCAGCATGATGCTGGCATTGGGTTTTTCATATATTGCTTTGATTATGTTGTGGATTGCTCCTTCTATGCCTACCTTGGTTAGGGTTTTTAGCATGAAGTAGTGTTAGATTTTGTTAAAAGCGTTTTCTGCGTCTATTGATACTATCATATGATTTTAGTTCTTCAGCTCTTGGATATGGTGTATTACGTTTATGGATTTACGAATGTTGAACCATCCCTGCATTCCTTCCCGCTGAGCAGTTTCAAGGTGCTCTCTGCATGGCCCCTGTGCTCACAGGGACCTTTAGTGCTCTCACAGATTCGTCCCACAGTGCCACTGCTGCCTTAGGTCTCTGTCTTTTAAATAAATTTCTTAAAGTACGTGAATAGCAGCTGGGCATGGTAACCTAGCAACTAAAGTCCTCACCTTGCACACGTGGAGATCCCGTCTGAGTGCCAGTTCTAATCCCAGCAGCCTTGCTTCCCATCCTGCTCCCTGCTTGTGGCCTGGGAAAGCAGTCGAGGACAGCCCAAAGCCTTGGGACCCTGCATCCATTTGGGAGACCTGGAAGAGCCTCCTGGATCCTAGTTTTGGGTCAATTCAGCTCTGGCCGTTGTGGCCGCTTGGGGAGTGAATCAACAGAAGGAAGATCCTCCTTTCTGCCTCTCCTCCTCTCTGTATATCTGACTTTCCAATAAAAAATAAAATGAATCTTTTAAAAAAAAATACATGATTAGGTGCAGTATTCTCTTTATGAGCAGACAGCAGCTGAGCAGGGATCCCCACCCCGACCCCCGACAATCTGACATAGATAGCTCTGACTCTTAGGCTCACAGCAGCATGGCCCTGTGCTCTGCCAGCAGTCCTCACTTCGGGCACCTACCCTTCAGCCCTGGGTCCATCTTCATCACTCACTGCAGATGCTACTGCAAGCACTTTCCAGAAAGATTTCACCAGCCATCAGAGACATTTCCCGTTTCTTACCCCAACACAAAGTATCAATACTTCTGTAGCATTAAACCCATGGCCAACAGCAAGACCACTCATGCCTGAAGGAGGCTTATCTGAGGAGGTTTGAGCTGTCTCTCCTTCATCTTGTGCTTAGGAAGACCCAGCTGCTCTTCAGGACGGCATACAGGGCCCGTTTGAGACAACAAAAATCACAGCATGGCTCTCAGCAATGCTGAAACCATGCCACTATCAACACTGACCTTGAAGGTGCTACTGTGCATAGCACCCCATTCAGCCTCTCCCTGAAGAAGGTGCAGGAGATTGCCATCGACCCCTCTGCACAGGGCACGAACAGCCCAGATGCAGGAGGTCCAGAAGTTAGGGTTACAAAAGTTCTAGGGAGCAATAAGCGTGCAAATTCAGCATCTCAAGTGCTCAGGTCAACCGCGTCTGGTACTGGTCGGAGAACGGCTGTGGGTCTGCATCAGCCGCGGATGACCACACTGCTTGTAGAACAGCACCATGGTCATCAAACTCTGCCACATTTCTCCTGATTATCTTCCTAGATGTGTGTCTGTCTGTCTGTCCGTCTGATACAGGTATGTCTGTAACTAAATAAACCATGTCATTCTGTCTTCGTTATTCAAACAGCAACGGGTAAATTCTATGGTTGAGTTGGAAGAAAGAATTTTCCCAAAAAAGGACCACCATTCTCTACAAAATAGACCGTTTCTCAAAAACCTTCCTACGCCTGCTATGTTTGGAACATCAAGGATATGAATAAAAAGACCGTGGTGTCATAACTGGGTCAAACACAGTGCATGTAGCGGCTCTCCGATGCTGCTGTTCGGTATTGGTCCCTGAAGAAATGATCAGCAAGCATACAAAGTGAATTCCTAGCAAGTCCGCATTCCACCCAATTAGAGCAGAATTTCTCTGTTTCATTGTATTATTAAAAGGCCCAAACCTTCTCTCATCCATGGACCAGGATGCTTTTCACGGCAAAATAGGACACTCTTAATTATGCTGAGCCAACAGGCTAAGCCAGGACCACAAGGTAAATGAAGACATCAGACCTGGGCGGTTTCTGTATTGTAGGTGCAGGCTGGACATTGATGGGGCTGGATTGGTTATAATGGATTTGATCTTTCCTGTGCTTCCAATGTGCACAAGATGACCTCTTCTAAAAGGCATTTGGAGGAGACTCTAATTGATTCTCACATCTCTGCCAACCATCTTAGGAGACCCCTACACTGAAGTTCAACATCCACAAAGACAAACGAAGGCCTTACTGCGCGTGGTGGAGCTTTCCAGAATTCTCTGTGGTCACACTATATTTGAATGCATTGCACTTGATTTCTTGCTAATCTGGAATTCAGTTTTGCTTTTTCAGAACCATTCCTTCTTGAGCTAGAGGCCGTCCGGGAGAGCAGCTTTGGAAACTTCTCTATCCCAGTGGGCCACTCTGTCTTTATTCTCCAAGACTCAGCGCTCTCACCCACTGCTGTGAGCACATCCATCCAGCTGGCCTCGTGTCAAGGCACCTCACAAAGTTCCTGGAAAGTGGAATTAACAGCTAATCTTTTTTACGATGCAAGAAATTTGAATTCTGTGCAGTTGTTTGATGATGCACATTTTCTATAAGCCTCTGAAAGTCCCCTCCTATATACAAAAGTAATGGTTGTCGGCTCCATCACTGTCCTACGTGCAGTGTGCCATCTGTAAAGCAGGATTGCTCCAGGGTCGCAGTTTTGCTTGATGTCTCCTCCCAGTGGCTGGGGTTCTGGCCAGGGAAGTCGCGAGTCCGCTTAAGTTCTCTGCTAGAGGCTGTGTGCTGCGGGTGTGTTTTGCTCTTTCCTCGGGAACAGTGGTTGATGGCGGTCACTGGGTTCTTGGAGGGATCATCTACCGGGGCCCACATTCATGTCTCTGTGCTACTGTCACGTTAGAACCCACTTTATCTCTGCTCAACGTAGACATGCCTGTCTCATATCTGCTTGGATGGAGAATATTCCACAGAGACAACACTGGACATTTCCCATAGGCAAAGTCAGGACAGACTTGCCAAGGAATCCTTCAGGACTCTGTGAGAGTCTAACTTGCTCTGAGCTTTTCACGGCCTTGTGTGTGGGAGGACAAAGGTAGCCAGTGAAGACGGTTTGTGGGCCTTCTTGTTCTGGCTTTGGATACCCCAGACAACCTGCCTAGCATTTACTTTGGCTTATTAATCCTGGCTCAGAGCTCCTAGATGCTGACACCCCACACCTTTGTGCAATTACCACAGTTCATTAAAAAGCATACATTGGAGCAGGCATTTAACTCATGTTCAGTTCCTGGCAGTTCCTGGCACCAGTCCTAACTCTCACCTGTTAATGAAGATTCTGGAAACCACAGGTGACAGTTCAAGTACTTGGGTCCCTGCCATCCATATGGGATGACACCTGGATGGAGTTCCTGGCTCCCAGTTCCTGGCTGTCATCCCAAGCCAGCCCCAGCTCCGGTGGGCATTTGGGGTGTAAACCAGCAAATGGGAGCTGGCTGTCTCTGCGGATCTCATAAATAAACAAAATATTCATGCAAACTTAGACAAACTCACCTGCTGCAGGCAGATCTCCATGTCCCCGAGTTTCCACGCACAGAGACGGCACTTCCGTCTTCTTGGGATGGAGACTTGGCCGGTTCCTCCACCTTGGCTCTCGCTGCATGTTTCAGCATCTTAGGTAGAATGCACCCAGCAGAGCGAGCAGCTGCTTGCCGTTCTAACGATGTCACCGTGGCCTTTGGTCCCTCAGACCACGCTCAGCTCTCCCTGCTTGTTCTTCCTCTCACAGAAGTGCCCCAGCACGCTGGCTGCTCCATGGCATCAGCCCCCATCTCCCAGTCGTGACAGCAGGGGCCAGAGTTCTGCAGGGCTCTGCCTGCTCTCATTTCACTCCAGGAATTTAGTCTTTGAAAACATGAAAGAAAGTCCCACTTTTCCCAGGAATAGAATCAGGGCAGGGCTTGACCTTCGTGTCTACTCAGGACCTGATTCCATCCTGAGAACATGATTTCTGCAGCCAGCAGGGCGCTGGTTGGAGCACATTAAGGCACTAACACTGGGGGACACGACATGGTGTAGCAGAGTAAAACACTCCCTGCAACATTAAGTTTAAGTCCTGGCTGCAACACCACCAATCCAGCTCCCTGCTAATGAGCCTGAGAAAGCCCCAGAGGAGGCTTAAGTCCTGCACCCATGAAGGGGGACCAGATGGAGTGCCAGGCTCCAGGCTTCAGCCTGGCCCAGCCAGGACCTTTGCAGCCATTTGGGGAGTGAACCAGCTAGGCTGAGATGGTTCCTTCGACTTTCTGCTTAAATCCTCCACTGTCTGCCTCCACAGCCGGGGAAACTCCAAGCTCACTTGCCCTGCCTGTTTCCCGCTGAGTGCTCACAGACTTCACCTCTGCTATGCTATTTCAGAAACAGCTGCTTTCCACGTGGTCCTATGTCGAAATGTTCTGCCGCTGAAAGTAACCAATTCGACATCTTTTTGACTACTGAATGTTTCCCAGTCCATCGCCTGCAAAACCCTCACCAGGTCCCCTTGGAACCAGCCAGAGCAGCTCGTCTCTTACTGCTTCTACAAAATCCTCCACCGCCTAATATTCTGCTTTGGAGTCCCAGCACAATATTAACAATATATCCCAGAAATTGAAAAAAAAGTCATAGCATCTGCCAAAACCATGAAGGTCATTTCTAATACTTTATGAATGAGATTTCTTTTCTTTCTTTCTTTTAGCCTTTCTTTCTTTCTTTCTTTCTTACAAATATGCAATAGTTTCACATCAGAGACAACTAAAACATGTTTAAAAATCAAGGCTGATATTCCTGGCTCATGCTGGCTTGAACAGCCAGATGCCGGCTCCCATGACTTGACACAGAAAGAAGGGGTGGTGACCCCAACTGACTCTCCTATAATGTTACCTTGGACACTTCAATTCCCAAAACAGTCCTGGACATGGATGCTCCTGCAGGTGAGGATGCTGAGGCCTAGGGAGGTCCCAGACCCCAATCATGGTCACTCCAGCCAGTACCGTCAGGACAGTGCCCAGAGCAGGGCGGATCTAAACACCCTGCCTGGTAACCCAACGTCCAACTGGATAATCCTTCAGGTGGCTTAGAAATTGGGCTAATAACTAAGCCAGGGAGAAAGAAACAGACACACAGTCACAGCTTGTCTATAGAAAGACCCCAACTTCACTCTCAAAGGACAGGCGGCGCCCCTGAGGACAACACTCCAGAAGGCATTGGGTATCAAGACACTCCAGGGCCAGAGAAGAAACTGAGCCATGCACCGTCCACACTAAAGGAAGAGCCTTGCCTTGTCATGCACTGACTTGTGCTGAGGCCACAGTGTCATGATCCAGCCCCAGGTCTCCCTGGGAAGGGAGAAACAAGGAAGCCACAGGAACTAAGCAGAGGCCGAGTTCCAGGTCTTCAACAAACCACAGCAAAGGCCCAAAGGCAGCCAATGCAAGAGGTGAGGATGGTGGCAGGTGCGGGCGGGTGTCGGCGTATGACTCCCTACATGGGGCACCCAGGAAGGATCAGCTGAACAAGGTGCCCTCTGACACTCCTGGTCCATGGCAGCCAGCTGCACAAACAGCTTAGAGGAGACAGGACCCGGCAACAGGGAAGGCTTCAAACCAGCTCAAATGCACCTGTCAATCAGGTGGACAACCCAGAAACAAGGAGAAGTGTCCTACCCCTGGAAACCACAACAGTGGGCCAGGAAGTAAGCTTAGTCTCTTTCCCCTGGAGGAGGGGGTCCCAGGGCAGGTTGGGTCTCTTGTCGAGATATGAAGGAGGTCAAGGTGGCCCTGGCGGCATTTCTTACTGTGGTGACATTTCTGTGCATCTGACTGAAAGGATAAAGTTGATTCTGGGTGTGGAAATTAAACAAAGAGGCAAAAGGCTGGGAGACAACGGCTATCTGGGTCACCTTCAGCTAAAGCACTTTTCAGGGACAAGCAGCACCCACAGAAAAGGTGTGGGAGGTGCAGGTTAGCCAAGCAGCCTGGGCATGGAAGCGATTACTCTGGGGCATTGCACAGCGCTCTCAGGCCAGACGTTACTGCATAACTCCAGCCACCTTAGAGCACACTCAGAACAAGGTGCACCAAGAGGGAGCTGTGACCACCCTCCCCCAGGAAGACAGCAGCTCCCCAGTCAAGCCTTGCACCTGCTGAATCAGGTCTTGAGCTAAAGTGTCGACGCTGCCCCAGCAACACCCGTGTGCTTGGGGGCCTCGTGAGCTGCTGGATGGAGGCAGTGGACAGGATGCAAAGCCCAGCAGATCCACATCCATCCTAGCCAAGCCTGTTTTGGGATGCTTGTGAGGAGAGGGGTCATCCTTGAGAGTCAGAGAGGAAAATTCTCTCACCATCTCTCCCTACTCTCTGCTGTAGAAGCATGTCTTTCTCTCTAGCTGTGTTTTTTTCTTTCTTCATGTTTATCTTGTTTTGATTTTCATTGATTCATTTTTATTTATTTGAAAGGCAAAGTGGCAGACAAGGGGACCCAGAGAGATTTTCCATCAGTTGGTTCACTCCCTGAATGCCCACAACAGCCAGGGCTGGGCCATGCCAAAGCCGGAAGCCAGGAGACCATCTGGGGGTCTTCTATGAGGGTGTCAGCAATCCAAGAACTTGAGCCATCACCAGTTGCCTCCCAGGGTTTTCAGTAGTGGGAAGCCAGCATCAATACAGAGCTTGTACTTGAACCAACACACTCAGGGTACAGGCATCCCAAGCGATGGCTTAACCCACCATGTCCCAAGGCCCACACTTCAATTTCATCAATGTGTTTATGTCTAAGAGGTGCCTTGCAATTTGTATACATGGGAAGAATTAGAGAGTATTTTTCTCGTGCTTCCTCTATGGGTCAATTGTTGCCTTACTCGTCCAAATGCTCTGTTTTCCTTTGTTTTTCTTTTGTTTCACACTCCTTTTCTCTCAACATTCTGAGGACATTGTGGATATGTGGCATAGCCATTAAGACTCCCGAGTTCCATGTCAGAATACCTGGTTCCACTGTCAGTTCTGACTCCTGACTCCGGCCTCCTGCTAAGACAGAACCCGAGAAACAACAGGGAGGGCTCACATAACCACCGTGGGAGATCTGGATTGAGTTCCAAGCTCCCAGCTGTTTCAACCTGCTGCATTTGAGAGTGAGCCAGAGAACAGAAGCTCACTCTCTCCTTCAGTCTCTCTCCCTCTCCCTCTGCCCCCTTTCTCTCTCCCCTCCCATCTGTATGTGTCATATTAATTATTTTCTAAATTTTTAAATGTCTAAGGGTGTGAACATTGTGGTGCAGCATGTTGAGACACCTGTTGGAATGCCCGTACCCTGTGTCAGAGCACTGGTTCCAGTCCCAGCCCCTCTGCTTCTGATCCAGCTCCCTGCTGATGCGCTAGGAAGTTGGCCCAAGTATCTGGTCTCTGCCACCCGCATGGGAGACCCAGTTGGAGTTCCTGACCCTTGGCTTCTCAGTGAGGGCTGGGACAGGCTGAAGCCCTCACTGAAGGAGACACTTGAGGAGTAAGACTACACAGGAAAGATCTCCGCCTCCTTCTTTCCACATGTCCCTCTGCCTTTCAACTAAAAAAAGGGAACTAAAATCCTGAGGACGTGAGTTTCCCATCTGCTGGGTTTTGATCCCAGGACAAGTGGGAAGCCAGGCTGCTTTGGTTTTTTGAGGGTTGCCTGGCTCATCTTCATGTTTGCCTCGTCATTGTTTGTTTGTTTTTTCTCCCTGAAATGAGGCTCTTCTTCAGCCTGAAATATGGAATTGTCACAACCCCAGGAGTAAGCGTCGCGTTCTCTTCATCAGTTTGGTCTTGTTTTAATGAATTGTTTCAAACCCCAAGTCCAACTCTTTGTTCAGCTCCTTTCTTTCTGGGCCCAGCTGCTTCTGCAGGAGTCCTAACCTTCCTGGTATGAACCCGAGGTTCCCCCAGCCTGTGGCCACATCCACTTTGATCCACTCAGTCCCTCTCTTCCTCATCTTTTCTGTATCCTTGACTTTCATCTTTTGTTCCAAGGTCAATCTCTTAAAGAGCAGATTTGCTGCAACCTCAGCTCAGTTGCCTGCTGCTGCTTCCCCTGGTGGCTTTCAGCCCCACTGCTGGGTTTCCCACCACCGCATTTTTTGCCTGACCTTCCTGCGTCCTCTGTCTACCTGCTTACCGCTCACAGGTGCGATGTCTTCCCAAGGTTTTAAGGACAAGCAGGAGCAAACTCGTAGCCCGTTTTCCTATTCCTTGCACAACTATTTTACTAGAGGATTTCTGCTCTAGTTTCTTCGGAATTCTGTTAGTGCATTGGTTAGGAGTTCTCTCAATAGTATTGTTTTATAAAGACACTAATTAATGTTTCTGTCTTTGTTAACTCTTAAAATGAAAATCCTTGACTGCTGAAAACTGAAAATCAAGGTGGATTCTGACAGCTATATTTGGACACTCCCAGAATTTCTGGATTGACTGAATTTGATGACACCTGCAGAGATTGTGTTGATTGAATCAGGCTCAGAGCCCTGTGGAGACAGAGGATGGAGCCTGAGCCAGCAGGAGCACCATGTGATTCATATATTTCTGACAACCACAGTGAAACTGAGCATAACGTACAAAATACTTTCAACCACCCAAAAATATTCCTTTTGCTTGTTTTACTTTTTTAACTTGACAAACGGGCGGGGTCATTTGACTCAGGAGGTGAGGATTCTTTTGGGGGGAACCAGATCCCAAATCAGACTGCCTAGTTTGCATTCTTGCTCCATTTCCCCTCTAACTTCCTGCGCGCACACACCCTGGGAGGCGGCAGGGATGACCGAGTGCCCGGAAGACCCAGGTGAAGTTCCAGCTGTCGGCTTTGACCTGGGCCAGCCTACTGCTGCGGCTTTGGGAAACTGAATTGATCTCTGCCTGTCTAGGTGATTAAAAACCAATTCATAGATAAAAGTGTACTTATTTGCTATATGTCCTAGTACGTTTTGAAGTATGGCTCAACTTAGCTACTGACGTGTACCTTATCCAGCAGTTACCGTGTTGGTGGTGAGAACATTCCACACACACTCAGCAGGTTCCAAGTTGACAGTACAGATTAACTCAGCTCCACATGTCAGCCAGTTCTTTCGGAGTCGCTCCTCCTTACTGAAATTCTGTCTTCTTCGGTCAGCATCCCCTCAGCGACATAGATTTGAATGTGGATGAGTTCGTGTGGTGTTGGTCTTCCTGGGCTTGACTTTATGAAATATCCTCCTGCTGGTCATATTGCTGCAAATGGCAAAACTTTGTTCTTTCCTACAGCTGAATAATATAACATGGAGCTCCATCTTCTTTAAGCCTTTGTCCAATGATGGACACAAGCGGATGCCATGTCTCAGCTCTGGTGAACAAACCAGCAGTGGGCACAGGCATGCAGGCACCTCCTCAAAGTCCTTGCCACGAGAGAGGTTGGTTGTGGGACTGCTGAATCACATGGTGACACCTCTGTAAGTCAATCAGTGAATAATACCATACTGCATGACTATACTGTGAAGGGGTGACACTGTGCACTCTCTCATAACCTTTTTTCCACTTCATTGCATAGACAGCGAACCTTAGACTCCCATACATTCCAGAACATGTCACTCCTTGCCAAGGACACCTGTCACAGCCCCCCTTGGAGGACCTGAGGCAGTGGTGGGTGACTGCTTACTTGTCTTCTTGCTCGGGGCTGGCTTAGAGATTTCTGATGTCCTATGTGTTCCCTGAAACACCAACAAGGCCTTGCACACACATGTTGCTTATTCATGTAAATTAACATTTCAGGCCACTGCTGGCAACAGTGTTGACCCCAGAGAAGGGAGAACAGAGAGAAGTTAACATATCTCTGTCCTTTCCTTCTTACTAGCAATGCTGACAACTAATGCAGCTCTCGCCTAACTGTCATCCCAGCCTAGAAAGAAGCCTGCAGCATTTCTACAGAGATGGCATTTTGCCCCCTGCCTTGTCTCAGAAGTATCCAGAAGCCGGCCAGCTATGTTCCATGGCCTGCTGGCAGAGGTGTAAGGCTCTCATGGCCCAGGGCAACTTAAAAGGTTTAAGATCTGCCAGCAGTTATGCCAGCAGGTGAGCAAAGAGGCCAGCAGACGCAGCTGCCCTTCCCCTGACAGTGGACGAGTCCAGACTGTGAAAGGTTCTGTCGCTGGAAGTGCTGGGGTGGGCTGGGACGACATAGCTGCCTCCTGAGAGGAGCGCCCTGCCCATCCTAACCCCTTGTCTCCCAAAGCCTCCTCTGACTTCCACGGAGGTCACCTCCAGATCTCTGTGCATGAGCCAAGTCCTGTGGCCACATGACCGACATATGCAGATGAACTTGGCTGCGCAGACAGAGAGGTTGCTGGGAGGGGTGAGGAGAAGCCTGCTTTGACCACAGCAGCTGTTTTCCCCAGAGCGAAAAGCCAGCCCCTGAGGGAGGGCTTCGCCCCAACCACGTTCCTTGGTATAGGCCTTGTTCTTCTGATTTTCTGGATAAGGAAACTCCTGCTCAGAGTGTGAGCCGTTTGCCCAGGATGAGACAAGCTGGATCAAAGCTTGTCTTGCCCATTTCACGAGCTGTTTGGCATAGCCTGTTAGTGACCCAAGTCCAGCATTCAGTTCCCCCTGCCCCTCCTCCTCCAGGCTGCTGTGTTGTAAGTCATACAGCACGTTTGGAATGTCTGCCAGTAACCCCAAGATTAGAAATAGAAGAAGAACCAAAGATGTGTGGTGTGGTGTTCTTCCCTGTTGAGGGTTTGGGTTCACGCTGTCAGATTCTGGCCAAAAGCCAAGACTGAGTCAGAGCTGAGCTGAGGTCATGTGCATCGTACAAGAGCGCCTGTGTGGTCCCCAGGTGCGCAGCATTCCATGCTGTGAAATCAGGTCTCCGCAGCTGTCCCAGGTGGCAAGTGTGACCTCCTGGAGGAGGAGTGTGGTTGTGGTACAGAGAGCCCAGAACCAGGAGCGAGACCACGAAAGCAGACCGTGCAGGCTCCTGGGGGCGCCTGAGCTCGTCCTGCCCTGGCAGGGTCACCAGTGCCAGTGCCACAGAGAGCCCTGGTCAGGGGAACCCAGGCATCCAGGCTCTCACATCACCCCTGAAAGATGGGTGAAGAGGAGCTGTGAAGCTTCCAGAGCAGCAAATCTTCCAGAAACTTCCAGAATCTTCTAGCTCCCAGGAGTTGTTGTGGGAGCGGAGGTCTAACATGCTCTTCAAACATGAGCTCTGATGCCTGACCAGCCTTGGGTGGCCACTGACTGCAATTCTCACGGCCAAAAGTGAGGTGTCGGCAGGCACCTGGGGGAGGAGGCAGACTGGGTGCGGACCCATGAGGTGGTAAGGCCCGTTTGCCTGTGACTGGCAGTACCAGGCGGGCCGCCAGTGAGGAACAAGGGGGCTCTGTGTGCCCAGTGCTTGGACCAGAGGCACAACCCACTGCCTGCGACAGACAACATCCTACACACCTAAACAGCAAAGAGGAAGCTGGGAAAGTCAGGTGTCCCCAAAGCCCTTGGTTCTTTCAAGAGATCACGCGGCAATCCCATTATTAAAATAAGTCAAGGCACTGAGCTTCCCCTAAAGTGTTTCAATGCCTTCAAGCTATTTTATTTTATTATTTTATTGCTTCTACTCAACTGATTACTTTCTGATGAATCCAGTTAGTATACAGTTGAAGGCAACAGAAAGGGAGGTGATACCTGTTTACTGGTCAGTTTCTCACACGTAGCTTAAAAATGCCACACTCAGCGTTGATAGGTGGGCTAAAACATCACGCCAGGAACTTGGCCGGATGCTGCACAACCACAGCCAAGGAACAGGTACTCACGGATGAAGAGAGGCCAGAAGATCGCCAAGACCTTACCGCCTCACGGCTGAGGGCACTGCTCCAGGCTCTGCAGGAGCCGCCCTGTGTTTGCCACAAGACTCTCAGGGCTGATTGGATGAGGGGGACACGCCCCTCACTGACTGCTCAGAGCCCGGGATGCAGCTCCCAGCAGGGCACACCACCTACCTGTGAGTCTCAGTGAAAAAGGAAAACACGGAGGTGGAGGGGGCTGGGGAAGGGCGGGAATAAATGCCATAAACTAAAGCGCTGTTTTCTGTCTTCTGCAGTTTTTCTGCCTGCCATGGTGCTTTTTGGCTGTTTAATGTGATTTTAAGCAAATGTAAAACTGGGAATGATTACTACGCATTTTCCTATTCCTCTTCATATTGTGCAGCTGCTTTCAAACACAGATATAAATGCATTTCACTCACATGCAGAGGTTCCCAAACGACAGTCTGCATCTGTAGCTCGTAAGCACATACTCACTTGGGTCTTGCCAGCACGTCAGAAACGCTGCAAAACACGAATGAACTCAACTGGCTGTATTTCACTCCTTCATAAGCACATTTCTGTGAGCCCCTTGCTTCGGGCTGCTACTGGGTGAGGAAGGCCTGACAGTGAGAAGTCCTCCTCCTTGGTGGTTCCTTCAAGTGCTCCTCACATCGGGCCGAAGCAGTTGGCTGGTGCAGGGAAGGACATGGAACCGACAGGATGGGATGTCAGCCAGGCGCTGCAGAGGGAGGGCTGGCCGGCCAGCCAGAGCCACACGCTGCCCTGGCCACTCCATCACACACACAACACACCGGCCCCTTGAACAACAGTTGGAGTCTTAAAACACATGTCAGGCCAATAAGATTTTATTTTATTATTATTATTATTATTTATTTACTACTCTGGGTAGTTTGTGGTTTATAAAAATGAAGGCCACTTATTTAAATTTTCACCTCTTTATTGGAAGAACATAATTGTTATAAATGCCCATGTGACACAGCTAGTGTAGTGGCAAGTGGGTTAAAGCCACCAGCTGTGATACCAGCAACCCTTCTGGGCACCCTTATGAGTCCTGGCTGCTCCACTTCAGGTCCAGCTTCCTGCTTATGTGCCTGGGAAAACTGAAAACTGCAGAAAGTGAAGAAATAATTGGGACCGATGGTCTCATCCGCCTTCCCCTTTTCCTCGGCCCTTCCCACCCTAAGCAGTGGTCTACATGGGCGTGCACCCTTCTCATCATCAAAGATAAGATTTGAAAAAGATGGCCCAGCACCTGGGTTGCTGCCAGTACAGGAGAGCCAGAAGAGCCGGAGGAAGCTCCTGACCCTGGCCCGGCCCTGGCTGCGGCAGACATTGGGGGAGAACCAGCACTTGGACTACCTCTGATTCTCCACCCTGCCTTTCAATAAATCAAATGAACCTTAAAAGAGCACACATTTTGCTTTTAGACTTTGTGTTAAAGATCCAAGCTGACATCATCATCTCAAAACTTCTACTTTGTTATTTTTAAATAGACTTATTTATTCATTTAATATTTAATAAGTAACAGATTGGACTGAAAATTTTAAAAATTAAGCAGAGGAAAATTCTCCCAACTTCATCCCCCAATAATCGCATGTCATCGGTCCCTGTGGGCTTTCACGTACATCCCCAGCCTGCTCAAGGGTAGCCCCCGACATCGGCACATGTGGATGTGACCATATTTGGAAAAAGGACCTGACAGGTGTAATTATGAATCCCAAGATGAGCATATCCTGCAGGAAAGAGCCCCAAGTCCAAGGGCAGTGTCCCAGGGAGAAGAGAAGGGCAGAGAGAGGAGACACGGGAAGAAGGCAGCTCTGGGAAGACGGCACGAGGCAGAGACGCAGTGGAGTGAAGCGGCCCCAGGCCAAGGAGTGCCTGCAGCACCCAGCTCCTGGGTCTTCAGAGCAAGCAGCACCCTGTATCTATTCGAAAGGTAGAGTAGCTGAGAGGCAGAGGGAGAAAGAGATCGTCCAAAACTGCTTCACTGGCCAGATGTCCACAACAGCTGGTCGGATCCAGACTACAGCCAAGAGACAGGAACTCCATCCTGGTCTCCCCACACGGGCGGCAGGGGCCCAAGCACTTGGCCCATCATCATCAGCCACCTCTCCCACCTGCATCACCAGGAAGCTGGGTTGCAAGCAGAGCAGCCAGGACTCAATCCAGCATTCCAACAGGGGATGGCTGTATCACATGGTGGCTTAGCCCACTGTGGGAACCAGCGTCAGCGCCTCCATTGTAAGATACTGCTATTTTGAAGCCTCCAGATGTTTGATGGATGTGTCATCCACCACTCAGTAGAAGGGTTCTCATTTATTGCTTGTGTGTTGTTGTTCTGTTAAGGTCGTCCCACAGACCTCCCACAAGGTAGACACTCCCTGAGCCAGGAACTCCGGGACTTCGCCACCAATTACACTCCACTAGGTGGGACCTCAAGGTCAAAGTGCCTTCATTTCAGGTAGTGAGGTGGGTGGGGGCTTCTGCACCTGTCACCAAGTCTGGGGGGCAGGGAAGGGAACGCCTGTGGTCCAGAGGAGAGCTGTGAGAACAGGTTCTCACCCACAGCCGTGTGGCCACGCTCTGCGGTCTGCATTCACCATTTGACCATCGTTTCTGAGATGTTTACATGTTACCTGAACAGCTTTTAAGCCATAGGAGAGTTGGAAGAAAAATATTTTCTGTCCTCTGATAATGCCAGGGCTTAATTACACGTTCTTTTGATTGCAGCTTCGGGAAATTTCATAACACATAATTTAGCTGCCTTCCACCACGTGAAATATTCTGTCTGCACAAACAGCATCAGGGCTGTTACATTCAGCTCAGCTCACCCAGAAGGTAAAAACCAGTCATCCACACGCACAGAGGGATGGGAGAAGAAATTACCTAAAGTGGCTACTTTCAATTTCTGCATTTTCTAATTTTTAACATTGAGGTTAATGCTGAAGAACAAACGTGCCTGGATTTGGAGCAAAGGTGGAAAATGGTGAGTCTCCAAAATGTCCCCAGGCATGAATCCCTTTGTCACGGGATGGAGGGAGGAGGAGCAGGGCTGAGCAAGAGCGACAGCGAGAGCTGTGGGCAGGGAAGGGGGCAATTTCGGATTTGGGGCAGAAGCACTTCAATATTTGAATGAGCAGCCTGTGTCCTGGTGCCCATGGCCGGACACAGCTCTTGTGATGTAAGTATCAACAGTACCCCTTGCCCCAGACTTTCCTATCCATCATCCTGTCAGCCAAAGCTCACTGCTCTCCAGGACACTGAAGGCTCCAAGAAGGAGACTGGCTGCATCACAGAGGCCCTCCCTGGCAGAAGAGGCACCTGCTGGCCCCTACTTCTCAGTTTCACAGACTTCTTTGTCAAAGAGCATTCACTATATACATGAGATGGGAACTGCCCAACCTGCAGGTGCACCACACCAGCTCTGTGTGGGATGAGAGACTCTAACAAAGGGGGCAGCAAGCCGCAGGGGAGCCCGAGCTGAGGCCAGCATCAAGGCACCTTGGGAAGCCAAGACAGGTCCAGATAGGTCCTTAAACGGTGACTGGGGGTGCATGGGTGAGCACCGGCCACTTCTCAGTGACAACCCCACAGAGTGAAGGCTCCACAGCGACCGGACACAATAGGAAGTCACACAAGTGGCGGCATTGATATCTGGACCCCACAGTGATGGACTGATGGGATCAGAAAGGGCACAGACCGCAGGCTGGGCAGATGCCAGCTCTCCCCGAGTGCCAGCCTTGTCTTCTCTGCTGCTGTCAGCCCGCAGGGATGTCGCCAACGGCCAGGACCAAGGATAAAACACAGTTGAGGCTCCTAACTCTTTCCGTGGACTTACAGGCAGAAGAAATGACCCCTGTCTGTCTCCCGGTGTAGAACTTCAGTGGACCCGGTGCTGTTGGCACGGAAGCACAGCATGTGCCCTCTGCGCATGACCATGTGCTGAATTTGCATATTTTATTCCGGTTCACAGCTGAATCATGGGTTCCCATCTGAGCAGTAGAAACTCCACATAAATTATTAGCCAGGCCGCGTTCCACTTTGTGCCCCACTTCTAACTGCCACTATCACTCTGCCAGGAAGAACAAAAGGCACAGGCCTTGGAGGACAGAGGAGTATGAGGTAGGTTGGTTGAAACTGCAGGACTCCTGCCGTGACCAAGGAGTGTGTTGTCCACGGGGTAACTGCAGAGGCAGTTGGCGTGGCCCTGGCCGAGCTCAAGCAGGAAACAAGGAACAACCTGGGCGGGAAGCAGCTGCCCAGGGTGTCACATGACCAAGTGGTTTCTGTTCAGCATTCCACTGGATCGATCTGTTGCGTGCTTTGCTGTGTGTGTGTTGAGCCAACCTTCCACCTGTGGGATGAGTCCCATCGGATCTCAACAAAGCGTCTTGCACATGGGCTTGTGGACTCAGGTTGCTGCAGATGGGAGATTGTCTTGGATGGGAGATTTTTCTTTTATTACTGATTTTATCTCACCGTTCATTATTGGTCTGTTAAGTTATTCTAGCTCTCCGTGACTTTATCTTGGTGAGGTGCATGTGCCCAAGAATTTGTCCATTTGGCTAGATTATCAAATGTGTTAACATATGATTGTTCATAATAATGCTAATTATCCTCTGTATCTGTGTGTCAGTCATGTCATTTCTGTTTTAATAATGTCACTCTTTTTCTTCTTATTCTGGCTAAGGGCTTGTCCATTCTGTTTATCTTTTCAAAAAATAAGCTCTTAATTTCATCACTTCTCTGTTTTTCTCTGCTTTATTTGTTATGCTCTGAGTTTTATTATTTCTTTGCTTCTTTAACTTTATTTTTATAGCTCCTTGGAGTATAGTCATAGGTCTCATATTTGAGATCTTTCTGTGTTTTTGATGCAGGCGCTGATTGCTATAACATTTTCTCTTAAGACTGCTTCTGCTAAATTTTATGGATATTGGTATGTTGAAGTTTTTTTTTTTTCTCATTCATTTTAGGAAAAATTTTAAATTTCATTCTCTTGATCCGTTGTTTGTTCCAGAGTAAGACCTTTAACTTCCATGTGTTTGCACAGTTTCTAGTTTTATTGCACAGTTGTCAGAAGACACTTGGCATAATGCTCCTTTTTTTCCAATGTCTGGAGACGTGCTGTGTGACCCGCCATGACATCCCCTCCGTAATGGCTCAGAACGTGCCGCCTCAGCTGTCGAGGGCAAGGTTGCATTGATGCTGTGAGTGCCAGCAGATCCAGCAGGTCTGCATGACTTGTTCATTACTATAAGTAGAATGTTAAATTATTTTATTGTAGTCTACCTCTCCCTTTAACTCTGTCAGTATATTCTTTACATAGTTGGGAACTCCGGTATTGAATGTGTAGATTTCGTCACAATTGTTGGCTCCTTTTCAAGCATTTCACATCATATAATACACTTCTTCATCTCACTTTACTGCTTTTCACTTTAAAATTGATTTTATTGACGTCATGAAGAAATTATTACAACTTATAAAAGAATTCAGTGAAGTTGCAGGATGTAAAATCAATATGCAAAAATCAGTACCATTCTTACATACCGACAATGCTCTGGCTGAGCCCATTTATAATAGTTACCAAAAAAAAGGTAAATGCCTGGGGATGAATGCAAATAAGGATATGAAAGGTCTCTACAATGAAAATTACAAAGCTTTAATGAAATTAAAAGAAGACACCCAAAGCAAAACGGACAATTCATAGTTTGGAAGAATTAATGTTAGTAAGATGCCCATATTGCCAGAACAAGTTACTGATTCAGTGCCATCCCAATCAGAATCCCAAGAAGAAGATCCTTCACAGAATTAGAGAAAAAAAAATCCTAAAATCCATGTGGGAACATGAAAGGCCCCAAGTAGCTGAAGAAATCTTGAACAATGAAAACAAAGCCAGAGACATCTCAGGATATACTAGAGGGCTGTTACAATCAGAACAGCCTAGGACCGGCACAAAACTAGACATGTGGAGCCATGGAACAGAATAAAAACCCCAGAAATCAACTCACATGTCTACACCCAACTGATGTTTGACAAAGGAGTTGAGATCTTTCCCTGGAGAAAAGACAGTATATTCAACAAACAATGTTGAAAAATTTGGATTTCCACATGCATAAGACTGAAACGTTCCCCCTACTTTACACCTTACACAAAAATTAACTCACAGCAAATTAAGGATCTAAACCTTAGACCTGAAGTCATCAAATTACTACATGAAAACATAGGAGAAATTCTGCAAAGACTTCTTAGGTAAGACTGCAGAAGCACAAGCAATGAAAGAGGCAAACGGAATTACATCAAGCTAAGGAGTTTCTGCACAGCAAAGGAAACAATTCGCAAAGTGAAGAGGCATTCAACAGCCTGGAAGAAATTATTTGAAACCATGCATCCCAAAAAAAGCATGACTATTAAATTATAGAAGGAGTTCAACAACAAAACAAACAATCCAATTGGGAAGTGGACAAGAATGAAATAGAAGGAGCCAAGAGACATGAGAAATGTCCAGGACCACCAGCCACCAGGGAGCATGACACACCACGCCACCTCAGTCAGAGCTGACTGTCCAGGAGCCAAAGTGAGGCTGTGAAGAACAAAGGTGCTCCAATTCACTATTTGGGGGATGTGAGTTGGCGCATCCATTATGAAAAACAATATGTAGATTCTTCAGAAAACTAAAAATAGATCTACCATATGACCCACTTATCCCACTCCTGGGAATACATCCAATGGAAAGGAAATCAACATTTAAAAAAGATATGTTTATAACAGCTCAACTCACAATAGCTTAGACACAGAAGCAATCTAGATGTCCATCAGCTTATGACTGGATAAGAAAATGTGGTATATGCACACTATGGAATATTATTCAGCTGTAAAGAAGGAATGAAATCCTGACATTTACAACAAAATGGATGAAACCAGAGATTGCATGCTAAGTGAAATAAGCCAAACACAAAAAAGACAAATATTACTTTTTCTGCTATTTTTGGAATAAAAATTGTGTGGGTGACATATTTTTACAGTATTGCATCATTCTGAAATCATCTGTACAGCTACTCCGACATTTTTTAAAATTCTTATTTTGTACTTAGGTCTGCAGTGTTGGGCTTCCTACCTCTGTCTCCCCTTTCTCCCTCTGGTCACCCCCTAGGTTTCACAGTAACAGCGTGCTTTGGCTGTAGCTCGACACCAGCGTCTGCTCTTCACCAGTGTCATGACACTGCAGGTGTATAGAAGGTCCGAGAATCTTGCTGCCAAGCTGTAGTTTAGCAGCAGAGGTGCGTACGGTCATCTTCGGTTCCTGGCACTCTGGTCTCCGTTACATCCTTCACTTGTGAGATGACGAGTATATACTTACTTACCTTTATATGTTTTTGTTTTCTATTTTGAAAGAGAGTTGTCTTATATCAGAAAGAGTGTATATTTGTCCTTTGGGGATTGGCTTATTTCACTGAGTGTAATGGCCTCCATTTTGCTCTCCTGATATTTTATTCTTACGCATTACCATCTCTTTTTTTCAGTTTGAAGTATCTTCTAGCATTTTTTTGAAAGATCTGGAGTTAATAAATTTCCTCAGTTTTTGTGTATCTGGGAATGTTTCCTTCATATGTAAAATATCACTTTGCTGGGTATAATAGTCATAATTGGCATTCTGTCCAGAAACCCATTGTCAGTTGAACTGGCACCAGTTTGTATGTCATTGTTCATTCCTTTTCAGCTTTGAAAATCCTCTGTCGGGCCCGGCAGCGTGGCCTAGCGGCTAAAGTCCTCGCCTTGAACACGCCGGGATCCCATATGGGAGCCGGTTCTAATCCCGGCAGCTCCACTTCCCATCCAGCTCCCTGCTTGTGGCCTGGGAAAGCAGTCGAGGATGGCCCAGACTTTGGGACCCTGCACCCGCGTGGGAGACCTGGAGGAGGTTCCTGGCTCCTGGCTTCGGATCGGCACACAACCGGCCGTTGCAGCTCACTTGGGGAGTGAATCATCGGATGGAAGATCTTCCTCTCTGTCTCTCCTCTTCTCTGTATATCTGACTTTGTAATAAAAAAAATAATAATAATAAATAAATCTTTAAAAAAAATCCTCTGTCTTGGGGCTGGCGTTGTGGTGCAGTGAG
Organism: Ochotona princeps; assembly: GCF_030435755.1. Classification (NCBI taxonomy): domain Eukaryota; kingdom Metazoa; phylum Chordata; class Mammalia; order Lagomorpha; family Ochotonidae; genus Ochotona; species Ochotona princeps. The sequence continues at coordinate 104,775,993 of NC_080836.1, forward strand.
TTAAGTCCACCATCTGCAGTGATAGCATTCCAACATGGGAACTAGTTGAAATCCCAGCTGCTCCATTTTTAAACCAGCTCCTGCTAATGTGCTTAAGGAAGCAGCAGAAAATGGGTTCCTGAACCCACATGGGAGATCTGGCTGAAGTACAGCCAGATGGCAAGCCCTACAGCTACCAATTTCATATGCCAGATCCACATTTAGAGTCTGCAATCCACCGAGACCACAGCATCTTGTTGGTCTGAACTTGCTGCGACTGAGCTGGACACACAGGCAAAGGGCATGGCAACCATACATAATGCTGACTGGGATATAAGTCTCACCACTTGGAGTTACAGGGCTTCACATGGCAGGAGAGTGTCTACAGGCCTGGTGGGGGAGCAGGGGGACACTGGACTCCTTCTCCCCATGTTGGTGCAGCACTTTAAACACCTGTTGGGATACTTGCATCTCAAAGCATTTGCATCCCAGTCCCACCACTGCTTCTGAGCCTCCCATTAATGCATATCCCAGCAGGAAATAGATGATGGTTCAAGTTCTTGGGTCCCTGACATCCACTCGGGAGACCCAGATGGAATTCTGGGCTCCAGATTTTGGCTCCCAGCCCCAATTATGCAGGCATTTGGAAAGTGAACCAATAGATGGAAATCTCCGTGTCTCTGCGTCTTTGTCTCTCAAAGTAAATTTTGAAGTTAACGAATTCATTGAGGAAAAACAGAATCCGCCAGTGTTGGGTTTCATTTGCCCAGCACTGAATGCTAAGACACAGTTCCCTGCTGCCTTATGAGGCAGCCCTGTGGCCACCAAGCCACACTAATCTGAGTCACCCCTGGGTTCCATTGTCACTGGGCCCTGTACAGTCTTGGGGCATGCCCCCCAAACTCACCTAAGACTTCTAGTGACATGCCAGGAAGCAGTGCGTGAGCAGGGCATGTCCAGAGGCTCCATCTGGAGGCCCTGGCCTCAGAAAAACACCTTGGAGCTTTATGGAGTCTCATGCTGCGGGCTTTACTCTGTGAGGTCCTCAATGGCATTCCTGCTCTGCTCCTCAGCAGCTGGAGTCAGGCTGTCTGCCAGAGGTTTGAGGGAGGATGATGGAGTGGACCACTCGTGGCTAAGCAGGGCTCAAAGGCAGTCTGCTGGTACTGAAACTGCACCCCCATCACGCAAAAGCAGGTCGCAGCCTCCTGCCTATCTCCCTTGACCCACAGTATCCTTGCCTGCCCTTTATCAGAAGGAATTCCAGTGAGGGAGTGATCCAGCTGCCTTACAAGTTTTTAATCACCAAACTCCACCGAGTCATTTGCCTCTCCAATAGATAAGAACTTCTGATGGCCAGTTTTGTCCTGCAGTAATTTGTGTAGGGGATTTCCAGGTCTGGCAGAATGTCACCTCCAGGCCACCTGGAGTCCCTCCCACCCCTCAGGCCATCATAAATTCCTTAAAGAACACATCACTGATCCACCAGAGAAAGGTCACACGCTCCACCGACCAACCAGGAATTTGGACAGAGCTGCCCAAGCACCTCTCAGCCCCAATTTCAATCTGCAAGAACCTTTACCTCTAACTCCTCAGGGAGCCAAAGAATTAAGCATTAGCTGCTTGGCTCCTTGCTCTGTACTTTGCAATAAACACCTGCTTTCTTCCACCACCCAAAGTCAGTGATTGGATTTCTGCATGTCAGGCAGGTGAACTCAGTTTGGGAGTTCTACAGCAATGCCTCTACCAGTTTGGGGTGATGTTCATCAACAGTACTAGCCTGGAGGTGGGGGCCAGGGGACCCCATGGGCACTGGGTTGTACAGTGGTGGGCCTGACACTCCCCATGGGCACTGGGTTGTACAGTGGTGGCCTGACATTCCCCATGGGCACTGAGTTGTACAGTAGTGGGCCTGGTACTCTCCATGGGCACTGGGTTGTGCAGTAGTGGGCCTGGCACATCAAATCTAACCTCTGGACTTAATATGCTATCCCTGCCCCCAAGTAAAAACCATCCATGCTGTATTCTTCAGAGCTGGGGAGGGGTGACTTATGCAATCCTTCTCTTCCTGTTTGCCCCAGTGCACCCATCTTTAAACTAATAATCAGGCCCTGTGGGTCCTCACATGGCTTTCTTATCTCATGAGAAGCTGTTTTGGTGTGTGGGTAACTGCCAAGGTTTGTTCTGTGTAGGGAGAGGATCACCAGTGTCTTCCTTGGTCACACCTTGCCCTACCTCCCTCTGTGCTCTCTGATAGATACTTCCGGCATATTGGTGGGACCTGCTGAGGGTCACTCAGCTGAGCAGGCTGACCAGGCTCTAATCTAGTGCACAGCCTATGACGTTGACCTCCACACCTTACTGCTTCTCCCCCTGGGTTACCCCAACTATTGTCAAAGCTCTTGGGGAAATTCCATATCAAGCAAGTGTTGTTGTGTCAACATTTCCCCATTGTTTCTCATCCCTGTGACTAGACTATTGGCTGCTCTCTGGGTCTCTTCACAGGCAGAACTCAAGCAGGCTCTACAGGCAGCTCCAACAACCAGACGGAAAAGGAGGGAAGAGCTAGTGGAGCTGAAGGTGGCATGGGAAGAAGAAAACATGAACTGCTGACCACATTCACACACGTTCCAGAGAGTGCCTTGGGGTGAGTGAATTAGGCAGTCCAGGGTGCGTGCTAATGTGGGCTATACCTCGTGGTGCAGGCAACGAGCCCTAAGGGCGCTGAGTCTCATGAGCATCCAGACAGTAGAGTATCCCAGAAGCCCAACTCCAAGACCCATGTCTGTGCCACAATAACTAGGGGCAAACACAAAGTCTCAGAGTGGAGTTGTACGTGGTCATTGGCCAACACCACACATGAAGCAGTTAAGTCAGTGTCAACCATCCCTAAGTGTTCTCCACATGTTACATGTTGCAAACTGACCAATTCTATCTCAGAAAACAGTCGAGGGCAGACTCTTCGAAGCTAAAGAATCTTTATTCACCAGCCCATGCCAACTGGTGGACTGCCCCATTCCACCACACGTGGAAGAGGGGAGCAAGCGCGATCAGCCGTGTTCAGGGGTCCTTAAGCAATGACCATCCAGTCAGCTAAGAGAGCACTGGCACGGGATGCGAACCATTCAATCAACCAAGCTCGCATCAGTGCACAACACAAGTCATCCAATCAACTGGGGTGGAATCGAGCACAGATACTCAACTTAAACATCATGCACTTTAATACATCCCGCTTAGTAGAAACGACAGAGCCAGACAAACAGGTTCTCCCAAACCCATTTACAGAAAACAATTTGGGACAATCAGCTTATGCCTGAGCTGTAAAGTAAAAGCAAAATTTCATTCTGGAGTGAGATACCATCTTGTGATAAGCACTGTCACTCCCCTTTCGGAACTGTCCAAGAACCCAAGGTTATGGCAAAGGTCAGGTTATGCTCATGTCCCAGAAATGCTTCAGAAGACCTAGCCTCACTGTCCCATTTTCTGTTGTCTGGGCTGTCACATCTTGGATAATCACAGGACCACTCGGGTAGAGAGGCACACAGCACTGCTCACCCCTCCTCAATCCCTTCTGCAGGTGTCACTTTCAACGTTGCAGTTACCTCCAATCCAAAGTGTTATGGTTTGTCTTGGTTATTTAGAGAAAAGGAATTCACTGTTCACATAACATTGCACAGTAGTGTTGGCATTATTCTGCCTTACAATATCTTGCGGCTATTGCTGCCTTACTGTGCCTAATTTGGAAAATTTCGCCGTGGTTGCATATGTATAGGTGGGAATTGTAGTGTCAGGCCTACCTGAGATTTCAAGCATCCACTGGAGATTTTGAAGTGTTTTTTTCCCACAGATGACAGGAATGCCTATATTCCAAAGAGATTATTTATCTGAAGAAGTTGTTTTAAAAACACAGAAATTGAACATTGTGGTGTTGTCGTGGGCAGTGCTTCTGCTTGGAAGCATGGTCCAGGTGTCCCCACCCCGTGTGGGACTCACACAAGAAGCTTCTGCCTTGAAACCGGCCCCGCTCCAGCTGATGGGCGTGAACCAACAGATGGAAGACACGTGTGTGTGTCCCTCTCTTTTCTAACTCTGCCTTTCAAATAAACCAGCAAAGCTTTAAAGAAAAAACAAAAATATTGATGCTCTGAATATTGGCCCAATCGTAAGAGTGATTTAGTACAATGTTTTGGTATTCTTGCATTCCAAGTCTATGTTCACTTTAGAAGTGGACATGAAGACAGCCAGCAGACTCCTGCTAAGGAAGGGGTGTGCCACACAGATCTCTTTGCTCCTTTCATTTCCTGCAAGCAGTAAGCTGGGAATTACCAAGTGTCTGCGCAAACCATCTCTGAATTGGAAACATGTGGGCATTGCAGAAAACGGGACGAGTGCACACCCAGGGCAGTAATTACCTGTGTGCTGCAAAGGAAATGACCTCAGTGGTTACCACAGGAAGTCGTCACCATGTCAGCATCACCCCAACAGCAACAGGTTTACACTTGAGATGGAAAGAAGAATTCTTCTTGCTTAACAAATATACAAATACGCAAGCAGCCTACCTCCAGCTTCCATCCCCCATGATGTTTGGTGTGCTGTTGTTTTGTGTGCTATTATTCCCCAGGACTCTGGTCAAGCCCAGATGTGGCTGCCACAGAGCAGATGTGTATGCTTGAGGGAAGAACTCGGCAAAGGCTCCTCCCCGCTCCAAGAAAGGGTGTGGAAATGGAGGGGGTGCGTTCCAGGTTCATCAAAAAACTATTTCTAACTCATCTCTTGCTAGATGACACTTTTTCAAATGGTGTAACTGACCAGCATGGGAGCATACTTCAAAAATCTCATGGAAATTGCAATTAAAACATAATTTCTATTTTTGGAGCAAAAATTTTTGAAATGCATGTATGATTTTTCTTAAAGTTCACATTTTTCATGACCTTTTTGAAAAGCCTTCATATGCATGGCTTTCAGAAATTTTGCACCAAATTTATCTTTCAATTCCATTTTGCATGGTTACTTTTGAAGTCCCTTCTTGGGACAACAGTTTGATTTATGATTTGCAGCTTTACTATGATGTCACAGATGTGTGCAGCAGAAATTCCACTCTGAATTGGGATCTTTCCCTAAGCTGGAGACATGTAACCTTGATCCTCTCTGCCGCGGCTGGCGCCGCTCCCAGCTAGCCCCGTCGTCACCCCAAGGTCGTGAGGGGAATCCACTGTGGCTCAGCAGGACGTGGGGCTGCTGAGTGCAGGTGGGATGATGGCTCACAGTGTCCACCCTGCTATTTCCAAAATGCCATGGGGTTACGGGAAGGGGATTCCATTGTAAGGTCAGGCACATCTGTTAACAGCTCCTGCCACCACGCAGAAACATCATTTATCTTGAATTGCAAATATCTAGTGAGACAAAAATGGTTGGTTTCCTCATTAGTCATTCAATTACATTTTATCCTTTTGTCAGATTGTTCATTTCTGGCCACTCTGTGCTGCCTCATTCTGCCTCCTGCAATGTTACTAACTTCTTCTGAAAAGACCAGTGAGCGCCCGGAATGGGAGACAGAAGCCGGGAAACCAAACCTAGGAAGACCAGGACTGTCCCCAGCTCCTTCGATCTAGCAGTGTCAAAAATTCTTTTCCCACACTGCCCTCACTACCCGCTTTCTGTCCTCTCCAAAGCGTAGCCCTCTTTCGCTTCTTGCCTTGTGTTTAAACTAACAAAAATGCTCCTTCTGTCTTCCGCACAGAGCGGGGTCCAGTTGGTTATGTGATGTTTCATCATGACAGTGGCTGCTCGGCCATCAACAGAGGCCCTACTAACCCAGAGATCCCCCTCTCCGCTTCCTGCCCCGGATTTGTCCTTGGACCACACATGGTCCATCATCATCGTGTTTGGAACCTTGAGATTGTGAGGTGAATAATAATGAACCAACACCAATGCCTGGAATTCCCCCAGCTGGAACCACTCAGGTGGAGCCGTCACAGTGGGCACGGAGACAGCACCTTTGTGAAGGGGAAGGGGCGGCATTTTTTCCAGCTGACCTCACTTGCACACCAGGATTCTAGATGTTGCCAGTGCAAAGCACTGTGGGTAACGTGTGCAGCGGCATCTTCCCTTCCGTCACTGCAGAGAATAGACAGGGTTCCAGCATGCTGATGCGAAGCCTACTAGAGAGCTGTGGTTTATTAATTAATTCAATTAATTAATTGAGTAAATGCTGCTATAATCTTAATGTCTCCATGTGATAAATGAGGTGGGAAAAAAGAAACAGAGTTTGGGAGCTTTCTGGAAGTCACATAGGTGTGAGATGTTATGATCTAATAAGAAATACAAGAGGATTCCCAAAGGTTTGTGAGAAATGGAATCAAAAGATAAATTTGCTTTGGTATATAAAAAAATTGAATTCCATGCATCAGTTTTTCATAATGTACCTTAGAGTAAATGCAATCAACTTCCGATTCTGTTTTCCTATGAATTCAGTTTCAGGGGTCTTTTTAAATTTGCTTTGTTTTTATTTATTTGCATGACACAGACTGAAAGACAAACAGATCTCCCATCTGCTGGTTCACTCCCCAGGTATCCGCGACAGCCAGCCTGGGCCAGGCCAAAGCTAGGAGCTCAGTCTGCATGTCCCGCATGGCTGGAAAGACCCAAGTGCCTGGGCCATCACCTCTGCCCCCCAGGGGACACATTAGCAGGAAGCTGGAATGGGAAATGAAGGCATCCCAGGAGGCAGCTAAAATGGCCCCTCCTTCCCACGGCCCTCCTGAAGTGCCCCCCTAGAAGTCTACCCTAGGAGTCCCTGCAGTTCCTGCCATAAAGCGCCCAGTACCCTGGAGACCCCCCGAGAGGAGCCCCTGGCCATGATTATCTGAGTTGACAATCACACATTGAACCTTGGTGGCTCCCAGGCTACAGCAGTGTCTGTCCGTGACCAACCAAGCGATGAGAGCATTGGATCTGTCTGTTTCACACCCAGCCTCAGGAAACACAGTGGCGCCAGGCTGCGTTCATCGCTAGTGGCCGTGGATGGAGTCATTTGTGCCTCTCATGGAAGCCTTGAGCCATGGGGCTTGGAGTGTTTCCAGTTGGGTGAACACCTTCAGCAGCACACCTGGAGAAGGCACAGAAGCCTCCCCAGAGCTCACAGTGTGAACCCCTTCCATTTTATCCTTCTGGAGCTGAGTCCTTTAAAATACACCGTCAATAGCAAGTGGGCCACCTGCCCAAACTATTGGACCAAAGGAAGGGTCTTGGAAGCCCCTGACTTGTAACTGGGAGTCTCAGGACTGCCAGTGCTCAACGTCTGAAGGAGAGGCAACCTTGTGGGAGAGGACCCTGGACTTGTGGACAGGCTCCATAGGGTCACAGTTGAACTCTACGGCACCCAGTGGAGGCCAGAGAACTGGCTGCTGTAGAGAAACCCACATACGCACACTTGGGGGCCGAAGTAGAGAAGAACTGGTTGAGGGGTCAGAGGAGCAAGTGCCAGAATGTGGCCTCCTCATCTCTCAGCCACGAACACAGGCTGTGAGCTCAGCAGCTGGAAATTCCCTCCAGACGAAGGGCGCACAACCGGCTGCAGGTGAGCTGCAGCACGCGAGCCCGTTGGAATCACTGCACGCAAAATGAGGGAGGCAACAAGCTGACTTTTATTTCAGAGCCTTAAGAAGTGCCACAGGGAAAATGGGAAAACTCTGAGGGGCAGACTTGGTTTCATAACTTCTTCCTCCCTTTTCTCATTCTTATTTCTCTTCATCTGACAGCTGTGCCCTACAATGTCATTCTCCCCTCCAAATCAGCATGCTCTGAAGCCCAGCCAGTGGGGCTCGTTCTCCTCCTTCCCTCTCTGCTTCCATCAGGATTCATAAATTCTTTGCCGGTGAGGCAGACAGGTCCAAGGTAAATTGAAACCACTCTGTGCCCCGGACTGCGAGCACATGTGCACATGTGTGCACACACATGCACAGAGTAACCAGCCTGAAAAGATGGAGCTGATGTTTTCCACGAGAGTCCCCGTGCAAGACGGCAGAAGACAAGTGTGCGCTGCATACAGCTGTGGATCCTCTTGTCCCTGGCACACAATCGAAGACCAAGGAGAGGGTCCCAGGATCCGGAGCAAGACTGGACGTTAGGGCAAGCGCCAAGGAGCGCACCTTTTCTCTTTTTACTGAAAAATCTGCCTCTGGCCTGGAGGTGCAGGCTGGCCATCAGGAGTTACGGTCAACCCACACCTCTCGCCTCTGGCCTGTGATGATCTGCAGGGATCCGAGGCTGAGGGAGCTGCTGCAGGGTGCGGAGGCTCCATGGCTTCATTCCATCCTTTGTTTTGTTGTGACTTCAGTCTCCAGACAGGCTCGTTTTTTGTTTGTTGCTTTGTTGCCACAAGAGATCTCCAAGAAGCTTTTATTAAAAATCCTTGTGTTGGCCTGTTGTGGTACATCTTTGCTTATTAAATAATTCTTCTATGCCTTTCTTTCAAATTATCTCTGTATCATCTTCCCTGTTCCTCAGGGTCATTGCCAACATAGGTCACCCAGATGAACTTGGACTGCAATGAGGTGGACCCATGATTCAATATGTCCATGGGAAAAGGGAGATCTGGGCCCAGAGATGCTCCCCAGCCTGTGATGTTTTGCCATGGCAACCCACCCAAGCTAATACCAGCACTTACAAACACTTCCTGCTGCAGTGTGTCTGACTTGATTTTACCCCTACGTTTAGTCTTGTCATTTTTCACTTTTCATTTCTGAATATCTGATGTTATCTATCTGAACATTTGAATCTTTTGTGATCTCTGCTGTTGTTTTGTTTACTCCCCTCATTCATGTCACCTTGTGTCTCTGGCCAATGTCATCCTCACCGTCACTTCTCTGGGTAGCCTTTGTGATGGCATGCCGGGGAGGTAGCCATCATGCCACGCACCCTGCAGGCACCCAGGTGAGGCTGCTTCCCCCCTTCTCCCTGGTCCCCCCCTCCCCTCCCTGGATCTGCTCTCTCCCTCAGGGCTAGCCCTTGCGTGTATCTGCAGATTCCCCAGTCGAGCAATCCCTGGGGACAACTGGCCTCTAAGCATTTATGATGGAAATGTAACACGTGACACCTGCCATTCACCTTCAGGTGACTCTGGGGGTGGGTCAGATGACCAAGGTTGGGGTTAATGCTCCGCCCTAGTCTCCAGCTTCACGGTTTCTGCACTGGATACAGATGATACTGCCTGCTCTGTTGGAAGAGAAGTCTGTTCTCTCAGACCCAAGCTCCCATATCTTTGACCTCCAGATTCCAAAGAAGCCATACAACCTTTGTGCTATGTGATAGCAGCTCTATCAAAAAAAAGGGGGGGCGGAGGGCATTGGTGCAAAGCTGGGAAATGCTCTTGCTGAATTCCCCGCTCGCTTTTCATGGAAGGAAGCCCAGTTGAAGCCCCATGGTCCAGCTCCTCAAAGTGTTTGTAAGCATCCTGCCCTAGAACTAAAGGGCTGGAACTCACTAACACGCAGAGATGTGTTTTTACAGCTTCAATGCCCACAAGAGAAGATTGGGGAGAAAAAGAACTCTATAGTAGGCATTTAGCCATTGGATGATATTTCAGCTGTCACCGGGGACTCAGGAAAGTCTATCCAGTAAGCCTGTGGACTCAGAACCCCAACACCTGCTGCAACCCTGAGCTCCCTGCATACCCCATTCTGCAGCCACTCCGCCCCACAGCCCTGCCCGTAGACCCCACCATGACCTCAATTACCAACCCACCATCCCCTCTGACTTCCTTCCTTACTCTAAATCCCACCTAGAATTGAGGCCCATCTTGACCTGCTAGTTGAACTACCACTTCCCCACCCCCTGTCCCTGCGATTGCCCCAGCAGGACCCAGGCTTAGAAAAAAGGCCTCCCCCAAAAGTGTGGTTAAAATACAGTTGGACTCCCCAGGTTCATGCAGATTTTTAAACCCCAAGTCTCAGGTTATGATGGAGGTGGATGTGGGTGGAAGCTTGACTCAAGGGTGGTGTCTTGACGCAGAGCCCTTGGGAACGGATCAGATTGGATTGGGACGCTAGGGTGGAGCCTTGACTTCCTGGCTCCCCACTGTGACCATCTCTGCATCATCCTGCAGCCTCACCGGAACCCTGGACCCAGGAAGACATCCATCTTGGCTTGGGACTGTCCAAACCACAAGCCAAATCTCCCTCCCCAAGCAGCTCCTCTCGTGCCTTGGACCCAAGGGAGGTCACAAGCGCCTGACTCAGAGCTTCACTTTCTTACATCTCCAAGTTCAGGCAGGGTCCTCAGGGTGCCTCCCCCACAACACCTCTTGCCTGCATTGCTGGAAATCCCAGCCACATTTCCAAGCTCCACCAGTCCAACTAGAGCCCCTAAACGCCATATGTAGGGCTCAACCTCTGATACTGGACCCTCTGTAAGCCTGGGCCAGCTCTCCTCTTATAAGCAAAAGAGAACACAAATCAGCAGCGTTCAGAGCAGTATTTGCATAGTCACCAAACCCTGAAAGCAGATTGCTTCTTTTTTTTTTTTTCGAAATAATGCTGTAATAGGTGGGCGAGGTGTTTCATGACTTTCTATTTTCTTTAAAATGTCACAAGTTTTCTGTGTCTGTCTTAGCCAAGAAGAAAGCTGTGTTTACCTTGCCAAGCCTTCTGAAGTACTTTGGGGAAGTCTGTGATTAAGAATGGCCAATGACACTTTGAACAATAAAGATAGGTGAGACAGAGCGTGAAGAACGGCATGAAACAGCAATGCCCCCCAACTCCTAAATCAAAACAGTGCATGGTGACGGCCTGGAAGCAGCCAAACCAAACAGGAAATGCAGCAATGCGCTCGAGAAATCCATGTCACGTCAGACATAATCACAAATCCCTAAGGGAAAAAAAGTGTTTCAGCAAACTGTGCTGGTACAATTGTCTAATTCAGGAAAGAGAATCTTGGATGATTCCAATATATAAAATAAAGCTATTAAAAGAGGGAGACCCTGGTGGAATAGTTACAAAAGGTCCAGATGTAAGAGCGACCGGAGAGAGGTGTGCACACAGTGGCTTCAACATGCCGACACGACCAGGACACACAGGGTAAATGAGGCAAAGACCCAGCTGCCGGATGAACAAACTTCAGGCTGAAGCCTGCTCATTGGGACACAGCAAAACCAAAGCAAGAAAAGCATAGAAAAGCCTGAAACCGGAAACCAGCAAGCTAGCAAATGCTATCTAACAGCATCTGAGTGTCCTCTCACAGAGACAATATCTAAACAAGAATATACATAATTAATAAATGTTACTTTTACTCCAAAAATTATCTTTTTACCTTCACTTGAGCAAAAATACCAGTACTGCTCTGCTAAAACTCCTCCTGCATGCTTTTAACACTAGTAATCTAAACGATTCAAACATTTAATTGCCTTCCAAGTACACAAAGTTTGAACTCTTTCCTTCAAAAATTGAATACATTGAAAAAAAAAATTGAATACATTGAATGCAAGTTTTAAAAATCTAGAATTATTTTCATGGCTCTTCTTTTTTAATGTTCTTCTAACATATCCAGCGGGGCCAGCACTTTGTGTAGTGGTTAAAAGGCCAGTGGAGAGCTCACACCCTGTGGCACTGTGGCTGAGCTGATCCTGGCTCCAGCGCCAGAGCTCTGCTGCCTGCTAACTTGGGTCCTGAGGGGCAGCAGGTGATGGGCTTGTGGTGGACTCCTGCTGTCCACGAGCAGGCACAGACTGTGGGACACACTGTGGGCTACACGCAAAGCATCTGTGTGCATGTTTGGGGAGCGAACAAGAAGACAGAACCTCTCTTTCTCTCTCGCCCCACCCCCATTGTCTCTCTCTCCCCCCATTCTCTCTGTCTCCCCCATTCTTTCTCTCTCCCTCTCAATCTCTCTCTCCCTCCCCCTTCTATTTCTCTCTCCCTCACTTTCATTCTTCCAAACAGGCACACAAAATTCATCCATTTAAAACATAAACTAACCTGCAAGCTATTCATAATTATCTATCAGGATTAAGACAACATATTTAAGACTCTCAGGATTTTAAAATTATTTCTGCAAAGGCAAAATTCTAAATTTAGTTTGTTCATTACATCTTACATAATGTTTTGATAAATGATACTATTTTCAAATCTAGCATTTGCAATCCTTGTTGCCAATATTAAAAGTGGAATCATGCTTTATACCCATTATATTCAAATGTATATGTGTGTATTAAATTCTATGCATGTATGTTAATCTTTATAGAGAATGGTGTACAGATAAATATATAAATATATCCTATATTCAGAAATATTTTATTCATTATAGAGTAGTGTGTTAAAACACCATATACTCTCTCTCTGTATATATAAATGATTTTAATCCTTATAGAGTATAGTGTGTGTATGCAAATCAATGTGAGAGCTCTTACAAGGGATAACAGCTTCTGTAGTTCTGTTTTTCCACGAACTGTTCGCAGTGTCCTTATGCATATGGAGGGCGAGGAAAACCATGAATAATTCAGCATCGCGACATGTTGGCGGCTATGTGCAATGAGAATGTCACACGGATCTGCAAAGATCTCCAATTCAAGAAGTGAGAAAGTGAACACTCAGCCCAACCAAGAAATTGAACTTCAATAAGAAGGAAGGTATTAAATTCACACTCGAGTAGTTTTTGACCAGATAGCCAGCCCATCGGTGTTCCTCCTAAGTTCTCCCACTGCCCGATGCTTCCCCACGGCAGGCGTTCAAGAGCAGTGACTGTGAAATTCACTCACACAGTTCTTCAGGAAGCTTGTGACAAATGACTTGCTACAATCTGAAGATGATTTGGTCCTCAACTCATGCAGACATCTAAGCTTGACAGTCTCCCACCCACGGTTAATGGTTTAATGTTAATGAATGGCTGGATTAGGGTGGGAGTTTTTCCCAGTTACTGAGTTTGGGTCATGGGCTCCATGACAGGTCCCTTAGAACATGGGGGGTTGATTACAGAAACCATGCTTGGCCCAGCTGTTCTCCACGTCCATGTCCTGGCTCACTCTGTGGCCATTCCTCTGCACTTGACCCAGAGTCTACGTCCTTTATCCGACACCAAACTGATGAGGACACCTGATTAAACCTTCCTTCATGAGGTGTTTTTCTCTGGTACTTGAGTAAAATAATAAAAAGTTGACTAACCCATGTAAGTTTTGAAAACAAACCCCTCTCCTCCCGCCTCCCCTCAAACAATACCTAAGCGTGGATATTAAACATCTTGTAATTGGTTTTCCATGACCTTTTGGATGCCCTCTTATATTGGTGCTGACAAGGACTGGCTACGATTACCACACCCAGAAGGCTCCCCAAGTGTCAGCCAGGGGGTGAGGCACTGACCAGGGTGAGCAGGTGCACCGTCTCGACCTCTGACAGCCTTTCGCTTGTTTGCAGTGACCTCTGTGAGAGCCGACTCAGTACAGTGACGGCTGTGCCAGATTGCAGGCTTGATAACTGGGAGCTCCAAGCTATTGTAATTACGACTAGCACAAAAGTGCCAGCTTCTGCTTAGATATATTGGACACTAGAGCCAAAACTTCACTTATTTATATCAAACACAGAGCCAAATGTTTGCTGCTACCGTTATTTAACTTAAACTGGCACTAGAACTAGAATAATAGTTCTTGGGACAAATAACTTGTGAACTTAAAAAATGACTTGTTTTTATTTATTGTTAGCTGTGCAAATATCTTCCAATAGCAAAAGCCTTTATATGTGATTATTAAAAGAAAGTATGCTAAGAGCCAAGCTTTGAAACCATCCTCTTGGCCAACATAAAAGATGCCCTCAGGGGCTGCAGGACACTGGCTTCTGGCTCCTGCCGACCCGTGGATTCTCAGCTCCCCTGGATAACACGGCGTGGCACCAGCACAGAACTCACCAGCCTCCTGCTGTGAATGCCGTGGCAAGGCGTGTGAACAGCGACTGTTGTGTGTTAACGGGGGGGAGGGGGCACAGGTGTTGTGGGTGCAGCATTTCCCTGGGTCCCGGGTCGGGTGACTGCAGGCATGGAGACCCCCAAGCCCCGGGCTCAGGCCTGGCTGCACTGACGACGCCCAGAAGCGCGGATGACATCGCCTCCCTTTCCGAAGTCAGCCCTTACAGAGCGGTGCTCTCACAGGAACCGTGTCCTAAAATAAGTGGCACTAATTTTATCCCAGAGTTAACTACAGTGAAATAATTACCTAGCTCGGTTTCAGGTTGTTTTTGTTTTTTTTTGTTTTTTTTTAATACAGAAACAAATTCCCCACCGGCCAATGGGCGAATCCACCCCTCGGCTTTACCCCCGGTCACCTCCCGCTTCCTGCAGGAACTCTCCAGAAGTCTGTATCATTCACACTTCAGAGGGTGGGCTCCAAAGCAGGATTTTTGGATCACATCTGAAATTGTATCTGACTTTGTCAAGTAAGTGCAAGCCGCCAGAACCAGCAGGAGTGCCAGGGTGCACCTGGAGGGCATCAGAGGCCCTCGTGGAGCACCTAGCTCGGTCAGGGTCCTCTCCTCCCCCTCCGAGAGCCGCTGGACAGTGCATCAGGTCCCTCTGGCCATCCTGTAACTTTTGGCTCCACAGCCCTAAGAAACCAGCCTTCACCTCTCGATTGCTTTTGTCTAATGGCCCGCCTCCAGGCTCTGTCACTAACACAGTTATTGCCGTGACTTTGCTGTTTTGCTACTCACACAGAGGGAGCAAAGCAATTTCCATGGAGAGGGAATTCAGTATGCATAGTCAGAGAGCAGATAGATGTAGACAAATAGATTGTTTTTGCACCATAATCTTTATGAAAATTATCTTCTAAAGAATGCTGAGCTACTGCCCGCCTCAGGTCACACTGCTGACGTCACACAGGCCTTGCCTGACTTACCCTAACTTCCTCTCTTCTAGGGGACAGGTGTCACTGCAGCGTCCACCAAGGCCCCATGGCTGTCACAGCCACTACTGAGGACCTGTTGATGCAAGCTGGAACTGCTGACTGACCCCTACATGGTGCCAGGGGTCGCTCTAGCCACAGGCTTCTGGCCGCCATGACTCACAGACGCTTACATAATTGATCAGGGCGTCAGAGCAGGAAGGGTCGAGGGTCAGGGAAAAGTGGCTGTGATCTTTCTTTCAAGTTTTCCATGTCTTTGTCCTGTACTTGCGGGGGCGGTGGGGGAAGACCAGAGGAGAAGCCACACCCGGCTTCCCACCCACCCCAGCACTCCGAGGGCTCTGCCCAGATGGCTTAGATAGTTTTGAAATGTTGTCTGTCTTGCCAAACCAAAGGTGAGGGAGCACTTTCAATGTCCATTGGGTGACGTTGTCCACTTTAGAGTTTCTGTTCACCCAGATATTTGCTGTCATCTTTGGGCTGGGGTAGTTGTCCTTCTGTTCTGTTTTCCTTCCTCTGCTATGATAACAGATGGCTGCTGAGGCCCCAGTGGGCTGCCCTATCCTCTATGTGCATCTGGGCTAGCCATCCACTACTCTGACTTTTCCACTGAGGAGGACCAGTTCTCACTGGCTAGCCCAAGGTCCCAAGCCTGGCAGCTTAGACCCTTCCAGATCTTCCACTCCAGAAGCTCAAGGACCTGGCACCCACCTCACAGGCAGGCCCAAGGACCTGGACCATGTGACCAAGACCCCATCGGAGGCCCCTGATAGACCTGATGCCTCCACACAGATGGGCCCAAGGACCAAGGCCAGGTGACCCAGGCTTTGCCCGATCCCCCACCCCAGGAGCTCACGGATCTAGCACCCACCATGCAGGCAGATCCAAGGACCAAGACCAGATGGCCTGGACACCACAGGAGCTCCTGCCCCCAGGGCTCACGAACCAGCACCCACCATGCAAGTGGGCCCAAGGACGCAGACCCTACCAGACTCCCCACAGGAAGACACTCTTGACTTTGGCCCCTGACCCCTGAACGGCAGCTGTGTAGATGCTGGGGACACTTAACAGAGAGCTTCATTCCTGGGGGTAAACTGCTCAGCAGCGTGTTCAGGGGATGCAACGACATCCGGATTTGGCCAGGGATAAAAGTGGTCAGATGCCAGTTAGGACGTTACTGCTGATCTAAGCTGAGAAAATACAACGGGGTGGAAACATGGAGGTTTGCTGGATTCAGATCTCAGAGGAGAGACACCAACCCGAGCCGTGAATGAGGTGGCATGGCCCACTGGGGACTTGGCTGGAACAGGGCAAGTTATGACCAGGAAATTTTAGTGTGCCCTTCACTCCTGCTCTGGTTCAATCTCTATGCAAGAAGGAAAGAAGGTGGAAGGAGGGGTGTCCCTGTGGTCCCCTTAGAGGGGGAAGGGAGGCTCCCAGATGCAGCTGGAGAGCGCTGGGAAAGGCGTTCCTTTCAGCATCACATCCGCTCTTGTCCAAACAGGGACAAAAGGAAGACAGGAAGCAGAGTTCTCCCCAAATATGGTGGCTTTTAAAATCAGACCTCTGGGGCCCGGCGGCGTGGCCTAGCGGCTAAAGTCCTCGCCTTGAACGCCCCGGGATCCCATATGGGCGCCGGTTCTAATCCCGGCAGCTCCACTTCCCATCCAGCTCCCTGCTTGCGGCCTGGGAAGGCGGTTGAGGACGGCCCAATGCATTGGGACACTGTACCCGCATGGGAGACCCGGAAGAGGTTCCTGGTTCCCGGCATCGGATTGGCGTGTACCGGCCCGTTGCGGCTCACTTGGGGAGTGAAACATCGGATGGAAGATCTTCCTCTCTGTCTCTCCTCCTCTCTGTATATCCGGCTTTCCAATAATAATAAAATCTTGAAAAAAAAAAATCAGACCTCTGGTCAAGGAGGTGCATCTACCGAGAGAAGATAAGCACAAGGGAAAACATCTTAAAACCTGTGACTCTGGACTGGACAGTGTTTGATCACAGCTGCCAGTTCCTGCTAGTTAGCGAAAAATTGTGAAAGACTTTGACGCGTGGAGGGGATAAAGGAGAAGACTGGAGCTCCTTTCCAGGAACCAGATCTGCATGCAGAAATGGATAATAATGCAAAGTAGTTCTGCCCATAGGAATGCAAATGAGCCAGTCAGGCAGAAGGGCCACTTTGCATCTGTTTGTACCATCATCTCTGCGGCTCCTGTCTGCCTTTGTGTGAGCCTTGCTTCCTTGTCTTTTCAACAAGTTGTAACAATTACTGTTCCTCTCAGTCCTTAATGAGTTAAATCAGATCTTTGATGTGGGTTTGCTTCATATCAGTATAGGAATAAAGATTAGGAGGCGGGCATTTGGCAAAGCTGTTGGTTATTAACACCGCTTCCAGCACCTGCAAGCCGCCTTGGAGTGCCCAGTTCCGGGCCCGGCTCTCAACGTTCAAGCTAGCTTCTTACTAACGGATATTCCGGGAGGCAGCAACGCTGGCTTCAGTGCTGGAGTCCCTGCTGTCCACATGGCAGACTGGACCGGCTTCCTGTTTCCAGGCTTCTCGTTGTACCAGCTCAGGTATTGTGGGCATTTGGGAAGCAATCGAAACATCCTCTCTCTCACTCTTGCTTTTGCTTTAACTCTATTTTCTTTCTTTCTTTCTTTTTTTTTTTTTTTTTCAGAAAGAGTGATGACTACCTTCATTTAAAAAAAAAAATACTCCTTTGCAGAAAGTGTTTAGAATACTCAGGCACCTGCAAAGACCAGCATTGTATTTATGTGCACTGGGGATCTCTGAAAGAGGCATCGGAAGGCGGGGCTGCCCAGCGCTAGCCCTGTCGGCGCTGCCGAGGGCAGGTCCGTGCCCCTGGCTGAGGCCTGGTTTCTTGCTCTGAAGAAGGGAAGGTGAATGATAGCAGGGCCAACCTCATGCATCCACATGGATGCGTCCTGTGAACCTGTGCCTTAGACCACAAAGTCCTGTCCTACCTCAAGCACAGATCCAAAGTGTCAGAAGCGGAGTTAGAAAACACGCCGTGCTGGAAAAGCAGGACGCACATCCAGCGATCCAATTCCTCACGTGGGTGCAGGTGCTCAGACGGCCGGACCCACCCTGGGCACTCCTTGAGAAGGAGCTCCTACCGCACCTGATGGCTTCCAGAGAGACCAGCACGACAGAACAGTCAACAGGTCATGTCAGAGGGTACAAGGGCAGCAGGTCACAGCTGATGCTGGTCTCAGAAGGCAGAGGATTTCACTGCACCGCCACACTGGCCCCTCGGGTTCTTTCTTTCTCCTCGTACTCAAACACCTGTCTGTTTATTTGAAAGTCAGCATTACAGAGTGGGAGAAACAGCAGGACAAATGAATTGTAAGAGTGCATTTCACGAGGAAGAATGTTGAGACTCAAACATAGCTATTTGAAGATGTGACTTGTCCATGAGTTTTTCAAAGACCTCTCAGTGTATGGATTCCAAAAATCTTTTTACCAAAACATGTTCTAATTGCATCTAATTCCTCATATTTTTGAAGTAAGCTTAGAACCTCAGGTGATGAACTCTCAGTTGCCCCAGCACTTGAGGTCCAGGCACACCTGCCTTGCTGGGGCTCACACTGTCCCCAGTCCCCCAGGAGTGCAGGAGTGCCCAGGGGCCAGAGACCAAAGACACATGGCATGGGTGTGAGGCAAGGCAGCTGTGAGAAGGCCTGGCACCCCACCCTCCTTGGGAGGGTCTCTAAGGTGACAAGGACTCAGCCCCCGGGGCTGTGAGGGCCACTTGGGTCAGAACCAGAGCAGAGGCAACACATAAACCCGTCCGGTTCTGTGACCTTCACGTGTCGCTCCATTTTGGCTTCATTGTCTGGCTTTTCTTTTTGTTTCAACCGCTTGCATATTCCTGGTTCCAGTGCAATGTCTAGGTCTTTGTCTTCCTTTCCCTTGGCTTCGTGAATCACCACGAAGCACGTTTCTGAAACAACTCTTAAGGGAAAGTCGCACTTTCAGTATATTTTATCTAGAAAAGTTTGCTGTCATAAGTTTAAATTGTCCCAGGAGTCATGAAGACCGTGGTCCTGGAACCTGCGTGTATTTTATGAGCCGCCTCTTGCTAGCAGGCGCTACGTCTTGTGTCAAGCAGGGCCATTAACCAGAGGAATGCCAAGCAGCAGATGGGCCACGCTGCCTTGCGTCTGGCGGAGCAGACTGGCACCGGGGTCGGCACAGCTTTCTGAGTCCATTGCCAAGATGCATTTGACAAGAATCTACAGCCACGTGTGAGAGATGTCTGGTTTTGACTTGGGTGTTCTTCCCCTTCAGCCACATTATTTTTTCTGCTCTGTGTGCTGCTTGTTCTGGGCCCCTAATTTGGGGCATCATAATTGCAGCACTCCTCATGGATTCAGAGATGTTGTGGAGGAGTGCACGTGAACTTTCTGGCGTGTGTTCAGTATTGTTTGTGTGACCAAGGGGAAGGCCTTCGCACTCAGCGCTGTCTCTGCTGGGCCTGTAAGCTTAAGGGGGAACAAAACAGAACCACAGAGAAACAGCCGCACTCCACTCCCACGCGCATTGGAAGATTACTCACAGTAGCCGGAGCTGCAAGCACTCGGCGTTGCCGTCAGTGGGTGGACAAACCTTCATCAGCTCAGTGGGTCTTCACAGCCTTCCAAAGAAAGAGATTTGCTATTTGTGGTCATATGACACAGGGGGTGGACACCACGCTTAGCAACTTACACCAGAGAAACAAAACTGTGGCATGATCTCACTTGCATGTGGAGCTTAAAAAGGATTGAAAATAGAGGGAAAAGCAGCGTGGGGGAGAGGAGTAGGCAATGCAGTGCAGGATGTATTGGTCCACAAATCCAGGCTTACTCACGGAGCCTCCAGTTACAACAGTGGACATTCACTAAGACAGCCCCGGGGGCTCTGGCCACACACACACAAAGTAACTCTGAGAGGTGGTGGCTATCTTACTTTGCTTGACTATAATAACCATGTGTACATATATACAAAAAATAATTTTGAAAGAAAAGCACTTGGTTAATTTTAAAGAGTGATATAAGTTAAATGGTCCAGATAAAAGCACCCAGGAAGTTAAACTGTGACCCCAGTGAAGGTCTTTTCAGAAAAGTGCTTTGTTTTGTTTTGGCCAGTGTTGTGTCAATTACTGATCCTTCCTCCCACGCGGCCCTGTGGGACGACAGGGCTCAAGTTCAAGCTGAGGCTCCGAGTCTCCCCTACCCAATGGCAACTTGGCAATACTGTGTTCTTTCCTTGTCCAAGGATTCCTGTTGTCCATGAGCGGGGGGCAGTGGCCTATGCTGGCCGCAGGTCCACACGTTCTCAGAAGCACCCACTGTCCCTGCACCCACCCCCGCCTCAACCTTAGCGAGGCTCACCAGAGGAGTGAGTGAGTGACTCCCTTGTGGGACAGTCCACGAACCACCTGAGCACCTCCCACTGACCACCGCACAAACAGAATGCTGGCTCCTTGTAGTCATAAAAAAAACTCCACAGTGATGTATCCACCCTCAGGTTTGGTGGACCTGAGTCACAGCTGGTGGTCACCAGACTTGAGACTCCCCAGGGGAGAGCCAAGCCTCCCAAGAGCAAGTTGAGCCCCCGACCTGGATCTACACCTGGAGACTGGATGTACCCCCAAAACAGACTTTAGCCCCGAGCCAAACAGAAAAGCTGGGCACACCACCTGCCCTTCGTGTGTCCTTCACTCATGGGCTCATGGCACAAAGCCTTTCGCACCTATACTCCCAGTCATCAGAGTATTCCAAAGAGAAACTTTCCCCTCTGAGTCAACTTGGGTATCTTACCTCCGCAAGGACTCAAAGGTTCCTTCTTGCAACCTCTGAGAGCACCCTGAAGCTTTCTGGCAGTATTGCAGAAGCATACCGTTAGCTAACTCCCCTTGGGAAGGCATGCGGGAGACAGCCAAAATGAGCTGTGCCCCTCCTGCCCATCTCCGAACAAAGGTCAGCAGGACCGGGAGTTCCCTGTCCAGCCATCAGCAGACATTGGTCAAGCAGGCTGACCTCGCGCTTCCTCCACCTGAGCAAGTGCATGTCCCCTCAGACCCTCTGTGCCCGCTGCTATTTGAACCTTCCCGGTAAAGTCCTTGCGCATTTCACTGATGCCCTTGGTTCAGGTTTCTGCGAAATACCACCTCCTCAGGGAGAGCACTTGTAGTCACCAGGCCTGAAAGCACACTTCCCTCCTTCCCCGTCTTCGTCGGCCTTCACTGCCTTGTGCAGCCGTATTTTTTTTCCTCCATGTATTTCTTCTCCATTAAAAGATAATCATAGATAAGAAGACTCTGATAGCCAGTTTTACGTATCAACTTCATTGGTCTGAAGGCTGCCCGGAGAGTTGGTTAAACTGAGTGTCCGTTGTACGGACGTCTGTGGAAAAGGTACGCATTTGGATCGGTAGGCTAAGTGACACCCGCACCTGCCACAGGCTTCAGCCAACCCGCTGAGAGCCCACACAGAACCAAAAGAAAGAAAAGGCATCCATTCTCCCACTCGCTCTGTCCATGCCCGGTCTGAGATGCTCATCTTCTGCCCTCCGAGATGGGCAGCCTCACTCACAGGTCTTCACGCCTGGGCAGCAGCCACACACAGCTGGCTTCCTTCGGGTTCCAGATCATTCTTCTCTCTCTCTCTCTCTCTCTCTCTCTCTCTCTCTCTCTCTCTCTCATCAATCACAGCCTCAGGAGTGAACTGCTTAGCTGTGATGACTCAAGATCTGCAATGCAAAATTTAAAACATGAGTTATGAATCTGAAATTGCTTCAAAACAATCGGGCATTTACAACTATTTGTTAATATACAGAAAATAGGCATCACTCTGTTGCTTCAATTCTAGAGAAGGTTGGTTTAAATTATATTTTTAAAAAATTGTTTTAAAGACTTACTTATTTTTATTGAAAGGCAGATATACAAAGAGGACAAGAGCCAGAGAGGAAGATCTTCCGCCTGCTGGTTCATTCCCCCAAGCTGTTGCAATGGCCGGAGATGAACTGATCCGAAGACAGGAGCCAGGAAACAGGAGTCTTTTTCAGGTCTCCATGCAGTTGCAGGGTCCCAAGGCTTTGGGCCATCCTCAACTGCTTTCCCAGGCGACAAGCAGGAAGCTGGATGGGAAGCAGGGTCACTGGGATATGAACTGGTGCCTATATGGGATCCTGGCATGTGTGAGGTAAGGACTTTAGCCACTAGGCTACTGCACTGGGCCCTAAATTACACTTTCTTTTTTTTTTTTTTTTTTTAATATTCATTTATTCATTAATTACATTGCATTACATGACACAATTTCATAGGTACTGGGATTCCCCCCACTTCACCCCAAACCCTTCCCCCATCATGAATTCCTTCACCTTGATGCATAACCACAGCTCAAGTTCCGTTGAGATTCCCTAATTAAAAGTTTACACCATACAGAGTCCAGCATCCCACTTGTCCAGTTCAAGTTCAACCGCCTCTTAGGGAGGCCCTCTCAGGTTTGTAGGCAGAGCCAGCAGAGCGTCACCTCGATCAATTAGAAGCACCAACATATCATCAGCAACAGTCCAGGTATGATGAGGCTGGTGCAGAGTCCACTGATTGACATAGTCCGTCTTAGGGTTTCCCCTTGTCCAGTTTTCCGCTGCAAGCATAAAGCTGAGGTGGTTGATTCATCTACTCCATTTTCCATCTTTTTTTGATTAATGCTTTGATTCCTCCATTTTGTTCAGGGGAATCCCCCTAAAAAAAACTTTGAGGCATTCCCAGTCCAGGCTCCTACATGTACTACTAGTAAGCACAGTGCCCGCCACCGTCCATCACTCCGATCAGCTGATGGTTTTAACCCCTGGGTTGGTTCTCTTCTGAGCCCCGACCTCTATTGGAACCAATGAGTATCGCATCTCTCCCCGGCTCTGCCCATCACACTCTTGTCCCTCACCTAAACCAGTGGGAGGAGTGCTGGTCGGGTGTTGCATTCCCTGCTAGCACAGGCCATTTCACCTTGGCATTTTGTGTTTTGTACTGTTTTGTTTTTTTTTTTTTATCGCAACCAAACACGGCCAGGCCCCCACACAGTTTCAGCACTTGGGCTTGCCAGTGGATGACGTGAACTGACTCAGCCTGGTCTGCCCCACCCGAGCCAAGTGTATTCCAGTGGGTCACATTCCAAAGCCTCTTCTGGGTTATTTACCTCCATGCTTCTTGCGTTTATTTGCAGAGTCAGTGTCCTGTCAGAGGATCTGTTCAGGTTCCTCCCTCCGACTCCTTCATGGTGTCGGGCTTCACACATTCCAGCAGGTCCTTCGGCCAGCTCCGCTCTTCAATCCATTCTGGTTCCTGCTGTTGAGAGTTTCAGCCCAGCCACGGCTCGTCCATACCCACGCATATCTCATATATGGCTCAGATGGGGTTGAGGCCTAGCCGAGCCCGTCCAACGTCTATCCTGGTCCTCCAGAGCACCAAACTGTGCTGTGGTCTAATCCGGCATGGTGCGTCAAAGCCGAATTGATATTTGTGCCAAGGGATTACAACTGTGACCCGACCAGAACTCAACCTCCCTCCAGTTCCTGTGCCCCTTAGTGGTAGGCTCCACGCAGCCAAGGCCTCCACCACGCTCTCCAACCAGGCCTGTTGCCAGCCAGTGTTAACTATGCCAGAGGTTGCTCTGGTCAGCCCAGAGCGTCCTATAGACTGTCATGCCTCCTGCATAGACTCCACCGGCCCTTCTAAATCGTCCAATGGGGTCAGAGTGTCAGGGCATTGGTCCACGTATGCCTTACACATTCTAGCCCCGAGTATGGTTCTTGAATGCCAGTCAGTGTCATAGTAATGCCTTCTGTGACCCCTCTGCTGATCCCTCATCCTATCAGGTAATGGGGCATCCTGCTGGAAAAGCCTGGAATTTTGCCTTTTAAGTGAGCTGATGTTGGCGATCGGCACTATAAAGTGACTACAGGTTCTTCAGAGGAAGATTAAATGCCTTTGAAAAGCTTAAGGACTAATACATATTCTCAGAGTACTGTGGGTTCAGCACGGAGCGTCTCATGCAGCATATCAGAGAAACCAAATTCCAGAACTTCCTGGCCGGGCGGCCAGCAGGCGAAGCCTGGCGCCAAATGGCGCACTGGCCGCCCGAGAGCCTCGCACCCCATGTACCTGCGCAGGTGGTGGAAAGCTTGGCTGTGTTAGGCTGGAATCGTGGCAGGGACCCTCGCACCCGGGCCGCATGGCGGCCCGGGGCCAAGCTGCTTGGGCCCCCGCCTGGATCGTGCTAGCTAGCTCCTCCCCCACTCCAGCCCCTGGCATGGCGGCTCAGAGGCGTTCCCAACCCGCTTCTCAGGGTCCTGGGACAACCTTCCCGCCCAGAAGGAGGCCATCAGACCAGGACCCCGGCAAATCGGAAAGCTGCCCGAGAGCCTCGCACCCCATGTACCTGCGCAGGTGGTGGAAAGCTTGGCTGTGTTAGGCTGGAGTCGTGGCAGGGACCCTCGCACCCGGGCCGCATGGCGGCCCGGGGCCAAGCTCAAATTACACTTTCTGTATTACAAAATGGTCCACTCACCTCCCCAATCTTTAAGTATCTAGAGAGGCCCAGATTTTTCATGCTACGTTCTTTTACCAGCTGGAATTGCTAGTACAACTCCGTTTTGGTGCATTGGTTTCATGCTAGTTTGGGCTGTTCCACTCCCAATTCCATTTAAATTCAAAGTTTGCCATTGGTTTGGTCCCCCCAAGCATACAGAAAAGGGGTTTGTGTTTAGGAAGGTGGAGATAGTTACTCCGTGTCAAGGCTAGAACAGACAGAACAATGAGAGAGGTTGTCAGAGCCCAGTACGACACTGGCAAGTGAGATGCCACAGTAGCCATTGGTGGAAGGCACAGCCCAACAACCACAACACATGCTCTGAGCAGACACACACAGATCACTCCCCAAGACAAGATGGCACCAAGTCAGCCACAACAAAGAGGGGAGCGTGCGGGATCTGGCCTCTAGCCACCACAGGAGTGAATTTGAAATCTCTAAGATTCTGGATTATCTCTTAAAATTTATTACAGCGCATTACTGCATTGGCTACAATGTCAGCAAGAAACGGACCTGAAAACAATACTATGTGTGGCTTCAGAAGCATGAAACACTGAGAAGTGCACTTGGCCAGCTGTGTGTCAGACTTTTACAATCAATACTACAAAATAAAATGATGGGAGTTTAAGGAGCGAAAAATATATAGAAATGGGTTAGATCATTTGACAGAGTGAAGTCATCCGGTCTCCCCAAATTGATCTACAGAGTCAAAGGAATTTAGTCAAAATCCTAGCAGGCAGTCCTATAAAAATTTGAAAGCTGATTCTGTAATTTATTTGAACGATGCAAGAGTCTAAAATAGCCTAAACAGTGTTTTTGTAAGAGCAATCAGCTGGACGTCAGCGCTGGCCTCGCTCAGCGCTGGACCACCAGGAGCCTGAAGCTGCTGTAGGTGTGGACGTGTGGGCCAATGGAGCGGAGCAGAGCCCAGACACAGACACACACTCACAGTCAAGACGTTTGCAGCAGGCGTTGGGCTCATGCGATGGGAGTCGGATAGTTGGAAAGCTGGATATCCTGAGTGGGGGAAAATGAACCTTGAGTTCGGCCACATGACTTTGGGCTACAAAACCTATAAATTATAAAATAAACGTGTAAACCATAAAATGCAATAGGACGGGCTTCAAAAACATGCAAATGTGCTGCCCTAGCGAGAGAGGCACTGTGAGGAAGACAAGAGAACAATGGGTAGAGTGGAATCTCCATAAATATCTCTGGAAAAGTATTTGTTCCAGAAATAACAAAAAATTCTGGGGCCCAGTGTGGAGGCGCCACAGCTCAATCCTCACCTTGCAAGCGTCGGGATGCCAGTGTGTATCCTGGCCACTCCACTTCCCATCCAGCTCCCTGCTTGTGGCCTGGAAAAGCAGTTGAGGATGGCCAAAAGCCTTGGGACCCTGCACCCAGGAGGGTGACCCAGAAGAAGCTCTTGGCTCCTGGCTTCAGATTGGCTGAGCTCTGACCATTGTGGCCATTTGGGGATTGTACCAGCACATAGATCTTTCTCTCTGTCCTTCCTTTTCTCCCTAAATCTCATCTACCTTTCCAATAAAAAAAAAAAAAAAAGTAAATGCTAAAAAAAAAAGAATTTTGATAAATCAAAAGCACAACAAAGCACCCATTTTGGAGGGAAAATGTTTCAATTGCTGACTTTCCAATAAAAATTTTAAAAATAAATCTTTTTTAAAAAAAAGAAAAAAAGACACAATACCAAGTGTATGTGGGAGAGGGGCAGAGTAGAGCAGCTTGTAGAGGCGACAGATGCTAGGGCGACCTTGCAAACTGTCAGCTTCTGGTTAGGCCCTTGGTTGGGGGCCCCACAGCCCAGAGAAGTGTCGGGTCAAGTTCTGGCTCTGCTTCTGAGCTAGCTTCCTGCTGATGCCCACTGACGGCACGATGCCTGGTCCCTGCGTCGTGATCCCTCCTCACTGCAGCGGTTTCCCACAGGGGTGGCACGGGGCTCGAGGCATGTGGGACATCTCCGGCAGCTTTCCCAGGAGCATTGGCAGTGAGCTGGGTCAGAGCAGCCACCAGCACTCCTACATGGCATGCCGGTGTGGCATCAGCTTCCCCCGTTACACCACAACACCAGCACTAGCCTTGCATTTTTGACACTCAACAGACTGAACACTTGGGCATTGCATTTCATAGAGAATTTTCCAGAAGCTTGTAAGCTGTATTTTGGCAGATGCAAAAAGCCAAAACAAGGAGTGTGACGTATCACACGTTAAGGACGGGGCTCGTTGGAAAGAGGCCAGCCATTGTGACTTGCAAAGGGTGCATCTGGGCTTCTGAGGGGCGTGGAACATTCTCACCCCCTCTTCGGACTACTGGCTAAAGTGTGCGTTCACTGCTATGCTATTTTCTGCACACATTTTTTTTTTCACAATTTAAAAATAGTTTCTAGTCCTAGAATGACAATTTTCCAGCTTTCCGAAGTCCTTCGTCTGCTTCCACAACCGATTCTAGCGTCACTGCTCTGGTCCTTGTCCATCCTCTCCCCTCTCACCCAGCCCCCTCTTTTGCCCTTTCTTTTATCTTGCAGTGGCCTCAGAGTTTGAGACTTCCATCACATAGCTTTCTTAAATGCACATCTTCTTGTATAGAAAGAGGAACATAAGTAGGAGAGAGAGAGAGAGAGGACTAGTAGCAAAGGTGTCTGTCTCCGCGTCTCGGGGGGCCCCTCGCTCTGGCTCTAATGAACTCTGAGGGGCAGCAGCGTGGTTCGGGTACTTGGGTCCCAGCCACCTTGTGCGAGTGACCTGGAGTGGATTCCCTGCTCGCGGGTTCCACCCAGCCTGGCGCTGGACATGGCAGCCGCTTGGAGAGTGAACCAGTGAATAGGGAAGCCTCTGCCTCCGCCTCTTACCATGTCTACCTCTATCAATCTCTACGTCTGCTTTTCTAATAAGTAAGTAAATAACTTCTAAAATAGAAGGCATTTTTAAAGATTTTATTTTATTTGAAAAACAGATTGTACAGACTGAGAAAGAGATCTTCCAACTACTGCTTCAGTCCCCACATGGCTGCGATGGCCGCCACTGAGCCGATTCAAAGCCAGGAGCCAGGAGCCAGGAGCTTCTTCCAGGTCTCCCATGAGGGCACAGGGGACTAAGGACTTGAGCCACCGCTGCTTTCCCAGGCCACACAGAGAGCTAGATAAGAAGTGGAGCAGCCAGAACAAGAGCTGGACACCAAAAGATTATGTAAGCCGCCACACCTGTCTCTAAAAAGAGAGATTTTTTTCCATGCACTGCATTTTCAGGATTCCAGGACAATAGGAGCCTAACTACGCACCAGGAGAAGCATCTAGCATGTCCGGTTTCTGCAGCGCTGTCCTGCCTGCAGCCACACTTACTTGCTCTGAGATCCCATCATTCCGACGACACATTTTACAAGAAAACTAGAAGGGCTGCATGTCGGAGAATACATCAAACCCATCTGTGGGCTGTTAAAAGTTCAGAACCTGGTGGAAAGGCCCACTCTAGGCTTACATTAGAGGACAGTTCCTGGAAATAACAGAGGGACTCATATTTTAAAACTTGAGGCTAAACATAATCTCGGCATCACAAAATCCTGCTACTGGAACAGCAAACCTCCGACAGACGTGAGCTCTTACCCTATTTCAGAAAGCAAAACAGGAGGAACCAAGCATTTTGCAATTTGTTCCCGATTTGCTTTCTGGAGCTCTAGCAAATGTGCTCATCCTGACACCTTCTAGCAGCAAGGGATTAAAAAGCAGAAGGAGGAAGCCCCTGCAGTTAGAAGGCATCCCAGGGCCAGAACCCCTATAATACAGGTATGCTTCATGGTTTCCAGTAATAGTCAGAGACTTGGGCTGGGAGCAGTGGAAAAGTCCTTTATCATCAAGCAGTGGTTGGTGCATGGAGACACTAGGAGGGTTGAAGAGGCAGGGCTAGTGGGCTCAGAGTTGGGGCAGCAACCTGATTCCCCCCAATGGCTGGGCCTGTTGCTGCCACTGAACCCAAGACTCTGAGCACTCCCTGAGTGTCACCCTTTCCCCCTGGGAGAGGAAGCTGGTGGTCCCTCCACCTCGCTTCACTCTAAGACCAGGCTGGCTCGACTCTGCCTCCACCCAACGGCATGAGGATGTCAGGGTGAGATTAGGAGGCTCAGTTCTTGTGATGTGAGGTGGGCTTATTCCGTCAACAGTGATTTTAGATGATGGGGCACCCCTCAAACAGAAGAGGGCAGGTCCATCATCAGGTGGTCCCGAAGAATTCAGCCTCAGACAGCCTTCAGCCTACTGCAGCCAGGGAGCAGGCTGGCGGGCAAGGCTCCGCAGCACGGAGCAGGCAATGACCGTTCTATGCATGTCTGATGGGCCAGCCCCAGTGCTGGATGTATAGGGAGTCTGAATCCTGTTGTCCATGGCAACAGCTTCTTGAAGGTCCCAGTGGAAGGGAGAGGCAATGGAGGAAGCTGGGATGCATGCAAGGGTGGGAGTGGACACTGGGAAAGGAGCACAGCATTAGGAAGTGTGGGCCACAGGAGCCTTGGGAGAACTCTGCACCTCCTGGTCTCTCTCAGAGCGAGGAGTCAGGAGCTGATGCCAAATGTGCTAGGACACAACTCCTCATCCACACATGGGTTGGGCCTAAAAAGGTCATCACTCCTAATGCCAAAGAGACAGAAAGACATGCCCTTCTGGGAGCCGAATACTCACTCGGGAACAGTTGGGTGGACACTGCCGGACAGATTGACCACAGTGGTTGCACTTGTCTGAAGAGCACAGGATTTCCACACGCTCCTACAGACATCTTGCAACTACTGCCTGACAGGATGAATCATTTGGGCTAGCTTCGTAGATGTCTGTCTCCCTGGCAATGAAGTGGGGTGTGGCCATTGCATTTCTGTCTGCTTGGAGGATGTTTACTTGCGTGCAGCTGACATTCAACAAAGGTGCATAAATTTCCCATTTGTGCATTTTTGACAGCAGATATTAAGCACCAGGTTTCTTCTCCAGCCACTTGGGAACCAATTGCCCTGCCCAGGGCATATTCACTGCGCACAGAGAAGGCAGGGCGTGTGCAGTGACGTGTTACCCGAAGGAAACACTGGACAACACCAGTGGCAGCAGACATCCAGAGAGCCGCTCTAAAAATAACGGCCATTAGGTCCAGCGCCCGCTTTGCGTTATCTTCTCATTACCTCCTCCATTCGCACAAATAATTCAGCTTCATGCAGCGCAGCGAAACTATTACGTAAGCTCAGAGTGCCTAATGAGCTGTTTCCTTTAGTTCTGCTTCGAGGTTTCCATCTCTCAATAGCAGAAAGCAAAGAGCTGGACTTGCTCGTGGCAAACAAGCGATGACGTCATGCAGGAGTGCTCAGGTGCACAGGTGTGACAGAGTCCCCAGAGGTCAGCCTGGGGCTGGGAGCAAGTCCCCAAGGGCTGGCTGTCTCTCCAACCTATCTTCCCTGTCCAAGAAAACCAAAGTGAGTGAATAAGATGCCATGGCGGATGCGACAGCTCTGATTGCTTTTAAATAAATCATTCTCCAACTTCAGTACTTTCCATCTTGCTCATTGCAGGATATGCTGCGTAACACACTAGCCACACAGAGAACACCCGGGCCTTTCCACACCCCAGCAGAGGAGAGCTGACATACAGAGCATTAGGAAAGAATCCCTACCATGGTAACACACTTGTGCCCTCAAAAATAGAGGGGGAAAAAGATGGAATTTATTTTACACGCTAAGTACATACTCAAAAACCTAAACTCCTAAGAATCTAAGTTGAAACTCCCAGGTGTGTAACATTTTCCTTCATGTTTAAGCAATATCGAAAGAATCCCCTGCAGAAAAACCTGGGGAAAATAGACTACCCACAGCCAGAAAGACTGCCTAAATATCGAAGTCTAAATATTGACAGGTCTGTGACGTTCAAGAGGTGTAGCCAGCGTAGTTGTGATGCAATGGAACTCCTGGTCAGTCAAATGGGGCTGAAGGTGAGCAGCCAGGAAGGGGGGAGCTCTGGCTTACGTGGGATTGGCATGTGCAAGGGTGTGTACATGCGTCCAGTACCTACCAAGGCAGGGTTGGGCTTTGCCCATCATCCTTCATTTGCTGTCAGTCAACAGAAAGAACTCCCCGACTCCCAGTTCTTGGTGACTGTCCTGTTTAGGAATATTCCAGGCAGATCCCCTCCTGCAGGCCAGCCATGGGCCTCTGCTGTTGGGTAAATGTTTGAAGCAGTAGAATTTCACAGACCTGACAGGGGCGATTGCACAGCAAGGTTGAACTCCATCAGACCACAGGCCCCAGGTCTTTGCCGGCCACATGACTCTCATTGCCTCTTGGCAGTCTAACAGACAGAACTTGCAAGAGGATTCCCTAAGAAGTAAATATTTATAAGGCATGTTTGATGATAAAAATGCTTCAATAATAAATATTTACGGGAGGAGAAAGTGTTTCTGTAAATGGTGTCAAGATGAGCATTTCCTATATGAAGGGAAAACCCTCTTGAGTTAGGAAGAAGTGGTGAACTGATTTTAATGTGTTATCTTGGGAATTCAAACCCTATTATTTTTGACATGAACCCCAGGAACTTGTCCCATCAGCAACAAAGAGTGGTGACCAATGAAGGAGCAAATAAGAAGACGAATGTAGCAGCATCTACTGCAAAAAAGTGCAGAGACAGAAGTTCCTGCACCTGTTGGGTCAGGACGGCATCTCAGTAAGGAACTAGAGTGTCAAGTCTAGTCTACACTGAGATTGGGGTTTTTATGGACATGAGGAGGCACCCCTCATTTCTTCTCCCCTCCTCCCTCTTCTGGGAAAT
Organism: Ochotona princeps; assembly: GCF_030435755.1. Taxonomy (NCBI): domain Eukaryota; kingdom Metazoa; phylum Chordata; class Mammalia; order Lagomorpha; family Ochotonidae; genus Ochotona; species Ochotona princeps. The sequence continues at coordinate 104,807,249 of NC_080836.1, forward strand.
CCTGGAAGAGGGAGTCTGGCAAGTGGAACTGCTCTGGACAACTCTCCCTACAATACTGGCCATCCAGGTTTGTACGTATTAGACAAGTAAATGACTCCTTCAGCCCAGGGATTGTGACCCTGCTGGACCAACTGGATTGGCCTCCTCATTCAGTGAATTCCTTGCGCGAAGGCACAGCAGGGACACCCTGGACTAGGCCAAGCAGGCAGGGTGGGGGCCTGCTTCCTCATCCCATCGCACATACATTTACTTATTTGCTTCTCATTTTCTTCAGCCCCTCTTACACACATTGACTAATATCTATCCTGCTGTCTTAACAAACAGGCTCAACAAAGCTGAAAAGATTCTAGATCTCAGGAAACCAGAGTATACAGCCAGAGTTACGCAGTGAGTGCAAGTAACAGTGAGTCCATGGATGGTGTCGAGGAACTGGAGGCATTGTTGAGTGGTCCCTGTGGAGACGATCGTCAGCAAGAACAACACACACACACACACACACACAATATGCTGTTCACACATACACACAGTCGCGTGTAGACACATGCCCATATACACACACGCAGCCAGATTTTCTCTAAATGTGCTTAAATGAGAAAGTTATTTGGAAGTTCTTTGGCATATGCTTTCTTAAAAAAATTATTTATTCATTAATTTGAAAGGCAGAGTGGCAAAAAAAGAAACGGAGCGGAAAACAGAGAGAAGAGGAGATTTTCCATCTGCTGTTCCACTCCCACAAATGGCTGCGTCAGCCAGAGCTGGGCTAGCTCAAAGCCAGGAACCAGGAGCTTCACCACGTGGGTGCAGGGGCCCAAGCACTTCTGGGTCTTCCTGGACTGCTTTCCCAGGCCACAAGCAGGGAGCTGAATGGGAAGTGGAGCCACGACAGGGATTTGAACTCTGGGGCAGCCACTCACATAACTGACTACCAGCGTGTCCGGTTTTCCTTCCGCAAATACTGGTGGCGTGTCCCACGGCTCTGCCCTTGCTGTACTGGCACAAAAGGAAATGGCTCCAATCTGTGTTGAGCATCTCAGGGAGAAGTGGAGAGATGGGCTGGCCATCCTCTTTCCTGCAAGGCCGTTTGTTAAGTCTGGGAATCCCACGCCCTGGAACCCGCAGTTCAGTGGGAGCTGAGTCACCTCAGCCAGGGGTGGCTAACAGAGGACTGGAAGTGGCCGAGGAAGGTGGCCGGTTGGATGGAGCCTAGCTCGGAAGTGGGCTCATTAGCATAGTGATGGTAATGAGCCATGGGGACGGATGAGAACACCTGGAGACGGGGTGCTTGCCTCCTCTGCCAATCAAAGGGACGTGCACTGTACCCACCCCCAGCGCACCCCAGGGTGTTCTCGCTTTGACCCTGGCGCACCTCTCACTCCCTCTTTGGTTCCCGTTTGTTTTTCATCATCTCTCCCTTTCCCCTCCTCCTTGAAATCAGCCTACTGCTGGATGGCGGGTTTGGTACCTTTTTCCTCCCTTATAGTTACAGAATTCTCACTGTGCCCTGTAGGAATGGGCCTCATTCTGTCTCTGTTCTCTGTTCTCTGTCTCTGTTCTCTGGCTGTTTCTCCTTTGTTTGGGTTGAGTGAACTTTTCTTTCTTCTTTCGCTGTATGCTGGTTTGGGCTGTGATTCTTAAGGCAAACATTCTTTTCATTCTCACTGTTCTGTGAAAGATCTGAAAATGCATTCCTCAAAGAAACCACCGTCAAAGCTTGCAAGGAAATGAGGCTTGCGGTTGGTCCTGTGAGGAAGGCCGGGGAGGGTTGCTTCCTTGCCCGCTCACACCCACGGCCCCTTCCAACACCATTGCTGTTACCCTCAGGAGTTTTTATCCTTTCAATAATAACACACATATATATATATATATATATATTTTTTTTTTAAAGATTTTATTATTATTGGAAAGCCGGATATACAGAGAGGAGGAGACAGAGAGGAAGATCCTCCATCCGATGTTTCACTCCCCAAGTGAGCCGCAACGGGCCGGTACACGCCAATCCGATGCCGGGACCAGGAACCTCTTCCGGGTCTCCCACGCGGGTGCAGGGTCCCAAAGCTTTGGGCCGTCCTCTCCTGCTTTCCCAGGCCACAAGCAGGGAGCTGGATGGGAAGTGGAGCTGCCGGGATTAGAACCGGCGCCCATATGGGATCCCGGGGCTTTCAAGGAGAGGACTTTAGCAGCTAGGCCACGCCGCCGGGCCCAACACATATATTTTTAAGTATTTTGAAAATCATAACTCGACTGACCAAGTTGCATGAAGAACAGGTTGCGGCGGGCAGGGAAAAGCCGGGGCTTCTCTTTTCTGGGAGCTGTGGCGGGTAAGTGAGGAGGATGCGGCTAGAGGGAAGGGTACCTGGCCAGCTGGCCGTGGGGCATCTTCGGGTCAGGCAGAATCATGATGAGATTGTTCTACTTTGAGCTCAGACTCGGTTAAGTCAACAATTGCAGCAGGTGACGCACAAAGACACTCAGATACCAGTTTTGTCCGGATAGCACTTACACAACACCAGGAGCTACAACAGTGGCGGGTGGGTGCGGCATGTGCGTCTCTGTATGTGTGCGTGTGTGACTAATCCATACCCCTCAGAGCCCACTCCAATTGGCCATGGCTGGACACGACAGTCCTCCCCTCAGACCCTGCTCAGATGGACCATGGCTGGACACAGCAATTCCCCTTTTCAGCGGGCTCCTTGGTGTCAGTCCTACATAGTCAACCACAGCCCCAAAAGACCAACCAGAGAGTTCCAGAAACAAACAATTGGTAAGTTCTAAAGCAACTTCTATTGCAGTACAGCATGATTGTTCTCTTTCCTTATGAGTTGCTCGTGTCCATCTCATCGTGTCCTAACATACAATGAAGTTGAACCTCAGGAACTGCACGGTGTCCCCAGCACTTGGTGCCGCCCACAGTTCCTGACCTCCCTCAAGGGTAAGTGTTCGTCCCCATCTCCATGGCCACACCACGCCCTAGTTGCCAGCCCTGAGGTTGGCACCTCAGGATGCAGCCCCCAGACGTCACCCTCTCATTTCTCTGGCTGCTTTGCCCCTAAGCCACCAAGGATTCAGGAGAAAACATAGTGCCCCTTGCCTTCCAGCTACTGCCCTCTTATCGCCACTCAAAGCCAATTTCTCAAATAAAAGAACAGAATCCTGGTAGTCCGCGCCCACCCCCACTCCTTGCCCTCCCACTGCAGTCTGTCCCATCCTGCTGCTGGCCGCCCCCTGCTGCAACCACCTCTGTGTGCCCAAAAAGCTTTCTACCCCCGTGCACGCAGAGGTGCCCTGCTTCCAATCAGTGGTCATCTCCCCAACACCTGTCACGGTCGACCCTTCTCTCCTACCGAGTGTACTACCTGCACCCCAAGTCCCGGGCCGCCTCGCGTGCCTGTCAGTTTCTCCACCTGTCCTTTCTTAGCCTTCTCTTTACTGTGCGTTTCACTCCACAAAGCTCTCTGGGGCACCAATGTCTGTGCCGGAGCCTGGAGCCACCTTGCAGGCACAGCAGTCGCCCCAGTCCCTCCAGTGCAGGGAGAGCGGGGGTGGGGAGGAGCACAGAAGACGCGACAGACAAATGAATGAGTAACTGCTTATGAGGGTCAGAAAAGAAACAGTCAACTGGAGAGGCGGTGACGGGGAAGATGACCACACCTGCATACCTGCACTGACTTGCAGAATGTCAAGGGTGCTCCGAATGTCTGCTGGACATGGTCAAGACAGCAGGAGAGAGCAGTGGGAGAGTGAAAGCCGAGGTGACAACTCCTACCCGTGTCCTGCCCAGGAAGTCCCCATCCACAGCTCAGCCTGGGTCCCCTCAATAAAGAATCACATCGCCTTGGTCTGGCACCCATGTTTGGATACCATCAGCATGTCCACACCTGACCTTGGCACTCCCCAAAGAACTGCCCCTCCCCGGAAGCCCCATCCTGCAAGGGGAGATATCAACAGCCAGGCTTCCATACTGGACTTCTTGCTTCTTCCTGCCACAAGCACACTCGGTTGGGAAGTCCCTGTGAGCTGACAGCCAGTGCGTCTCCCATGTCCCTGGTCCGCTCTCACAGCCATAGCCCTCATCCAGCCCTCTCACTCCCTGCCCCAAGGGCTGTGGTGAGCATTTTCCCTGTCCGGTCAGGCAGCAGCCTCTGCCCTTTGATTCACCTTCCTGACATAGGCTCCGTCTGCCTCTTCCACCGTGAGTCTCAAATCTAGGCACAGAACCCCTTGGGAAGGGGACCTGTCCTTCCTTTCTCTTCCAGTCCACCTTCTGCATCAACATCCACAAGCAAGCACACAGCACACCCATGTTCTGGCAGCTGGGCCCTGAGTTCCGCACACGTAGCCCTAGAAGCACACCTTGCTCTCCCACCTCCTTGTCCCTGTCCATGGTGCCTGGGACCTCTTGAAGCAGTCTGTGCTGTCCTGCAGCTGCAGCCCTGGCTTGTTTCGTGCATGCTGCTGCATCCCCCCAATGCATCCCTGGACCCCTTTAAGGTGGAGGGACAGCAATCTGTGCACTGCTCCGGAACCAGCTCTGTGACGTCCTGTTCATGCAAAACCAAGGCATGGAAGAATGTGTATGGGAAGCAAGCACTTGCATGAAACGAAGCAAATCTTACAAACACAGCAGCTGAAGCACAAGCCATCAGCAGATACTCAGAAGATGAAAAGGAGATTTAGTAGCAAACACTTGTGCTCTTGTCTTATCCTGCTGTTACTTTGGTTACCAGGGAGCTCAGCATCCCACCCTGGGCTCAGTTGCAGGCCCCTCCTCAGCCAGGTTTTGTGGCGATGGGAGCTCCTTGCACGTTTGGGCCCTTCCAGAGGGCTCTGCAGCATCTTTTTGATGATTTGGTAGCCCACATGTCATCCATCACAAACCAAATCCTCCTGGAGAAGGACAAATCAGCCTGGAGGAAGAAGTCTTCCTTTGTTTCCTCCTGTCTTTCCAGATGTTTCCAGCCCTGTGCTCAGGGCTAACTGTAGCACAGCAGGTCTCTGCTTATGCAGGTGAAGCACCTGTCATCCAAAAATCCAAATCCTACATGTTCCCAAGTCCAAAACATGGATAACATGACAGCACAAGCAGAAAACGCCATGCCATGGGCTATGGTATGGAATGCCCTCCAAGGTCCACATGTAACAAGTGACTCAGCCCATCCTTTTCTGTGGCTTCTTACATTGGCTCCCTACCTGGCACTAATTCCATGAGCTCAGTCCCCTACTGACTTCCCTGTAGCTGCTACAGGTGCAGGGGTGAAGCTGGAATCTTGGGGCTGGCAAGGACATCAAAGAGAATTCTGTCCACCTGCTTAGCACCAGAACCAGGCTCCCAACTGGGACCACACAGCCATCACCTGGCAGGAGGCAGCAGCAGGTGCAAGGTAGCCAAGCACACCTAACATTGGAGACAACTGGGGGCAGAACTGGGGGCAGAGAGAACAGAGCTGCTTTCTCTGTGATGTTGGGGCACAAGTGTTTCAGCACTGCGTACGACCACAGCAAACATGTAGGCTATGCTGCCTTGCACACACAAGATCTAGCTAACTTGAAGAGCTCGGAACCCTTGGTTAGACTGGACTCTGGACACACAGGGAAGGGGCTATGGAATACTATGATGGTGGTTGCAGTCTGATTTGACTCCTTGAGCTGCTGCCATGAGAAACGAAACCCACAAGCCACGGGAGATGGAAAGTCCCCAGGTTCTGGTTGGTAGTCCACCTTGATCAGGAAATACCTGATAAAGATTCAGGACTCAGGGACAGCAAAGGGACATTACCCCATCCCAGGCCTCTTCACCTGAGACCTACAGATCATGATCTGTGTGTACCTGCAGGATGCCCATCCTCTGTCCTGGCTAGCCGTGTGTAGATGAAATAACACAGGGTCTCAGTGGACAGAGAAGCTGCCAGAAGCCAGCTCCCCACGGCTAGGGCTCCATGTCATTGCCATTAAAGAACTTTTCACATATTAGCTAGGGCAGAGGTCACCCATCCCTACCTTCCCACCACCAACTGGTCTAGAAGAGCCTGGCCCCACAGCGGAGCCCAGGGCTGACGTCAGCTAACAAAGGAGAATGGGCAATGCCATCGCGACCAGTTTGGTCTCAAAGCCCAGACAAGCTTAAATGAGCTGGAGAAACAGGTGCGCCTCCGCTGGGCTCTCGCTGCTGTTTTTCTTCCTGTTTCAAATATACCTGGTGCCCAGGTGAGCACGGATGAGCATGCCAGGCTCCTCCTCTCAGCCATCTGTGTGCTTCCCTTTGGTAACTGAGACTTCAGAAGCAAACAAAAGGGACATAGTGTCCGGCCTGCTTTGTGGGACCAGGGGATGGAGCTCAGGTTTCAGAGGGAGGCATGTCCTGGGAGCTCTGGCTGGGACAGAGCTGGGTATTCAGGTTCTGTGATCCGTGGAGTCCAGGTCTTCAAGGTGGAGATGCTGATGACACACCAGCTGCATGGGGTTCCTGTCACCCACTGTGTACGCTGGTGTGAAGTCCCCCAGGGCTGAGACAGTGGCAACTATTATTACCTTCAATAGCTGACACTGCTGCAGCCCAGGCCTCAACGCGGGCTCCCAGAACATGCCTCTTTCCTTCCCAGCTTTTCTTTCTTCTTCTTTTTTTTTTTTTAAGGTTTATTCATTTTTATTGGAAAGGCAGATTTACAGAGAGAAGGGGAAACAGAGAAAAAGATCTTCTGTCTGCTGGCCATGACAGCCAGAGCTGAGCTGCTCTGAAGCCAGGAGCTTCTTCCGGGTCTCCCACATGGGTGCAGCGTCCCAAAGCTTTGGGCCATCCTTGACTGCTTTTTCAGGTCACAAGCAGGGAGTTAGATGGGAAATGGAGTAGCTGGGACATGAACCAGCTCCCATATAGGATCCTAGCACATGCAAGGTTACCACACTGGGCCCCCCAGCTTTTCTTGCCCTCTGTAGGCCTTGGGAGGATGCCCCATGCCTCAGAAAAGATTCCATACATAAAGAAGAGATAAAGAAATGCAATTTTTAATAGCCTGTCATGATCAATCTATGTCATATACACACGTGTGTATTGACATGTTGCATTGCACCCATAGAAGATGTGCAAGTGCTGTGTGCTAGTCTCAAATTGTAAGGTTACCCACACTAGTGTCTCTCCCGGTGCAAGTCCCAGATCCACGTCCCTATCCCTAGCCTGGCTTGGGTCATGTGACCATCCTGAAGGCTGAGGGGCTCTGACTGGCCGAGTCTGGAGTCAGAAGCTGCCTGCCGCTGGGGAAGTACACAGGAGATGAACTCTGAGACAACCACTGCAGGAAGGGTCCTCCTGGAAGGTGAGGCACGGATGCCAACGAGCTTTGCTGACTTAGCCAAGAGCAGACCCACATGCTAGACGGCCAAGAAAAACAGGGATGTGGCTAGGGTGGCTAAGAGGTAACGAGAGTTTCTTATGACATGCAAAGAAAGGAAGCAGGGGCATAGGAATGGACAGGAGGGGAAGAATAATGGAGAGAGGGAGGCAGAAAGAGAGACACTTCCTGAACATCTTACAGAAAATTTCATCCTGCAGTAGACGCAATAGCACGACAAGAGAAAACTTACCAGCTAGGCTAAAAACACCTCAAGGTTTTGATACACTTGAAAATACCAATTTCATTTTTCCCAATCATAACCAATCAGCATTTTTATTATTAAAATTGGCAAATCCTAGCAGGATGTATTCATCAGGTACCAAATGAAATTAGAGCTTATAAATAACACGTGTGAGAGTGAAATCACGCTCACTCCATCTCCATTGCATCTGGTACTTGTCACTTGTGGCTGGAACATCTCAAATGTATTCTCAGTGGTTTTGAAATGTACAACCCAGGATCAGAGACCGTACTGAGCATGCTACACAACAGCTCTCACCAGACCCAGCTCCCCCTGCTCGCAGTGCGAGTCGTCAGACCCTCGTCCATCATCTCCCCTTCACTGCCCTGCACTCCTCAGCCCCCAGGGCCATCAGTCTGTCCTCTGCTGCAACGCATTTAGTTGTCTAAGACTCCTCATGTAAGTGAGAGTGCAAGATATTTGGCCTTCTGTGCCTGACTTGTTTCATGAGGAATTACTTCTCTAAGCCCAGCCACGTTGTCAAAACCAAGGTGACACTGGCTTTCTGAAGGCTGCACCACACTCCATCACATACCTATGGCACGTTTTCTTTAAGCACTTATCTATCGACAGTCAGTCTGATCTCACGTCTTGGCTATCGACACCAGCTCTGCCATGCCCAGTGGTGGGAACATTGGGTCCATGCAGGTCTCTTCATTGTTCGAGGAAGCCCTCGGCCTTGTCCACACCAGCTCCCCCAGTCCCAGCCCCTCAGCAGCCTGAAAATTCCCTCGCTTCACATCTCCACCAGCACCTGTTGCCTCTCACCTCTGTGAGGACAGCTCTGCTGACAGGTGCCCGCGAGCTGGGATCTCCTTGCAGGTGGCGTCTCCCCACAAGTGGCCTCCCTTGAAGGTGGTCCCCCCCACAAGTGGTACTCTTGAACATTTCTCACGTATCTGTTGGCCTTTCTATGTTTTCTTTTACACAATGCTATGCAGTTCCCTTACCCATTTCTAATTTAGGATTGTTTGTTTTCTTCCTGTAGACTGGCTTAAGCTCGTTATGTGTCTTGAATATTAATCCCTTATCAGATGCAAATAGTTCTCCTGGCCCACAGGGCATCCCTTCACTCTGTTCTTCTTTTTCTTTTACCATACAGAAATCTGTCATTTTGAGGCCATTTCCTTGCCTATTCTGCTTCTGCTGTTTATCTGTTGAAGTCAAATAAATAAAATCAGTGCCCAGATTAATGCCATGTTGTTTGTCTCTTAGTTTTTTTTGTAGTGGCTTTACAGTTTCAATTCTTAAGTTTAAGTTACTTGATCCATTTGCACTTGACGTTCATGTAAGATGTGAATAGGAGTCTAATTTCATTTTCCTGCACGTGTGTATTACTTCTTGACACCATTTCCTGAAGAGACTGCGCGCTTTCCGCTGTGTGTCACTGACATCTCTGTTGTTGCTGTGTGATGATCCTCTGGCGTTCATCCTTCATGTTGTTAATGGGACAACTCGCATGTATTGATTTGCACACATTGGACTACTCTGGCATCCCAGGGACAGGTCCCACCTGCTCACCGTGAGTGATCCTACACTTGATCTTAGTCAAAAGGCCGAGAAGCGATTCAGTGAATGATTCTTCCACCATTCTCTTGAGCTCTGTTTTCTAGCATTCTGTTGAAATTTTTTTGCATCCAAGTTCATCAGGGATACTGGCTGGTGACTTTCTTGTATTATCTCTGGCTTTGGCCTCATCGAATGAGTTGGAAAGCTTCCCATTTCGATTTTTGGCAAGAGTTGGTGACAGATTGGTGTTAGTTGTTCAAATATTTGGTAGAATTCAGCAGTGAAGCCATCAGGTCCTGGGGGATTTTCCTAATCACCAGTTCCATGCTCCTGTTTGTTATTGGCCTGCATTTCCATCTCTTTGTGCTCCAGTCTTGGACTGTTGCATTTGTTTAGGGATTTATCCATTCCTTTTTAAGTTATTCAATGTTGTCATATCACCGTGCAGAGTTCTGTCATGACTGTGTTACTGTGGGATTGGTTTTAATACTTCCTCCTTCATTTCTGATTGTATTTACTTGGGTTATCACTGCTGCTTTCCTGCTCTAAGCAAAAGTTCATTGATGTTATACTTTCAACCATTCACCCCCAGCTTTATTGGTCTTTCATTTTGTTTTCCTGGTGATTACTTCATTTATTTGTGCTCTTACCACTCTTTTTTCTTTCCTTCTAATATTGGGTTCAGTTCATTCTCTGATTTTTCTTTTATCTCCATCTTTTTCTATTTCCTTGAGGTGTAACACTGAGTGGTTGGAGATCCTTATTATTTTCCAAGGTACGTAGGAAACACCAAGATGAAACCTGCATTAAAACCCAATTTAAGCCTATGCTGACATGACTTAGCACAAACAGAGCATCTTGACCTAAGCCAAGGGGAAAAGCCATGGGCAAACGAGAGAGCAAGCTGGGTGAATCTCAGCCCTCCTGGAAGGACTTCCTGCCGCTCCTGCTGTTCATGAGTCACAAAACTGGGTTGCAAAAATTCTCCCTACTCACTTAGCTTCCAGGAGGCTGTGTCTCCAGACTCTGAGTCAGACAACCGATGTGAGGTTGCACTCTCCCACGTCCGCGGCTCGATTTCTATTGTTACAAGGTCCATTAGGAAAACACCTTCCAGCTTAAGCTCTTCTCTGCAGCATTTGTCATGGCTCCTGCCTTTGGGTCCTACGTTCCCTTTGCTGTGAGCCTTCCAGTCATTTCTGATTCCACCTCATCAAAGGAGCATTCTTCTGATCTCCCTGAGGAGCGTGTCCTTATGCGTGAAGAGATGTGTTCAGCCTTCTGTTATCTGCAGATTCTGTATTTGCAGACTCAACCAACCATGCAAGGGAAAACATTTCTTAAAGATTGCATCTGTACTGCACATGTAGATTTCTTTTTGGCATTATTCCCCCCAGTGATGCAGTGTAATGCCATCTCCAAAGCATTTGCACCGTAGCAGGTAGCTAGAGATGATTTAAAGTACATGGAAGGACGTGTGTAGGTTATATGCAAATGCTACTGCATTTTGTATAAGCGACCTGGACACTGCAGGCTAGGGCACCTGACGTGGCGGGAGAGTGTCCCGGAGCCAGTGCCCTCGCTCTCATTGTAACCTCAGAGTGGCCAGTTCTTCACATGGCCGGAATGCCATGTGAGCAAACTTCTGCAGAGTTCGGGGTAGGACAAGTGTACTTAAAGAAACGTGTGGAAAGGGGATACCAAAGTTTATTTGGGGGTGAAAAGTTCTGAAATTCTTGGGGCCTTTTTGCTAAAAGTCTTGGAAAATTGAGATGAGGAAAAAGCAAGCCTGAGCTTCACTTGTGTGTGTGCAAAACAAACTCAAAAATCTTTTAATGTCATTGTTGCACGAAGCTTCCAAGGTGACCTCAGAGACACTACCTGGGAGCTATTCTCCACTCGGCTGCCATTTCTGGGAGTGCTGTGTCTGTCCTGAGACACCTTCCGAATGAGCCCTGGGTGGCCGTGGTTGGGGTGGCTTGAACGCTGCTGGTTTTAATAGCAGTCAGGCACAGCGGCAGCCCAAAAATACCACTCTCCTTCCCTCTGTCTTCATCCATCTTGCTCTCCTAGAAACGAAAGACTGCCCAAATGACATAGGTCATAGGCTATTCACCTATCTGGAGTCTCACACACAACACACACAACTCCCACTCACTGGTTAATTTGCCAAATGGCCGGGTCTACACCTGGGCCCAGAGCTAAGAGCCAGCAACTCAACCCAGGTCTCCCAGTTGGGTGGTGGGAAGCCAGTGACTTGGGCCACCACGAGTGCCTCCTGGGGTCTGCGCTGGTAAGAAGTTAGAGTCAGGAGAGGTGCAGAGCTTTAACAAGCAGCATCTTAACTGCCAGACTACCTGCTACTGCTCTGAAACATTTTAATTACACCCTAAGCATACCTCAATGTAGAGGAGCCTACGGCAAGTGGATTCCTTCCAGAAGGTCTGAACATCACTGTCAGGGGTTGTGCTGCCAACCCTTTCTCCTGAAAGTCATGTGGACAGCCTCGTGAAAAAGAAAATGCCTTCATCTGGATCACTCTCGGGCTTATGAGAACCAAAGAACACCTGGTAAGTACATATGCGTATAACTAATAGCAGCTTACATTTAGAAATGACGTCTTGAGCGCCCATCGCTTCGCCAAGCCATCTCCACGCATTATCTTAATTAATCCTTGCCGAACATTACAGCCCTGCTTTCTGTACCTGGCAGTTAAGGGATGGAGTTGGAGTTTAAGTCCATACAGCCTAGACTTAGAATCCACTGCACTCTACCTGTGAGTGTGTACATATGTAGCACACACACATGAATTCACATCACATACTCACGCTCATTCACACATGTTCATGCTTACATTACCAGCAATATGCTGGTCACGTGACCTGCCATAAAACACTGCCCTTTAAGAGAGGGTATGAAATGAGAGGAACAGCTTACATTGGTCATGCATGTGTTTCTCTAGTCATTTCAAGCCTGCAAATCAACCATGTAGTATTCTGCACTTAAAAACAAGAGATTGATTTTGTTTGCCATGTTCCCTCGGGAGATGCTTCCTGAATAGTTAAATGCTACGAAAGGTTCACTTTTTTTTTTTTTCCCTTTTGTCTGGGAGACCTTTTAGAAGGGCAAGTGACAAAAACTGGCAGGACAAGAACTCACAAATCAGCAAATGGTAACACCAGAGACCTCCTGCCTTCTGGGACACAGAGGATAAAGCAGCTGACAGCCAAAAGACCAGTCATAACCCCAGACATCCCGTCTTCCCAGCTCACACCCAAGGCAAACACGGAGATCCGATGTAAGACAACGTGATCTTGGGCTGTTGTCTTCTTGCTTTCAGCAGTCTCTTTCAGCATCCTGACCTCCTTCTCCTCTCGGGATGCTCACGACAGGTGGGTACCAGGTGCAGTCCCTTCTCCGTGGACACCAGAAGGCAGGCGTCCACCCACCCCGGCCTTCCCCAGCCAAGTACGCCCACAAGAGTCCTGCATACCCTCTGCCCTCTGGTGTGTTTTCCCCCATCTGTGCCCCTCCCTGACAGTGCAGCATGCTGGGCTGGGCAGGAATGGGGCTGGGGCTCCGTCTGGGTGTTCGGTCTCACCTCCTTCATTAGCCTGGCTAAGAAGCCTCTTTGCGTTGGGCCATCAGTGATGCTTCAGCAATTGTCTTTTTATACCTTTTGATCTTGTTCAACTGGCTTGTCTTTTACAATGCTTTATAGGATTTTTTCTTTTTTTTAGCATTGTACAGATAGTCATTTGGGAGAGCTGTAATACTTTTCTATGCTTGACTGCACTTAATTTTCATACTCATTTAGGAAATTGAGTCACAGAGATACAAAATAACCTGCCAGGGATTCACACACATCAGCTAGGTGCCCCACTTGCAGCTCCAGTACCCCAAAGTGCTCCTCTGCTCTGAGGGCTGCCTGCCCGTCCTCCAGCGGACAGTCATGTTAGGTGCAATGTGTCCACGCCCAGGAGCTCACGATCTACACGCAGGTCTCACACCGAGGGCCAGGACACCGTGCAGGACGCAGCGGGTGGCAAGGGCTCGGGAGTCTGAAGAAGCTGGAATTGAATTCAGATATGGGACCACGGTGACGCACGTGGACACACCCCATAGGGCCCTGGTGACACATGTGCACTAGGGCCGGGGCAATGGGCGCCCCTCCTAACGGCAGGATTTCTGCATGGAACCCACCTCTCATCCTTCAGACAACCGCCCGGTTGTTCTCCACACACAGCACGCTCTGAGAGCCGTACAGGTGGTGCCACTGTGCCCTGCGGACCGGAGGATGGGCAACATTGTATTGTGCCAAGGGCCATGTGCGTATTCGTATCATGGGTCCAGGGGGGAATTTCCATTTCCTGTCCTTGTGAGTTGCCTCAGCAGGGTGAGAACAAATGACCTGCAGGGGTCCAGGGCCCGCACCCCTGCTGGGGGTTAACAAGAAAACAGATGTGGCAGGGAGACCTCCCCCCAGTGCTCGTGACCAGCTGTGGGCAGACCCTGAAGGTAGCCCCCCAAGCGTGGAGGCCACTCCAGCCCCCAAGGCCTCTGCGCGCCCTGGCCTCCCCGTTCCTGCAGCAGGCACTCTGGCAAGAGGCCAGGCTGTGGATCTGGGCTCAGTGTAAACTTTGCTTCCACCCATCTCCCGCCGTGGCGACCACACCCTGAGAGCTGCCCAGGCAGGAGACCTGCGGACCCCCTAAGCATCCCCTTTGTGGGGCTCTCTGGGACGCCACGTGTTCATCCCACAGCGGCCGGCAACACTGCCGCCCTTGGCCAAGAGGCCACGGAGCGCTCGACACATACATGGCCCATCCCGCAGCGCCCCAAGCTCCGTAGCCCATTCCACCCGGTCGGCAAGCCCAGCGCGGAGGCCTCGCCTTGGGTTCGCGCTCAACTTCTGCCCCTACCACACGGCCTCCCACCACTCTCCGGGGAGGGACTCACGCGGCGAGGGGGCCCTCCCGACCTGGCCGGCGGTACCCCGCGCAGCACGGAGCCCGGGCGCCGCCCCCAGCCCGCGCTTCCGCCGGCCCGAGGCCCCGCCCCGGCCGCGCGGTCCGCCCCTCCGGCCCGGGCCCGCCCCCGGCGCGGGACCACCCACCCCTGGGCGGCGGAGGCGGGGGCCGCGCGCTCCGGGCAGTGTCGGCGCGCCCGGCCCGCGCCCGAGTCTTCGCCGCCGCCGCCGCCGCCGCGCGGGGAATCCGGAGCTGCGCGCGCCCCCGGCCGGGAGATCCGCCGGGCGAGTCGGAGCAGCCCGCGGGGCCGCCATGCGAGCCAGGTAGGCAGGCGGGCGGCCTCAGGGCGCACCGGGAGCGGGGCCCTGGGAGTCGGGCCTCGCAGCGAGGGCTGCGCGCCCACCACTCCCTCGCTGCTGCCTGGGCTGGCGGCTCCGTTTGAGGACCGGGGCGCGGCTGGCGCGGGCAGCTTGGGGGCCCCTTGCTGTGGCCCTGGCTGCTGCCTGGCGGGCGGCTCCTGCACGGCGGCGGCCCTCGGGCTACCGGGCACGTCCCAGGGGCGCGGCTGGGGGCGCGCTGGGCGCCCGAGGGAGAGCGCGGAGGGGTCGGGTGCCCCCTCACCCCACCCCTCTGGCGCTCTCCCGGCAGGAGGGCAGGGCGCGCACTCCCCGGCTGAACTTCTTGGCCATCCCGCAGGTTTGAACTTCTTGGGAAGAAAAACTCGGGTTCTGGCTCGGCAGTCGGAGACCCTCTGGGCTGGAGGCGCGCTTCGGAGGGTCCCGGCCTTCGGGGCGGCGCTGCTCGCCGGGGCGGGCGGTGCGTGCAGCCTGGGTGGCGGCCGGCGCGGGACGAGCGGTGGGAACCGGCTGTGCTGAGGGCCCGTGGAGCCTCGCGGGTCCGAGAGACCAGACCGAGAGGGGGCTCGGAGCGTGGTGTTTTGTGTTGTTCTCCTGCACGCTGGTACGGCGCATGGTGCAGTATGCCTTATCGGTCATCTGGAGCAACTTTGCCAAACTTTAGTAGTTCGGATTGTGCACAAGCTGTTGGTGCTGGGAGCGGAAAACGCGGAGAAGTGGCAGAACAGAAACTAGCCCGGATCCCAGGGCCCCTCCCGGCCTGGCACTGTGCACCCACTTGGGGGTCATATAATGAAGTTACAACTGAAGCTTTCTGGGTCTCCAGGGTCATCCCTGCGTGCCTGTCTGTCCCCCCCCACCCACTCCAAGTGGGGGGATGTCTCCCACCCCCAGAAGCTGGGGTCTCCCAGGTCTGCTGGGCGAATGGGGGTGAAGCGAGTGGGAAGGCGGGACCTGGGGGCCTGCCTTGTGGTTTTTGGTTGCTTGCCTTGTAAAAACGAAGCTAACGATGCCCCATCTGCTTCCCAGGCCTCTGTAAAAATTAATGGGTGGTTAGTGGAGCGCGTGGATCCCCTGGGAGGACAACCCCGTGCCTGCTTCAGGGCTGGTCAAACAAGCTGCCTCCCTCCTGGCCAGCCTGCCCCCTCGGCCCCGGAGGGGGGACCCTGCTGGGCCAAGTCCTCAGGGGCGAGCTTGGGACATGCCAGCGCCCTCTGCAGACCCCATATCCACCTTTCTGCATGTGGGTAGAACCCCCATAAAATCGGGGACTGGACCGTGTGTCCCCCAAGTGGGAGCAGGAGCAGCTGGCTCAGGGCACCGATGCCTGAGCGACCTGGCTTCCCGGGCACCTGCTTTGTGGCGCAGTTGTCGGCTGAATGAACAATGACCGGCTCCCAGGCCAGGCCTGGCTGCCGCCAAGCCGCCTCCATGAGCTTTTGTGTGTACATACGTGTGTGCTTTCCCGTTCCTAATTCGGGCCCCGCATGCCGAAGTCCTTCCAGCACAGCGGCTAGGGACCAGCGCAGGGCAGGGTGGATGTCTCCCTCACTGCCTCTCTGCTGGGCTTGACCAGGCTGGTCAGTCTTGTTTGGGCTTTCCACCAGCCTTTGGCTTGGATAAGGGCTAGCACAGTGGGGTCCGGAAGGATCTGGAAAGCAGGTGGCACCTTGTCTGAGCTGTTTAGTTTCTTGGTGGAAGGAGGGCTGAGGGGGCTCTTGCTGGGGTCTTGGCTGTGGGCTGAGCCCAAGCCTGGAGCCCAGCCCCCTTCGCTGCTGGCTTTCTGCTCCATCGTGATAAGGATACCCAGGGTGGGGAATGAGGATGCTGTTTGAGCTGCTGAGTTTTGAGCTCCAGGGCTTTCCCTCTCCCTGGGGAGGGGCTGCCCAGCTCTCCTCCCACCTCACCTCACGTATCTCTAGGGCTCTGGGCAGAGCCGGGTGGCTTCCTCTTAGAGGGCCCACTGTGCTGTGACCAAGAAGATGCTGTGTTGTGAGCAAGGGGGTGCCTGTTTGACACTAGAGATGGCCTGGATGTTGGCTGTTTACTTCTGAGGGCTGGACATGGGCCCAAGGCTGCTGTCCGATCACCTTGCAGATGGCTGGACCTCACCCAGTGTGCTGGCCCACCGGCTCCCACCATGCAGTGGTGCCCCAGGCATGTCCCGTTTGCTTCCAGCCTCCAGGGGGCCAAGCTGGGGCTCTGACCCCCTGACCAGCTCCTCAAACATGTGCATTGCCCAAGGCCCACATCTGCCACCTCCCTGGGGACCCTGGGCACCTGGTGCCACATAGCTCGGCACCTAAGGCCTTGGGGATCAGCTCTTGAGGGGAGCAGTTATGGTATCAGCCTTTGGAGTTAAGGCACACGGAAGCTTTAGGAGAAAGCGAGGGGGGCGTGATACAAAAGGGAGGAAGTCCCACAGCCAGGAGGGCAGCCTGCTGGGGCCTGGGCAGCGCTCCACTCGGGATTGGGGGAAAGGCTTGACGAGGCATCGCTCGGTGAGTTTTGTGCTGCCTCCAACTCTGCTTGCTTGTATGCCAGTGCCGAGATTTGAACTTGTGTCTGGAGGAAGGGTGCAGAGCCCTGAGGTCTGCACCTGGGAGCGTGTGAATAGCAGGGTGAGAAACCCCTGGGTGCCCACCAGCCTCCTGGCTGCCTCGCCTGGCTGCAGGGCACTGCCGGGCTGCTTGAGGAGGCTGGGATGGCTGGCTCCGGGTTTGGAGTGAAGTCTGTCCTCCATGGAGAGGTTGTTCTGGGTGGATGAGGTCCCTGGAGAGCTCTGACTGACAGGCTGCTGAGTGACTGCAAGAGTCCCACCTTCCTTCCCCAGTGACACACTAATGAGATTAGGCCTATCTGCCCCACTGGGATGGGAAGGAATCCTTTGTTTGTAAGGATGGAGTGATTCAGAATTCTTCCTAAGTCTCCTTCCTTACCCCCAGGTGCCCATCCCTAAGGAAGTGGCTGTCCCCCTCCTCTGCGTGGTGGAGACCTGGTGCAGCCTGGCAGCCTGTGAGGAGGTTTCTGTACCAGGGCTGTGCCAAGCACCCTGCTACTGTGTGGGCGGGTACAAAGAGCCTGGCTCCCACCAGCACTGATTGAGAGATCCCCGTTGAGACTGGCAGCGTCACTAAATATTCAACATCTCCCCACGTTTCGCCTTTCCCTTCCCTGTTCCCAGCCCAGGCTGCCAGTCCTCTCTGGGCTGTGGAGGGGTGGTCGCCGCCCTCCGTTTGCACCTGTCTTGTGGTGCTTGTAGTGCCGCAGAGAGCAGGTGTAGATGCGGGCTGCACATTGGCCTTGTCTGGGAGCTTTAAACCAAAGCTCTCCAGGGTGTCCCCCAAGCCCTCCACCTGTGGAACCAGACTCTGTGGGTTTGACCCTGGCATCTCTGGTTCCTAGCACGAGCACTTTCTGGGGTTCTAGGGTGAACCCAAGCTGGGCAGAGCAGAAGGGCCGCTCACTGCACATTGGGGGGAAGCTGATGAGGCGGTGAGGGGCTGGACATGGCTGACCCTGTGTCTCAGGCGCAGCGGGAGAGCACGCAGAGGGCTCTGGGAGAAGCCAGTGGAGGCTCCCCACGACCCTCTATCAGCTGTCAGTCTCGCTTTCCTAGGGGATGTTGGCAGGCTGCAGCCTCAGCGGGGTGTGGTGAGCTGGTCTCAGATCCAAGAGCAGAGGGTGAGGGTACAGAGAGTCCTCCCTGGAGCACCCTGGGGCGAAGGGAAACGCGAGGGCCAGCGCCCAGCCTTGGTAGAGGGCCGCACTGAGTGGTCACCGTGGGAGCTGAGGACATTGTCTCGTCCTAAGTAGGAAACATTTTCAGATGGGAAAAGCTCTGCTGTGCGGGCAGCAGCGTGTGGGAGGAGGGGGGTGTGACGTGGATAAGAACCAGCCTCGGTTGGCGTGTCTGGGGCTGGGAAGGGACAAGTGACACCCTGGGGTGTTGACTTCAAGGAAGCTAGCATGGGGCCGACGCTGCAGGTGAGCCTGCCGCTTCGGCAGGACCGTGGATAGCGGGCAGGCCTGGGCTCGCTTCCTGGAGTCAGGGCCACAGGTGTGGAAGGCTCACGTGGCATGTGGTCACATGACCTCTGTGGGTCACCCCTGAGCTCAGCCAGCCAAGGAGAGGCAGGTTGTGTCCAAAGGATGTCGTCCCTAAAAACCTGGGCAGGTTGTTCCTCTGCTGCTCCTGCAGGGGTTCGGGGCTGGTCCCAGGATCCCGAAGAGGATGGGGCCTGGCCAAGGCCAGCGCTGCACGGAGAGTCCGCCTCTGTCCTGCACTTCCCACAGCCCCCTCTTCTCCCTGCCAAGCTCTGTGTCCTCCCATGCTGCACGCCTCGGGGATCCTCTCGTATCCCTGGAGTGAGGAAGGTCGCTGAGCGAGAGTGGAGGCCGGCAGCTTCCTCTGCCCCCGTTGCCACAACACCAGTATTCTCTTGAAAAGTGCCGACACCTGACTGCTGTTGCTCCTGCCTGTGTGCACACATGTGCCTGCGGTGGCCGTCCCCGATGTACTGAGTCCGGGCAGGCCGACTTCCTACTGACACTGTTTGTAAAAGCGGCTGCTTTGCTGACAGCTCTGGGAAACTGGCAGGTGAACAAACCCCCTAGCAATGTCTGTTTACATGCATTCAGATCTGGTCCCATGCATGCTGGACTCTTGTGCAATGCATGGAGCTGGTGTGATTCAGGGGAGGTGGGCACGGCCAGCGCTGGGGAACAGTGACGGAAATGTCCTTGCAGCGTGGGTTACGAGCTGGCCACTCCTCCAGGGACGTCTCCGGTGGCCCATGGGGGCCCTGTTTCATGTTGGGTGGTATAGGGGACTGCACGGAGAATGGGGGCTTGTCGGTCCACACACCTGTCTGTGTGTGACTCTTAGCCTTCCTTTGCCGCCTGCTGTGACCTGCAGTCAGTCTTGAAGGCTCTTGCTTCCCAGAGGGGGAGGTTTAAATGCAGAGGCCAGGGGAATCCCCCCGTGCTTGGCTTAGTGTAGATTTGCCTGCAGCATGTCCACCGGCGTGGGTTGGGGGTCTCCTACCTGTCACAGCGTGGACTTCTGTGTGGCTTAGGGTGGTCCCGTATGTGAGCACTGGCTTATTGCATCTGTCTGCCTGTTCACTTCCCAACTGACTTCACAGCCAAGAGCCAGAACTTCATCCGGGTCTCTCCCGCATGAGTAGCAGGGGCCTCGGTACTTGGGCCATCTTCCAGGGAGCTGGACCAGAGGCTGAGCAGCTGAGGCTCAAATTGGCACCCCAAGATGGGCTGGCAGCATCACAAGCTGTTAACATGTTGTGGCACGAGGCCGGCCCTCCAGTTTGCTCTTAAGTGTTGAGTAGGTGGGAAGGTTTTAGGAATGGCGAGTTGGGACTTGCTGTTTTCTGGAGCTCAGTCTGACCCCACCCAACCCTGAGAGTGTGCCTGCTCACTTTGTCCGTCCCTGGCTTAGGGACGTGATGGGCGCACGTGGGAGGGGTGTAACGGAGACCCCGGTGGCACTGGCTGGAACCCTGCAAGGTCCAGCAGCAAGCACAGGAGGCCTGTTAAGGCCCTTCACCACCTGCCTGCCTTGTCGTGGGGGTTCTGAGAGGTGGGCAGCCCTGACCCTGGGAGGGAGCAATGTGGAGAGCTGGGGACCGCACGTGCCCTGGCACAGGGTTGTTTCTCTGCGTCTGTTGGCTGAGTGAGCCCTTTGCCTTTTGTTTGTTTAAGATTGATTTGTTTATGTGAAAGGCAGAATTGATAGGGAGGTCTTTCCTGGAATGGTTCACCCCCTGCAAATGACTGCACCAACCAGGGCCAGGCCGGAGCCAGGAGCCTGGATCTGCATCCTGGTCTCCCACGTGGATTCAGGGGCCCAAGCACTTGGATCATCTTCCGCCGCTTTTCCCAGCGGCATTAGGATGGGACGTGAAGCGGCCAGGACCTGAGCCAGCGGCGATGCCGGGATGGGATGCCGGCATTGCAAGGGGAGGCCTGGCTTGCTGCAGCACAGTGCTGGGCCTCTGGCCTTTGCTTTTGAAGAACAACTTTTTGTCTCGAATTGTTGTTGCCATGGTTTCAGGTGTGCGTCTTCTCTCTAGGGATTTGGGTGAGCGTGGCCAGGCTCGGGTTCAAGTGCGTCCCGGTGAGCAAGCAGCTGCCATGAAGTTCTCACCGGCACCACAGACTTGAGCTGCAGTTAGGGTCAGAGTCAGGAGACAGACTTGAGCTGGCCTTACTTGCCAGTGCTGTCGGGTGTCGGGTTTGTGGCTGTGGCATGTGACCAGCCATGGCTAAATGCCCAGCGGTTTGGCCCCGCCCCAGCGATGGCACGGTTCACATTTGGGACTCCTGGGTTCACAAAGAGGGCAGAGCTCTGCCTGCCTCCTGCTGGGAAGGCACAGCCCAGAGTGAGATTTCTGGTTGAGGTCTGGTGTTACTGACCTTCCTCCTTCTGGCCTGAGAGCTAAACTAATTGATGGGCAGACTGCCTCTTGGCCTGTGTCTGGGCGCTCTTGGGCCTCGTGGTGCCTTGAGTCTTCCGCCCCTGGACCACACAAGGGGCCCTCTGGGGGCCGGGGAAGGCAGGGCGCTGGCTGCTCCTTGCAGGAGGTCCTGACCCTCCGTATCTCGTGGCAGCCCTTGTTTCCATGGGTTCGTGTCTTCCTTCACTCACCCTGGCACCCCTGCAGGCCAGGCAGAGGGCGTGGGATGCCTGGAGGCCATGTTGCCCCTGGTGATTGGGCACGCAGGAGAGGGTGGAAATCAGAGTTCACAAGGTTGTGCTGGGGTCAGTTCAGATTCCCCAGAGAAGCGCCACTCAATGGGAGGGGGCAAGCCAGGGGTTGGTGGGTGGCCGGTGGGGGGCACGCCAGGGGTCGGTGGGTGGCTGGTGGGGGTTTGTGGTTGGTAGAGCTGGTGAGGATGGTTTAGTGCCCACAAGGTGGCAGCACCTGGGAGGGATGCGGGCGGTGGGCAGCTGTTACCCAAGGGTGCCCAAAGGCCTGCTGAGTGTGTGTCACTTGGAATGGACTGGGGAGGTGACCTGGCCACGCCTGCCCCAAGCTCCTGGGACCTGCCAAGGTGGCCCCTGTTCCTCGTGTCCTGGAGTGAGCTTTTGTGCAGTCATCTGCTGATAAAGAGCCCACTGTGTAGTTTTTTGGTTTTTTTGGTTTTTTTTTTTTGTTTTTTAGTTGCAAAGTCAGGCATACAGAGAGGAAGATCTTCAGTCTGTTGATTGACTCCGCAAGCGGCCCCAACGGCCAGAGCTGAGCCAAACTGAAGCCAGGAGCCTGGAACCTCCTCCAGGTCTCCCACGTGGGTGCAGGGTCCCAAGGCTTTGGGCCATCCTCGACTGCTTTCCCAGGCCACAAGCAGGGAGCTGGATGGGAAGCGGGACTGCTGGAATTAGAACCAGTGCCCATATGGGATTCCAGCGCATTCAAGGAGAGGACTTTAGCCACTAGGCTAGCTCACTGGGCCCTTTTATTTGTTTTTAATGACTTTTGTTGATGAAAAAGTCATTTTTGGAGCTAAGCTGTAAGTTGAATTCCTGCCAGAGTCAAAGCTTACATATATTCATTCCACAGAGATCAGGGCTGCAAAGTCCCTGAGTAGGGGCCTGCAGGAGAGGGTTCTGCGCTCTCGGGGGCCCTGGGGGGCACACGCCCAGAGGCCATGTTTTCTGTAGGGTCCCTGGGTCATTTTGCTTAGGTCTGGCTCTCCGGCTGTGTTTTCTGCTAGGTGCCCGCCCTGTCCTTGCTGTCCTCTTTGGGGACACCTTGTCTCTCTCCGCCTTGCCCTGAGCACTCATCCTGGGACACCAGGAGGCCTGGTTACCTCCCACGGCTCTGGTCCGCCCAGATGGCTCTTCAGGACCTTTCACAGAGCAAAGAATGTCCAGCCTCCCTCAGGGCATCACCTGCCTCCCGGGGGACAGGGCATCACCAAGTCTCGATGTTGTAGGGTTCACTCTGCCGTTTCTGCTCAGTGTCCTGTGTCACGTGCGAGACCTGCGCAGTTGGATATCCACAGCCTGGAGTGACCGTGGCTCTGATGTCCTCGTGTTGCGTCTGTGTTGGCGTCTGGGGAGAGCCCTGTGATGTCAGAGGCGCGTGCCGTGTGGGGCTCGGCAGCCAAGAATGTTCCAGCCGCCCATGGCTCTGGGGCTCCGTGGCCCCGACCTGTGTCTGTCCACCTGGCCGTTGGTGGATTCACCAGCAGACATCAGTGTGTGCTTGCTGCAGTCCAGCGTGACCTTTGCCCTTTTCTGTGACTCCTTGGGACCATTTCCCCACCTGCCATTGCTGGGGTTGGGGGCTTCTTGTCAGGAGCTGGAGCTTTGGGACAGGAAGCCTGTGCTTGCTGGCCATCGGGCCCTCCTGCCCTTGGCCTCCCTCCTGCCCCTGGGCACTGGGACACTCCTCCCCAGCCTCTGGCAGAAGGCGACCCAGGCCACGCCCCTGTAGCGGCCAGGCACTCCCCACCTGCCTGTGTGTCACAACCCAGAGCAGGTGCTGCTGCTGGCCCCGAGGGCATCCTGGTCTGACCAGGGCCTGTCTCAGACCCTCCCAGGTTCCCCTTCATCACGGGCAGCCACGAGGGTGGAAAGTCTTGCTCAGGTCTCTGCCATGCGATGCCCAGGGACTCTGCCCAGAGCAACTGGTGTCCTGAGTGTGTTATTTCGGGACCTGGTAGGTGGTTCTTGGGAACCTGGGGTGGGCTTGGTCCATCTCACGAGGAGGTGGGAGACTCTGTGTTTGCACCAACTCCTGATGCCACAGGGGACAAGGAGAAGTGAGTCACTTCTGGCCGGCGTGGCTTTCCTGAGTGGCGTCCTTCAGCCCCTTGTGAGTGGGGTGTGTGATCCCCGGCTGCCGCTGGGGCCCCCGTCTGTGTCCTGGAGGTCTGGGTCTTGTCCTGGTCTTGTTTGTTGGCTATGGATCCAGCGCCAGCTTGCCTCCCTGTGGGGCTGCCCGAGCTGCAGTGACGCCAGACCCAGGTTTCTCCAGGACTGACAGGAACAGACGAATTAGTCATGTTTTCAGCCTTTCCCTTGTATTTGTTTAAAAATTTTTTTATTTATCTGTTTGAGAGGCAGAGTTACAGACAAGGAGGATGGGGAGAGATATCTTCCACCTGCTGGTTCACTCCCCAAATGGCTGCTAAGGCCAGGGCTGTGCCAGTACAAAGCCAGGAGCTTCTTCTGGGTCTCCTACATGGGTGCAGTGGCCCAAGAGTCTTTAGCATCCTCCGCTGCTCTCCCAGGAGCATTAGCAGGGAGCTGGATCAGAAGGCCAGCAGCCGGGGCATCAGCCAGCACCAGTATAGGCTGCCAGGGCTGTGCCTGTGCCACCTGCCCCACCTGAATCATTTTTGTAAGAGTTCTGAGTGGGTAGAGACAGACGGCGCAGGCCATCTGCTGAACTGCGGCAGGAGCCAGGAGCTGCAGAATCCCAAAGACATGGACCGTCCTCTGCTGCTTTCCCAGGCCGCTAGTGGGGGGCTGAACTGGAAGTGGAGCGGGCTGCCTGTGCTCATGTGGGATGCCAGCATCGGTAGCAGTGGCTTAACTGGCTGTGCCACAATGCCAGTCCTGGCCTCCCCTCTTAAAGCATCATTTACTTACTTAGCTTTTCCTTAAAAGCCTTTTGGTGCAGGTGCAAAAACCACTTAGCTACAAGCTAAAACTCAAATTGAGTTGTTTTTTTACGTAGTTGTTCAGCATTCCCTCGCCTTCCTGGTGTGCCCGCAGTTAATTTCAGAACAGACCGCATAGACCTGGTGACAAGTGGGAACAGGGCCTCCTCCCTGTGTCACCCCCTAAGGACAGCTCAGTCCCTGGAGTTAGGAAGCCTGATGTGCCGAGTGGCATACAGCTGAAACCCAAACATCCCGGGCTGCCAGGGCCTGGAGGCTGCGGATCGTGGAGGACGCAGCAAAGGAGGCCCAAGAAATTGGAGCCTTTCTGAGCTAAATCATAGAGCACCGTTTCTCCTTCTTGTTGTTCTGGTTTTTTTTTTCTTTTTTAAGATTTATTTATTTTTATTGGAAAGGCAGATTGACAGAGAGAAAGATCTTCCGTCTGCTGATTCACTTTCCAAGTGGCCACAACAGCTGGAGCTGAACTGATCCAAAGCCAGGAGCCAGGAGCTTCTTCCGATCTCCCATGTGGTGCAGGGTCCCAAGGCTTTGGGCCATCCTTAGCTGTCCGTCCTCCCAAGCACATTAGCAAGGAGCTGGATCAGAAGTGGACTTGATCTAGTACCCGTAAGGGATGCCGGCACTTCAGGCAGAGCAGGCCCCAGGGGACCTGTCCTATTGTAGGGCCAGGTTTGCAGCCTAGTGGCAGCAGCCCCTTGGAATGGCACATAGGGGGTGCTTGCAGGCATCCAGCCCTGTAGCCAAAGGCAGGAGGTGGGGCTTGGCAGCCAGGCTGCTCTCCTGTGGCGAGGTGCCGTATGCACTCACTTGCCCTGCGCACTCCAGCTTTAGCAGCTCCCCTCCAATCTCCGCTCCAAGGCTGGAATCTCGGCAGCCTCTTTAAGGAAGCTAGACCGGCTCAGCGTCGGGGGCCGGCAGCTGTGTCCTGGCCGCTTGCTGGGCGAGTCCCACGTGGTGGGGCCTGCTCTGCAGTAACAGACGGCAAACACTGCCTCTCGTAGGCGCTTCTGCAGGTCTGGTGGGTCATTTTGGGGTGGAGGGGAGTGGTGCAGTTCAGCACTTAGCAAAGCTGTCATTCAGACATTCAGAGATCTCTGAAGATCATGAACTGGAGCCATTTCGCTGCCCTCTGACACTGTTGGGTGACATGGCTGGGATGAAGTGCTTCGTGGGCGGCAGCCCCCAGCCTCTCAACAAGTCTATCCTGAATCTCGACTGTTGGGGACAGGGAGTGTAAAGTCCATGACTGCTGGCCCAGCTTCTCCCGTGGTGCCGGAGGGCAGGGCGATTTGTGCCAGGGATCTTAATAAGACATGCTGATTGGGGCGGCATGACGCCCGCCTGGCACAGGCCACAGTCCTGCGTCCGGGAGCCGTCCAGCAGCTGTCTCTCAATGAAGTTTCAGGAACTGGAGAGGAGGATTGGGAATGGGACTTGATGTGAGGACTGAACATTCCTGGATGGGGGCTTGGTGTAAGTACCGAATGTTCCTGGGTGGGAGCTCGGTTGGCTGTGCAACGCTGCGGGGCAAGACAGCGCATGTACCGCAGGCTGAGACATTATCCCGTGACGAAGCTGGTTTTCCGCCTTTGAGCAGTGGCAGGTGCGTGGAGTTCTGCCCAGAGCCATGGCTCATCTGCCTCTTGGAGCAGCAGAGGTCCGGTCCAGGGGGCGTTTGGTCAGGAATCCGGCTGCACCCAGAGGCCCCATGCTGCCACATCTGTGTCTGCCCCTGGCCGGGAGACCCGCAGGCAGTCCTAGCTCCTGCCCAGTGAGCAGACCTTCTGGGTCCCTTACTTACCATGTGGGGAGACGGGGACCCCAGCAGTCTGCCCACACTTTCAGGGTAAAAATCTAAAGAGAAGCCATTTGACCCAGAGCGTCCAGTCTTACCCTCCCGTGGCTTCCCTGCTGCACCTCCACTTGTTTGCGCCCCTCCTGTCCAGGGAAGCAGCTGCTTGGAAAGTGAGTGATGACACCATGGAGTTGTACATCCCAGGACATTGTATGGGGCTGTCACCCTCTAGGGAGGGACCCCAGCTTTCTTGCCATCAACCCTACCAGGGACACCTGCACCCCCTGGGATCACCATCAGGTATGCTGTCCTTCTCTGGAGAGACTGTCCATGCCTGTGGGCATCCGGCAGGGTGTGCCCAGAGGGCGCAAGTAGGGCAGCGTGAGGAGGGCCCTTCCCGGAATCACCTTTACTTACATACAGGCCAGGCTCCTGTCGTAACCCGTGTTGTAATAGTTGTGAGTAGCCCACAGAGCCTTCGTGGGTGATGGAGCAGGTGTCTGGGGTGGACGGTCTCTCGCACTTCTGCTGGCGTCATCTCACGCACTCGTCACGCCTGGTTGCCCGCAGTGCAGCCAGGGCCCTGTGCTTTGAGTTTGTTCCTCCTTTTGGCTGGCTGAGCCTGAGGGTGCTGGGGCAGAGAAGGAGCGAGGAACCTGGACAGGTGCAGGCACCAAGGTCAGCACCTGTGGACAGTGACTGTGTGATGTGGAGAGAGGGGCCCTGTGCCTGGGATCTTCCTCCAGGGGACAGGTGATGCCAGGTTGTGCCCAAACTAGGGATCTTCTTATGGAATGCCTGGGCAGCCCTCAGGATGGTCAGGCCCGTCCCAAGGAGGAGGAGACATGCGCAGGGGCAGCTGTTCTGGGTGCAAACCTGGGTCTGACACCCAGTCAGCAGTGACTCAGGGTGCTCAGGTGGCACCCGTAGGCCCCGTGGGTGCAGCCTCTGTAGCAGCCTGCCCAGATAGACACTGACTTCACGCTAATCCGGGATGAAGGTGGGCACAGGGGCACCTTTACGGCTGTGCAGGAGCCCTCAGGGCATCTGACCAAATCCAGGTGCTGTGGGGGCTCCCTGGCTCCATCAGAACTGGGGGTTGAGGCGGTGCTGGTGGGGAGCCTCTATGCAGCGATGTGTCACCACCCTGTCGGAGGCCCCAGACCTCCCGGGTCTGCTGTTGGCACTCCGCTTCTCACCTCCCAGGCTGGGACAGGCAACGCTGCATCCCTGCTTGAGACTGGCAAATCCCGAGAAGCCTGTGGGCATTGCCATCCTCTTGTGGGAAGATTCCTCATGCCAGCTCCATGAGTGTCGGGGAGGATGGTGCCCAGTCCCTCCCTCAGCTCGGCCAGAGGGGCCGGTGGGGATTGTGGGGGCAGGAGCTTCTCCGTGGATGTGCAAGGCATGGGGCCCCAGGAGAGCGTCTTAGTCTCCTGTGGTCTGTCAGGCTGACGGGCCTGTAATATTGCAGAGAGGAGTGGTGACCACATTGTCCCCTGGGTTGGCATGGCGGCTGCCTGCACAGATTATACCTCACACAGAGGACCTGTATTCTAGTTTTCATTTCCTCATCTTGGCTAGAGAAGTCCTTTGTTCATTTGTTCATTTGTTCATTCATTCATCCTGACTGTGGTTGTGCCAGATATGCACAGGGCAGGTAAGACGGCTGGGCACAGACCCTGGCACTGTGCCCCACACAGCCCCGGCTCAAGCTGGTCAGGCACTGAGCACTTCCTGGTCACTGAGCGGGGCCGGGAGCCCTCCGCCAGCTGGGCTCCTGCCCTGGCGCCTGGTGAGAAAGTCGCTTTGTTCAGTGACATTGGCAAGAAGCAGCTAGTGCTGTGTCCAAGCAGGATGTGGTTTGGGCAGCTCCCAGCTGCCCCCAGTCAACCATCGCCACCTTCTGTCACCCCCTGGACATGCGGGTGCTTCGTGGTCTCGGAGGGTGACATGACCGAGTGGGCAGGCAGTCAGGGAGCCCTGAGTAGGGTCTGTCCCCAGGAGCTGGCCAGTCCTCCCTAAGGACCTGCCTCGTTCTGCAGGTAGAGCTCAAGGCCTGAGTATGGCACAGTAGGGAGGGACAGGGTCTCCTATAGTGGCCAGAAGAGCTTGCATGATATGTCCCAGAGCTTGACGGCTGCCCTGAGGAACCCTGAATAAGAAGCCTCTTCTTGCCCAGCTCAGCCACCCCTCAGAAACCGTGTGGTCAGGTGTGACACCACACTGAGTAGCCAACGTGTTCTCCGAAGCCTGCCTAGGTTGCCTGACTGTGTCCCAGACGTGCCTTGACTGCGCCTGTGTGTGAAGGGCTTCTGAAAGCTCATGCAGCCTGCGTGGTGCAACAAAACACAATGCACACGCCCCAATTTTGTGTTTGCACCCAAACCAACTTTTCATTCCATTTCCCACAAACCTCTCAGAGACCCCTTGTGTGGCCATGGTTGGTCCGCCTTGGCCTCCCCTTGGCTTTCCCGTGCACGTCCATGCCCTGGCTCACTCACAGCATGGCTCTTGGGGACCACGGTCCTGGGCCATGGCTCCAGGTCTTGCT
Organism: Ochotona princeps; assembly: GCF_030435755.1. Classification (NCBI taxonomy): domain Eukaryota; kingdom Metazoa; phylum Chordata; class Mammalia; order Lagomorpha; family Ochotonidae; genus Ochotona; species Ochotona princeps. The sequence continues at coordinate 104,835,713 of NC_080836.1, forward strand.
CAGCCATAGTGTGGCTCTCAGGGACCACCGGCGGCTCACAGTCCTGGGCTGTGGCTCCAGCTCTGGCTTCACATCCCCCTGCAGGGTTCAGGGTCAACCCTTTTCTGCTTCAGTTGTGGGACAGGAGCTAGATGATGCTCTGTGTCCCGTGCGGCCTGAAGATCTTCCTCGTGGCTCTGCCGTATCTTTCTTGCTGACCTGTCGGAGTTCTTGGGGTTTTCTGGAACCTAGCCCTTTCTTTATATCGTGACCTCTGCTTCCCAGAAGGTTCTCCCGTCGGATGTGGCATGTGCCGAGTCCTTCCTTCCCAAGGCGTGGCTTGTGGGATTCCATCTCTGAGGCCATCCCAGCTCTGGACTTGGGAGCCCCCGTCTCATCCCAGGGCTGTGGACACGGCTCCTGTTTGTGGTGGAGGCCTGCCTGGCACTTCCCCGAGTGGAGCCTGCCCCGTGGCCGCTGTGGTGCCCGCTACAGCCTGGAACTGCTTTCCTGACACAGTGGTGCCGGCAGCCCCTCGTCACTTTGGAGCCCATCCAGCCATGAGTCAGCATGAGACCGAGAGCCCAGGGGCCACCTCCTTGGAGATGGCTGCTCCCTTGCAAAGGAATGTGGGAGTGGGCTGGGTCCGGGAGCTTCTCTGGGGCGCACATTCCTGGAGAAAGTTAAAGTTAGCCAGCCCCGTAGCATTTCCTGCCACTGAGTTACAGCTGGCTTGTTTGCACAAGGATTCTCCGTCCTGTCCTGGGTGAGGTCATGGTTTTCTGGATGGAGGTGAGCTGTTTCCATGGCAACCTTTGTTGGGGACTCACTGTTGTGTCCTAGGAGTCCTCCCCGATGACCCAGGATGGGAAGTGTTACCCAAACAAGCCCTTCGCAGAGTGAGCAGGTTTTTGTGGCGTTTCTATTTACTTTTTTTGGAAAGCAGCTTTTTTTTTTTTTTTTTCCCAGAAAGCACAGAGCGTGTCTCCTTGCCGTTTTACCTCTGCAACTGGGCCGGCACCTCCTGCCTGGTCACCTGCCGTCGGTTTTCCTGAGGTTGGGCTTGGCTGGGCTTCTTGGAATGCCCCGGGACGGGCACAGCAAGCGCCGGACTCCCGGCACCTCTGGAGGTTGGGGCACGTGGACACTAAAACATTGTTTTGTGTGTTTCTGAAATTCACACTGCCAGTGCCCTCAGTTTTGCCCTTGGGCTCCGCTTTGCCCTGCTGCGTCTCGGTCTCCCAGGGTGGGCATGGCCTGCCCCTGGTCCAGGCTGAAGGGCAGTGTGCACTTATCATCACTGGCGCTGTGTCCTTAATGTGCTCAGGAGTGCTCAGGAGCCCAGCGCGGACAGCCTGTCCAGCAGGTGTGGCTCGTACATGCCACAATTGGGGTTCGGGCCCTGGGTCTGCGGAGCCGGAGGACGTAGGAGAAGCATAACCATGGACCCTCTAGAACCTTCCTGCAGGGAGGAGGCCGCGAGGGCCTGGCTGTGGATGGGAGGGGCACAAAGGCTTTGCCTCCTTTGTGGGGCACATGCTGTGGTGCCAAAAGACGGATAGAGTGGTGGGTGCTGCAGTGAGCGGGGCAGGAAAGCTGTGTGGTTACTGACAGGCCCCAGGCCCCGGAAGCGCTGTCTTCTGCATAGAGGGGCTTCACAGCGGTGAAGGACTCGGGATCCTGAGATGGTGGGCCCACCCGAGAGGGGCAGCATGGGGGCAGCTTTGCTTCGTTTTTGAGGAAGCCAAGAGGGGTCTCTCAGACTACACCACCTGTTCAATGGTGGTGCTGCTGTGAGCTGACCACTTCCTGTGAGTGATCTAACCACTTCCACTAGTGACCCCACCACTTCCTGCCTGCATGCTAACCGCCTCCACTAGTGTCCTAACCACCTTCACTAGGGACCTAACCATCTCCACTAGTGATCTAACCACTTCCTGCTACTGAGACCCCAAACAGCCCCTGGCTCCCACCGTGGCCGGCTGAACCTCGGGAATCGCTGGCCCTGGCCTTGGCTCCTCCTTCCTCCCCCGCGGGCCATTCAGGCACGAGAGGGTAGCGTAAGAACAGGCACCCACCACACCTTCATGGCTGGTGCTCACTTGGCCCTGAAGGACCGGAGACTGGTTGCCCACTAGATTGCTCCACAGACCCTCACTCAGCCTCCCCCCACAGAGGGAGCAGCAGGTGGAAGAGTAAGACAGGCTTAGAGGTGGAAGAGGCGTGGCCGCCACATATTCCCCTGTGCCCCGGGGGTGGTGGGCTCGCCGAGGGAGCAGCCTGGGGTTGGCCAGCCTAGCTCCGAGACTGGGGCCGACGGGTTGCTGTCACCCCACACGGTGTCACGTCAAGATCAGCAAGTGTCCCCTTAGTTTTTTGGAGATTCGTTTATTTGAAAGGCAAACTTAAGGAGAGGAGGGTGAGACACACAGAGAGAAGAGAGAGATCTTCCGGATGCTGGTGCTTTCCCCGAATGGCCACAACGACTGGACTGGTCCCGGAGCTTGGAGCTTCATCTAGGACTCCCATGTGGAGGCAGGGCCCAAGGCTCTGGGCCATCCTCCACTGCTCTCCCAGGCATATTGGAGGGAGCTGGTTTGGAAGTGGAACAGCTGGGACGTGAACCAGTGCCCGCATGGGATGCCAGCACTGCAGGAGCAGCTTTAGCTGTTACACCTCAGCGCCAGCCCCGCAAATGCCTCTTTTTCTAGATAAGATATTCCTGGCTTTCGGGGCTGCCTGGCTTGCTGGGTAACACGATCATCCCAGCAAGGGGTTGGAGACCGAGGACTTCTGGGGAAGCAAGAGCAGTGTGCTTCAGGCTTTGTTCAGGTTTCCAGCCCGACGTGTCTTCACGGTGATGACATGCAAGCCCCTGGTGCTTTTGTGAGCTAAGACTGCTCCTTGCCACACAGCCCCGACCCCAGTGGGCATTCCTGCAGCACAGCAGCAGGTATGAGCCCCCAGCTGCCCCTTGGCGGCTCTTGGCTGGAAAGGACTCAGAGCTCCCCAGGGAGTCCAGCTTGGGTGGCTGCAGTGTCTTCTTCGCTCCCTGGCTTCCTATGGTGGCTAAGGGCAGAGAGCGACACCTGGGGAAGATCGGACTGCACAGGGTCAGATGGCTGGGCTGCCCTGCCAGCGGTGTCGCCCGGTCAGTGACAGCTCTGTGTGCAGCTGAAGGGAGGTGCCCAGCACCACAGCACTGGCTGTCCTGGTGACACACACAAGAGGCTCTTGCCCGTCCTGCCCCATCCTGGCAAAAGCAGGCAGGTCCAGGTGGCCTGTGGTGGTAGCACGCAGCAGGGCCAGCCTAGGAGTCAGCAGGGACACCTGACGTAGGCTCCCCCTGGCTTCCAGGGACTGGGCGGGTTTATGGTCTGTGCTGGACGCAGTAGAGCAGGAAGGAAGTGCAGTGTAGGAGCCCGGTCTTGGAGACATCCTGTCCCCTTGCAGCCTTTTTGTCTTTGGGTTGTTTGCTTTGGGCTTGGCTGCTGACCAAGGTCGTGGGGGCTGGCTTGCGGGCGCATTGGGCTCAGAGCACAACCTTTTTTTTCAGCTTTCAAGCTCGCAGGTGAACAGCTGAAACCCCTACTGGCCAGGCTTTGCTCTTCTGCTGAGCATGTGCCCTGTTGCCCACCATCACGCCGCCTCCCCCGGCCCAGAACAGGTGTTAGAAACAGCCGAGTATGTTCCCGGCGCAGGCGTCCCAAACCCATGGTTCCCAGGGTGTGTCCAGAAAACCGCGGAAGCCTGGTGGCGTATAGGGGCGTGGTCTTAAAGTGTTGGCATTGGAGGGACCAGTGCCTGCCACTCTGAGCCTTTTGTTTATGTAAATGAGGAGCTTCCAGCACCACCAGCTAAAGCAGAAACCCCAAGGAGGAGGAGAAAGGCTCCTGGGGCTCAGGGGGAGGGGGTGGGACAGGTGTGTATGTGGCAGAGGGAGAAGGGGCAGGCTCAGAGCCTCCACCTCTGTCACTGCTCTGCTAGGGGAGTGTTTGGGGTAGGCAGCCCTGCGATGTTAACTTGACCACCCTCGTTCCTCTCCCAGGACCCTGAGAAGATCCACAGCTCAGCAGCTCAGAGAAGCGTGTGGTACTGGTGCTTAGTATCCCCGTGTGTGCTTAGTGCTTCTCACAGGGTGAGTCAGGACAGGGTGGTACTTTTCATGTTCTCCATAAAATTTGAATTTCTGTATGAGATGTATTGTCCTGAAAGGCAGAGTTGCAGAGATAGAAATTGGCCACCACCTAGTTCATTCTCTGCCTGGTCAAACAGCAGCTAGGGCTGGGCCAAGCTGAAGCCAGGAGCCAGGAACTCCATGGAGATCTCCCACTTTGGTGGCAGGGGCCCAGGTGCGTGAGCAGCGAGCTGGATCAGAAGCAGCCAGGACTCGGACCTGTGGCCATGTGGAATGCTGGGATCGCAGGCAGCAGGTTGCCTGGCTTTGCCACAGTGCCAGCCCCGAATTCTTTTGTGGTTCTAGAAGTGAGTGTGCCAGTCCTGGCTGTGCGTAGGAAGCTGTAGGAGCAGTGAGACTGCGGACGGGGCTCGCCCCGCACCTGCCCAGGTGATGGCTGTCACGTTTTTGTTGATAGCTTGAACTGCGTCGATAGGATGACTGTAAAGGCACTGCTGACCAGCCAGTTTTCTCAGTTGCCTGTTCTAGAATGGAATGGTGGCCCCCCTCCAGACAGCCGAAAGCCTGGGCTGTGTTTGCAGCCAGGCTCAGGCGTGCAGTGCGGTCAGGGAGGTGCCCTGCAGCCCGCATCTGAGGATGGAGCCAGCCCAGGGTGAAGGAGAGCTCTGCCATCTCCCTTCCTGCCCACACCTCCCCATTTTTGCCCTCGCCTGCTCCTGCTGTCCCAGCTCCACTCTTGGCCAATACGCCTGGCGCCCAGCCACGCATGCTGTGAGTGAATGCCCACTTCCCTCTGCCCTGAGCCAGGGGCCGCTGCTTTGGCTGGGACGGTCAGTAGATGTTTCTGGGTGTGTGGACCCTAACGGCCCTGTCTTTGCAGCTGTGTTGTGGCAGCACAAAGATGTCCTGAACTGTTTCAGCAGGTGCCGCGTCCTGAATGTCCTACAGCTTCTGCCCTTCCACCCTGTCCCCAGCTATTTACAAATACGAAAACAGCAGCTGGCAGGCACCGTGGTGCAGCAGACAGGGCCACCACGTGCAGCACCGACATCCCTTAGGGGCGGATTTGCGTCCTGGCTGCTCACTTCCACTGCAGCTCTCTGCCGCTCCCTCTGTAACTCCACCTTGCACATAAATAAATCAGTCTTTAACAACAACAAAAATATGAACGTCCAAGAAACAGTTGTGGGGTCTAGGCAGGGACCTGCCTCCCACTCCGATGGGGAGCCTTTGGTGGACAGGGGCTGGCACCTGCTCGGACTCCCCTGGAGGCTGCGGCCAGCAGCCTGGAGGAGTCTAGGAGCCTCAGAGCTGCTAGGGCACGGGGACGATGTTGCCTGCTTCCCTGCACCTTGTCCCTTGGGCAGCCGCAGCCGTAGGCAGGATGGTGTGGCACTGTGGGTCCTCCCTCGTGCTCCCTTTGTGACAGACTTGGATGTGGGGAGGCCCAGGGTGGGGATCCCCGACCCTGATGGAGGCGTCAGGGGCTAAGGAGCTCTGGGTTCTCAGGGCTGCCAGGCGTGTGACTTTGAGGAAGGACCCGAGACTCGGGAATGGAAAGCAGACGTGTGGTCAGCGAGAGACTGGGAACGTTTCTGCCACACCCACCCCTCCGTGGCCACCCCCAGCTCCCTCCTGCCCCCAGGCCTTGGTCACTGCGGCATGACAGAGTCCCCCACTGCATGTGGTGGCGTTGTTGCCACTGTGGTGAGCCTGGTGTGCGGCCTTCCCCTTCCAGGTCTGGGCGCCCCTCGCACCGCTCGCCACCTCCTGGGGGTCAGACTCTTTCATCCCATTTACGAATGTGCTTTGTCATTTCCTGTGTCCTTTCTCATAGTGTCTATTTCTTAAAAGATTTCACTTTTGTGTTTATTTGAAAGACCAAGTGACAGAGAGGGAGGGAGACAGATCTTCCATCCACTGGTTCACGCCTCACGTTCCTAAAACTGCCAGGACTGAGCTAGGCTGAAGCCGGGGAGCATGGCACTCCACCTGGGTCTCTCGCATGAGTGGCAGGGGCCCCAGGACTTCCCCTGCCCTCCACTGGCTTCCCAGGAGCATGCACAGGGAGCTGGATTGAAAGCAGAGCACGCAGCGCTTGAACTGGGATGCAGGCAGCCCAGGTGCCGTGGTGCTGGGCCCTGGTGGAGGTCATCAACTTATGAAGCTTTTCGTTGATCTTTGTGACTTGGGTAGCTTCTGTAGGTTCGCGCTCTCTGGAGATGAGCCAAACACGGCCCCTGCACAAGAAAGTTTGGTGTGGAAAGTTTGAAACCTGTGCGTTACTTTCAGCGTGCGCTCTGTGAACGTGTGACGGCCCTCTTGTGTGCCCGCCCTGTGTCCCCTCAACACCCGCCTGTCCATCTAGAAGTCTTGGATCCGCATGGGAACCTGGGGCTGCTGTCCACGCATCACCCTTGTCCCCTTGGGTACTGGCCATGCTTGTTTTAATTGCATGTCATGTATGTTAAGCCGTCCCTCGGTGTCTGTCTTGAGTAAGGGTCTTGCGGACAGAGTGGCCTTGACATAGGGGGGCTGTGGCAGGTGAGGTGTGCCCCGTCCATCACAGCTTGGCCTTGAAGTCCCTCGGAAGGCTGGAGTGTCATCCTGGTGGCTGTCCTGGGAGGGGGTGGGCATGGCTGGGTGTGGCAGGATGGCTCGCTGGTGTCCACTGCCTTGGCTAGCCCAGATAGGGCTCGCAGTGAAGGTCAGGCCATGGCCAGGTGACGGCGTCCACCGCTGTACCTGCCTTGCACATGTACTTTGGAGCCTGACCGCTGCTCAGGGGTGAGCCTCGTTTCTGCCCGGCCATCGGGTGTGTATCGCTGCGTTCCCAGGTCATGCTCGGCACGGCCACTGGGCTCTAGAGGGAACATGGGCGGGGTTTCCAGCTGAAGGAAACTGTCTCACACAATAGCCTCTTCCCGTCATGGCAGGCAGAGGGGGACCTGGGAGACATCTCCAAGGTGGGGAATGCAGAGGTGGTGTTTCGAACCAGTTGCTGTGCCTGGAACTGCTTTGTGGCGGAAGCCCCTTACGTTACAGATGAGCCACAGGAAGGAGAAGTAGCTTCCAGAAGTTTCCAGAAGCTTCTGACCTTACAGAAGCCCTGCAAGCAGCCTCTTGGCCTTCTCATACCCTGAGCCCAGTGTCACCAGCTTGGAAAGGCTGTCTGTAGGGGGCAGTTCAGTGCTGGCCCCGGAATGTTCCCAGAGCAACGCTTCCTTTCAGCGGATTGTCATGGAATCCCTGGTCTGTGGCCACCTACAGAAAGTTCTGGCTCCACTGGGAAACCGGATGGGCAGCTCACTGCCCTTTGTGTCTGCACAAAGGGGTTTTCTTCTGATGTGACAGTGCCACCCAGGGAGGGCCTGGGTCACAGGTGGCCCCAGGCTGGGCTGCAGGGGGACAGTGGCAGAAAATGCCAGGAGGTGGCGTGGGCTGGCATCCACGGGGCAGGGTGGAGTGAGGTTGTCTTGGCTGTTGTTGGTCTGCTCCCCTGGCAGGCAGCAAGCGGCTGCCCTCAGTCCCTGGCTACTTTGTTTAGGAAGAGCAAGCCCAGGTGGATAGATGACCCCGGGAGGTGGGGAGGGCTGTGTGTGAGGTAGGCCAGCTTCCTTTGTCGGGTGGGTCCCTCAGGGGTTTTCTGTACGCCTGGGGGGTGGGCAGGGAAGTAGACTGTCCCTGGGTCGGCATCCCAGCCACCTCCCCTCTACGGGGTTTTCCAGCATCAGCCTGAGCACTGAGATGGACAGAAGGGTCAGAATGCAGAGGTGAGGAACTCCACCAGCCCTGGGTTGGCTTCAAGTTCTTGGCTCAGGAAGTGGCCACCAGCAGCGCTTTGCCTTATAAGTGCAGCCTCTGGCCGGGGAGGAGGCTGTTTGGGTTGCTATGAAATCCACCCAAAGACACCCACATTCCTCGCATTCCTCTGGCCTGGCATCTCCAGCCAGCAGCCTACAGGGCTTCCGAAGTCAGCCTCCTAGTTCCTTCCAGATAAACCCACAGATACTGGTGGGTTGAGCAACCCTCTGCTTCCACCCATGTGCTCTCGCCCCTCTGGTCTTCGGGGTACAGCATGGCCAGAGCAGACCCCATCCTGAGCAGACTGGTGCAGGGAGATGTACCTGGCTTGGGGGTGAGGCCTGTCTCCAGCCCCCAGGTGCCTGGCTGACTTTGATGCAGTTTGCCTTTCCTGGTGCTGGGCCAGCTGTGTCTGGGGAGAGGAGACGGAGGTGGTAAGGGGCTGTGCCCCCTGGAGATGAGCCAAGGGGGTGCCTGGTCACCTCCGTCTGGGGCAGATAGGGCCTCCCACCTTGGCTTGCCTTGAATGCAGCAGGTTCTTGAACCTGTTGTTCATGATGGTATTGGGACGGTCCGTGGGTGGTCACCAGTGTTGGTCAGCGTTTGTGGCTTGGCGCCTGAAGCATGAGCGTAGTGCTGGAGCCTCCGGACCCGAGGCAGCTGTGAAGGAGGAGCGTCCTGCCCCGGAGTGCCACTGCTGAGTGACTTACACGTGGTTCCTGCAGCAGCAGTTAGCTCTGTCAGCCTGCTCCTGACCCTCCGTGGTCGCCCTCGGAGTGGTCTCCTCTGACACCCTCGGGTGTTGCCACTGCAATCAGTAGACCCAGTGATGGGGCAGACGTGACCCCTGACTCGGATCTCTTAGGAGTGACGGAACCAAGGCATCGGTGGAACGCAGCCAGGTACCTGCCAGCAAGGTCTGGGATCAAGCTGCAGGCCAGGAGTCCGAGGCTTGAGAAAGCCCATGATCCCCTGGTGGCCGTGAGTGCCTGCCCCTTTCACAGACCAAAACGAGGACCAAGTCCAAGTTTGAGTTCCAAGGCATATTAATCAGCGGCCAACTGATATCTGGTCAGCCTGTGTCTCCGCACTCCTCCCTGCTGCCCCCAGGCACCTGGCAGGGGGGCATGGACCTAACTTTCCTGCCAGGTGCCGGATGGTAGAGAGGCGCCCAGACTGCAGAGATGAGCCACAGAGAAGTCAAAGTTATGGCTTTCTTGTCTGTTTTTAATCGTGCATTTGTTTGAAAGGCCGGGTTTCAGCTAAGGGAACAGGTTAGGATGGTCTCTAAAGGGAAGGCTGTGAGGCCCCCACCTGCCCAGTTACTCACAGGTCCTTGCTTTGATTTGGGCTCAGCCTGCAGGGCCAGGCTCTCTAGGCTGTCCTGATTATGCTTGAGTCTCTCTCGGCCCCAACGTGTGATCCTCTGACATCCACCTGGCCGTTATGGAGTGTGCGGGTCAGTGGCCATGAATGCATGCCCCACCTCTTGGTTCTGACAGCTGAGGCACAGCCCGCACTCTGGCATGCTCCATGATTTCCTGCTCCCACTCCCCGCATCCTGGTTAGTAGAGTCTCAAAGCTGTGTGTGACTTTCCAGTGACCTTGGAGCCAAGTTGCTTGGGCTGTCTCAGCCAGGTGGCCTGCAGGCTGTGCTTACAGGTGCTTTCAGTGGGTGTATGGGGTCCCTGGAAGGAACCCCCAGGCTGTGCTGGGGCAGAACGTGGCGCTCTGCCCAGGACTCTCAGAATCTTGATGTTAAAATGCCCGTGAGGCCCCTCGTGCCTCAGTGATGAACCACTGCAGGCAGGGGCTTTGGTCTCTAACCCAGCAAACATTGTTGGCATATCAGAGATAAGGACAGGAGCCCATTCGGGTGGGGTCAGGAGCCTGCAGGGTCCAGCTGCAGCCTGCTCCAGCAGGGCATGGCCGGCTTCTCCATGAGCGGGCGAGTCTCCTGGCTTGGCTCCCTGTCGGTGGGAATGGAGCTGGGGGAGTTCCAGAGCTTGTTAGAGGCCAGAAGGAATCAGCGTGCACTTGGATGATCCCAATAGGAAAATTGGGAGGAGGTATGGGAGACTGTTGGAAGAGACGGGGCCCAAGGGTGTAGGAAATAGTTGGGAAGACGCAGCACGCAGGCGCCGCAGCCCTGGGGACCCTCCCAGCCCCTCATCCATGCCTCTGGCCCTGTCCCCTGTCATCCAGGCCCTGCCGCTCACCCAGGAAAGGCTACTCGCCAGTGCGTGGTAGGGCTCTGCAGGATCTGCCCTCGGCTGCCACTTCAGCATTCAGGAATCAGAGACAGGCCAGCTCGCTCTCCCCCACCCCCTGCCAACTCAGGCCCCGGCCTTGTTTGGCCCCCTACACTGCACCTGTTGCTTCTCCGTCGGGGAGGGGACGGGAAGTGGGGCTGCGGCTGGGCCAAGGAGTGCCAGAGGTAGCTGGCACGCTCCTTCCTTCCTTGCCTTTCTCCTTCCTTCTTCCTGTCTTTGCCACTGCCCTGGCACCCCAAGCCAACCATTTAGCTTTTCCAGGTCTCATCTGCTCACATGCTTCCTGGCGCTCGGGACCGCCATTGTGTGGCCTCTCTGCAGACATGCTATTGGGCTGGCACCTGACCACTCAGTCCCACCACTTTTCTAAGGCTGCCCTTGGGGTCCCAGTGGTCACGGGAGGGATTGGCAGCCACTGGGCAGAGCCCCTGTTCCCTGAGGGCAAGTAGGGGCCTCCTTGGTCTAGCTCCCTGGTCTGGGTGCCAGGCTGCCATGCTTGCCAACTTTGGGTAGAGGCAGGTCCTGGAGCCCTGTGTGTGTACCCAGGGATTCTTTTTGCTCTCACCTGGAGCCAAGGTGAGCGCTTGGCAGAGGCTGAGGCTTGACCGTGTTCACTGTCGGGACCCACTCTGTGCCCGACCCCCAGGTCCGCCTGGTGCAGGTGCTGCCTGGTCCTGCCTTGGGGGACCCCTGGCAGCTTCCACATCCCCTCCCAGTGCAGACTGCTATCTGTGGACACAGCTTACTGCCTCCCTTCCTCATTAGCCATCTTGCCTGGATGCTGCTCGTGTGGCGCTGTGCGTCTGCTGTCAGTCGATGGACCAGCTCATCTTGAGAGGCTGTGGGCTGGCAGGGTGTCCTGCACAGGGCCCCACAGACCTGGCCTGTACGCTGGTCTGGTGGGCACAGCCGTTACTGGCCCCAGAACATGTGTGTCCATCCAGGGCTGGCCACCACCCAGCTCAGCGGTCTTCCCTTGCTGTGAACAGACGTCGCATGCAGAGTGGGTTTTCCTGCGCCTGTTTCAGATTTCTGGTGCCTTTGTTCCAGTTAACTCCTGCAGCCCTGGCCTGGACGCAGTGCTAAGCAAAGCTCGGGAACCTGGAGACAAGCTACAAGAGCTGGGGTGGGAGCCCACACTGGGCAGTTGGCCCACAGGTCCCGGCCATCCCGACGAAAACAGGGCAGGACTCTCCTTTCCTTTTTATCTTTCACTTTGTTTGCTTTTGTTAAGTCGGGGTGTTACTGTTGACTTGTCTTCGAAGATCTGTTGAACTTGAACTAACATCTAGAAACCGCAAGTGCACTCTACATGGCCCGTGGCAGCCCAGGGTTCAAGTCCTGGCAGTCCTGGGGTCACCGTGGTCATGTGACAGGCAGGGGGGTCCTTGCTGACTCTTAGGGCTCCTCCATGTTGGGGGGGCAGATTTTCCTGGGGCCTCTGGAAAGGGACCATTGAGTGGCTCCCAACACTGGGCACGTTTCTTTCCCCAGGCTGTGGTTCTAGGGCTGTGGTCAGATTTGGCTGGAAGGAAGGTGGGGAGCAAGAGATGCCTGGGCCGTCACTTGAAGGACTCCTGGGGGCTAGTTGCCCAGGTTGCCAGAGGGGTTTGCTGTTTAGCAAAGCTCCTGCAGCTTTGTCTTGCCTTAGCTTCCCAAGGACAGGTGGGTGGAGCCTGCACCAGCCTCTGCGTACAGGTGTGTGAGTCAAGGAACTCATGTCAGAAGCTGAGCAGGAGTCATCCGTCTGTACACAGAATCCCCAGAGCACGCAGACTGGGCCCCGGCCAGGGTCAGTGGGGGCAGGAGACCAGAGCGGCCCGCTGTAGTGGAATCCGGACAGGAATGCTGGCACAGCACCCATCCCTCTGTCTTTGATCTCCTGGTAACTTGAACCTGGCCTCCATCTGCTAGGGTGGGGAGGCCAGCCTGTATGTCACTCACTCCAGAAGCTCTTGCCCAACACCAGGTCTCTGTAGAAATTCCTCAGATGCGTGGGCTTTCCAAGCTCTCTTTGAACTTCATACTTCCGCCGCCCGCAGACAGACAGGCGGGTGTGGTCAGCCCTGGGCCCATCCTGTTTTGGTCCTTCCTTAAGCGCAGTCTGGGAAGCAGCACCCAGGATGAAGCCAGGGTCTGACCCTCAGAGGCTCCGGGTGGACATGGAGGGCAGGGTGCCCAGTGAATGAGACATGCAGAGACCAGGACACTGGGGGTGCGGTGGTCAGTGTGGCCCTCCTGGCTGGGTGGCGAGGCCAGGCTGCACGGGGGCAGCGGGAGAGTGCTCAGTGGGAGGAGCTGCTGTCCATGATCGTCGGTGGAGCAGCGGGTTCTTTTCCTTGGGCGTCTTTTCCTCACTGTCCTGTGTGTTCCGGGGTGGCAGGGCAGCTTGTCCTCTGCGGCTGGACAGCTGTGTGTGCCTACCCACAGCTCCGTGTCCATGGGGCCTCCAGGGGCTTGGCTCATGATTCCCATGTGAAGAGCTGAACCTGCATGATTGACAAGGGGCTAGAGGTCAAGGCTGTGTGGCGACAGCCTCTACCTTCTCTGGGTAGATTTCAGTGTTAGAATATCATGGTCCATAGCAGGTGTCTGAACCTTGTAACTCAGCACAGTGTCCTGGGTCACACAGGCCGTGCTGGGTGTCAAGATTCTGTCCCCTTGGGGGCTGCATCACTCCTACTCTGCCAGTCGTACATTCGTGGGCACTTGGGTCCCCTGTGCAGTCAGAGCTCTAGCCTGATTTCTAAGTTCTCTGAGAGCCTTCCCAGCCTTTAACCCCACTCTGTTGCCCCACCCCACCATGCCTGTCCCCAAGAGCCACAAGTGACCGTCACACAGGGGACTGTCCCTCTGCAGGTTCACCTGTGCTAACACGGGGCTAACCCAGACCCAGGCCAGCAGGAGGCCAGACACAGCTCCCTATCTGGTGGCTCCCTATCTGGAGGCTTCCTGGGCCTCCCGCCCGGCCTTGCCCAGCTAAGTGTCCACCTGCCTTGACTTTCTCAGGGCCTTGCTGGCCTGACCTTTGGTGACTCATCTTTTTGCGGACCCCGTGGGGAACGGCCTGAACCCTTCCAGGCCTGAAGGTTAAGGCGCCTTCTAACAAGGAGTAGAGGGACCAGGAGGAGAGGCAGGAAGTGGGCATCCCGAAGCGCTGCATGGTGGGCTACCACACTCGCCGTACGGGGCTGTATTCCGGAGGAGGTTGGGGCCTCAGTGGGTGGAGAGAGACCTGGCCCCTGCAGCTGTCAGGCCCCAGCCCTCTGGCTCCAGCCGCTAACCCTGGGCTGTGGTGGAGTGGCCTTAGAGTGGAGCCGCTGTGAACTTAGCCAGTGGAAGGACAGGCGGGAGGCAGGGCCAGCCAGGCAGCCCCCACTCCCCCCGTTGTCCCAGCCAGGCCCTGTTTGGGTTTCTTGGCTTGCTGTCCTCTGCCTTTGGGGTGGAGTGGCTGTGTTTGAGAAATCCCAGGGGCGGTGTGCTTACTGCCTGGGGGTGGATCAGAGACCTTACACCTGTGATGGCTCTCAGGGTGCAGATATCCCCCCACACACTTGGCTTTGCTGCCAGGCCCAGCCCTGACCAGGAATGTTGGAAGGTGCTGCTGTTGCTGCCCCCGGGGGCTCCAGCTCTGCTCTGGGTGCAGAGGGCGGGAAGGGACAGATAGCCCAGGTGAATGTCAGGTGCCCTTGGTCACACTGGCTCCGACCACTGCTCTGTTGTTGCTGAAGATGCCTGGGAAGCATTTGGCACATGGCTGGCCTTAGCTGCGGGTGTCATCTCCTGTGAGAATCTCAGGGGTGGCCATTTCACCCGGGTGGGGGGGGGTTGGACCCAAGCCTGGGAGCTGGGGGAGTGGGGCACGGGGGCAGTGTCAGATGAGTGGCCAAAGCAAGGCAGGGCTGGCGGGGACATTGCTGCCCGGGGATGGGCCAGGCAGGGTCCCAGGTCAAGCATGTCCTCTGCTTTTGTGAATGAAGTTGATTGACACCCAGCTGCGCCCACACAAGCTCTCAGGCTGCTTCTGTGCTGTGAAGGCAGCATTGTTGAGTGGCTGCCCTGGGAGCAAAGGGCCCCCCAAGTCTAGAAAGTTCACTGGCCCTGGACAGCTCTGCCCCAGCCCCAGCCCGGGGACAGTTTGTTAGTCACCACAAGGGCTGGTTGGTTGCTGCTGACACGTGCTGGGTGGAGAGCCTGAAGGCTGTCCCCCACCCCCAGGTTCCAATGAAAAACAATAAATGTGCAGCCCAAGAGGTCCGAGGGGCTGAGGTTGGGCTATGCTTCCCACTGCTAGGGGACTGGCTGCTGCACTGACTTCTGGGGGTGCTGTTTGCTGGAAGGGTGAGGTTGGCATGGGGAACCCAGGGGTGCTGGGGCAACACGTGCGTGGCACGTTCTCTCTGGGCAGGATGGGACTGTCACCACCCAGACGTTGACTTGGCCATCAGCTGGACTGCCTTTAGTGCAGCCTCCTCCCCCTCTCCTCTCTGCCACCCCCAGGAGGATGCCCCCGTGTGAAGAGCAAGGCAAGGTGGACTGGGGACACAGGACAATGGGGAGACACCCAGGGAGGAAGGGGAAGGGGACGGTGTACTGGGCAGACAGCGGGCAGCTGGGCGTTTGTGAGCTGAGGGAAGGAGGCCCCATGCCTTATGGCCACATGGCTTCTTAGAGGCCAGAGAGAACGTGCCAGAAAGAGCCAGCCTGAAGGGTGGTGAGCACCACTGGGAAATGTGCCAGGGAACGGAGACACCTGCTGTAGGGAGGGACACCTGCAGCTGTGCCCTCCCGCCTCCTGGGTCTCCGTACCATCCAAAAGGCTCCTCGGGGACATGCGAGATACTCCTGTGGATTCTGGAAGGGTGAGGTTGGCATGGGATTGGCTGTGGATTCTTTGCTCCAGGGTCCCTTTCCAAGTGCTTGTTAACTGGGAGAACTGCCGGGAAAATCAAGTCACGAGTTACTCATCACCGGACCTCCACACCCCCAACCGTGAAGCCTAGCTCTGGTCTAGCTGGGCAGAGCCTTGCCCAGGAGGGCACATGGGAAGCCCAGTGCCTGCTGGAGTTTTCTGGGTATCAGCAGTTTGCACAGAGTGCATCCCCCGAAGCTGAGGGCTGAGTGTTCTCTGCAGGCGAGCCTGTGGCTGCTGGGATTACCATGTACCCCGCCACCGGAGCACTGGCCAGTTGGCTGAGTGCCAGAGCCTTCTCAAAGTTCTGGCTTTGGGGGTTCCCTCATCTCCTGGGATTCCCCCACCCCTGATTTGCAGGTTGGAGAACCTGCTCCATGGTGCCCCTGCCCCAGCCTGCCTCACCAAACCTGGAGCCAGGCAACTCCCTAGTGCCTGAGCTGAAGACTGCCTCTGTTACCTGCTTCCTCCATACCAGGTCCTGCCCACATCCATCTGAGCCCAGGGGCTCTGACCGCCTTCTGGCCAGGGCTGCCCCAGGGCCAGGCAGGCAGTGCAGGCAGATGCCCTGCCCCTCAGCAGTCCCTCACAGTCTGGAAGTTCAAGGGTCAGTGGAGCTGCACTCCCCTGGCGTCTCGGCCAACTTTAGGGTGGCTGGTAGTCCGGTCCACAGGCTCACAGCCACTTCGCTCCAGTGTCTGCCCCAGGGCCGTATCTTCTCTGTGGTTCCCCATCTGCATGCCCCTCCTCTTTCTGGGCTTAGGCACCTGGAGTCCCCACTCACAGGGCAACCCATACCCATGGCTGTTGACACTTCCTGGGTGCTGGCTCCTCTCCCTGCTGCCCGTACCTTCAGCGTCCGGGCCCCTGCCGAGAATAGTGGTACTGATTTCCAAGTGTTCCTGAGCCAGCTGCTTGATTTCAGTTAAGAAGAGACCCCTGTACTGCTGCCCTTGTGGGTCCCAGAACATGCAATCATGCTGGGCAGACATGGAGACGTGAACGTGAGCGGTGCTTGCGAGAAACCAGCAGGTTCCTGAGGCCGCTGGAGCAGCCCAGGGCCCCCATCTGGCCAGCGGCAAGGACAGACCCAGTCCTCCTTGCATCCTGTCCTGGAGCTCCCAGTCTGGCTGTAGTCACGCAGCTGACCCTGCTGTTAAGTAAAGCCATCACTCCTAGCCTAGGGGGCTGGGCCTGGTGAACGCAGGCCTTATGTCCACTCACAGGGCAGCCTGTGGGTGTAAAGATGCTCCGTGAACTCTGATGGCTTCTGAATGCCACGGGCCAATGGCGTGGCGGCCAGAAGCAGGAAATAGGTACAGTGCAGTCCCTGGGCCTCTGCACATGGTCCCCAGCTGCCTCCTTCCTGCTCACACTTGGGCAGTGATCAAGCCGCAGTGTGACAGGGAGCCAGCCCCATTTCCAGGTCACACCAGCTGAGGGCATACTCCTTGAAGCTCTTCCACTGGGAGCTGAGGGACACTGCTGCGTTGCCCCCTTGTTCTTGTGTCCCCATAGGCATGTGTGTAAGACACATGGAGTTGCTCAAGCAGGGGCCCTGACCCCTGAGCTACGAGGGTGGGCACCCATGGCCATGAGCCCGGGCCACAGGCAGGTTTGCCCAGCTGACTGGCCTGGGGCCCTCACTCTGATCCACCTGCTTCCTCCCAGAGGTCACATACACACCTGACTCCCAAACACTGGCATGTCTTCTGCATGCACGTGCTGGGGGGGATTTGCTGCAAAGCATGGAGACCTCCTTGGTTCTTGGCTCGTGGTTTCAGTGAGAAAAGTGAGATGTACTAAACCAGAAGCCTGCTGCCACAGTGGTCAGCAGGGGAGGAGGCAGCTTCAAGAGGGAAAGACGGGAGGACAGGGTGGAAGTGTTGCCTTTTAAGCACAGTCTGGGTGAGTAGAATGAGAGCCAGCACTCTTCAGGGCTGGAGAGTGGCAGAATCCATCATCTTGTCTAGCTTGCTCAAAACAAAGCCATCAGAATGGTGCGATGGGGATCTCTTTCTGTTCTCCTGGTGATAAATTTGGAGGTTCCAAGGAGAGGAGGTCGACTGGTTGGCCAAAGGTGGCTTTGGGGAGATAAGCAGGTGGCATTCTCTGAAAGCCACTTCCTAGCTATTGTGATAAAAGTGGACATTCAGGGAAGCAGGATTCACCTTGGAGAAACTGCCCAGCAGTGAGCTGCTGGTCTCATGAGGAACTTGGGAACTCAGCATGGGCTCACACTTTGATCTTGCCGCCTTAGGCGGCGGGGGGAGGGGAAAGCCAGCATCTTGTCCACTTTTAAAGACATTGCATCAAGAACCTGGCCCCGTCTGCCTGTTAGCCTAACTCCTTGACTGGGTCCTCCCCAGCCGAGTCCCTGGGGCAGCCCTGAGGGTACTAAAGAAGACCCAGATGTAATTCTGAGCTTTTGCTAGGATGGGCTGAGCACAGCCTCACACTGGCCGTGTGGGACTCAGGCCGGAGCCGCTGTCCCGCGTGCAGCCTGCAGGCCTCCTGTGCACCGCAGGGCCTGCTTGTCTCACTGGCTGCAGGACCGATGAATATCTGCTTGCCACAAGGCTACAAGTCCCCACACCATTGCTGCATCCCCTGGCCTTCCCTCCAGTCTCATGGATGCGGGTGACATTGGGTTTGTGCAGAAGGCATTTGGGAGCCCCAGATATGATGCTCGCAATGTCATGCCAGGGTGGGAGTCAGCTGGAACCACAGGCTCCTGGTCCATTAGCTACTTGCTGGTCCTGTCCTGTCTGCCATCTCTCCCTCTGGTCCACTGCACCTTCTGTGTCCCCTCAACTGGACTTCTATCCCCACAGGGGGCTGGGAACTGCTGTCCAGGGCTTGCCTTCCATGCTGTGCTCCATGACCAGTGTCGGGGAGGGGGGGTGTGTGTATGTGCAACCTCTGTTGCAACCTGTGTGTGCCCCACTGGAAGGAGTCATGCTTTGGAGAGTTCTTGGAGTGGCCAGGGTGATAGCAGCCCGCTAGTTTTGCCTTCAGCCGCCCAAGCCCTCCGCTGCCGTTCCCTGTGGGTGGGACAGTACTCTTGGAGGAGTTGCTGGTCACATGATCCTGAAGCCCTGGCTCCCTGGTGCCTGTTGGGCGGGCAGTGCGGAGGCGGCTGGGCAGGGCAGGTGACGTCATGCTGTGGGTACACAGCTGTAAGTGCCTGCCAACCTCCAACTCAGGCTAGAGGAATTCATGGTGAGCAGGACGGGGCTAGATCCTGCCCAGGAGCCTCATCCTCTTCCCAGAGCTGCCTCTCACAGGGCGCTGCCTGGGTACCAGGCAGTCTTGGTAGCCACAGAGACCACAAGCAGGGGACATGGTGAGCAGGGGATGGATGTGGGCTGTGGGGTCCCAAGCGGCATCTCAGCGAGCCCACCAAATGCCTCCTCAGTGCACCTGCACCAGCTGACTCCTGTCAAACTATATCCTTGTGCCTGAACTTGAAATGCCTCCACACAGAAATCAGTGATTTTTTCCCCAGTATTCCTGGGAAATTTTAAAGAAGACAGTCCCTCCTGGTGCCACAGCTGTGGGGTATCCTCATGCCCCCAGGACCCCCACCCCCGGACTCAACACCTGTCATATTCCAGGCACTGCAGAAAGTGTTTTTATGGGGCCAGCTTTAGGGCATAATAAGTAATGCTACTGCCTGCCACACCAGCATCCCATAGGACTGCCAGTGTGGGTCCCAGCTACTCTGCTTCTCATCCAGCTCTCTGCCTGGGACTGGGAAAGCAGTGGAGGATGGTCCCAGTGCTTGAGCCCATGAGGGAGATCCTGAAGAAGCTGCCAGCTTCAGCCTGGCTTGGCCCTGGAGGTCACGGCCCTTTGGTGAGTGAACCGGTGCTGAAAGATCCTCTCTCTCTCAGATTTTAAAGTGCATAAACTATTTAACAAAATCAAAAATGCTTTCTTGCTCCCTCTTTGCATGGAAGCGATGTTTGCAAGGTGGTGAGATGTTTGTTCTGAGAGACCCAGCCAGAGACTAGGGATGCCAGGTTCTGAGCTGCCAGCCAGAGGTTCACATGCTCCTAACTGTGGCTTCAACAAAGACGAACTGTGGCCCCCAGCTGATGTTTTTATAAATAAAGTTTTATCAGAGCACAAGCACACCCATTTGCTCATAACCATCGGTGTTGCCTCTTGGACCCAGGGTGGAGTTGAGTTTGTGTGTGTGTGACAGTTCCCAAAGCTTGACTTACCCTCAGTGCACTGCTCTGGGACTTGTTTTTGTTTTGTTTAAATAAGCTTGTTTATGTGAAAGGCGGATGGAGAATTCTTCTATCCACTGGTCCACGACCCCAGTGCTCATGCAGCTGGGACTGGGCCAGGCTGAAACCAGGAGCTGAGAGCTCATTCCAGGTTTCCAGGTGGGTGTTGGGGACCCAAGCCCTTGAGACAAGTTGTACTTTTGCGGGAAAGTAGAACCAGAAGTGGGACAGTGGGGCTCAAACCCAGGTGTTCCTCTGTGGGAAGCAGCAAAGCCAAATACCAGTCCAGTGAAGACCCAGCAGGGTCTTCTGGAAGATTGAGGGGCCGGGAGAACGACTTGCGGGGCAGGACCACGCAGACCACAGAAGTGCTTGTTAGAGAGAGTCAGGCGGTGTGAGATGTCTTCTTGGCTTGTTTTCCAAGTTAATTTGGAAGGAAAACAAATGAGAATAACTGGTGGGACTGTGAAATCAGAAGATGCGTGGACACCAGACCATCCACATGGGCAAGCCTGACGAAGCTGTCACGGTTAATTAAGGGCTGTCCTTGTTGTGGGTGTGGGCAGATGGGCGGCAGGAACCCTCACAGCTCCTGTGAAGATGACGTCATGGCAGACGGGCACATGCGGTGAGGGAGTCGGGCAGCAGCACGAGGTGAGGAGTCGGGCAGCGGCACGCGGTGAGGAGTCGGGCAGCAGCAGTTGCTCACCTGTTCACTGTTTGGTTTTGTCCAGTTCCTCACCAAGCATCCAGGTAAACTCTAAGTGCACTTTCGTTAGTCCAGGTCTTGGTGGGGAAGCCGCCCCATCTCCAAGGGGAAGTTATAAGGATGTGGCAGTGTCGTGGAGGCATTGCTGGACGGGTGAAATGCACACAGGGTGCAGGGCGAGCGCCCACACAACAATGGTTACACCACCGGTTGCTGGGCGCGAGGACACCTGCTGAGCGAGGCATGGCCAGCAGCATCCTGCTCTCAGCGGATGGAGCTCTGCTGCCGGCCCACCTCTGCTTCCTGTCAGGTGGGCCGAGTCTTGGCTGCCAGGTAGTAGAGCCACCAGGCAGGCGAAGCGAGGACACCTTTAGATGTTAGAATGACCAGGACTGACTGGCGGAGAGGAACTCGGAGCCCCTGGACGTGTGCCTGGCGGAGTTACCGGAACCTGCAGGAATGGAGACTCGATGTTGGGGTTGGGAGTGGATGCTCTAGAATGGACCTTTTTTTATTATAAAATGTGGAAAGCAGGGAGAATAAGACAATTTTATAGAAAACAATATTTGTACATCTGACACCCAATGAAATGCGTGTTCTGTTTTAAATACACTTCTCTTTTACTATGAATTGTACACTCAGAGGCTTTCATTTATGCAGTATAACAGGTTAAGCTGGTTTGAGTCCTAGCTGCCCTGTTTCTGATCCAGCTCCTTGCTAATACGCACGGGGAACAGTGGAAGATGGACTCCTGCCACCCACAGGGAAGGCCACACGGACTGCAGGTTCCCGCTTTGGGCCTGGCCCAGCCCCCACCAGCAGAAGAAAGGCTGTCTGTCTCTCCCTCTCTGTGTCTTGTCTCTCTGCCTCTCAAATTAAGTAAATGAAATATTTTTATTTAAAAGGCAGAGATACAGAAAAAATCAGAGCTGAATCTGTCTTCCACCTGCTAGTTCACGCAACAAACGGCCGCAACAGCCAGGGCAGAGGCAGTCTGCAGCTGGGAGCCAGGAGCTTCCTCTGGGTCGCCCATGTGGGTGCTGGGCTCCAGACACTTCATCCTCCACTGCTGGTTCAGAAGTGGAATAGCTGGGACTCGAACCAGCACCCACATGGGATGCCATTGCTGAAGGTAGAGGTTTAACATGCTGTGCCACAGCAGTGCCCATGGATGTGTGTATTTTATGTAAAAGGTAGTGATACAGAGAGATACCAGCCGCTGGTTCACTCTCCAAATGCCCTAACAGCTGGGAAGGGGCCAGGGTGAAGCCAGAAGTCAGAACCAACCCAAGATCCACACGGGAGTGGCAGGGGCGCTCAGCTACCTAAGCCATCCCCGACAGTCTCTTTGGATAGGAAGCTGGAGTCGGGAGTGGAGCCAGGACTCGAACCAGGCACTGAGACACAGAGGGGGACCGGGACCCACAGTGGGATGCAGGCATGTCAAGTGACATCTTAATCCCAGCCGTTCATGGTTAACAACAAAGTGAAACATGGTTTCATTGCACAAGTTGTGGCTTTAACTTTTCTCAGTACTTTGCTGAGTGACTGTCCTGTTCTGTTAGGTGTTCTAGGAGAGTCCCTTTTCATCCTTCCTGGAAACCTGGTCTCCCTGGCATGGGAGGTAATTCAATTGGCTTCGTGTCTGCGATGGCCTGAGGGCAGGTGCACCTGCTGGGAGGAGGGACGGAGGAGAGACGAGAGTCCTCTTTGCCCTGGTGAATGCCAAGGTCCAGGTTGGCCTTGGACTCCTGTTGCGTTGTCTTGAGGAGTCACTCCTGGACACGACTGCTCTTCACTGTGGAAACCCACACACGCAGACTGCGTCGATATTCTTTTATGCATGTCTGTCGCTGGGTGAACCTAAAGCCATCCTCTTCCATAGTAGGCTAGTCTGGGGTGCCGTGTCCCCGCGTGGGCATTGTCCCTGAGCTGGCCCCTGCACCATGGACCCGCTGTGCATCCAGCAGCTTTCACGCAGGCTGTTGGGTGATTTGGCTCCGCTGTCCACCTGTGTCCACCGTAGCGTGGCAGCTCCGGACGCTCCACAGTGTTCCAGTCCCATCTTGGACATGAGCATCAGGCGTGAGCCCAGGCAGGGTTAAACTCCAGAAGTACCTTTGTGCTTTCTGGCTCATGCAAACCCAGTATCCAACTAGCCTCAGGTACCCCACTTGTGAGGTCGGCGGGGCTTGGCAGGGCTGTACTGCCAAGGGGTGTCCATGGGAGACTGACAGAGCCATGCTTTCAAACCAATGTGAGCTGAAAGAAGGCGCTGAAGTGGCTTCCGAGAGTCCACAGAGTGTTTACAGCCCTTCATACTCCTGGTAGAAAGCTTCTTTAGACACAGTGTCAAGGTGATGGCAGTGGGCTGGTTTAAAAAGAAAGGTTACGTTTGACTCAGTGCTTTAAGGCTCATGGTCCGTCAGTGCCTGGGGTTGGATCTCCCAGTGCTGGCATCAAGCTGTCCTGGTTATTGAGTTCGAGTCCCGAGGACCACCCTGTCTGCTGGCCACAGCCCAGCATCCTCAAAGATAACTTGCAGGCGAGGCCCAGGGCCCAGAGCTTGGAGCACTTGCGACTGGCACTGGTCACATGGTCCTGTCCGTCTGCCGTCAGGTGGGTCCCAGGGCTGGCTGGCCTGCACATGTGACTTGGTGTGTTGAGCAGAGGCAGGGCCTGCACAGCTCCATTGTGACATGCGCTCCCAGCTCTTCTGCTCCCGGAGCATTCATGAGGCTACATGGGGCCGTGTTTCAGCTCTGTCGCAGCAGCCAGGGGACAGCAGGAGGCCGCAGAGCGCGGGGCCTGGCCCTCGCCGTCCTGCCTGCCTGTTCCTTTGCTGGTGTGTTTCCCCAGTTAATGCTTACACAGGAGATGCAAGGTGCCCTCTGCCCCGCCTCGCATCTGGTGCCAACTGGAGCTCACCCTCACCCTGCAGCTGGCCTTACTGGGTATCACAGCCAAGGAGCTGAGACTGCTGCGGGAGCTAGGAGAAGCAGCAGAGCTGCTGTGATGCTCAGCGTTGGGCTGAATCTCCAGAGAGGTCCCTGTCAGCCGGGTCACCGTGGATGGGGCCAGCATAGGATGGCATGGGGAGAACAAGGCACAGGTGCAAGCTGGCTGTGCCTGGGTGCACGGTATGTAGGAAGGTGTGAAAGGTCAGCTCCAGGAACACAGAGCGGGCAGGAGTGTGAGTGCTGGCCACCCAGCAGGCGTGGCGTGTGGCACCTCTTTGTCCCAGCTGTGTTGGTGCAGTGCCAAGCCTGGAGCCTCCCTCCCCAAGGTCAGTGCGCACTCGCTGAGGTGCCACATCCCTTGTCTTGGACCTGGGGCACGTGGCTCTTCTTCCCTCCCTGTGTCATCCAGCTTACGCCCATGGACTCTCCGGTGGCTCTCCCCAGCTGAAGCCTGCCCTCCAGTGAAGTGCCCTGCGTGTGGGCACTGGGACGAGCCTCCCTTCCCCAGCCGTGCTTTCCTGTGGGAAGCAGGCTCTCTTCCCCCAGAGCTGGCAGACTCGGTCAGCACGGGCGCTGCCACCAAGGGGACCTGGAGGCTAGACTTGCATTGCTTAGGGACAGATGGTATCTCGTTTTCTCTCTCTCTGGCTCTGTCTCTCTCCCCCTCTCTCTCCCACAGTAGTGGGTGCCTCCCAGCTGCCCTGGAAGTTGGCCTGGGCAAGAGGGGTACAGCTGCCCTGCACGTGGGGTATTGCCCAGATGCACAGGTGTGGTTGCTTGCCTTTGAGAGGGTTTGGGGTGTGGAGCCCACAGTTGTCTATTCAGCACGTCTGGGAAAGCCAGGTCGCCTCGCACATGGCCACGTTCCATGGGGCTAGCCAGAGCTGTGTGCTGGGGAGAGGGCACTCTGGGGTCGGGCGCCTTTCTGTCTGGGCAGTGAAGGGAGCAGGTGAAAGAGGCGGATGGGGCTAGCACCCGGCCCAGGAAGCTAGCGACAGGGCATGGGGCACAGGCCGAAACTCATACTGTGTTTTCTAGCCTAGAGGAGCTCTGACAACACCCGCGTGATACTGCACAGTTATAATCAGTGTGAAGAAGGCATCAGCTGAAGGCATGAATGGAACTGGTGAGGGAGGGACCCAGAGCCACACTTGGGCCCAGCCTCCTACAGCCGTGTGCACCCCCGTTGGGTGTGGCCCCCATTGGTCATGGCCACCCCAGAACACACCAGGTCCATGTGCACAAGGATAGGTACCAGACACATTTATGCTGGTTTTTTCTTTGTTTCTCACTTGATTTGCTACTGTTGAATTGTCCCTCAGGGCAATGTGTTGGCTGACAGGCCTGTGCAAGAATATCTGAGATTCTGGAGAAGACGGACAGGCAGGTCGGCAACCGTGGCCGGGAGCCCAGCGTGCGGGTTCCCAAGCTTGCAGCCGGCATCGCCGGGAACTGGCTGCCTGCACACAGCAGCATGGTCTGCCCCATGCGCGAGGCCAGCCACCCCCTCCAGGGCCTGGGAGGAGCCAGGAGCAGGATCTGTTCTCACCTCATGAATCTGCCTTTATACAAGGGAAGAAAAAAGGCTTGGGGTTATGAGTAAGTCATGTGACACCCGCATGCCACTTCCTGCCCTGCTGCACACGGCTCCCAGCAGGGCCTGGGGCTGTTACCTGCTCCTCCAGGTACCACTTGGCTTGGGGAACCAGCTGCAGGGCCGCACTGGAGAGCTGATTCCTGGGATCTGGTGAGTGGACTCAGGGGTTGGCCAGACTGTCCAGGTGTGTCCAGCTAACCAGCTGGTATTTCCCGAATCCACAGAGGCACTTCCAGCAGTTCACCAAGAGGTGTCTTCTGCAAAAGCGTGCCTGGGTTTTAAGGTGTTTTGCACTCACTGAGATGATCCTCTCCGTGGGCTTTCTAAGTGCGCTGTGTTACACCGACGTCCGGCCTACAGTGCAGCCCTCACCAGTCCAGCCTGCACGGACACTGGAGTCCCATCAGCCCTCAGGCTCCCGTCTGGGCGTATGGCTGTCGACACTGCACGGTGTGCGTCTTGCTTCAGATCTGAGTCTTTCCTGCATGCATATCAGAGGAAGAGAGCTCAGGCAAGTCCCAGGGCTAGGACAGACACAGGAGTAAGTAGGGGCTGGGGGTGGTAAGGAAGAAAGCACAGGAAGCAAGGTGCTGGAGGAGCAAGTCTGATGGATGCCTGAGCAGGCTGGGGAGAGCGCGTGTGAAGGCCTGTGGTCAGGAGTCCTGGGGCCCAGGTCCCCACCAGGAGGCCCAAAGGGGCTCGGCAGAGCTGCAGGTGATGCCGTTGGACAGCAGAGACCCCATAAGCAGCGCTCAGCACACATGCATGGCCAGGGAGGATTTGGAGCAGAGTCCAGGACAGCGTCTGCCTGCTAATTGAGGGGTGGACCCCAGAGGGCAGAGCTGGACGCAGGCCGACCCGGTGCCAAGGTGCCGATGACTGTAATTGAGCTGAGGGCTGGAGGTGCTGTGGCGGGGTCAGCTACAGATTACGTTCCAGAGGGTAGGACATACAAGGGCATGAGGGCTTGGCCTGGTACTACAGAGCTGAGGACCTAGACAAGCACCAACCCAAGGGACTAGGTTTAGAGCCAAAAGGTTCTAGGTGCCCATGAGCCATTGCAGGACCATGCTCAGTGGGCAGAAAGGGGCCTGAGTCACGTGTCTCCTGTTTTGCAGGGCCCTGCCTGCCATGTGGCCCTGGGGCTCCCTCATCGAAAGGGTGTAGACAGCACTCTGTACCCATAACTGAGCGAGCAGGTGCCATGTGGCCCCGCCGCAGGCCCAGCCACCACTCTAAATGTTGGAGATGCTTTGGGTGTGGCCACACATGGGGGGCCCAAACCAGGGGTGGCATCCAGGCTCCCCCCGTGACTTGGAGTGGGGCTCAGGAGATCTGAGGAACTCCGCAGTGCCGGCTGAGATGGGCAGAGCCAGGAGAGAGGTTTTCCTCGAGGCCCTGTGAGGGTTACGCTGTTCTGATCCGAGGCGAATGAGAAGGGCAGATGCGGAAGGTGCCCGGCCCGTCTGGCTAACAGCTCGGGGATTGGCTGTGCCGGAGGGCCAGGAGCCTGGAGGCCCCGGTGAGAACCAGCTGGAGGGTTGTGTGCCAGGGCTGGCTGAGTTAGACGTGGTATTCTGCAGGCTTCCAGGCAGTTATGGAGCTGCGGGATAATGTGTGCTGGGCGGAGAAAGGAACCCAAAGGCTTCCTGGAAGGACACCCTGGGGGGCTGGGGCTGGCTCAGCGGGGAGCATGGCTGTGTGGCCCTCTTTAACCTGTAGGTCTTTGTGCCTGCTCTCATGTCAGGGTCCAGTGGGGTGGTTCTGTAGTGGTCCTGGCACAGCCGGTGTAGGAGACCCAGTGGGGGAAGCCAGGGATCCATTGGAGGGAGATTGGGAAGTTGTGGCCACGGGTGGCCAGGGAAGCTGAAGCCCCCTAAACTGACCTTAGAGGAGTTTGGGGGAGGGAACAGATTCAGGTGGTGGCCGTGTCTCCTCCTCAGTATTGACCCAGGCAGCCCGGCTACTCCCCCGTCTTCCCAGCACCCACCACCCAACTGGAGATGCCGCTGCCAAGGGAGCTGCGGTCAGCTGAATGGTTCCCGATGTGCCTGCTTCCGCCTGCCCCTGCCTTGGCGGCTGCTCTCCTAAGCTGTATCCATGCTGTTCCCGAAAGACAGCATTGCCCGTCTCTAGCCAGAGCCACCAGCACCTCCCACAGTCTCTAACCTGAGCAGAGCTCTTCGGCGCCCAGGCCTGGTGGTACCTGCAGCCCCTGCCTGTCTGAGTTAGAGCTGCCTGGGCTCCCCTGGGACAAGGCACTGGGCTGTGGTCACAGTGGGTGGGTAAGGCTCTTGGCGCAGGAGGTATAGCACAGGCAAGGCCATGCTGAGAGCCCTACGGGGGCGCAACCACCCTAAAGCTGTGTGGTGATGCCTACTTTTTTGCACATTCAGGGGGTCTTCAACCTGCCTCAAAGTCACTTCCGTTGGCTCTGAGCAGGAATCAGGATTCCCAAAGGGAGGCTGAGAGGCAGAACTCCCATCCTGTGGGTGGGACGCTGGGTGATTGGCACCCAGGAGGAGGCAGCTCTCCCATCGGTGGGTGGGACACTCTGGGTGATTGACAGCAGCACTCCTGGAAGGCTGCAGCCTGCCCCATCCTTCCTCTGTGCGGGAAGGCCTGCCCCTGCCCCTCCAGCTCCCAGAGCAGGCTGGCACCTCCTCACTACCTCCCCCTCTGGTGTCTGCAGCTTCCCCTCCCCACGGGCCACCACAGGGGTCTCAGGCAGGCAATGTCTCCTGGGCAGACAGGCTGTGGGCTTGGCACTGTCCTAACCCTGTCCCCCTCTGCCCACTCGCTGGAATCCCCTCCCTGTTGATTTCCTCCGGGAAACGATCCTGGAGATGGCACAGTCTCTGTCCACTTGGTCAGCAGTGAGCAGTTAGCCACGGTGCCCTGGGGGGATGGCTGCATCCTAGACCTGGGCCTGTGGGCCTGCAGACCCAGCTGCTCAGCCGCACACTCCCTCCCGCCACGGCCTGATTGGAGGAGGCAGGGGAGGGGGAGTACAAGGCCTCTGAGAGTATGTCCCAGCTGGAACCAGGGAACGAGGGGTGGGAGAGGGCTGGAGGAGGAGGTGCAGTCCCTGCTGCCACCTCGGGAGAGCCCCTCCCGCAGTACCTCCCCTGTCCCTGCAGTGTGGTCACCTGGCTAAGTGCTCACCCACAAGAGGCAGCACCAGCCCTGGCGTGCACTCGGCCCCTAGGGAGACTAGAAGACCTTGGAGTGCAAGTCCAGGGGGAAGATTACATGAGTGGGTTTGAGGGTGTAACCTTTTTTGTTTTTAAGATTTATTTTTATTGCAAAGGCAGATTTGTGGAGAGAAGGAGAGACAGAGAAAAAGATCTTCCATCTGTTGGTTCACTCCCCAAGTGACTGCAATGGCCAGAACTGAGCCGATCAGGAGCTTCTTCCGGGTCTCCCACTTGGGTGCGGGGTCCCAAGGCTTTGGGCCGTCCTCTACTGCTTTCCCAGGCCACAAGCAGGCAGGGAGCTGGATGGGAAGTGGAGCAGCTGGGCACAAACTGGCGACCATATGGGATCTTGGAGCTTACAGGTGGATGTTTTAGCCACGAGCCATCGCACTAGGCCCAAGGGAGGGAACGCCTGCTCCCCCGCCGGCGGCTTTACCACGGCTGCATCTTGTCCTGTGTCCTTCCGTAACCAAGCTCCGCAGGCCAAACACAGTGAGATGCAGCGTCTGGGGAGTGAGGCCTTGTCCAGTGCGATTCCTAATGAGGCCTGTCCTGCTGACCACACTGTGTGCTCGCGTCAGGGGTGGGGAGTCACCGCCCTGAGCTCGGGAGCTCCTGTCTGTGGGTCACGGCAGGTGGGTTTGCCCAGAGAGCACATCCGCATTCATGGTGGATGTCCTGTGTTCAGTAGGCTCTGCCACAGGCTCTGCAGGGAACCTGGGACCCTCTCAAACTGGGAAGCAACATGGGGGCCGAGAGTTTGGCCACTGGTTCATCTGCATGGGTTGCACTGTGGTGTTTGTGACCATGGGGCCTCTTGGGGATGTGGGTGGGAACATGTCTTCCGAGCAGCCCCGCAGACCTTGGGACCGTCCCACGGTCTGTCCCTCCGACTGTGGTGAACGGACTGGCCAGGTGCCAGCAGCGCCCACCATTCTTCCACCGTCCAGGGCTTGCATCTCTGGAAAGCCTTGGAAGAGGCTCGCCCTTCCCACAACTTGACTGCCTAAGCCCGGTTCCCTTTGCTCAATAAGCACTTCTCCCCTTCTCTCCCCTGCCCCTCAGGGCCAAGCCCACGGCCAGGTTGACGTCACCGTGCAGAGCAGGTGCCTGACACAGACATCTCAACCCTGCTGGAGTACCAGGCAGAGGAGGCATGGTCCCCTAGCAGCTGGCCTCAGAGGAGACCAAGATGGCGGCCCAGCGGATTCGAGCGGCCAACTCCAGCGGCCTCCCACGGTGCAAGTCCGAGGGGACCCTGATGGACCTGAGCGACGGCCTCCCTGAGACCAGCCTCAGTGACGTCAAAGGTGAGCCAGGGGAGGGGCAGAGGGCAGGGAAAGGGAGATGGCTGGGGGAGACGGAGCAGCCACTGCCGGGGCTCCAAGACCCAGGCCGTTCACAGATCGATAGTCCAATTAGATTTTTCAAGCATTTGAAACATCTCATGTTGAAAAATTCAACCCCAAGGTGACAGGTGCTCCTGTTGGTCTTGGGCATGGCGAGCACTGTTGGATGCCTCCATAGTCATGACAGAAGCTCTTAACAGAATGCAATGTTTTCTCTTGGTCGCTTTGGAGATCTTAGGGTTCAGGAGGTCAGTGGCACAGAGCCCTAAGGGGAGGCGGGGATAGAACTTATCTACTGCACTGCTAGAGCCCGGTCAAGTGACAGGAGCCAAAACACGGCTGGTGGAAGGAGCCCTGAGACAGCAGGTGGCCACAAGGGTGCTGCTCCAAGGAGAGGGAGACCTCCCATCTGCCGGCTCACACCCCAAACAGCTGCAAAGGCCAGGGCTGGGCTGGGCTGGGCCAAAGCCAGAAGTCAGGAGCTTCTTCTGGGTCTCCCATGTGGATGCAGAGGTCCCAGTGCTTGGGCCATCCCCCACTACTTTCCTGGGTGCATGAGCAGGGAGCCGAAGGGGAAGTGGAGCAGTCAGGACTCGAACCAGCGCCTGTATGGAAGCCAGCGTTGCAGGCATCAGCTGAGTTGCTGTCCCACAGCGTCAGCCCCTGTTTCCTAATCTGAGTTACAGCCAGAACACGGGAGCTGAGGGTTTGACAGGACGACGAGCAGGGAGGGAGAACTACAAGGAGGCAGCAGTTGGAGAGACACACAGGCAGGTCCGCCTGAGATGTGAGGAGACCCTGGTCCGTGTGCAGGGGACACCGCTTGAGGGTCTAAGGCTGGGCAAGACCACAGACCCTCGTTCCATGGCCAGAGGCCCCAGCACACCAAGAAGTGACCGACCCAAGCACCTCCCAGCCAGCTCTGCCCACACTGCCCTGGCAGGCCTCCCGGTGGGGACTGCTGTGGGCTCCACTGTGAAGTGTGCTGTGCTGCCTGCACCTGCACAGATACCCAGGCTGGGGACAACAGTGCATCACTCGGTAATGGAAACCCGCACCGGGAGTGTATGAAAAGCAAGGCAGCGGTGACCCCAGGCGGCATAGAACTGGACGGGGACTTCCTGGCATTTGATGGCGTAGGGAGCCCCTCCATGTCCTGGAGTGCCTGCTGACTGACAGAGCCACAGGAGAGCCCGCCTGCCAGGGGTCCCCACGGGCAGGAGGCTGTTGGCCACGGGGCATGCTTGGTCTTGGAGTGAACTGTTTTCCTGCTTGTCGTCCAGGAGCGGTGCTTGGACCCCTCTGTCTGCCAGTGCCAAGCGCTCATTTGCATTCCCAGCTCTTACAAAGCTTAATTGCTTTGGGTTTTTAATTTTGAAAATATGACTGTAAAGGAATTACTCCAGGCAGTGTAATTAGGCTGTGACTTCGGAGGGATTCTAAGGTTTTTTGGGTGGCCAGCAAGCTTTATTGTGTCTTTGTTTGGTCTTTGTTTTGGCATCCAGTAGACAAGTGAAACGAAACACCGTGAGATGGGGGGTACTTGGGCACGGCCGCCCCTGGTCCTGCCATCCACCGCGCCCTCCAGAGGCCCAGTCTCTGACCCTCCCCTGCTCCGCATCCTCCCCTGCATCGTCACAGAAACCAAACCCCTGGCTGACTGTGCCAGCCGGGCCGCGGGAAACCCATCTCCCATTTCCTGGACCCTGCCCTGGGCCCAGGGGGAAGACATGATGGAGAGACCACCAAGGAGCTCAGATTCGGTTCTTGCTCGGTCTGCCACAGAGCGCCCTTTGGGAGCAGTGGGCAGCTCTCAGCACCCCCGTCTGCCCACTGGCCCTCGGTATCCGACCCTGCACCTTGGGCGATCAGTAGCGGCTCCTGCATCGCTCAAGCTGTGCTCGCGTAGATTCCTGAGTTTTCCTCCTCTTGGGCTGTCCCGTTTTGTTAAGTGGAGGTGCTAGGACACATTCTTGTCCCCGTGCAGGGAAGGTCTGGGGCAGGAGACGGGGGCAGGGAGAGTTCAGCAGGGTGTTAGGGTGTGATGGGGCAGGGCGTCTGTCAGAGCCTGAGCATGAGTACCCAGTCAGTCGGGGTGCAGAAAGCAAGGTGACACTGTTTAATGGGACGAACTCGCACGCAGCAGTGCAGGCTGGCGGCTCGGGGGGAAAGCTGAGAGCTCAGGGCAACGTCTGTAGTCAGACAGAGGCTCCTAAGGGGATGGGGTCCCGGTTCTCCTTCCCCCCACCCTTCCCTCTTCCCCAGGACAGAGGGAGTGAGTTGAGTGCTAGCCGACTGGGTGACTAGCCTGGCACGGGGCAGAGGAGCTTCCCTGCCCTGGGTACCTTCCTTGGGCTGGGTCGCCCAAGTCGTGCTGGACTGAGAGGATCCTCCTGGCGAGGAAGGGCGGCTGGACCTCCTAAGGTTAGGGGTCTGGGCAGGACTTTGAGGGGTGAGCTGCCCAGCCGTCTCCCACGAGCTTCCACTGTGCCTCGGTTCTGCTTCGGCCCCTCTCACACACGGACTCATTTCTAACTTCCTCGCACGGTCAGCCGACTCAAATATTGAAGCCCTGGAGGGAAACTTTGAACTATATGTGCCTTTACAATTTTTTTCCCTTGACTTTGTTGTTCACTCCCACCCCCTGCCTTGCACATCATGTGTTTTGCGTGTGACTTGACACCGGAGCAGCGCGGCCAGGGTGGGTCCAGCCCTGCCTCTGGCAGCGCAAGTGTGGCTCCTCCCTGGCGTCTGCTGTGCAAGATGGACAGTCACCCATCAAAACGTGTACCCACAGCTGGGTCCATGCAACCATGGCCAAAGCAGGTGCCAGGGAACCTTTGTCTCGTTTATTTAGATGCAGACATGGAGCAGACTGGGTCCCTCACTTGTGGCAGGCTCACGGCTGCTTGACCCATCATCGCAGCCTCACAGGGTCTCTCCGCAGGACACCCTGGGCCTTCCCACACACCAAGGCCATCGTCTGCTGCTTTCCCAGGTGCACAAGCTGGGGAGCTGGATCGAAAGTGGAACAGCTGGGGCTCGAGCTACCACTCACGGGATTTGGACATGGCAAGCAGGTGGCTTAACGCACTGTGCCACAACACCGACCCCAAGGGGTTTGATGTTGCTGTTACAAGTGTTGTGTTGGTCCCATCAGCAGTTTAATGCCAAGAACTCCAAACTAACCCACTCCCCCTTTTCTGAGGTCTTAGGATTTTGCTAATGTTGTCAGTAATTGTTCAGTAGTAACATGACACTCCAAAAGGCCGGGCATCGGAGTGGGGGGTGGGGGGGCTACCACCTGTACGTGCTGGACACGTCAGGAGGTGAGTGGAGGGGGTCCATGTGCACATTTTAGAACAATGATGAACAGAGGGACAGA
Source organism: Ochotona princeps (assembly GCF_030435755.1). NCBI lineage: Eukaryota > Metazoa > Chordata > Mammalia > Lagomorpha > Ochotonidae > Ochotona > Ochotona princeps. The sequence goes on from NC_080836.1 coordinate 104,868,254, forward strand.
GCCCTATTGGGGACAGCTTCTGAGTCCCCACACCACTGTTAGCTGAGTCAGGACACATGTGATGTTGCCTGGCTCTCTCTAGAGCAGGTAGCAGTTCTGTGGAGTTAAAGACGCTAGTCATGTTGAGTAGACGTCCTGCTGCAGGGACACACTTGGCTGGACACTTCTTCATGGTCCTCCAGTCCGACCAAGACAGTCTGGGCGGGAAGGGAGCCAACGGCACGGCAGACCACTGGCTGGGCGGCACCTCGAGCGGGCGAGCCACGAGCCGGGCTTTGTCCAGCAGTGCCCAGCGGCTCCCCCAGGCCTTGCCTCACCTGCTGCTCTCTGTCCCATGCAGTGCCTTCCCCCAGTGCCTTGCTTGCCGACAGCCCCACGCCATTTGGAAATGCCAAGGAAGTGGTCGCCATCAGGGACTACTGCCCAACCAACTTCACCACGCTCAAGTTTTCTAAGGGCGACCACCTGTACGTGCTGGACACGTCAGGAGGTGAGTGGTGGTACGCGCACAACACCACTGAGATGGGCTACATCCCTGCCTCCTACGTTCAACCCCTCAACTACCGCAACTCCACCCTGAGTGACAGTGGCATGATCGACAACCTGCCCGACAGCCCTGACGAGGTGGCCCAGGAGCTGGACCTGCTGGGCACATGGGCTGAGGACAAGAGAGGCCCGGGCAGGCCGCACAGCAACAACCCCTTCTGGAACGGAGTCCAGACAAACCCGTTCCTGGACGGGAGCGTAGCGGGCATGGACGAGCCGGCCCCCAGGAGCACGGTAGATCTGCTGCTCTTTGACCCCTGCGCCTCATCCTTCACCGAGTCCAGCTCTGCCACCACCAACAGCACCGGCAACATCTTCGACGAGCTCCCTGCCGCCAACGGGCAGCAGGCAGAGCTGCCGGCCAGGCGGGACAACCCCTTCTTCCGCAGCAAGCGCTCCTACAGCCTGTCGGAACTGTCTGTGCTACAGGCCAAGTCCGACACCCCCGCCTCCGCCGGCTTCTTCACGGGCCTCAAGTCCCCGGCCCCCGAGCAGTTCCAGAGCCGGGAGGACTTCCGAACTGCCTGGCTGAACCACCGGAAGCTGGCCCGCTCTTGCCACGACCTGGATCTGCTCGGCCAGAGCCCGGGGTGGGGCCAGACGCAGGCCGTGGAGACGAGCATCGTGTGCCGGCTGGATAGCTCCGGGGGCGCCGTGCAGCTGCCTGACACCGGCATCAGCATCCACGTGCCGGAGGGCCACGTGGCCCCTGGGGAGACACAGCAGATCTCCATGAAGGCCCTGCTGGACCCGCCCCTGGAGCTCAACAGCGACAGGTGCAGCAGCGTCAGCCCCGTGCTGGAGGTACGACTCAGCAACCTGGAGGTGAAGACCTTCATCATGCTGGAGATGAAGGTCTCGGCCGAGGTGAGGAGCGACATGGTTAGCAAGAGCACCGTGGGCCTGCAGTGTCTGCGGAGCGATGCCAAGGAGGGCCCCTACGCCGCCCTGCCCCTCACCTACAGCTACGGGGACACGGTCCAGGTGCAGCTGGACAGCCTGGAGCCCTGCATGTACCTGGCCATCGTCGCCCACGGCCCCAGCATCCTCTACCCTGCCACCGTGTGGGACTTCATCCACAAGAAGGTCACCGTGGGCCTCTACGGCCCCAAACACATCCACCCCTCCTTCAAGACAGTGGTGACCGTCTTTGGGCACGACTGTGCCCCAAAGACACTCCTGGTAAGCGAGGTCACCCGCCAGGCGCCTAGCCCCTCCCCTGTGGCACTGCAGCTGTGGGGCAGGCACCAGTTCACGCTGTCCAGGCCTCAGGACCTCACCGTCTGCCTGTTCTCCAACATGACCAACTTTGAGGTCAAGGCCAGCGAGCAGGCCAAAGTGGTGCGGGGCTTCCAGATGAAGCTGGGCCGGGTGAGCCGCCTGGTTTTCCCCATTGCCTCACAGAACCCCGGCGAGCTGTCAGACTTCACGCTGCGGGTGCAGCTCAAAGATGACCAGGAGGCCATCCTGACGCAGTTCTGCGTGCAGACGCCACCGCCACCACCCAAGGGCGCCGTCAAGCCATCGGGGCCCCGGCGCTTTCTCAAGAAGAATGAGGTGGGCAAGATCATCCTGTCCCCGTTGGCTGCCGCCACCACCAAGTACCCCACCTTCCAGGACCGCCCTGTGTCCAGCCTCAAGCTGGGCAAGCTGCTGAAGACGGTGGTACGACAGAGCAAGAACCACTACCTGCTGGAATACCGGAAGGGCGACGTGGTGGCCCTGCTCAGCGAGGAGCGCGTGCGGCTCAAGGGCCAGCTGTGGACCAAGGAGTGGTACATCGGCTACTACCAGGGTCGGGTGGGCCTGGTGCACGCCAAGAACGTGCTGGTGCTGGGCAAGGGCCAGCCTGGCCTGGTCTCAGGGCCCGAGCTGAGCACGGCGGTGCTGCTGGAGCAGATCCTGCGGCCATGCAAGTTCCTCACCTACATCTACGCCTCGGTGCGCACCCTGCTCATGGAGAACATCAACAGCTGGCGCGCCTTCGCCGACGCCCTGGGCTACGGTGACCTGCCGCTCACCTGCTTCTGCCGGGCCGAGCTGGACAGTGAGCCCGAGCGCGTGGCCTCCGTGCTGGAGAAGCTCAAGGAGGACTGCAACAACTCCGAGAACAAGGATCGCAAGTCCTTCCAGAAGGAGCTCATGATGGTGAGTGCCCGGGGGACTGCGGCTGCTGCCCACTGCTGCCCATGGATGCATTTAGCCGTAGGCCTGGTCCGTAGCTGCTGCTCAGCCCCCCAGCGTACACAGGCAAGGTCAGAGTGGGCTCCTTTGTAGGGTGGAAGTGTGTGTTTTGATTCCATAATCTCCTGTGGGGCAGTCCATGCCACTCTCCCCTCCTTGGGAGCTTCCAGCCAGCTCAGCAGGGAGCTGGGGCGGCAGCAGGTACACCCAGGTACAGCACACTTGGGGTGAGATCTGCCCCTTACCGCATTCTCAATAGGGTCAGGGACTTTTTCGATTAGAAATTCCACCCCAGGGCCCAGCTTTATTGGTCATGCGTTCTCCTCGGAGCCTCCAATAACAGCAACTGCAAGGCTGTGTTCTCTTCCTACACCATGGGTGTTGAGCCGGGAGTGAGCACAACACATCTGGGAGTTAGAATTGTAAGAAGCAGGAGGTGACACGCCGCACTCTAGGCTACGCTCTGCCCGTCCTGGACACTCCCCACCTCTGGCAGCTCGAGCTCTGAATGTAGAGTGTCCCTGAGCAGCTCAGTCCTGCGCCTGGCCTCGCACCCCTGTGGGAACCTGCAGCGCACCGGCTGTCCATCCACCGTCTCCCAGGGCAGCAGATTCTGCTCCTAAGCTCCTGGCCAGGGCCATGACTGGTTCTAGTTCTTCCTGGGGAAACCCTCGCAGCATTTTCCATCACTGTCCCGTCCTGTCCCACCGACCCTAGGCAGCCTGGCTTGTAAGATGTGAGCTCCATGCCCCCTCTCCCATCCCCTCCCTCCCTCTACCCAGTACCTGCCCTTCTATGCCAGTGCCTCTCAGACCACAGGAGCCAGGGCTGCCTGGGAGTTGACCCAGGTGTATGGGCTGGGCTGGCACCCTGCACACACCCGGTGTCACTGTGCACACAGAGTGTGTGTGGCTGGTGACCGACAGTAAGATGAGCAGACAACAGCCTGCGGTCTCCCAGTAGGCATGGGGATGTGGAACAGGTGGTGGTGGTCTAGAAGGGCAGCCTTACCACCCAGGGTCCCTAGGAACCAGGGTGGCAGCAGCCACAGTAGAGAGCCAACCCTCAGGGGCTTGGTGTGGGACAGTGTTGGGCAGCACAGGGCCATTCCCAGACCCTCAGTTGGCTCATCTCCAGGGACGACACCTGTTGCTTCCTTCCCCAAAGCGTGACAGTCCAGGGAGGCAGAGTGAGCTCCCCGTGGTGGAGCTGCTGGCCCAGGGGCCACCACAGCCTGTGCTTTCCAGGGCCTTGGCTGGGGTGGACTGGGCTCTCCTGCAGCTGAGAGCTAGCTGACTGGGCACAGGTCAAGACCTGAGAGCCCTCACCTGCAGCAGAGCCAGCGGCTTCTGCACACCGCTGTGTCAGCGAGCTGACTCCCAGGGGGAAGTCCTTTCTGTCGCCCTCCTGCAGTGCATGTGAAGGGTGGGGGCCCTAAGGAGGGAGTGGGACTGGCCTGGCTCGCAGCTGGACCTGGAGGCTTCAAAGCCAGCTTGTGGTCCTTGGTGACACCGTGTCACTGTTCCCCTGACCACCTCAGGGCAGGTAGTTTGGGAGTTGCCACGTCTCCAACCACCAGACCATAGCAGAGGAGTTGGGGTCCTGGAAACTGCGCTCTGCCCAACCCCTCCTTCCCCCACCCCTGCTGCACACCCACATGCAGGCTTTCAGATCACCCATGCCACCTGTCAGGCTCCCGGGCTTGGAATCCCTGCTCAGATGAGCTGGAAAGGGGAGGGTTCCAACAGCAGGCGTGCGGGGGTTCGTCAGGAAGGACAAGGAGCCCCAACAAGTAAATTTTCTGTCTTTCCTGCCTTCAGAGGGGTGCCTCCTTCCCTGCCCCTCAGGCCCTGGGCCAGCCGCCCCTGACTCCCCCACCATGCTGGCCTCCTCTAAGCGTGAATAACAGCCTCCCCAGCCCACCCTGCCCCCCTGTGCTGGGACAAGGCTTCCTCGCCTGCCGGGGCCACCACCTCTGCAGCCCCACGCCCTGCTGCTCCAGCACCTCACCCCACGTGACCGTCCTCACCGATGATATGTGTGTGTGTCTCACTACTGCTGTCCGTGGAGAGGACCTGACACACGAACACCGGCGCCCCGGTGTGTGAATGGAGGTGTGAGTGCATGCTGGCGGGAGCAGTGGCCGCAGGGAGGCCCTCAGCCAGGCGCTGGCATCACCGGGCAGTGGGCTGGCAAGACGGGGCCAGCAGGGTTGAGGGCTGGAGTGTGGAGCTGGCCATGGCCCAGAAGGAGGCCGGGGTTGGCAGGCTCTGCAGGCCGATGCTCCTGTTTCATATTAGGACTGATGTGAGGGGGCTCAGTGTTGGAGGGAAGGTTCGATGGGTGGGCTTTGCGCCCAGGTTGACCTGACATGTGTGTCCCACCCCTTGTCCCCTTCCCGCAGTCTATGAGCCACTCAGAGGCCAAGTCAGCACCACCACCACCACCCCTGCCCGTGGGAGAGTGGAGCTGACTCTCACTCACCCCTTACCCGCCCCCTTCCCGGGAACCTCGCAGGCTGTTCCTCCTGGGCAGGGCTAATGGGCTGGGGACACCTGACAAGGCAGTGCAGCCCCTTGGCTGTCACCCCACTTCCAATCCAGAACCAGCAGTCAGTGGCAGGAAGATCAGGCCATCTAGGTGCCACGTCGTGACTGGCTGCAGCACCTCAGCCTCCCAGCAGGAAGCTGAAGCAGCGGCCAGAAATAATCAAACCCAGGCAGTACCCTGGGGGCCTGGGTGTCAGGTGCTTGCCAGGCACCTGCCCCAGCTGTGCGCCCTCCTCCCAGTGTCCCAGTGTGGTGACAGTGAAAGCTGGTAAAACATGCAGCTAAACCCCGAAGTCTACGTGTTGTGTGTGGCTGCTGTTAGCTCCCATCCAGAGTCAGGAGGCCTCTCTCCCTTCGTCCACACAGTGTGGTCACCTCAACCTGTCAAAGTTCCCTCGTATGAACCCCATCCCAGCCGGGATCATCATTGCACTTTCTAGTGCGCCTCTGTGTCTGGGTGTGCCTAGTAGTGACCCAGGAGGCTACGGGGAGCAGCTCCCCAGAGCCTGGGGCTCCCAACGAGAGTTCAACCTGTCACTAAAAACAGGGGAGTACCCAATTTGCTCTCTGTAGAAAAACATCAGACTGCCACCATGGGCAGTGCTGGCAGTGCTGGCAGCTCTGTAAGAAAGCAGCACACGGCGGAAGCTGTGGCCCACAGGAGGGAGCCACTGGCATCGGACATTCAGCCTCTATTCACCCTCGGCCCTTGTGGCTGCCCGGGAGGGGTCCAGGCAGGGCCCGATCCTCAGGCCTTTGTGGTCTGAGCTTGGTGCTCCCAGGCACCGAAGGGTTTCGCCCGCACATGCCAGGAGAGAGTCGTGGTTTTCACCTAGAAATGGAGCTGCACGCCAAAGCTGAGCCATGCTCATGCCAGTCTGTCAGGCTCTGCCTCCAGGTGGGAGCCGCCGGGGACCCAGCCCTCCCCAGCAGGGCGGTCTGGGCTGGTGTGCCCTCCCTCCGGGAGCCAGGCATCCCCTGCCCTTGCTGGTCTGTCCTTGTGCCCCAGAGGCTCCATGGCAGTCCTTGCAGCTTTGCCAAAAGTGCAGCTCCACTGAGCGTGGGGCCTGTCCCAGGAGGGCTGGCCCTGGGATCCTCTCCGGCCGTTGTGGTCATCACTGGGCTGCCTGGCGGGGCTGCTTGCACCTTCTGGATGCCTGCTGCTCTGACCCTCAGGTGCAGGTCCTGTCCCACTGCTCCTCCATGTGTCTCCCCCAGCCCGGTGCCAGTCTGCCTTGCCCTTTGCCATCCCATCCAGTCTGCGCCTCCACTCCCTCAGCCCTCAGCATCCCCATGTCCTCTTCCTGTTGCACCCTATCCTGCACATCTCCGTCCTAACCAGTTGCTTTCACAAGACCCTAAGGTTCCAGAGGGACATGACTTGGGACGGGGCTGCCCACTAGCCCAGACCTAGGGTTCCAGAGGGATGTGAACTTGGGACGGGGCTGCCCTCCGGCCCAGAATTCCTCCACATCCTCCCTCCCCACTAGGTGCAGCACCGAGTGGAGCTCAGGCCCGGCTGCCCGGCCTTGGGGCTCTCAGGGTCAAGAGCAGCTCCCCGTCTGCTCCGGGAGCAGGGGGGATCCCCGGGAGGCCAGGTGGAGCTCAGGCCCGGCTGCCCGGCCTTGGGGCTCTCAGGGTCAAGAGCAGCTCCCCGTCTGCTCCGGGGGAAGGGGAGATCCCCGGGAGGCCAGGTGGAGCTCAGGCCCGGCTGCCCGGCCTTGGGGCTCTCAGGGTCAAGAGCAGCTCCCCGTCTGCTCCGGGGGAAGGGGGGATCCCCGGGAGGCCAGGTGGAGCTCAGGCCCGGCTGCCCGGCCTTGGGGCTCTCAGGGTCAAGAGCAGCTCCCCGTCTGCTCCGGGGGAAGGGGGGATCCCCGGGAGGCCAGGTGGAGCTCAGGCCCGGCTGCCCGGCCTTGGGGCTCTCAGGGTCAAGAGCAGCTCCCCGTCTGCTCCGGGGGAAGGGGAGATCCCCGGGAGGCCAGGTGGAGCTCAGGCCCGGCTGCCCGGCCTTGGGGCTCTCAGGGTCAAGAGCAGCTCCCCATCTGCTCCGGGAGCAGGGGGGATCCCCGGGAGGCCAGGTGGAGCTCAGGCCCGGCTGCCCGGCCTTGGGGCTCTCAGGGTCAAGAGCAGCTCCCCATCTGCTCCGGGGGAAGGGGGGATCCCCGGGAGGCCAGGTGGAGCTCAGGCCCGGCTGCCCGGCCTTGGGGCTCTCAGGGTCAAGAGCAGCTCCCCATCTGCTCCGGGAGCAGGGGGGATCCCCGGGAGGCCAGTCCGGTGCCTCCCTGCCTCAAACCATGCTTTTTCCTCCGCTCAGGCCTTACTGAAGATGGACTGCCAAGGGCTGGTGGTCCGGCTCATCCAGGACTTTGTGCTCCTGACCACGGCCGTCGAGGTGGCCCAGCGCTGGCGGGAGCTGGCCGAGAAGCTGGCCAAGGTCTCCAGGCAGCAGATGGATGCGTACGAGTCTCCCCACCGGGACAGGAACGGCGTGGTGGACAGTGAGGTAGGTGAGCAGTGCTGCCTGGCTTCGGGGGGCCTCCCTCAGCTCCCCAACCACCCAGGGCAGCAGGGAAAGGTCCCCCACAGCATGCTGGGGGGACGGGGGTGAAGTGAGGTGAGAGGTGATGGTCAGGGGACGGGGCGTGAGCTGGGGGCCTGGGTACTAAAGATAACAAGGCGGGACCTCCATTAGCCAGGATTGCAGGTCACCTGTCCCCACTAATTCCACCTTGAGTCCTCCTGCAAGAGGACTGTGGCATCCTGAGAGCCCCGGGACCCTGTGTCCTCCGCAGCCAGGCTGGCTGAGGCACTCAGGCCTTCTAGGTGGACGATACCACTACCAAGTGCTGTGAGCATTTCACAGACCTGCTGCTCCACTTCCAGTCCTGCTCGCTGCTGGTGTGCGTGCAAAGCGGCTGGGCATGGCACACTTGCACGGGTCCCTGCACCCACATGAGCCCGAAGCTCCTGGCTCCTGGCTTGGACCTACCCAGTTCCTCCAATACGGTTATTTAGGGAGTAGGCCACTCTCTCTCTACTTTTGAAATAAATAAGTCATAAAAAGGAATGCTGCTGAGATTGCTTGAGCCGCCACCTGCTGCCTCTGAGGGTGCGCGGCAGCAGCAAGCTGGGGCCGGGAGCTCGGACCGGCAGGAGGTGTGTGCGGCCAGTTCTCCGACGCTGGTCACTGTGCACTTCCTCTCAAGCGGGGTCCGTGCTTCCCCTGGGAAGAGTGCAGGTAAGGCGCTCTGTGCCCTAACTCATTTCCCCTCCACCCAGGCCATGTGGAAACCCGCCTACGACTTCCTGCTCACCTGGAGCCAGCAGGTCGGGGACAGCTACCGCGACGTCATCCAGGAGCTGCACACGGGCCTGGACAGGATGCGGAACCCCATCACCAAGCGCTGGAAGCACCTCACGGGCACCCTCATCCTAGTCAACTCCCTGGACGTGCTCAGGGCGGCCGCCTTCAGCCCCACAGACCCCGAGGACTTGGTCATCTGAGCGGTGCCCTCCTGTGCCACCCCTGCCTGCCCCGGGACCCTGGGGGCCTGCGCCGTCCTTACCATGGAGCTGCAGGTGGGGGTCTTGGGAAGACTCAGACACACCCAGGACCACCCTGCTCTCCGCCTCTCTCCTGGGACGGCCCCAGGGGGTTTTATACTGCAGGTCATTGCCAATCAAATAGCTTTCTATCTGTTTGGTGTAAATTTAAATGGAAATTCTTTTTTTTGTTTTTTTTTTAATGACTGGGGGGAGGGGGACACAAACAAGAAAGGTGATGTCCGTTTTTTTTTTTTTTTTTTTTTTTTTTTTTAATGGATCATAAAGGTTTAAAAAAAAATTAGGGGAAGACGCTGTTGATTTTTATGTTGTCCAAAAGGCCTTTTTAAATTATGTTACAGGTGTATATAGGTATTTAAGGGCCACTGGGCAGTCCAGGTCATGGCCACAGTCTGCATTTCAGCCCCACCCCTAGCACAAGACGGCTCCTGTGGGTATGCTGGACGGACTTTGCCTCACAACCCCCTGAGAAGAGGTTCTGGGGTACAGTCATGTCCCTCTATTCTGAGGACCCAGGCCCTGCCCCCTGCTTTGCTCAGTGACCGCTTCAGCGAGGTCTCAGCTCCCATGTGAGTGATCAGCCAACCTAGGTGGCTCCTCCAAACGCACAGGAAGCAACAGCATGAGACGTGGGACCCTTGTGGCCCCAGAAGGCCAGGGCACTGTTCACCCCCGCGTGGCCAAGGAACTACTTCCCCCACACCTATTGGAGGTGTCTGAGTGCAAGTCCTGGTGGCCTCCTGCTCATGGCAGGCCCCGACAGGTGTCCTGGCTAACCCCGGGTGTCATTGCTTGCTGATGCGCCAACATGCCAGCCGTGTTTGCCACCCTCCACCCTTCCTGTCATCCTGACTCAGCTGCTCCCCCTCACATGTCCCTGGAAGTACCCAGTGTAGGAAGAACCAGCATCTGTAAAGATCACCGGCACAGGGTGAGCATCTCCTGAGAGTGACTGCATCCCCACGGAGAAGCAGGGGCCTCGGAAGGGCTGCTGCGTGGTGGGCAGGTCAGCTTGGAGCCTGCTGGGTTGAACCCTGCACCTGCCTGTGCTTGAGGTGCCTGTGGAGAGAGCAAGAGGCAGAACTGGGGCCTGGCAGGTGCATAGAGGAAGACAAACCCGAGATGTGCCTGGAAATGCCGTGTGCTTGTTCAGGGCACAGTGACCCCTACTGGGGTTCCTGGATCTCATTTGCTAAAATACGGCCTCAAAACACATGCATTGCCTGGTCCGGTGGAAGCATTCCCTGTGCAGGGCTGAGACAGTCCCAGAACCACCCATCCTGGCACGTGATTCCGGACATGACACTCCGCACCCTCCACCACGCTGCTCCCCGAGACGCGCCCTCTCACCTGGTCCCCAAAGAAGAAGCAAAACCAGTTGCACCTTAAACCACCGATGTTTTTCCTCAGGGGCTTTACATAGTTTCCTATGCAACTCCTCTTGTAGCACAAATCAAATTCTACGAAAGTTGCAGTAAATTTTATGTGGATATTTTAACCTGTTCAGCGTGTGTGTGTGTGTGTGTTCTGTAGACAACCAAAATTCAGTGAAAGTGAACCCTGGCGTGCAGACCCCATGGTTCCCAGGCCGTGGCTCCCCAGAGGCCAGCGGCACTTGCCCCTTGTCTGGCTCTGGGCACAGAGCTGGTGCAGTCCCTGCCTGCGACGTGGAGATCAGCTATACAGCATCCTAGGGGAAGCAGGCCTCTGCCTGCACCTTCCCTCACTCCTTGCTCCTGGAACCGACAGCCTCCGCCTGCAGGGGAGGGCCAAGCTACTGCCGGGTGCCAGGAATCTTCCTGGGGGCTGCCATGCGTTCAGTGTAGAGCAAGCCCAACCAGGGGCGTGGGCTGGAGCGGGTCTTGGGGAAACCTGTTGAGAAACAGCTTCAGTCTTAGGAGGAAGCAGCCTCACCAATACGACAGGCCAGGCCTGGGGATGGCGCAGCTGCGGCATTCACACAGGACACGTGAGCACAGAGTCGGCCCCCGGGTGCCAGGGGCTCATCCACGGCCAAGGACCCTGTGTGAGCTCAATCCAACCAACCCTCTGCGTGTTCATGCTGACTCCACCTGCACCCACAACTTTTCCCGCAACCACCAACCCAGTCCTCACCCTAGCTCCACAGCCCTGCCCACACCAACCAGCCCCACCTGCGCCCACAACCCCACCTGTACCTACAGCCGTGCCCACACCCACAGCCCTGCCTGAATCCGTCTTCTACTTGAAAACAGGTTCTGTGTGGTCCTCAAACAACAGCTAATAGGAAAAGCAGGGATTTTACCCACTCCCACTCCCCACCTCCCAAGACTCCTGGCCACAGACCTGCCTGGGGTGGGGATGGGAGCTTGGTCTTAGAACAACTGTCATGTCACAGAGCCCTGTGTGTCTGTGGCCATGTCCCATTCTGTCCTCAGATCACCATCTGTGGACTTGGGGCCTGCCCTGATGTGCGACATCATCTTAACTTGGCCGTGTCAGCATGGATCCTGTTTCCCAGCCAGGTCATGTTCACAGGAAGCCGCTGTGAGGGCCACAGTTCACTCAGTACACAGCCTCCCCTCCCTGGACCTCTAGGTGCGCTTGTTTGGCGATCGTGTGGGGAACGAATCCAGCTGGGCCATCTCCATGCCCTCTGTCTACCTCTGCCAACACAAGGCTGGGGGGAGGGGAGCCCCTGCTGCTGGGGGTCCTCTGAGTCCCACCAGAGCCGTTTCTCTCCTGGGCAGGCTACGAGTCAGCCATCCCAGCCTCCCTTGCAGTGGGATATGGGTGACACGGGCTGTCATCCAGCCCAGAATGAAGGAATCTTCCAGGCAGTCCTCAACTGGGACAAAGAAATCTGGGTGCCCTTGACCTGTGCTGGAGAGGCCAGTTCCCGTGTGGACATGAACTGTGTGTCCTCCTGCCCGACATGCCAGGACACTTTCTAAGCTGCAGTCCGTTACCCACACGCACTTTGACCTCGGTGCTGCTGCTAGCGGTGATCAAATCACGAAGTCACGGTGTTTGTAGACACTCTGAGGAATTGCTGTTAAGGGGGAAAGGTTTCAAGCAAAAGAACCATGTTCTGCAGTCCCAGGGGAAGGCTGGCATTCTCACTGCTAAGTCCTTGCCTTGGCCTTCTCCTGACTCATCCGGTCCAGTGAGCCGGGCAGGCAGTCGTGCCTGGCATCCACAGGGCGCCAGACTCAGATCTGCCCTGGCCCCCTCACCTCCCATGGCCACCAGACCCCGGGATCTGTGCTGTGACCCTTTTGTGTGCACAGAAACCAAAAGCGAACCTCCCTCCTCTGATCCCCCTGCCTCTTCCGAGCTGTTCCTTCCTGGAACCTTCCTGTGTGGTACACTCAGCCCCTCTCCTGCTCCCACACTCCACCTTACTCTCAGCTGTATCCTGGGTGGGGACTCCTTTCTTCTTTGCCTTTGGGGGAGTCGTGGGGTGGGGACCCCCGCATACCAAGCTCCTTCACTTGACTCTGCCGAAGCCTCAAAACCTGGTGCGGGGGCCATGCATTCTGTCTTCATCTCCAAATAGGAGGCAACAGAGAGCAGACTTCCTGTGTCTGTGTCTGTGGGACACCTGCCCAGCCATGGGAGCTTCAGAGAGCAGGAGCCTGGTGCGATGGCTCATTGGCCAATCCTTCCGCGAGCACCGGCATCCCAGCTGCTCCGCTTCCCTTCCAGCTCCCTGCCTGTGGCCTGGGAAGGCAGCAGAGGATGAGTGAATCCTTGTGAACCTGCACCCATCTGGGAGACCTGGAAGAAGCTCCTGGCTCAGCTCCAGCTGCTGAGGCCATTGCGGGAGTGAACTAGCCGGTGGAAGATCGTCTCTCTCTCCCTGTCCTTCTGTCTGTAAATCTACCTTTAAAATGAAAAATAAATCTTAAAAAAAAAAAGGTGAGGAGGAGCCTGGAGAGCTAGAGGACGTGCCAAGTTCAAAAACATCTCTTAACACCTCACCTTCTGGCAGGAGGGAGCCATTATCAGTGTAGCCGTGGTTTAAGCTTTGGTAAAATCTGCCTTTATGTGTAACAGATGAAAATGAGGGCCCGGCGGTGTGGCCTAGCGGCTAAAGTCCTCACCTTGAACGCACCGGGATCCCATATGGGCGCCGGTTCTAATCCCGGCAGCTCCACTTCCCATCCAGCTCCCTGCTTGTGGCCGGGGAAAGCAGTCGAGGACAGCCCAATGCATTGGGATACTGCACCCGTGTGGGAGACCCGGAAGAGGGTCCAGGTTCCCGGCTTCGGATGGGCGCGTTGCGGCTCACCTGGGGAGTGAATCATCGGACAGAAGATCTTCCTCTCTGTCTCTCCTCCTCTGTGTATATCTGGCTGCAATAAAAATGAATAAATCTTTAAAAAAAAAAAAGAAAGAAAGAAAGAAAGAAAATGAACCCATTAACTCCTTCCGGGTTCTGGATCCCTTAGACAATTCGACAACGGTGGTGGACTGCCGGAATTGTGGAATTGCACAAAATAAGACAAATAAAAGCAAATGCCTAGTTACCAAAGATGTTCTTATTTAACACGATGATGTAGCCTACGTATGTGCTTCCTTAGGCATTAAGTAACAGAATCTAGCGGTGAATCTCACATCAAATAATGACGAGCACGTAGACATCTGCCCCAAACAGTAGATATAAAATCGCTGGGATGCCTTTTGTTGGCAAACCGCAGAAGCTTCTTGAAAGAAATGCTAATTACTAGTTAGAGGTTAATGAAGCAAAAGATGTAATTTTCTCCTTATTAAAGCAAAAGGCATATCCTAAAGAAAGCAGAATCCTCATATTTGCTCGATGGATTTTTTTAGGATATTGATTCATTTGAAAGAGAGAAAGACAATTTTCTGTCTTCAGTTCCCTCCCCAGAGGCTGCTATGGCTGGACTGGGCCAGATTGAAATTGGGTACCAGGGGCTTCTTCCGGGTCTGCCACTTGGGTGGCAGGGTCACAAACACTGGGCCATCCTCAGCTGCTGTCCCAGGAGCTAGACTAGAAGTAGAGCGGCCTGGACAGGAGCGGGCGCCCATACAGAATGCCCATGCTGCAGGCAGCGGCTTCACCTGCTAGGCCATAAGGCCAACCCTACTCTATACTTTTTTTGAAATTACATGTGTATTTTCTACTCCAGTTTTTTTTTTTTTAAGCTTTGCCTCTGATTTTATATTCTACCTAGTGAAGGCAAAAGGAAATAAATAGGTGGTTGTGTATGAGGTTTGGAATAGCCAAAGAATAGTTCCTTCATTTTCCATTTCAGTGAGTTTACTTAAAAAAAAATCTGCATTCTCATGTCTTAGATCTTATAATTTCTACCCCGAGGGAACCACAGGAGACCACCAAGGCCAAGGGTGCAGCCCAGGCGTTGGTGACAGGAGTGCAGGTTGGGGCAGTGGGTGTTCATGGATACACGCTGGCCAATGCCAGAGGCTTCAAAGGAGCATAGAACTGCTTGCTTCCTGGGGGCTCCAGACACAAGCGCATGACCCTAGGATGCGAAGGAGGCTGCAGGACGGTCCTCGGTGGCTCTGTGAGGCCCCAAGGAAGCTGCGGGCAGGACGGTCCTCAGTGGCTCTGCAAGGCCCCGAGGAAGCTGCGGGCAGGACAGGAAGGGCTGGCTGCGGTCAGGGTCTCAGGCTGGGAGGTAGACGCCAAGGTGGAGGGACCCTGAACGTGCTAACGGGTCAGAGGAGGGGTGTATGTTACCAGGAATGTGCACACCCCAGTGCTCCACCTCTGCTCTAGCTCCCTGCTAATGCGCCCTGGCAGGCAGCAGGTGGAGGCCCAGGTGCTTGGGCTCCTGCCCACCACATGGAAGACCCAGATGGAGTTCTTGCCCCTGGCTTCAGCCTGGACTAACCCAGCAGTTGTGGGCACTTGAGGAGTGAAGTGATAGAAGACTCTCTCTCTCTCTCTCTCTCTCTCTCTCTCTCTCTCTCTTCCTTTGAATAAACAGCTAAATCTCTTTTCTTTAAAAGGTAAAGGGAGAGAGGAGTGAGGTATACTATGATTTGAATGTATCCCCTCAAAAGTCCATGTGCTGGGCCTGGGACAATGGCATAGCAAGCTAATCCGCTGCGTGTGATACCAGCATTTCATACAGACACCAGTCTGAGTCCCAGCTACTCCACTTCTGATCCAGGTCTCAGTTGGGGGCCTGGGAAAGCAGCAGAGGACAGCCCGGGTGATTGGGCCCCTGCCCCCATGTGGGAGACCTGGAAGTCTACTGGCTCCTGACATCAGGGCAGCTTAGCTCCAGCTGCTGCAGCCATCTCAATAAAGAGGCCTCATGCAGTGATCAGCTCACTTCTGCCCCAAGTGAGGACACAGTAGAAGGAGCCATCCTGGAGGTGGAGACCAGGCCCTTGATGGAAAACGGAACCTATCGGGGCCTGCAGAACTATGGGACACCAATGGCAGCCGTTGCTCTTCAGTAACTCAGCATAGGTGAACTGAGGCAGGCATGAAGCGGGGTCAGTGGTCACGGCCTTGAGGACCACATTTAGGTCATGGCCTTGAGTTCCTAGAGTTCGCTCAGAGGAAGGGAAGCCTTGGGCATCTCACAGGAGGACCTGGCTTGACCTAAGAGGCCCAGGAACAGGGTGAGAGCAGGGCAGGGTGTGAAGGACAGAGGGGAGGATCAGCCCAGGGTGCCGTTTCATTGGCAGGGGCAGGGTGGCCAGTCGGGCGGTGAGGTGGCAGCCTCTGGTGTGGCTGGGGCTCAGGCCTGGCAGCTCCAGGCATCCATGGACGGCTTTCCTGGGTCATGGGGGTATAGGCTTTAGAACTGAAGGCCTGGATGGGATCAGGTGAGAAAGATGATAAAAATCTGGTTGGCCCACATGCACATCGCTCCCCAGTCATACTGGGAATCAGGAGCCCGACTCACTGCCTGTTGGCTCTTCCCCTCCCCCGCAGCTGCTGGCTTAGTGCTGGCTGCCACCATCTCTCCCGTCAGCAATGCCAGCTCTGAGCCTCCGCTCACATTCATGCTCCACTAGAACGGTCTTCCTGGAACACAAGCTCCTGTTCCCTCCTGCCTAACCGTGGCCTCCAGGGGCACTCCCCAAGTCCTCCACCCCTTTTGGGGGGGGACAGAACTGGAGGAAAAGAGAGAGAGAAGAGGTCTCCCATCTTCTGGCTTATTCCAGAGTTGACCAAAACTGCCAGGGGTGGGCCAGGCTGGAGGCAGAAGCCAAGAATTTTATTATCAAGTTTCCCACAAGGATGGTAGGGGCCCAAACACTTGCATCACCTTTAACCGCTCTCCCAGGCACGCTAGCAGAGAGCTGGCTAGGAAGTAGAGCAGCCAGGACTCGAACTGGCACCCATTTGGGATGCTGGCGTTGCAGGCAGTGGTTCAATCAGTCACACCACAATGCCGGCCCCGTCTGTGAGCAGATGAGCATGGCTCCCCAGTGCCAGCTTGCACATTGGCCTGACGATATTTCACCTGCACAGGCAAAGACAACAGGGCCCTGTGGAGCACCTTCACCAAGCCACGTCTATGCAGGTACCACAGCAGGTCCTGATCACCCGAGGAAGCACTCCGCTCCTTCTCGATGCTGACAATGACAGTGGCTTGTAGTGCTGGCAGCTGCCTTCGACAGCTGGTAACTTGGCTTGACGAGGCACGTACCAGATGCAAAACACCTAGCTTCGTGTTTGCCTGCACTTCCCTCTGTGTGACAGTGGCCTCGACTGTGCCTCTGGGTCTCCAACACCTCAGAAGTACACCTGCTGTGTTTGGGGTGCACAAGGTGCAAACTCACAGCTTCCCTCGCATCGAATCGAAGTGCGTGACCAGCCCCACACCCAACACACACACACACACACACACACACACACACACACACACACACACACGGGTCTCAGACTTGGAGGCCTGGATGCTCACAAGAAGGTGAGGCCTGCCGAAGCATTAGCTGTGTCTTGGCAGAACTCCTGGCCCAGCCATGGCATTCAGGGGCATGTGTGATCGTGCCAGTTTGCTCTGGCTCCCGGTGAGTACATGCCCCATCCATTCTGGACAAGCTGCACCATGGAGTGAGAGGCCTTTTTCACGCACCGTGCCTTGCGTGGAAGCCCTTACCTGCTCACTTCCTTGGGGTTCAACTCAGAAAATCTGGCCCCTGTGCCAGTCTCCCCGAGTGTCCAGCTGGTCTCCAACATCACCCGCTGCCTCTGTGCGTGTCTGTGTGTCCACTGTTGTGTCCCTGGCAATGAACTGGCCGATGCATTCAGTAAGTATAAATACACTCAGTTCTTGGATGAGTGAGTCCCTGGGGGCTTGGAGGCAGATGTGGGGCATCCAAAGAGCTCTGTGCCAGCAGGCATTCTGGAAAGTCATATGGTCTTCGTTTGCTGGTCTCCCACTGCAACATCACACACGTTTGGCTCAGCTGGGGCCCACACTCCGGCATCTCGAGTGACTGCTTTGCTTTTCACACGTCCACGGAGTCTGCTGCTGTGACAGTGCAAAATCAGCTCCCAGCCAAGGTGTTGATCGTCAACCTTGGGTGAGAAAAGCAGGGGAGGGTGCCCTGAGCAGCTGAGGCCTCAGGTGAGTAGGTGGGAGGGGAGGGCGGTGGTCCTGACACCTGAGCTGAATGGAGCTGGGGGGAGGGAGGACAGGGGTGGGGTTGCCAGGCAACTCCATGTGTTCACAGGTCTTTCTTCTCCAGAGGGGAAGGAGCCGGAAGACAGAATCACTTCCGGTTTTGACTCCGTGCCTGGTTAGAGCCAACATGAAGGAGATGAAGAAATGTTAGCAAATCCGCCCCTGCCCCCCGCACACCGACTGCAACGCTGAACTAGACACACACAGCCGCGGGCGCGCACGCGCGCGTGTCTGTGTGTGTGTGTGTGTGTGTGTGTACAGGATGGTGGGCGACGTGCAGCCATGAATCCATAAGGGTGGAATTATGCACCAAAAACCTCTTAGGAACACGAGATTCCAGCTCTCCAAGACTTTTTGCACAACACCCCTGCACATTCCTAATTATCACATTTTCCATGTGGCGGATGAGCTGAGACAGCAGGCAGAGAAGGTGACGAGTGGATGTTGAGAGACTCGGGCACTTGACCTAGTTAAACAGAATTCGCGCAGGCCCTAGAGGTTTAAGCAGGTTGCCCTAAACCAGGGAGAGAGCTATTGTGTTTCAGATATTAGGTTTCTACAAAAACATGGCGGTGTTGTGGTGGTGAGTGTCCTTACACGGTGCCTAGGGCAACTCCAGCTGGGCAAAGCAACTGCTCTGCACCCAGAATCCAGAGCCACGGGAAAGGAACCCCATTTGCTGTTTGTGGTGTCTTGTAGCTTGTTCCAAAACTCCGCCAGCATTCGCGGCTCTCCCTGCTACCGCCAGGCACGTTGCCTTCCGGATGAACAGCTCTGCCTGCTACTCTGGCTTCACTTGCCACGTACCACCTTGCTGGCATCATTCGTTTCTCTAAAATAGAATCGTTCTGCTCACGAGTCTCAAATGTTTGTATCTTATTTTATGTAGTGTTTTACAACCCAATCAGATCACAGCAGCACTCGGATGGCACTACAGTTGTCTTGAATTCACATGGCTGGAGGGCGGGTCTGGGCTACGCTAAGAAGCGCAGTGGCAGCGGTAGCCCAGTTCCTCCATGCTTCCTGCCTCCCGGGGCTGTCCCACTTGCAGTTACACCTCCTGCTGGACTTTAATTAAGAACCAGGCAGTCTTTCATGTTACCGGGACTTGCTGGCCCGTCCCTGCTAGGAGGGAGCAAGAGGGCCACCTCACTGCCAGTAGGTCTCAGGCTTTCTGGCAAACTGTGGATAATTCATAACTCCTCCTGGACAATTCACAGCCTCCCAGGCCTGTGGCTTCCCTGGGGTTGTAGGGTTGGAACTGGTACCCCAGTAGAAGGCCCTACATGGGTGCAGCTATGGTCCTTACAGAAACCAGCACTGTACCCGACAGGGCTGGGCCAAGTCCCTGCTGCACAGCCACGTGGGCCCAGCTGGCCTTGCTGGGTAAGGGCTTGGAAGGTGTGTGTGTCGGGGAGAGGGTACAGTGGGGTGAGGGGAGTATGCGCCGGGGGCATAGCACATGCTGAGACAGCCCCAGCCCTTGGCCCTTGGCTCGGCACCCAGGCCGGGGAGCAATGTCAGCCGGCCCTGCCCACTTCTCCCTCTGTGCCATCACACGCCTGAGCACCTTTTGGGTTTTAACACATCGGATGCTGGCAGCATCTCGTGCAGCGGCCACAGTTACTGTCCTCATTACCCTAAGGAGACAGGAAGTACAGGGGTCGAGATCTAGTCCTCACAGCGCCCGTTCCCCAGCGTGCCATGGTGCTGCCTTTTCTGTGACTCAGAAACCTCTGCCAGAGCAGGAAATGAAGCCCTGCGGCATTCGGACCGTGCAACAGCAGGTGTCCCCGCTTGGACTCACCTCGGAACGAATGTTCCATGTGGAGGAGTTTGGCGTCCCCTCTGGCTGAGCAGACCTGACTGTGCACTCTCGAGGAAGGCCTGAGGTTTTGCAGGGCTCTGAACCAAGAGCGATGTGCCATCGCAAATGCAGGGAACGTCCAGGGAGCATCCTCACCCACATGTGGTGGGGACGGCCACCACAACATGGTCATGTACTGGAACGCTCTGACCACAGCCAGGAAAAGATGAGGCTGTGATTACAGCTATCAAACACTAACCAGTGGATGCAAAAATCTCCCGCTGTTTACAAAATGGGGCCCATACCTTTCTAGATGAAGTCTCCATGAGCGTGCTGGTGTGCTGAGGCCTGGAGATGAGGCTGTGGGGGCTCCATCCCGGAATCTTTGCCGGCACCAGTCCAGCTCTCATGGCGCACCATGTGTTTTTTATTCTGGTCGCAGACAATTTATGAAATGCGAGCAATTCTGAATTGGTAGTAAGAGGTTTCAGAATAAAACAAATATCTCAATTTGCAAAATTAAAAAATCAACCAGTACCTAATATACATATTGCTAATCAACCCAGTGGGTATATTTGGGCAGAAAGTCGCAGTTGGTGAGGGCATGCTAGGGTTGATCGGGGCATCTTCAAGATTTATCTGAGGGGCCCGGCGGCGTGGCCTAGCGGCTTAGGTCCTCGCCTTGAACGCACCGGGATCCCATATGGGCGCCGGTTCTAGTCCTGGCCGCTCCACTTCCCATCCAGCTCCCTGCTTGTGGCCTGGGAAGGCAGTTGAGGACGGCCCAATGCTTTGGGACCCTGCACCCGTGTGGGAGACCCGGAAAAGGTTCCAGGTTCCCGGCTTTGGATCGGCGTGCACCGGCCCGTTGCGGCTCACTTGGGGAGTGAATCATTGGACGGAGGATCTTCCTCTCTGTCTCTCCTCCTCCTTGTATATCTGACTTCGTAATAAAATAAATAAATCTTAAAAAAAAAAAAAGATTTATGTGAAAGGTGACCACCCAAAGACAGACCTTGCTTCCACTGAGTTCTTCCCCAAATGGCTTCAACAGCCAGGATTGAGCCACACCAAAGCCAGCAGCCTGGAGCCCCATCTGGATCTCCCATATGGGTGGCAGGGCCCCAAGCTCTTGGGCTGTCATCTGCCGTGCTCCCAGGTGCACTGGCAGGGAGCTGCTTCATAGTGTGACCTCTTGGATGCCAGTGTCAGGGGTGGCGGAACCCTCCACATACAGCACAGTGCCAGCTGCAGGGTCGGTTTTCTAGCAGGCTGTCATGCTAGTTCACAGTCCAGGAAAGCGTAAGAGCCAGCAGCCTAGCAGCTAGGAGAAAGATGTCTGGGGATCTAGGAGCACTCAGAAAGGTCCTGGAAAATGGAATTTAACAGGTTTTTGCTGCCTTCTCTTCCAAAAATATTTGCAATCTATGCACACAGAGAGGTCTTTGAAAGTTCCTCTGAAAAAAATGCACATTTAGAAAAAGCTATGCATGGATTTAGAAATATTTCTGCATCAAAATTAAGTCACCTTTTCATTCCATTTTCCCATGACTTGCTGAATCCCCTCCTGCTGTTCCCAGCTAGCAAGAAGCTCAGGAATGTCAGGAGCAAACTGCCCACCTGCAGGGACCGACCCTGGGCTGCCTTCGCTCGCTCGTGGCCTGCCTGCACCCACAGCTCATCCTGCAGGGACCGACCCCGGGCTGCCTGCACCCACAGCTCGCCCTGCAGGGACCGACCCCGGGCTGCCTGCACCCACAGCTCGCCCTGCAGGGACCGACCCCGGGCTGCCTGCACCCACAGCTCGCCCTGCAGGGACCGACCCCGGGCTGCCTGCACCCACAGCTCGCCCTGCAGGGACCGACCCCGGGCTGCCTGCACCCACAGCTCGCCCTGCAGGGACCGACCCCGGGCTGCCTGCACCCACAGCTCATCCTGCAGGGACCGACCCCGGGCTGCCTGCACCCACAGCTCGCCCTGCAGGGACCGACCCCGGGCTGCCTGCACCCACAGCTCGCCCTGCAGGGACCGACCCCGGGCTGCCTGCACCCACAGCTCGCCCTGCAGGGACCGACCCCGGGCTGCCTGCACCCACAGCTCGCCCTGCAGGGACCGACCCCGGGCTGCCTGCACCCACAGCTCATCCTGCAGGGACCGACCCCGGGCTGCCTGCACCCACAGCTCGCCCTGTCTGAAGCTTCTTAGCAAACAGGCATCGTGCACATCGCGTGTGCGGATCCGCAGCTCCAGTCACGCCACCAATCTACAGGGTTCCACATGGTTGGATGCAGTACAGGCCTGACCTGGAACCACCGTGTCCAGGGAGGATCTCTCATTCTCCCCTCTGGGACACCCAGCCTCCTGTTTCTCCCAGCTCAGCCGCCCTGGGTGTGCCACAGCTGCAGCACCGCCAAGCAGTGGGCCCACTTTGCAGGCAGGACAAAGGGAAGAACCCAGCCCCTCCCCAGCAGCCTCTTTCCGCAAAAAATTCTCTTGCATTTCGTTGGCCAGGAGGGTGGCCCGTGGCCACCCTTAGGTGGTAAGGAGCCTGGAGACTGGGGAGGGCTGCCTGCGTAGGGTTTCCGGAGGGTGGAATTGGGGTTGGGGCAGAAGGAAACTTGCAGAGGAATCACTATGCATGGGTGTGTGCGAGCCTGGGTTTGTTTTCCCGATGAGCTGCCATGCTGGGATTAGCAGATCAATTGGGCCTGAAAGCCGGCCTAATGCTGCTTATGAAAGGGCAGCTCGAGGTTGGAACCCAGTGGCCAGGCCCGAGTCATGCTGGCATCCAAAACAAATACAGTGATTACACGAGGAGCTTTTCCGTGCAGCTTGAATCCCCAAAATGGCATCTGACAGCTCTGAGACGTCATGCAGGGACTCCTGAAGGAAGGGAGACTCATCTTCAGACAGCGAAGCCTAAAGAACGAATTAGGAAAGTGGCCAGCTGCATGCGACTTGCTCGCGGGCATGAGCAGAAGGCCCGGTCTGGGTGTGGACTTGTTTAGCCCACACTGTTACCCACGGAGGGAGGCTTCAGGAGCCCAGTGCAGTGGCGGGGGAGGGGCAGGCTGATCCTCTTCACTGTGGCAAATCACAAAGACGCTTTACCTCTGAGCACACCCCCTCCACCCACCCCTGCCCTAGGTGGAGGGAGGGTGCCCGACCAGTGGCCAGGGGCCGTGATGGAGGAGTCACCAGCGTGGCAGGGCCTGGAAGCACGCTCACCGAGCTCATCCAGGCCCTGCTGGGACAGGCATTTCCTCAGAGCTCAGCCACAGGGTGAGACGGGCGTCTCCAGACTCCACGTTGTGTGTTCGCTTTTCATCGTCTGCATATTTCTGGTTTTATTCAGAGTTTGACATATTAGCTTCCCTCTTCCCCTCCCCCTCCCTCTTATTTCCTTTCATATTTTTTCTTTTTGTTTTTGCAGTGACACATTTTCACTTGATAATCACAAGGCTAATCCCGCCGTTAAGCAAAATAGTCGATGGAAGAGCCGCTGTTGCTCAGGGCTCCAAACAGCAACCAGCTCTACAAGCTCAGTGCCGGTCACGCTTCCCCCTGCTCTCTCGACCACCCAGGGCATGTGTCTTTTCGTGGTATTTTCATGTGTCTTGAACTCTGATCAGATCACAGCAGCCCATGGTCCCGACTATGCCAGCCACACTGCCAAGAACCTGCCACCCAAGCAGTCCATCAGCCGAAGGAGGCTTGGAAAGACACGTGTGTGATGTTATACAGCGCACGTAGCATTTCAGCAGGAACACACCATGGACAGAGCGTGAAAGCCTGCTCTCACAGGAGCCCCTGCTGTGTTCTTCACAATCAGTCTAGGACCACGGGGAACCCACGTCTGCACAGCCTGCTCACGGAAGACAGCACGCTAGCATTCTAGAACCGGGATAGAAGACCCAGCTCTAACACGCGAGACAAAATGGTCAGCAGTGTGTTAGCAGAAATACCCACATTCGAAGAAAAAGAATGAGAGTTCCTTAGTTTCTCAAAAAGGAAACTCAAAGTGGAAGGACACCTGCTCAGCTTCTTGTTAGAAATCGTGAGACTGGCTCGGGGTTGGAGCTGCTCTTTTGTGCTTACACAGTCGCGTTTTTAAACTCATCCAAGCATCTTCAATTTATGTTTCTCATACACCCAGGGGAGCAGCTGCAAGGTACTGCAAAAGCTGCAGTTCTGGGAATTACTAGTCCTTTCATTCAAGGTCTGAGGACAGATTGGAATCCAGGCTTTCGTCATATAAATATTCTTTGTTTATCACAGTTCCGAAGCATCTTGGCAAAGGTGTGTTTCATGCAGTCCAACGCTTTAGACTGTGTCGAGGCAGCCTCCGAACAGCTTGTGAATCCATCAAATGTCCCTGCAGGAGATGAGATGCATAAAAAATTAAAGAGCTACCCATAAAAAATGTACGGAGAGATAAGTGCTGAGGCCGAGTTGGGCCCGAGCGTCTGGCCTGGCCCCAGCCGCACTGATAAGCAGCAGCCAGTCTCTTATCTGCTTAGACTCAGCAGGATGCTAAGCCCCCTCCTTGGGAGAGGCCTCCTGGTGGGGAGGGGACCAGAGTGTGGAAGAGTCACATATCTGAGCTGCTGTCCATCGTGTGTGTGTGTGTGTGTGTGTGTGTGTGTAGGGCAGCTCCTCTTTGGTAACTCCTGCTCCAACACCTGCTCAGGGTTGCCCTCCAACGCCAGGCCTAGGTGACCCATGATCCTGGCTTCCAGAGAGCTGACGTCACTTCCTAACTCCATCACCTCCACTGTGATGCTTTCCTGCAGGCTTGCTCCTGCACAGCTCCACTTCTGGTCCTTCTGTGACTGTGCCTCTCTCAGCCGGAACAGTGGTCAGGGTTAGCGGGCCCGCCCCAGCCAGAGCAGCGGTCAAGGTTAGCGGGCCTCCTTCAGCCGGAGCAACGGTCAGGGTTAGCAGGCCTCCTTCAGCCGGAGCAGCGGTCAGGGTTAGCAGGTTAAACGTCCTGGCAGGAAGGGGGTGGAGGGCTGAAAGCAGTCCAGCAGTACGGGGCCAACTGAATTCTCCTGTGAGTGCCGTTGGTTCTGACAGGTGCCGGGAGTTTCGAATCAGAGCTCGGCACTGTTTACTTGGATGATTGATGAAAACCCAACATAAACAGCCAGCACCCTGAGCACCGGAGCGGAGGCCTCAGCCGGACCTTGCTCAGCCTTCTAACCGGTCCTCACCAGGAGCATCCTCGATGGTGGCTTACAGGAGCAAACTGTCACCATGGCTTTTGAGGCTGTTTCACACCCAGAAATCTGGACATGCAACAGCTTCCGCAGAACTGCCCATGGGTGTCTGGCTCTGATCATTACCTGTGGCTCTATGTGACTCAGCTCCATCAAAGTGAAAGGCTGTGACTGACCAGCAGGCCCAGCCGAGGCCTTCTGAGTACACACCATGGACAGAGCGTGAAAAGCTTAGAGCCTTGAACCTCCCCGTCCAGGTTGTCAGAAAGACAAAACAGTATCAAACCTTGGAAGAGTCAGCCTGAACCCCACATCAGGGGAAAACCAGGGCTTGTGTTTGTGAGTGGAAGGTAAAACAGCTCAGCCGCACCCAGGACTGGGAGCAGACGGAGACCCAGTCCAGATTCCAGCCTGGGATGTCACATCTGACCCCCCTGGCCAGCCCCTGGGTAATCTGCGTGGGCTGGAGGGAGAACAGGGGAAGTGTCTGAGCAGCTCACTATCCTTCACCCACGTGTTTGTCACTGCCCCACAGCAGGTGCATGGCTCTGAACTGACACCTTGAAACAAAGTGGACTTGTGCCAACACCCGTCGCCCCGGCACTGTCCTGGGGCATCCAGCACTGTGGCATGTGTCACAGAGGCGAGGTGCATTGGTGACCAGGAGGGCTTGCTCCTGCTGGGGGCTGGGCTGGAAGGCTGCTGCTTTTCAGAGGGAAGTCTCTCTCGCTATTTCTTCTATTTCTTCCTTGGCATGCCCATGGGGCCTTGAGGACTTGTGCGCTCTCCTGCTTTGGCCTGTGGTTGCTGCTCCTACTCCATTCTCTCCCTACAAGAATAGTCACTCCTGAAATAAGACAGTGTGGTGTGAGGACTAGACGCATCTGCCTCCAGGGAGCCCTCAGACCGGCTGATAACCACCCATCCTACTTCTGTCAAGACTTTGTTGTCAGTTTGGTCTGTTTGATAGAAGCTTTTAGACTAGTTAAATTTCTTTCCCCCAAACAGATAATGTTGGTCTCTTGCTTCCAACTTTACATTGTAGCTTGCCTGCCTCCCATTAAATACAAACTTGGGACAACCATATCATTATTGTTTGGAAAGTCCGCTTAATAACCTTATCCCTTCCTTATTCTTTCTAACTTTGTGGCAGTGTAATCCACATCTAATCCAATATGTCAACTTAGGGGTAGAGTTCAATGGGGTTTGACAAACATGGAGGTCATGTAAACCAATTCATCGTCAATTGCTCATCTTATTATTGATAGACCCTGTTGCCATTCTCAGTTCTCCTATGAAAGCAATCACTATCTTTGCTTAGCATAGTTTTGAGTTCTGCCCACATGGTTGCATGAAGCAGTAATTTTTTAATTGATGAGGGATACTCCTGTTGCACGTATCTACTGTGGTATGCATATCCGTTCACCTGCTGATTGACACCTGAGTGTTTCTGTCCCATGCCAGGGTTGTGTGAGCATTCATGAGTGGGTGTGTGCATGGACACATCGCAAGCCCTAGCAGCAGTCGCTGGGTGATCTGCTGTTTGCCCTTCCTGTGGCTTATGGGCCAGATGGGGTCCAATTAGCTTCTCAGTCATCAAGCTTTTGGTGAGAGGATTTAGGGCACAAACACCACGACACAAGCAACACATGACGCTTCATCCCAAAGAGAGTAGGAGCTGGGTGTTCAGGAACAGGAGCAGACGCCAAATATGTGTTCTCCAGGATTGCACGTGATTTCCAGAGAAAGAAGCCCCTTCAGTAACTTTGCCAAGAGAAGCCGATGGTGTACACAGATCCAGGCACCCTAAAGGTGGGGAATGCATCAGAGCACAGCAGGTGTGGACACAGCCCTAGGTGGCCAGCAGGAGCCATGGAAGCCACACCCCCACTGCATGCCTTCAGGTCAGTGGCCCTGCCACCCACTCTCACTGCAGCCCATGCCCCTACTTCCTGCCTGCCCCTGGGCACATAGCCCTCCGGGACCATCCTCAGGTGATGCTGCCCCCCATTCAACAGGAGACTCCTCTTCAGCACTAGGGGACGGTTTATTGTAGGCTCACTGGGTTGAAGTACCTCAGGAAAGTGTTGGGCTCAGCTTGCATCAGTTGACGTCCACTAGTTCAGTGAGTCAGTTAGTATGTGTGTATACATATGCCCCAGTACCAGCGCCCCTCTGCCCAGCATGCCCCAGTACCAGCGCCCCTCTGCCCAGCATGCCCCAGTACCACCGCCCCTCTGCCCAGCATGCCCCAGTACCAGCGCCCCTCTGCCCAGCATGCCCCAGTACCAGCGCCCCTCTGCCCAGCATGCCCCAGTACCACCGCCCCTCTGCCCAGCATGCCCCAGTACCAGCGCCCCTCTGCCCAGCATGCCCCAGTACCAGCGCCCCTCTGCCCAGCATGCCCCAGTACCAGCGCCCCTCTGCCCAGCATGCCCCAGTACCAGCGCCCCTCTGCCCAGCATGCCCCAGTACCACCGCCCCTCTACGCAGCATGCCCCAGTACCACCGCCCCTCTGCCCAGCATGCCCCAGTACCAGCGCCCCTCTGCCCAGCATGCCCCAGTACCACCGCCCCTCTGCCCAGCATGCCCCAGTACCAGCGCCCCTCTGCCCAGCATGCCCCAGTACCACCGCCCCTCTGCCCAGCATGCCCCAGTACCAGCGCCCCTCTGCCCAGCATGCCCAGTACCAGCGCCCCTCTGCTCAGCATGCCCCAGTACCAGCGCCCCTCTGCCCAGCATGCCCCAGTACCACCGCCCCTCTGCTGGGAACGCCCCAGTACCAGCGCCCCTCTGCTGGGAACGCCCCAGTACCACCGCCCCTCTTCCCAGCATGCCCCAGTACCACCGCCCCTCTGCTGGGAATGCCTCAGTACCATCGCCCCTCTGCTGGGAATGCCCCAGTACCACCGCCCCACTGCCAGGAACACCCCAGTACCACCGCCCCTCTGCCGGGAACGCCCCAGTACCACCGCCCCTCTGCTGGGAATGCCCCAGTACCACCACCCCGCTGCCAGGAACGCCCCAGTACCACCGCCCCTCTGCCGAGCACGCCCTGTCCTGTCCCTTGTTGCCTCCCAAAGCTATTGGTCCATTTGTGCTAGGGTATCAGGTGCCGCCTCACAAAGACCCCAGCGCTTGTCTCTGAAGTGAGGGAAGTCTGCGCACACACACCTGATCCCACCAAGAACACCAAGTGTTATCCCATAACTAATCTATCCCTAGATTTTCCCTATTGTCCCCAAAGGGCTTTTGGTGGCTTGCAGCTGATAACGCCACCTCTCAGTTCTCCTGTGATCGTAGCAGTCTTTCTCCACCTCCGATTTTCCGTATCAGTTACTGGTTAGAAGAGGGCTAGTCGTTTTCCAGGTGGCGGGGCCTGCAGACTGTTGCACTGGTGCATGGGCTGGTTGAATGGCTGGTCTGAGGCTTTGTTCTCTTGCTCCAGGCTCTCTCCCTTGGCCACTGTAACTCTGCCTTTCAAGAAAATACATACATCTTTCAAATGATTTTCTACTATTTGAAAGGTAGACAGACTCTGTACTCTGGGTCACTCCCCAAATGTCTGCAACATCTAGGACTAGGCCAATCAAAGCCAGAACCAGGACTGTCTAGGGCTACCCTGGGGGAGGCAAGGGTCCAGGTACCTGGGCCATCGTCTGCTGCCTTCCAAACACACTAGCAGGCAGGATTGGAAGTGGAGCTGCTGGAACTCAAGCCAGCAGTCAGATTGGGGACGGCAGAGTTGTCAGCTGTAATGCTAAGCCACCGTGTTGCAATGCCAGCTCAGGGGCGCATTCTTCAGCTGGTGTTTGTCATCCGCTCATTGAAAGAGAATTCTCAGAATCTCCTTCTTGTCTCTTGGTCAGTAGCAGGGACAGCACCAAGCCAGATCCACCTTCAAGGCAGCTTTACCACTGCCCTTGCTGTGTATCAGTGTGAGATAAAACACAGCAGGTCCAACTTTGCCTCAGCGGTCCCCAGGAGAAACGCACTCAGACCTTACAACAAGCAAAATGAAAGAGATAATGTTTTCTTTCTAGTTATTCATACGTCCTTTTCATTTTATTTTGGGAGTGGCATTATAGAGGTTTCTGTGTCAGTTTCTTGTTTTGTTTTGTTTTCTGTTTGTTTTTGCATTGAAGAAACCATCCTAACAGCGCCAACAATGAAGAAATAAGAGTAGGAATGCGTATCACCCCGATTCTAGCAGTATGCATGGTGTAGATGTGTTGTGGCACCGTCCCACACCCTGTAAAGATGCACATGTCTTCTGAGGCCACGTCACCATTCTTGCCTTACTCAATGCAACGTTTTATCTGCTCTTCAAGTCCCAACTCTGGGGCTGTCACATGCTGAGGCCCCGGTGGAGGCCACAAGGAGAGGCTTCAGTGTCCCAGCTGAGGCCAGTCTTCCAGGACAGATAGCCCAGGCACCAGATATGTGAGTGAAGAAGCTTCTAGAAGATTCCAGTCAGTCTTCCCCTTTGTGGGACAGAGCAAAACCATCCCACCAGGACTTTTGCCCAGTACCTGTCCCAGAAAATCCAGTGGCCATGGTTTCCCAAACTGGGGAAGTGTTGTTCCACAGCAAGTAACTGAAGGCCTGCTGGGTGACGTGGCTTCCAAACTCCAGTCTGGGACAGGAAAACTTTGTCTTCTCTTCCTTTCTGTTTTAGGCCTCTCTCCTCTGACACGTGCTATGTCTGGAGGAATCCTGACTCCTCTAGAGCTAACAGAGATCCATCATTTGCAGGTTGAAACAAATACGCCGAAGGGGAGAGGACCAGAGGGGGGCCACTTCCTGCTCCCTGCTTGCTTTCCATGTTCTCTGATGACACAGGAAGACAGGAGGATGAGTGGAATGCAGATGAATGTGTGCCACGGAGATGCCCCAGACCTGCGTCTGGAAGTGGTGACGACATCTGGGAAGGGACCGCCTCCACGTCACTGGCCCCTGTGGCCGTTGGAGAGGGACAGCAATCAGGAAAAGCGAGGTGGCTGCCGCGATGTGCATGTGCTGGATACGCATGCGTGGAAAACGGGTCTGGATAAAGTCGTGAAAGAAGGAGACGAAACCAGGAGACCACTGTTCGCGGGCAGCATGAGACATGATCAAGGCCGTCCACCACTTGTCGGTTGCCTTGGCTGAGACCTGGCAACAGTCTCGTGCCAGTCAAAGCACAACGGACAGGTGTGCTCTTCAAGGGGCTGTAGTGCCAGCGCCCCATGTGGGTGCCCATTCAGGTCCCAGCTGCCCCCTTCCAATCCAGCTCCCTGCTAATGCACCTGGGAAAGCGGCAGAGGATGGCCCAAGTGCCTGGGCACCTGCACCCACATGGGAGTCCTGGAAGAAGCTTCTAATTCCTGGCTTCAGCCTAACCCAGCCCTGGCTCTTGCAGCCATCTGAGAAGTAAACAAGCAGATTAAAGACCTCTGTCTCTCTTTCTCTGTATAACTCTGCCTTTCAAACAAATGAAATACACCATTTAAAAAAGGTCTGCTCTCCAGTGGAAGGAGGAGAGAGAATCATCTAGATACCTAAGAAACTGTGGTTATTACCGCTTGGACTAGATGGGGCCCAGCCAAGCAGACAGGGAAGAGAGGCTGTGGAGATGGCTGTTCCAAGAAACTAGGCTGTGCAGGGGAAGGTGGCAGTTGAAGCAGTGAACAGGTTCCCAGGGTGAGTTTTGGAGGGCTGGCTTGGTTTTGGTTTTTTTGCTGATGGGAACAAGCCGGTCGCTGAAGGAACACTGCTGAGGCAGGAGACAGAGAGTTGAAGGAAGGGCTGACATTGTGGGACCTGGGACCACACACACCATCTCTGAGCCCATGCCTCGCACAGCCTGGGTCGGCAGCGGCTCAACGGACAGGAGTGTGGGGTGTCAGGTGCTGGAATGAAGATGTGACCCTGAGCCTGTGCAGTTCAGCAAACCCTCCCATGTGCATGTGGCAGGCAACTTCTCATTGGCAGGTGTTTGGGAAATCTCAACCTGCTGTGTTCTCTCAAATCTCTGCTTTATCCACACACCCCTGAGAGAAGTGCCTCCCATCATCAGAGCTCCTCTGCTGACCAGCAGAGCCCTAGGCCCCTGCAGCTGCCCCCACCCCTGCACCTGCTGTGCCCCCTGTTGCATCCCTGCACCTGCTCTGCCCCTGGTATTGCTGCTTCCTGCAGCCTTCACCCTCTTTAGGTGGCTTGTCCTCCCGCAGGGCCTTTCCTACTGAAGAGATTGGCAAGAGACACCAGTCTTACTATAGGCTCCATCCAGATGTTGCCTTCCGCAGACTTCATCCAAAGCCTCACCCTCCTGGGTTGCCAGCCCCGCCTCACCTGTTCTGAGCTGGTCCATGCCCCATGGCTCCTCAGGGACTCAGGCACACCCTGCCCATCAGCTACAGCCAAGCTCCTGAAGGTTTCTTCCACCCTCCCAGGCCATAATGATCTCCATGCTCATTCCTGCATCCTTCTGAGAGAAGGGGCCAGGGCCAGAGTGAGCCCAAGTTACACCCAGGGATGCTTTCCTGAGCCAGTTGGCACTTTCTCTGCAATAGGGGTGGTCACCCATTTGGGAGGAGACTTCTTACTCTGTAGCAATGAAACTCGTACCTCTAGCTATCTTCTAGGACAGTCTTCCTGGACTCATTAGGGTATCTGCCCCGCCTCCTGGAGCCCCCACCAACAGGGACTGCCCCATTCTGCACCAGGGACCTCCCTGTGTCTGTGTGCACCCCACTCTCCCCATTCCCCCTTCCCTGGCACACTAAGCTGCCGGCCTCAGCCTAGTCTCCCGGGGTCCTGCTGCAGGGGCTACCCATGGCACCCTCCAACCAGACACCCCCTGACAGATACTGTTCTCATGTCTGCTTCCCTGGGAAGTGGCAGGGAACGAGCCCTGGCCGAAGGGGCTGGCAGAGGTGCTAACTGAGTTCGCTCCTGGAGGCTTCCCTCGCAGGTCAGCTTTCATTTCCTCCCTGTGGCATGAGTCACTCCCCACGCAGCCCACTCCCCGTCCTGCAGCAGGGAAGGGAACTGCAGTGGGGGGAAGCTGGGCTTGCGCGCATGGCTTCCACTCATCATCTTGACAACAGCAAGAAACAGAGGAGATGGCAACAGAGGCGCAGCGAGACGCATGGCACCGCCCTCTGCATGACCTCCGCGTTTATGAGAGTCAGTGTCCAAAGCTGAAGGGAGCTGAGGGTGAGGGGCTGCAGCCTTAGGGGCCTCTCCCGGCCCTGCGGCCTTGCACGGTGTGGGGCACAAGGGTACAGGAGCAGACCCTGGAGCAGGAGAGGCAGAGACACCTCCTACACCGGCGCATCGAGTCCCACGAGCCCTTCAGGCACCGTTTTGCTCCCAGCACAGAAATCTCTTCTTTCTCCACTGGAGCCAGAATGAGAGAGATTGGTTTCCTTGGCAACCAAGCAAACATCTCCAGAGTGTACTGATACTGTTGTGAAATGTTTTGAAATCTTATCAATGGTTTCCTGGGAAACACAGGATGATGAATAGAGGGCTCGCTAGGTAAATTCAAGAAGCAGCAAAAGAACCGTATTGGAACGTGCGGAATGCGAGTGCTCAGCTAGTCCTTAAGGCAGAAAAGCCCACTTCACTCACCCCGGCATTCTCACGTCGTTGCCAGTTCTGAGTTCTGCACAGCACTCCTACAGGGGGAGTCAGTTTCACCAGAATCCTGGGAGACATACAAAAATCAAAAGTTCAATGTGGTGCCTCAGACTTGGGAAACTGAGATTTAAAATAGTACCAACCTGCCAAACTTCCATCAGAAGAGTGTCTATGTCAGACAACAACCTTGTCCCAGGAGACAGGGCCACAAACAAAGCAGTCCATGGGGGCCGACTCAGAGCCTGGACGGTTCCCAGTGGGTCATTCACGCTTGGGTCCATGTCGCCCGGCATCCCCGCCCTAGTTCCCAGTCACAAGACACCTGCCGCTTGTGTTCTTCATCTACCGGATGCAGCAGGCCGTCTCACAGTCCTTCAACAGACAGCTGTGCCCTGCTCTTGGCTGGCCCATAACCCTTATCTGGGTCTTCGTTTCCATGTGAAGACTGAAGGTATCTCTCCAGATCCCTCGAGGTTGCCTAGAAGGCTGTGAAGAGAAATCAGAGCCTGGTTGCTTTTAGATCACCCATCACCCAACAAGCACTTGCTCTATAATCGACACTCTCCCAGTCCCTGGCCCAGCATTTGCTAAGCGCTCATTTGTCAAGTGGCCATCTTCTCTTCTCTTTACTAGAATCAAGCGCACTTGGCTGAGAGTGTAGACAAATCTAATTACATCTATAGACCATGTTGACCTCGGAACCACAGGCGAAGAACAGTTCAAGCAATGCTAGAATGCTTCTTCCAGTGGAATGTCTTTAAGGCAGCAAAAAACCTACAAAGAGATGTTGAAATTTACCAAATAGATTGACTTTCAGTCATGATATTGGGGAATAATTGCCAAGTTATTTTGTGGGTCTTGTAAGATAGGGCAGAAGAGCCAACAGGTGGATATTGAGAATGCGAGGTGTCACGTGGGCATCTCTGGGGAGACGCATGAGTCTGAGGGCAGTGCTGTAAGGAGCAGCCTGCTGGGGCTGGGCCGGAGGCAAAGCCGTCGCCCTATGAACTCATGAAACGTAGGTCTCCAATGTCAGCTCTTGGCAGCTGTGCAGAAGCAAGCCTGTCTCATGGCTGTGAGCCCAGAACTTGGCCATGGTTGTGGACCACACACAAGCTCTCTACCAAAGAGAAGGCGAAAACACAGGGCAGGGAAAGCACTGGTCAGTGTGAGCCTGTCCTTCGGAGTCGGAAGGGGTAGCCAGAAATAGCTGAGCTGCAGTGCCTTCTACTGGGCAAGCTGGGATGATTGGTTTGTACCAGTGAAGAGAATTGCAACATACTACGTTTCTTAAAAAGTATCCACATTGCAAAAAGATATTCACACAAAAAGTGATGGTGGGAGAGAGGTCTTTAAAAAGTTGTCTATTTTCCTGGGAAGGCAGGGTTACTTAGAGACAGGGATAGAGAGAGTTTCCTCCCACTGGGCCACTCCCCACATGACCACAATCGCTAGAGATGGGCCAGGCCGCTACCAGGAGCCAGGAGCTTCTTCTGCGTCTCCCACGTGGGTGCAGTGTCCCAATCTCTCGGCCTACCCTCCTCTGCCTTCCCAGCACATGAGCAGGCAGCTGGATCAGAAGTAGAACAAACACCCACATGTGGTGCCATCGCTGTGGGCAGCAGCTTGTCTTACATCCCGCAGCTCTGGCCTCGGGGGCCTTCCTTACAAGAAGGACAACAGCACACAGAGAAGGGACTGTTTTTCAGCCATCAGTCCAATCATTGATTTGGATGTTTCATCTGCAGGGCAGAAGGCTTGAGGAACAGAGCTGGGTGTCACGGCACAGACTGCTCGCTAAGCGGAACCATGAACTCACCGATAGGCTCAGCCAGTAGCTGTGCCCCCCGGGGACAGGGCACACACAGGACTGTGCGTATAGAGCTGCCAACAACGGGCCCGGCGTGACCTAGTGGCTAAAGTCCTCGCCTTGAACGCACCGGGATCCCATATGGGCCCCGGTTCTAATCCCAGCAGCTCCACTTCCCATGCAGCTCCCTGCTTGTGGCCTGGGAAAGCAGGAGAGGACGGCCCAAAGCTTTGGGACACTGCACCCATGTGGGAGACCTGGAAGAGGTTCCAGGTTCCCGGCTTCGGATCTGCGCGCACCGGCCGTTGCGGCTCACTTGGGGAGTGAATCATCAGATGGAGGATCTTCCTCTCTGTCTCTCCCCCTCTGTGTATATCTGACTTTGTAATAAAAATAAATCTTTAAAAAAAAAAGAGCTGCCAACAACAGCAAGCCTCACACCGACCAGGTGCCAGCAAGAGGCCCATGCCAGCCAGTCCAGGGGGTGGACCTTCAGTACAAAGAGCTTGGTCTGAGCTCTGGCCACAGAAGATGGGCAGCTGTGAACCCAGGAGCTCCAAGTACCATGGCAAGGAAGCGACACATAAGCTGTAGCTGGAACCCGGATTGAAAAAGATCAATGTGAAAGATGTCATTGTGTCAGTGCAGACAAGGGGAGTGTGGATCAGAGGCCAGATAACCTTTTGATATGTGGGGCTGGGCTTGAGGCAATGCATGTTAAGCCATCCCCCAGACGACAGTTCAAGGGTCAGCTTGCTTTACTTCTAATTCAGCTCCCTGCTAATGGCCTGGGAAGAGTAGAGGAGGGGGACCCAAGTGTGTGGACCCTGCCACCCACCTGGAAGACCCGGATGAAGCGCCTGGCTTTAGCCTGGTCCAGCTTTGGTTGTTGTGGCCACGTGGGGAGTAAGCCAGCAGGTGGAAACTCTCCATCTGCCTCTCCCTCCCTCTGTAACTATGACTTTCAAAATAAACAAACAACCCTTAGGGGGCAAAAAGTAAAGCATTAACCTAAAACCTTAAAATAATTCTAACCACCAACATCAAATTGCTCAAGGGAGTGGTATGTATGTGAACGATACATCACGGGGTGCATATTATATCACGCAGAAGGGAGACGGCGCAAGCAAGGCAGGATGGGATTCAAGCGCAAGCGTCAGAGGTCCACTTTGTGTCAGTCTTGGCCCTTCACCCTTGGACTGCCCCGTTCCTTAGACCACATGGTGCATGGGCAGCGGATGCTCCCAGTTGCAAGGTCATGGGTTGTGCCACTCAGGCCCCTCCTGCTATTTCCCCAGTCGCGAATGCCCAGGGAGAAGTCCCCACTTCCCTGACTGTCATGGTCCCAGGCACTTGTCTTTACTTTGGCCAGAGGACAGGGCCGTTTACAGTGTGGGGCGGTCTGAGGAGGTGGGCCTGGGTCTGTCCCTGAATGCATCTTTCCTGGAAGTCCTCCATGCGTTTGCTGTCCAGTGCAGTGAGCCGACAGGAGCTGCAGAACCAGCCACATCTTTCTCAAGGAGACAGTCTCTGCCAACCGCTGCATTTGTACAAAGAGTTCCAACAACAGGAGCGAAACAAACATTTAGTTGGCTTTTACATAACCTGAAAATTAAGTTCAGCGAAGCCTCAAACCCTGGAGCATTCCAAGACTCAGAGCTTTCTTTTACTGAAAATCCGCATCCAGGCAGGCGGGAACCAAATTCCTTGGGGCTGGTAACCGGCATTCCCCAGGGTCCCGTGAGCTTCTCAGTCATCAGTGAGTGTGCTAATAAAACGGGTTATCTGGAGTTAGACGGTGACAGAGTCGCTGCCTAACCCAACACCAGCTCCCTCTGGCAGAGGCGGAAGTGCTGCTTCCTGTGGCTCACTAACAACCCAGATTCCTGTCTGGCCAGTTTGCTATAGCAACCGTGTGGTCCATCACAGACTGGAGAACAGACATGCGGGGCAGTAGGCAGAGAAGGGGGCCCCAGAGCGCATGCTTACAGCATCAAAGTCAGAAAGCTGACCGTGGGGACAGGACCTGCCTGACCTTCCCTGGCACACAAAGCCCTCAGAGGAGGACTTCCCTTCTCTGAGTCCCCAGCCTCCCTGCGGTGGGCGGGAGGAGACGGGCACATGCTGAATAAATAAATAAGCCTTCAGAGCATCTGCTCCTGAGAGTCAGGATTTGTTGATTTAATCCCACAGTCCTGCCCCTGGTGATTTCTCATTAATTAAGAGCCTTGGAAACAAAAGCACTTTGTATTCTTTTAACCCGCGGAATTTTCAGAACATCAAAGGGGACAAAGAAGTTTCTATAATCTTTTTGATTCTAACCCATTTTTCTCCGGGCTTTGGGGCATCCACCATGGAAGGAGGCTAAAGGTCAGCCCCCGAAGAGGAGGAGGAGGGGCAGGCAGCTGAGAAGAGAAGAGGCTGGGCGTCAGGTTCCTGGTCAGCGCAGTGCCAAGGCGGTAGGCTGGTTTGGTTTGGTTTGAAGTAAGTGCTATGGACAGTGGGAGAGATGTCTCTGCCAGGGTTTTGGCAGCCGGCTGCGAACAGTATAAAATGGAATCACGTTCCAAGCATTCCACTTCTGATGGAGGGTAAACACCAGGGGAGCTGGATTCCAGCAGGAATGTGTGTGATGTCCAAGTGAAACCTTGGCAAGTGGCTGTGAAATGCCCAGGGGTCAAACTGGGGTGCGAGGTCTTCCCCAAGACCTACCAAGCAAGGACGGAGCTCCAAAGAATGCCAGCGAAACGTCAAAGGAACGAAGTGACAGTTGCAATTCCCAGACCACCCCAGGATGCCTGACCCAGGAGGGCCCCAGCGAGTGTCACCCCCTTCTGCCTTGAGCGTGACCCGGGGACGGAGGACAAAGGCCCTGCTCTGAGCAGACTGTGCCGTGTGGTGAGGCAGCCCAAGTGGGTCACTCCTGCCATGGTCTTCCGACCCTGCCAAACAGCAGTGTGTGAGCCACCATGTCCCAGGAGAGCCACGTGGCGAGGCAGGAAGTGTCGTGGGTGACAGCCAGTGAGGAGGGCGGACTTCCGCGTTACACTGGCAGGCACTGCCTTCTGCTGACAGCCACGTGAGCTGGGAGGAGGACCCCTGCAAAGCTGCCCTGCCTCAGCTGACACCCCCATTCACCAACTAGGAACCCCCAACTCACAGAAGCTGTCTGAAGACACTACTTTGTGTCGATTTGTTAGACAGCAGTAGAATATGCATAGGGCTCATCTCAGCAGGAATTCCACGTGGAAATGGATGTTGCTTTCAGAGCAGTCTGGACGGAGTTCCCTCTGTCCATTCTGCTTCAGCAGCCCAGCTGAGCCAGCAGCCTGGGAGGGCCTCCTTTGTCGCACAGGTGTGTGCACGGCCGTGCCTCCTCCAGCTGGCCCCCTTTACCCAGAGCCTGGCTGACCCGGCCTTGGCCTGTGTGCCCCTCTCTCTGCCCTCTGAGCTGCGGAGTTGGAAGATGACAAGCAGTGTCGTCTGAAGGCCCTGATGTTACAGGAAGTGTGCGGTGGAGATGCTTGGAAGTGCGGCATGTTGGTTCTTACAATTAACTCCTCGCACACAGCTGATTTCTGCAGCCAGGTCCTCTCATCGGGATAAGCTTGCCGCCGCTGACGCCCACAGGCCAGATGCAGCAAGGTGCCCAGGAGGTTGTTCCAGCAGGGAAGGGACCGGAAGCAGGGCAGGGGGGACAAAGAGGGAGACACATCTCCTGTCATGGTGCAGGATGGGGCTGCACGGGGATGGGAAGGGGCAAGACTGGGGAGGCCGGGGAGGTGGCTGAGGGACCGGTGGTAAGCAGCACACCAAGGGAAAAGAGGAGGAAGTGAGGGAGAAAGAGGAAGTGGCTGGGAGGGCAGCCGTGAGGGATTGGTGGATGGGACTGTGAGCAGGCTCACTCATGACAGCAGACTGGGGGACAGCCGGAAAGGTACAGAATCTGAAGCCATGGGAAGGAGGGGCACATATCTAAAACAGTACAGAGTCCAAGACGGCGCGGGCCTTCAGGGCCGGCGTTTGACTCATTCCTCCCAGGAAGGGGGCACCTGGCCCCACCCACTGGTCCTGCAGCGTGACTGCGTGTCTCCAGGAGGGTTGGGGTGGGCTAGGGCGTCTTGCCTAAGGCTGAATTTAGGAAACACCCATTGCGGTGGTACCTGCTCTCCCATCCACAGTTCTCATCAGCTGCTCCCAGGGGAATCCCTGGGCTGCCAAGCAAGGGGTTTTGGCACTGCCTTCTGATTCCACTGGACAGTGAGAAAGTCCCTGCTGCCCAGTGGCCTTGGGCATAACACGGGGCTCCACCTCCCCCAGCTTCAGACACCTACGGTCAACTCGGGCCTGAAAGTATTAAGTGGGACATCGCAGACACAAATCATCGGTGGGTTTAAGCCGCACCCTGCTCTGAGGGATGCAATGAGACTTCACACTGCTCCCTCCATGTCAGCCCCATGGCCAGGCACCCACGTGGTGGCAGCCACACTGCCCTTGAGCCCCCCAGTCCCCATCTGGGGCACCCGTCTGTAGTCACAGTTGTGCATGTGCTCAGGTTGACCCAACTGTACTTGGCAGTGGCCTCCCAGCCTAAGAGTGGTGAGGCCAGAGACTCCAACACACACAGGAGGAGCCTTCAAGGGTTTCCCAAGAAGCAGAGGTGAACGGACTTTTCTTGCCAAGAAGAAAACCACCCAGCACATGCAGAGACCGGTGCCGCCTGGACTTCAGGCAGCCACGCGGGGTCCTGGGGACTGTGTAGCAGGGCACACGCTGTGGTGTTGTGTGAGGGCAGAAGCAGCTGGAGGGCAGGCGCGGCCAGTGCACCCTGCAGTGTCCTTCCTGGCACACTCAGTGCCCGGGGCTCTGTGCTTGGACTTTGCCCCAAGATTTGAGGCCCTGACTGGTTCATGGTCGTCTTGCATCATGCCCCCAGGGTACACACTCTATTGTCCAGGCCTCCAAGCCTCGCCCTGCCAGTCCACCTCTGCCTTGTAGACAATCCCAACTTCCGGGTAACCGTGGAGGTTTTCCCGAAGCCCTGTCCCTTGTCCCTCTTTCCCGCCATGGACTTAGGTCTCTGTCACTGGGTTTGGTCTCTGGGCAGCCCGATAGCAGCCCACATGCTATGGGTCTGGCTGGGAAATCTCTTCTGAAACTCAGGGAGCGAGTTTCAGGAGCGTGCTCGGCAGCCTCAGAGCAGTGAGGAGCTGCCAAGATGAAAATAAGTTGTTTACCTGGTCTCTGCCCTATCACAGAACAGGGCACTGCACCAGCCTCCTCACCTCTGACCCTATACAGAAGCAGCCGGCAGGTGCGGAGCTGGAGCCTCTGCACGGAGAGCGAGCGCCACCTGCTGGTCGCAGTGGCCGGCTTTTGGGATGGGTTTCTGAGCTGGGGACCAAGTTGCACTGTGGTTCTCAGCATAGCGGCCCATCACCTCTGCCTTCCGTGAGAGGCCTGAACTTGGAAGACCAGAATTATGATAAATACCTTTCCAATACGTCCAAGAATATACACTTCTCCTCTCGACCAGGGCCTGGTATAAAAGGGACTCTGTACTCTTGACTTCGGCTCCAGTGAGTAATCCCGTGCAGTTTTCAGGGACCGTGACCTTGAGACCAGAGGGAATTTTACCCCCAAAGCTGTGGGATAGTGTGGGCTGTGCACCTGCGGCTCTCAGAGGTGGTGCTGCGCTGTGGACAGGCACAGCGCAGTCCCCATGCCGGGATCTTCTGGAAGAAGGCAGACAGGCCAAGATTCCCGCACCACCACACACCATGTTCCAGCACGGCCAAGCCCCCGTCTTTGGCCAGTGACCCTGGAAACAACTCGTGGGTAGAGAGGACACCCAGACCCCTTGTGCCTGGTGTCTGGGGATTTTTTTTCAGTTCTAAGCTATTTGTATCATTTCTACATTAGTGAACATGTAAGTCCAGACAGATTGTGCAAAAAGCTAATGCCAATCCTTTATATTTCTCTAAAACCTTGGCATTGCCTTAAAGGGAAATGAAAACCCTTTAAGTGATTAAAGTGCCTTTTAAATGATACAGTTGATTTTTTGTTTTTTCTGTGTGATGCAGGTATGCTCTCCAAAGTAGAACACCCCGTGTGCTGTCTTGATTTGTTCCTGTTAACACACGGTATGTGTTCTAGGAATATCATACGTGTGGGTCTGTCTTTGGACCCTTGCCCCAGACTCAGTGGTGGTAGGCGTGCCTTTGTGCGATGACATCTGGCTGTCAAGTGTATAAAGATGTCGAGTTTAGCGTGCAAATTTATTGCAATGTGGGCCGAGGGGCATTGTCTGTGTCGGGAATTGTCTGGGTTGGGATGGAGCTGAGGAGGGCCAGCAGGACAGAGAGGTGTGGCCAAGGGCACTGGAGCGCTGAGGACCCTGCCCACGAGGTCCTATTGGGCGTTTGCCTTGCAGGGAAGAGCAGGGCCAGGTTCAGAGGGCTCGTGCCTCCTGTCTTAGCAATCGGCCATCAGCCCAGTGAACACTGATCCGCTGTGGTGGGTCACACGCAAGCCCAGGGGACTCAAGATCTAGCTTCCTTTTTTCTTTCTTTCTTTTTTTTTTTTTAATTTTTTGATGATGTTTACATAGCTGATCAGGGTGGGGAGGATCAAGGGTTAGGGGAATGTAGGTGAGACCATTGCTTCCAAATCCTCCTGCTCTTCTTCCTGTGTCTGGGGGAGAAGGGGAGAAGCCACACCCAGCCTCCCAACTGCCTCAGCACCAGAGATGGGGAATGGCCACCCAGTGTCATCCCAGGGTCCCTGATGTGGAGCATGCTCAAAGGGCTCCGCTCAGGTGGTTTTGATAGTTCTGAAATGCTGTCGATCTCATTGATGAGGAAATCCTGCCAATGCCCGTTAGCTGACCTAGTTGAACTTAGAGTCCCCAGATACCTACCATCATGATTTGTCTGGGGTAGTTCTGCCCTCCTTGCTCTGCCATGGCACCGAGTGTCCTCTGCAGGCCCCAGTGGACTGCCGTCTCCTCCCCGTGCATCTGGGCTGCCATCCACTGCTCCATCTTTTTCACCGAGAAGTCCGGGCAATGACACACGCACTCCACAGTCAGACCACCTGACCTGGACATGAGCCTTCAGGTGCCCACACGCCCCCACCTGCGCCATCCCCCGGAATCGCTACAAGCCCACACACCAGGCTCCCACAAGTTCTTTCCTTATATTTGACAGGCAGGGACACAAACGTGCTGTTTACACAAACAACACACTGACCCAGCTCACATTGGCTGGTTCGTTGTCCAGATGCTTGACCCGGCCTGGCCTGGGCGGGGCCAAACCTGGCAGCTGGGAACTCAAAGCACGTCTCCCGTGGCGGCGGCAGGGGCTCACCTAGTTGAGCTGTCCCTGCTGCCTGTGAGGGTCTGAGTCAGTCTGGCGGTCAGGGACTCTGTAAGGCAGGCAGGTCCCAATCACTGGGCCAAACATTTGCCCAGACTGGTGAGATCTGAAACCCTGCACTCCTGATCTACCCATGGGGATGCTCGGCCGTGGTTTTCTGTGACTTGCTGGATCTCTCCATGACAGTGAGCCATGACCTACAATGCTGTGTGGTTACTGACTGCTCATTCTTCCCACCAACCCTCCTCTTAGCCTGCAGCTAATATATTCCTAAGTGGAGGATATCGGCATCACTCAGTGGCCTGTCCAGGGACTGGGTTCTACCAGCCACCAAGGGCACACTCAAGTCAGAAGCAGAACAGAGCCCACCTCTGTAGACCCCAAGTGTTCTGGACACAAGAGCCCTAAAGAGAGTTCTCAAATGATACTGCAACATCCGCAGCCTTGTAGCAGAAGGCTTCCCTGAGCAGGACCAGCACTGCAGCCCACGCCTGCAGCACAGAGAAAGCCACCAGTGGCCATTTACACCTTGAGGGTGGCGGGACAGATCCACAGAGTGGACAGGAGAGGGCTCCCAGCCTGGGGCCGGCGCCCCATAAGCACATCTACCCTGCTGGCCTCACAAATCCCTCCCTCATTTCCTCCAGCATCTGAGAACTGCCATGATTCAGCCATACATTATGAAGTGACTTGCTTGTGTGGACCTGGCTTGGCTGCGGTGGCCAGTCCAACCCAGGCCCAGTATGGTAGTCAGCAGGAGGGGAATCTTGAGATGTGGGTAGGATGCCAATCAGCTGACTTGGGGGATCATCCAATCAGCCTGGGCCTTGCAAGAAGAACTGCACACTGCGCTCTGAAGAGGGACTTGGGGCTGCAGCATAGCTTCGGGCTGGAACCTCCTGCAGGTTGCAGACTTGGCAGCTCCCCCATCCCTTATTCCAGCAGCACCCTGCTATACAGCTGGGGTCCCTCCCAGCAGGCAGGGGGCTGAGGGACCGACAGGCCCTCCCAAGGGCTCCCTGCTGGGCTCTGCCCCCTTCCCCAGGTGCTGGAGGGGGTCCTTACTGGGACCCCTTCATTCTCTTCCTCCACCTGCCTTGCAGTGTCCTCCTCCATGTTTGAATTATATAAATTAGAAGCCATGTGGTATGAGACAGAGAACTTCAGTCCCCTCCAAAGGAGGCTCTGCTCTGCAGAGTGAGAGAAAACCCCCAACTTTCACCTAGTCAGGGGACATTCTAGACATCTTCACCTCGCTGGCGTCCAGTGGGGATGTGTCCACCGTCTGCAGCCTCTCCTGTCCGTCCTTCGCAACAGCTGCATGCGGCCCACAGCCATGCTCTTGTGCCTGACTCTTGCCACTGGTCTTCCATGGGAATGTCACCTACGGAATCAAGAAGGAGCAGGTGCCGGAGCCAAGAAGGATACAGGAGGGTCCTCCCTGGACCCCGCAATTGGGGTGACGAAGGCACTTCAGAAGGCCCAGGAGGCACCTGTCCATGCTTAACTGTGATTCTAGTGGGGACAGAGGGTCCCGAGAAGCCAGAAGGACATTGCTGAAAAACACAAGGTCGTGTTGAGGTTTTCAGAGCCCGACGTTCAGGACGTTAGAGACTAAACTGCGGTTGCAAGAGTTAAAGAGTTAAGAGTTGCTGCTCCATGGAGGAAGGCAGTCCGACCAAGCTCTCCTTGGCTGCGGAGCCGCTGCTGTTGGGCTCAGAGGAAAGACCACAAAGAAAACAAAAAGACCAAGCTGATATGTACGAGGGCACTTCAGAAGGCTTACAGAAGATGAGAAAAACGTGTTCAGTTTGGTGCAAAAAATGTTGACATTCATGCATAACTCTTCTCAGAAAAGTTTACTTGTTGTTGAAAGTCAAAGGTACAGAGTTGGAAGCGCTCTCTCCCTCTCTCTGTCTCAGAGCTGGTACCTGTACGCTGAGCTGTCCTCCGCCCCGGCCTCCTGCACGTGGAGCCACCCCGTGGCCCACAGCGGGCCCCTCTGCTTCCCGCCCCTGGACGCAGCCGGCCGACTCGGCCCCCTCGCCTTTTGGCGTTCCTGTCCTGTGATCGCCCGTGCTCTGTGCTGCTGGCCCTTCCTTGGGATTCAGCATAAACCCACCCTAACTCACGTGAATAAGTGCATTCTCCAGGATCACAGTCAACCCTCAACTCGCGCCAGGTCAGTTAGCCTGGATCCCAGTTTTAAAATTAGCTTCAGTTTACGACAAAATGTATCTTAGAACAAAGTGAAGTTCAGTGGTTTCTGTTTCTTTGTTTTTAGAAATATGAAGGTTTTTTTTTTCTCTGCAAAGTCAGGATAAATTCCGCTTGGAGCCGCTTCTCTGCTCCCTGCGACCTGGCGCGGCGCTGGAATGAACCCGCAAGATGACCGCCCTGAGTCTTAGCATCCCTTCCCTCGCTCCCAGCAAAACCAGCACCAAAGCCCCTCTGCTCGCAATGCCATACGCCTCCTGGTGGCAGCAAGCCGCTGTCACCTCTCTCCGGCAGCAGAGAGTGGGTGGACCAGAAAAGCCCCAAATCCTCTTCTCTCCTGTCTGAAACCTGTCTTTATTCTTTATTTTTCCACCTTTCTTAGGATGGCGTGCATAATGTTGCAACTCCAATCTTGCAATAGTATAAAAAACATAAAGCCGTGGATTGGGGGAGGGGGAGATTTTAGCCCTGGACATTTCATCTGTTAGTTAACAATCCTTTGGTCTGGGAACCAATTATAGACACCAGCGGAACTAGTCATTGATCAGCATAATGTCAATACTGCTGTGCCCTGCTCTTTAGCCTGTTGTGGGTGAACATTTTCATAAAGAGAGTAAGACAGAATCCCCAGTGTAATTCTCTCTCTTTCTCTCTGCATTAGGGACCAAATAGTTTTGTCTACCTGATGCGCTTTATTGGTGACAAAACCAAGGATTCCAAAAGACCCATCTTGGACGACACCGGCAGCTACGTGACGCGTCTGTGATGAGAACGTGGAGACTGGAAAGCAGGCGGATTCCCTCAGAGCGCCTCACTTGGAGATGCCAGGGACCCTCTGGGGCCAGAGAACCAGGCATGAGTCCTGCAGGTGCACACGGGCGCAGCTGGATGGTTTGATGTGTCTCATGTTGCTAGGACAAACCCTGACTAGTAAGTGGCATTTGCTAAAAGAGAAAGACTCTCATTGTCTGTGAAAAGAGAACTTAGCAGTCACAGGCTATTAAATGTGGCAAAGATGACAGGCCATGGTGACAAACGTTGTGGATCCTTTATTGAGACAAGGAGGCAGCCATGTGGTGTGGCTCTGCTGTGCTCCGCACAGAGTCTCCCATCTGGGCTACTAATGCCTCTGACAACAGCTGTTAGGACGGCAATGACTTGATACAGCGCTGCAGATAGTACTGTAGGCCAAAGCTGCTTGAGACATCGGGACAAACAAGCAGAGGCGCCATGGTCCATGGAGAGACGCAGCAGGAACCATTGTGTGTCCTGAGGACTGTTCTGTCCCTGGGCAAACAGAGCATGCTTGCACGGTAGAGCGTCACTAAAAAATACACAATCTGAATTATTTTGAGTAGAGTAGATACA
Organism: Ochotona princeps; assembly: GCF_030435755.1. Classification (NCBI taxonomy): domain Eukaryota; kingdom Metazoa; phylum Chordata; class Mammalia; order Lagomorpha; family Ochotonidae; genus Ochotona; species Ochotona princeps. Next base: position 104,913,142 of record NC_080836.1, read on the forward strand.
TCCAAGTGGAGGCCAATCAAGAGAAGCAGTAGAGAGAACAGAATAGAAATGGAAGGTTCTGGAAGGCCCGTGCAGCTAGTGTCTTTGAAGGCAAGAGGAGCAGTTCACCGCTTTTTAAGATCGTTTTACTCGGTCCGCTGCGTTCTCTTGGTGGCAACGCATTGAGCTACAAGCTGATCGCCCTCTAAGAAGAAAACAGCTAAGCTTGTGTTTTAAATAACGAAAGAAATCAACCTGCCGATTTGATCTAAGCAGCTCCCAGCCAGTCCAGCTGGGAAATAAAAAGCAAAGAAAAAATTCTCCAAAGTGAGTGATTATGGTGCGTGTGTGTCGGGGTGGGGAGTGCATGGTTTCAGGGAATCAAGAACAGCTCGCACCTGCCTCGGCACGTGAGCTACGCAGGTCAGCATAAGAGTGACCTCTGGCAAGGGCTGGGCAGCAGCCGCTCAAGCATGTGCTTCCGAGAGAAAGACAAGGTGGAAGCTGGGAACGTTGAGCCGGCGTAGGTGACACCTTCACGACCTTGCTGTCGGGAGCGCTCATGAGAGCAGAAGATACACTATGAGGAATGTGATTTGAGAAAATACGGATGTAAATCGAAAACAAAACAAAAAAAAGGAACATGTGTGAGATTTTATAACAGGCTTTCCCGAGGAAAGTAGGAAGAACTTCAAGTTTATTAGTTACCGAAACACAATGCCTTTCTTCATTCTGTATTAGCTGAGACGAAAAGATGGACTGTGTCAAGCGTCAGCAAGGCTATAACCAGGTTATCAGAGCTGTTAGTGGACATGTGAGTACCTAGGATGAGCACTTGGGAAACCTGTGTGGGTGTTCTACATAGAACATCCGCACAGCCGATGTTTTCTGCACAGGTAGACAGAATTATAAGCGGGTTCACAGTAACATTGGGCAGGAATCCCCAAGATGCAAAATTCGTTAAATGTTCTTTAAGAACAGGGTATGTGGACATTGTGCTGTGGTCCCAGAGTGGTCTCTGGCAGAGAAATTAAGTGAGCGTACTGGTAGGTCTGGTGGACTCTCTCCAACAACGTCCGGAGTGCCGGAAAGCCAACTGGGCTTCCTGTAGGCGGCTGCAGCGTCTGACCATGTTCAGCAGTGACTGTGTGTAAGGGGCAGGAGCGGTGATGAGAACAGACTGGGCGGGCTGGCTTCACTTCTGCCTTGCTGTATCCTCTTGGTGTGAACTCGTTGAGCTGATCATGGACTGCTCTTGAGCATGAGTGTTGGATGCCGGCGACCAAGTCACAAGGGAGTGAGTGGCTCACAGACCTACCTTGGACCTTGTCCTTCCAGCTGGGTGCCGATGTTCAGCTCGTGGTCTCTCAGACTGTAGCCATGATAGAACACAAAGCTTCAATTCGAGGAGATTGTGTAGACTCAACACTGTGACCCCAATTCAAATAGTCTGGGAATTTCATATCAACATTGAGCCGCAAAATGCTAACCATCTAAAATCTGATGGTTTTCCCAAGCAGATATTGGGAAAAACAAAACAAAACAAAGCAAAAAAAAAAAAAAAAAAAAAAAAAAAAAAACAACCAAAAAAAACACCAACACCACCAGCAACAGATGAGCCTTTAAGTCCAAGTATAAGGGCTGGAAGATCTTACAGCTGTCCGTATTAGGAATTCCGTGATTAGGAATTTTGTGATTCAAAAAAAAAAAAAAAAAGACTTGTTCGTGTAAAGAATTGCATAAACTAAGAACAAGTGATACTGTCTTCAGTTCTGGGCTCCGGCCTTGAAGTTGAGTGTTGTCCCACTCTGCGGCTGGCGCACCCTCCCCAAGGCGTGCACGCGGCTCCCTCTGGGCTGTCACACAGTCATTAGTGTTTTCCCCTCTCCGTATTCCAAAGCCCTGTTCTTCCTTCTCCTTAAACGAAACTACCCTGAGGGGTGGAGGTTTTCTGAGTGTGTGTCGCAGAGCAGGTGGTTCTAAGACACAAATCTTGGTAGTTAAGTGGCCCCTTCTTTGGTTACATCTTGCACAGTCTCTGTGTTACTGAGTGGCTGTGTGGGGCATGGTTTCCAGGCCGCCTGCGCTCTGTTCCTTGTCTGCCCTCCCAGCGACACACACCTGGGCCGTCTGCGTCTGAATACCACCAAGACGATGCCAAGTGGGATACGATGGATGAGCGCGATTGTAAGGCAGCAGGTGCATACTTGTGTGTGACTGACTGAGTACGGGCAAGTTGTCCTTGAGAGTGGTGGCATCATCAGTCCACACCAGCAGGGCTCCAGGTCTGCTCTGTTGCGGTGATGTCATTCACGCGATAATGTAGCATGGGTTTATCTTGGTGCCTCTGAGTCATACAAGCTCTAGCATCTTGTCATAGTCTCCAGGGAATATCAACATTTCCTTTTCTGTGGATTGTTTACTCGTGTGTGCTATTTTTCTCTTCTGGGCTTCTTGTGTTTCTGTTTATTTACAGAAAAAAAAAAACCAAAATTCTGATTTCATAAACTTGATTCCTTATATGTTGTAGATGCTGCAAGCATCCTTAGCCAGCCTCTATCTGTCTGTTGTTATCATTTACTATTTTTATGAACAGAAATCTTAAATTTTGATGTCATAAAATCATCATTTCCTCGTAATATTTGGATTGTGTTTGGCTTTCTGTAACAATGGGTTATATTGTCTAGCGTCAAAGGATTCCCCCTCCCTGCTCTCCTGCCCCCAGATTTATTGAGGTATAATCAATGGACAACAAAGTGTATGTTTAAAAAGATCTATTTGTTTTTATCTGAAAGGCTGAGTTCACAGAGAGAGACAGAGAGGGGGAGGGAAGGAAGGAGAGAGGGAAAAAGAGAGGGAGACAGAGGGAGGGGAAGAGAGAGAGAAATCTATCCATTGGTTCACACTCCAGTTGCAATGGCCAGAGCTTGGCTGATCTGAAGCCAGGAACATCTTTGGGATCTTGCATGTGAGTACTAGGGCTTTCCCATTCACATCCCCAGGGAGCTGGACAGGAAGCAGAGCACCCAGGACTAGAACCTGTGCCCATATGGGATGCCAGGGTTACAGGTGGTGGCTCTAACTGTTGGGTCAGAGAGCTGGCCACCAAAATGCATAATTTTAAACATATCATCTGATACTTTTTAAAAGTTATTATTTTACTTATTTTTTTTAAAGATTTATTTATTTTATTACAAAGTCAGATATACAGAGAGGAGAAGAGACAGAGAGGAAGCTCTTCCGTCCGATGTTTCACTCCCCAAGTGAGCCGCAACGGCCAGTGCTTGCCGATCCAAAGCCGGGAACCAGGAACCTCTTCCAGGTCTCCCACGCGGGTACAGGGTCCCAATGCATTGGGCTGTCCTCAACTGCTTTCCCAGGCCACAAGCAGGGAGCTGGATGGGAAGTGGAGCTGCCGGGATTAGAACCGGCGCCCATATGGGATCCTGGTGCGTTCAAGGCGAGGACTTTAGCCACTAGGCCACACCACTGGGCCCGTTTCCACATTTTCTTATCTGAAGTAAGGTGGGTGATAAAGGGAGAAGCCCCACCCAGCCTCCCCAGGGTCCTCAACATGGGGCATACTCCAAAGGCATTCCTCAAGTGGTTTTGATGGACCCAGGCAAATGGGAAGGTCTGTTCAATAAATGCTGCTGGGACAACTGGTTGATAGCCTGCAGAAACAAAAAAATAGATCCACATCTTTCACCATACACTAAGATCAGATCTAAATGGATAACAGATCTAAACCTACATCCAGAAACCTTCAAACTTTTGGAAGAAAATGTTGGAAACACACTGGAACACTTAGGGGTAGGCCCTCACTTCCTAAAAAAGACTCCAGATGCAGTAGAAATCAAGACCAAAATAAACAATTGGGACCTCATCAAACTAAGAAGCTTCTGTACAGCTAGAGAAACAATCAACAAAGTAAAAAGGCAACCCACAGAATGGGAGAAGATCTTCGCACACGACATAGGTGATAGAGGGCTAATATCCAGAATATACAAAGAGCTACAAAACAACCAAAATGTCAAAACAAACAACCCACTCAAGAAATGGGCACGGGAAATGGGCAGACACTTCACAAAGGAACAAACCCAAATGGCAAATAAACATATGAAAAAATGCTCAAGTTCCCTGGCAATAAGGGAAATCCAAATTAAAACATCAATGAGGTACCACCTAACGCCAGTAAGACTGGCCCACATGAATAAAAGCACCAACGACACTTGTTGGCGAGGTTGCGGGGAAAAGGGAACCCTACTCCACTGCTGGTGGGGCTGCAGGCTGGTACAGCCTCTATGGAAATCAGTATGGAGAATATTCAAACAACTCAAATTCAACATACCGTATGATCCAGCAATAGCACTCCTAGGAATATATCCAGAACACTTGTTCTATGAGAAACCAACATGCACTCCTATGTTCATAGCAGCACAATCAGTAATTGCAAAAACATGGAAACAACCAAAATGCCCATCAAAAGAGGATTGGATAAGAAAGCTATGGTTCATCTACTCCATGGAATACTACTCAGCTATTAAAAAAAACAAAATGCAGTTCTTTGTGGCCAAATGGGCCAAACTGGAAACCATAATGCTAAGGGAAATGAGCCAATCACAAAAGGTTAAATACCACATGTTTGCCTTAATTTAAGATGATATGATGTTATGTATAACATGTTATGTTTTGAATGTTATATGTTGTGTATAAACTAAAATTGAAGTATAGGTGAGGTGGTCACAGAAGGTGGCTGGGAACCCGCATTTACTTTTGATATATTGGTTACTCATTACTATGTCAATTAATTCCATAATGATGTAAATTTTTGCTGATGGTATGTTGGAGCTTTCAATTGACTGGGATGATACTCTGCTGGCTCTGTCATCAGACCAGAGAGGGTATACCTAAGAAACCGTTGAACTTGACTGGACAATAAGATGCTGGACTCTATGTTTGGTATACGCTTGCAATGGGGAAATCTCAACTGAACTTGAGCTGTGGTTATGCAATAAGGTGGAGGAATCCACCATGGTGGGAGGGTTTGGGGAGGGGTGGGGAGAACCCAAGTACCTATGTAACTGTGTCACATAATACAATGTAATTACTGAAGTTAAATAATAAATAATTAAAAAAAATAAATAAAAAAAATAAATAAATAAAAGTTCGAAATTGCTGCCAATCTCGCCATTCCAAGCATAATAAAATCCTTCCATAATCCACTGGTTGACTCCACCTTAGAGTTTCCATTTGCCCAGGTTTTCACTGCCAACACATGGCTGGGGTAGTTGAATGATTGGTTCTGTCCTCCACCCACTGTTGTGGTACCAGGTGTCCTCTGCAAGTTCCGATGGACTGACATATCCTCCATGTGCACTTGGATATGCTGTCCACTGCTCCGTCTGAGCCTCTGAGGAGGCTCAGCTTTGACATATGCGTGATCAGACCAGGGAACCTGCACTTCTTTTCATGGTTGGGATTATGAAATCAGCAGTTCAATTGGAGGGATCCCCAAGGAAACTTCGTCTGAGGTGATCCCAGACCTGATTTTTGTGTGTGCATGCCAGTACAAGGTCTAGCACAGTCCATCACCCCAATCAGCTTATGCCAGTGCTGATGGTTGTAATTACTGGGTCAGTTCTGTTTCCAGACTTGTCTTCCATATGAACCAATGGATGTTGCAGTGCAGCCCGATTCTGCCCACCACACACTTGTCCCCCACACAAGTTAATGGGGTCTGCAGCCTAGTCAGAACAACCCGCTATAACCCCTACCATGCCCAGCTATGTGCTTGCCAGTATGTACAGCAGACAGGTCCAGTCTGTCCCACATCCCATTCAGCTCTCATACATGTCAATGGGCATTGAAGCCAACCCAACCAGCCCCACTATCCAGCCCACACACATGCTGGTGGCTGCCATTCTGTCTAGCCGTGCCTGCCCCAATTCTAGTTTTCATGCTTTCCAGACGGAATGGCAACCCAGCAGGGAGGTGCCCATTGTCTCCCCACTGAGCCCTCTCCCACTCCCGGATCATGCACACTCCAGGTGGTTCTGCAGTTTAACTTAACAGAATTGGCCCCCAGTGCCAGCATCTGCCAGCTGATGCTGCGGCAAAGCCCAACCAACCCTCACCCACTCTAATTTATGCTTGCACCAGTACGAACAGTTAACCCATCCTGATTTTTCCCTGATCTAGCTCAAATGAGGCCCACAGGTGTTGTAGCCCTGCCCAGCCATAATGTGTACTGGCATGTATTGCGACCAAACCTGGCCTGACCCACACTCTATTCTGGGTGCTCGGATTTGCCAGCTGGTGATGTGAACTGGTTCAGCCTGGTCTGCCCCCGACCTGTGCCAAATGTATCGGTGGGTACCATTCCTTGGCCTGGCCTGGTCTGGGCTGCTCCCTATCATGGTTCTTGTGGTCACCTGCAGGGACTGTGTTCTGTCATAGGAGTTTCACAAGCTCCTCCATCAGAACCTCTCCCAATGTCAGATCTCACACACATCAGTGGGTCCATGGTCCAGCCCTACTTGGTCCATCTCCTGTCCTGGCAAGAACAGTGACTTTTCCTTGCTGGCCTTCAACCCATTCTGGTTCTTACTGTTGGATGTTTCAGCCCAGCCAAGGCTGATCCATACCCAGACAGAACTCACACATGACTCAGTAGGAGCAGAGACCTAGCCTAGCCTGTCCTACACCTACCCTGGTCTTCCAGAACACCAGTTGGTGCTGGAGTCTAGCCTGGCTCAGTGCGCCCAGCCCCAATCCACATTTGTGCCATGGAAGACTGCAGCCATATCCAGACCAGAACGTAGCCCCCACTCTGGCCCCCGCATTCACCAGTGGGAACCCCAACCGAGCCAGGTGTCCTCTTAGCTCCCAAACCAGGCCTGTTCCCAGCCATAGATGGGGTTCATGCCAGTAGTTGCTCTGTCCCAGCTTGGCATAGTCCATTGTCTGTCTTGGCCTTTGCCTTAGATGCTGTAGCCTGGCATCCCTGGCTCATGCAAACCATTAAGTATAAAACGCTAGCTCAGCATGACCTGTGTTCCATCCTGATTTCTGTTCTTGCTGGTGAGCTAAGGTTTGCCCAGTCCTGCCTGGTCTGCCCCCTTCTATAACCAACCCACACATTAGCCGACTGTTGGAGCTACTTTGCCTAGCTTGCCCAACCCCCAGGTCTGGACCATGTGATCATCAATGAGAGCTATGTACCACTAGGGTTTCCCAAGTTCCCCCATTTGACCCACTCCCAGACCCAGATTTCACAGATGCCAGCAAGTGTTAGGCCAGTGCCTGGCATAGTCTGCCCTTCCACCTTGGCCTTGTATGAGCTGGTGAACATTGTGGCCTGGCCCACCCCACACGCTGTTTTAGGATGCACATGCGTGTGCTGCAGCCTGGACCTGCCCAGACTGTTCTCAGTCTTTGTACGTGTGAGAGATGATAGGTTCCATGGTCACACCTAGCTCAGCCCATCACCACTCCAACTCTTGAGCAAACCAGTGGAACTTGTATTATCCAAGGGTTGGGCCCACACATCACCTACAGAATCTACCCCAGGACCTGGTTCTCTCGCATGCTGGTTAGTGTCATGTCCCTGTCTAATGTGACCTGTTCCCTGTTCCAGCATTCAGCCAGGTTGGGATCTAGTCCTGCTAGACAGGCCCCCAGCCCTAGCTTTCGCATGGACTGGCATGTGGTGGTCAGCATTGTTCAGTGGTAACAAGTCCTAAACAGAAGTCACATGTTGGCTGGTGTATCAATCTGACCCATACAGATTGTCCGGCCTCTCCCATCCAAACCACCAGGTCCCAGTACCCTTGCTTACCTTCAAGCAAAGCGACCCTGTCATTGGGAGTCCCCCAGGATTGACTCCTCACCAACACGCTCAGTGGCCTCGTTCATGGACATACCAGGAAGGGAGAAGCCTCTTGAGCCCATGCAAGCCCAGGACTTGCCCACCGCATAGCAGTGGTGGCTGTGGCCAGGGCCCCAAGCCCTGATACAGTTTAAGATACAAAATATACAGAGAAGCAGCCACCACAGTGAAGACAACGACCCCACCCATCTCTCCAAAACTCCCTCCCTCCCCGACTCACTTTCACTCGCTCAATTCACTGATCCTGCTTTTCTGTCTCGGTAAAGGAGTCTGGACTTGCTGGGACGCTGCTGAAATAGAACATGATGCTGTGTAGGTCAGCGCTGTGTCCTGCCTCACGAGCCCTTGGGGCCAGCAGGCCCTGTCGACAGCTCCTCTGCCCTGTGTGTTCCACCTCCAGCCACTGTGCAGTGCGCAGGCAGGCTTCACTGGATCAAAATGCAATTTCCAAGTGTCTTCTTTGGATTAACTATTGTATTATTAGAAATGCTTATACTAGCTTGCAGCAGGGAAATGGGATGTCACTATCTTTTCTTATAACCTGATTCTGAGATAAAATTACGCGAGCATTATAAAGCCAACTTGGCAACCTTCTATTTTTGGAGTAATCTACAGGAGACAAGACTTACTGCTTCTTGAAGATGTTGGAGCTGTCAGAATGAAACCCGGTTCCTTTTGGGAAGGAGACAGTTTTCGGTTTCCACCTTAACCTTCCTCCTTTTTATTCTGTTTGCATTTGCTGTGGCCATCTTAACAGTTTATGCTTTTCCAGGAAATTATCGTATGTAAGGTTTAAAATTTATAGAAATTTTGTTGTCATAGTATTCTGCTTCTAACAAGAATCTGTGATTTTGTAGCTGCTCGTCTCATGTGAGTGTGGGAGCCCAGGCCCATGGGCCGTCTGCCGCTGCTTTCCCAGGTGTGTGAACAGTGGAGCAGCTGGGACTGGAGGCAGCACCAGATGGGATGGCGGTGTTGCAGGCAGCAGCTTCACTCACTGCACCACAACTCTAGAGTCCCCGAACTCCGTTCTGATTTAGAAATATGTTGTCGGGGTTGGCATTGAGGTACAGTGCAGAACCATTCACCAGCATCCCATGTGGGTGCCAGCTGACATCCCGGCCGCTCCACTTCAGGCCCAGGAAGAATCTTTGGCTCCTGGTTTCACATTGTTCCAGCTCTGCCCTTCACTGCCATTGGAGAACGAAGCAGCTAACGGAAGCTCTCACCAACCCACCCCCGCCCTGCAACTCTACCTTTCAAATAAACCAGTAAACCTTTTATTAAAAAAAGAAAAATATTGTCTAGTGGGCAGTCAAATGGGACTTCTCATGTTTTTGCTTTTGTAATTCAAAATGTATCCCATTATGAAATTAATTCTGCTTTCCTTGGTCATCATCGTGTTAGATGTTCTACAGACACTTGAAAATAATGTTGCTGTTCTTGTTGGGGGAAATATTTCAGGCTTAATCACTGTGTTGCTCAGATCTTCCGGTTAATCTGACTAATGCGTTGTATTTACTCCCAAATGGTTTTGCTTATTGGGCTTGTTACTATAATGATTCGATTCATGTATTCAACAATTGCAAAGTGACTATGGAAACAGAGCTTGTATGAAATCAAAGGAGTCCTTCTGGAAGACATACAGCCGTGATTCGCTGGCAAATGTCTGAGGGACCGAGTGCTGTGGCTATAAGCTGCTAGCAGCCTGGGGCTATGTTCTGGAAGGTTCTGGAAGGAGCTGCCCTTGGCTGCTTCAGGGCATCTTTCAGAACCTGCTTGACTTTACAGAGAACATACTTCATGAGGAACAAACCCTGGGTGTGGCTTAGGGGAGAAAAATGGCTTAAAATTCTGGTTAGAGACAAGACTTTCCATGGAAGCAGTGCCTGTTTTAATTCACTAATATAAATGAAGTCTATTTTTTATTGGTGTCTGATTTCCTACTTGAAGTTCTTTGATGAAACAATACAATTCATCATCTTGACGGCTTAGGTAAGAGGGCACTGGTGCTCTGTAGACGCTAAAGCTCTCCCAAGCTGCAGCGTAGCTCCAGTTGGGGAGAAGTCTCTCTGATGGACAAAACCTGTTTGTTGCTTCTTACCTCCCGGAGAAACACCTGGACCTGAGGAACTGCCGTGAGGGTGATTTCTTATTTCCCAGCCCCGTGTGGTTAGAGGCTCAGCAGAGGCTCATGTCTCAATCCAGCTCGGACTGAGCTGTGGCCGTCTGACTGCAGGCCCAGTGCTCTGACCACCAGGACGGCGCTTAGCAAGTTCTTAACCCAACTGCGTTCACAAACTCTTAAATGTGCAGGATCCTTAGCAAAAGATGGATGATGTCAGCTTTTTTTCCAAAACCCAAGATGTCAGACGTGATGAGCAAGCCGCGGGAGAGTTCTTCATTTTGATGGAGGAGGTAGCCCTGGGACAGGGAAAAAGTAGGAGGAGACAGAGAGCCAAGGGGAGAGGCCCTCTGCAGCCTCCAGGCGGGCAGGGAGCCTGCAGGTCAGGGATGGCAGGTGCGGCTGCAGGCCTGAGGGGATGGGTGGAGCGCCCGTTTAAACCCAGGGTCACTAGCCTGACTTAGGCAAGTGGGCCTTAAGGGGACAGAGACCCAGGGGATTTACGGTAGTGCTGGCTAATGGAATTCAAGGCATTCGAGGTGGTACCGAGTCCTAGATGGTGAAATCAGAGGTCAGTATAGGGGTCTCTGTCACTCCTCACAAGCGGGGCTATAAAGTCATCATTTGTTTACCTCCTTAGAGTATGAGATAGTAGGTTCTGGCTGCTAATTGGCTACCAGTCATAAAGTTGTTTTCTCAAGGATAAAAATAAGACTTAGCTTCCTAGACTAAAGCTGCCATTAGGGCAGAGTCCTGCCCTTGGGAAATCTGACACCAAATCCTGAGTGGTTTCCTACAGCTGCCTTCCTGGGCGTCTGCTCCCAGGTGAGCAAGAAGCTCTTTGCCCAGACCACAGCTTCCCCCAGAAGGCTTGTCCAGGAGCTCCCCTAGCATTGGAAGATTGCAGAAGCGTGGGTTGGTGGTATGTGGGGTCGTGATGTCACAGATGATAGAAAGATGTGTCCTGAAAGAATTGTGGCCTGCCTGGCTTTGTTCCTGCTGAATTTTGATGAGATGAAAGGGCACGTACAGGGAGTGTGAGCGGGCTCTGTTCATGCCACCCAGAGCCAGGAGCAGGACTCGCCAGCTGTCGCCTCTCTCTGTCTTGTTCCTCAGGGTTTTAGCTAGAGTTCCATGTCTGCTTTCCTCATGGCTGCTCATAGGGCTGGGGCTGGCTGCACTGGGGCTAACCGCTTCTATCAGTCTAACATGCAACACTTGGAATTTTGTCCCAGCTCCGAATCAAACCAAGCTTGACCCACAGCTGGGAGACTTCCTTTCTCCCAACTTCCCGGCATGGCCTGCCTGGCCAGGGCTGCTAGGAGTCCCCCATCCCCATGCTGGCTGTTAGACTGGCCCCAGTCCTCTGTTGCTTGCCTATCCCTGCAAGACATCTTTAGGGAGCTCAGAGAGGGCTGGCCCGGACTGCTGGGAGGGGCTCCACGGGCTGGAGAAGTGAGCTGAGTTGTCTTCCAGAGCTGCTCAAACCGCAAACAGCAGCCACACTTCCACCCTGGACAGCGAGCAGTCCTGCAGAGGTCCCGTTCACCCAGTTCTGGCCTCTGACTAAAGCCCTGTGCTGGGACTGCACATGCCCAGGTGCCTGGGGTACTCTCTTGTTCTCAGCGCAGCTGTACAGTGCCACGTAGGGTGTTCAGGGATTGGGTGCAGGAACTGGGGCACATACCCCCGGGGGTGCAGGTGGGGCCGGGCATGCTGCTTGTCTGCCTGCCCTGCCATCTCTTGCCATGTGGAAACATACACATAGTACAAAAATTAGAGTTGGCTAGTCCACTCCTCCATTTTCCACACTAGGGTGACTTCTTCCAGTGTATGTATGTTTAGCTTAAGTCCCAAGACATCTAATGAGTGAGTGACTGATAATCACTGGTTTTGGGGTGTTTTATCATTTGGGACTGAGCTTAACGTTGGTGGTGAGTGAGTTTGTTATTGCTATCGAGGCTGATTATAGGCCTTTAAAAATGGTTTGTTCCTGGTTACAGACTTAGAACAAATAAAATCAAAATCCAAATAAGACTCCATTACAGAGACAAGGGGAGTTTCCAGGCCCCTCTTGGGGTTCAAAGATGAACTTGACACATTGTCCTGTTATCTGAGAAGCAGATGTACCCACATGTGGTTGCAAAGGAGGTGGTGGTTTGAATATTTATTTTATTTATTTGAAAGAGCGATAGAACCAAAGGGAGAGAGAGAGAGATAGATAAATGATAGCTAGGTAGATAGATAGATAGATAGATAGATAGATAGATAGATAGATAAATTATCCATCCGCTGGTTCACTGCTCCAAATGGCCAAATGGCCAGGACTGAGCCAAGCCAAAACCAGGAGCCAGATCCACCCAGAACTCCCACGTGGGCAACAGGGGCCCAGGAACCTGAACCATCAGCTACTACTTTCCCAGGTTCATGAGCACGGAGTTGGGTTGAAAGCAGAGTAGCTGGGCCTTGAATCCTCACTCTCACAGGGGGTGCTTGTATCACAGGTGGCAGATTAACCTGCTGGGGCATGATGCTGGCCTCTGGAAACGGCCCTGGCCAGCATTCAGGTGGCATCTGTGTGTGCAGCTGCCAAGCCCCAGGCTCACCTAGGGGGTCACCTCAGGGCCATCCTGTGCAGTACCAATCTTCCACCCCCACCCTCCAGGCTGCCTCCTCCACCCCTCATCTCTAAGGCTGCCCCAGCTCCATCCTTAGCATGCAGCTTCTCTCTCTGGCCCCTGGAGCTCTGTCCAGCCTGCATCATCATGGTGTCCTGGCCTTCTCACCTGAACTCCCCAGTGGCCCAGCACCCTCTCTGCTCTCCACTCCGGTGGGAGTTGAACATGGGAGAAGAGGACAGTTGCATCCTCTGACTGCACAAAAATTCCAGGTCCTTGAGCTTGAACCTCAGGTAGCCAGCGGCCAACCTCCCACCAGCCTCATCCACAGCCCCACCCATTCCTCCACTGCTGGTGCTCCTGGCATGGAAGCCCCATGGTCTTCAGCTCCCGTCACCCCCACTCGCCCACCTGCCTCCCCACATGACCATGTCTGCCACCATGGGAGAGCAGACAGTGACCCACTCACAGTGGATCCTTGGGCTCCGACTGCATCCGAGGCCTGGACCACTTGGGGGTCCACACACCAGTGCCTATCCCACCCCGCGGCCTGGGCCCTCTCAGAGCTTTCTCACGACCCCACGGGGCTCCGTGTTCGCTTCCTGTCTCTGCAGCCATGACCACGGAGATGCAGCCCTCCATCAGGAGACCTGAGTGCTTTGGGTGTGTCCTGCAAGTGTTGTCTTCTTTGACCTGTTTTTCTCGGGGTCTCTGATGTCTGGTGGGCAGAGTGCAACATGCACACTGTGTCTGCTTGTTTACTGGGTTGTATTTGTGTGGTTACACACACACACACACACACACTCCTTCATCCACCTACTCACTTGCCAAAGGCTGGGTCAATCAGAAGCCAATAGGCAGGGACTTTGAACTTGGGAACTGCATAGCCCCATAAGGCAATGCCTTGAAACAGGCTACTCTACACACACACACACACACACACACACACACACACACACACACACACACACACTTTATATCCTGTCCATGCTGCAGCCACAGGGAGCCCTGACTGACAGCCAGGCCAAGTCCCCAGTGCACAGCTGACTTTCCTTTCCTATATCACCCTGTTTTTCTCAGGGTTACCGATGGCCTTGGTTTTTGCTTACCTTTCCATGTAGATAACACCACTTGGTCTCCAAACACCCCCAGTTTCCTGCCTCCCTGATCGGCGCTGTTTGCACACCGGTGTCAGCCACACCTGCCAGGGAGCTGAGGCAAGTGCTCCTGGAGGTGCCCAGCTTGCAGTGCCCACCTGCCCTCCCGGGAGCTGAGGCAAGTGCTCCTGGAGGTGCCTGGCTTGCAGTGCCCACCTGCCCACCCAAGGGCTGAGGCAAGTGCTCCTGGAGGTGCCCAGCCTGCAGTGCCCACCTGTCCTCCTGGGGGCCTCCTCTACTCAGCCTCACACTTCTGCAGGCCTCTCTACTCTGGGCCAGATACCTCATTTACTGTAAGCTTTGGAGATACCTGTCTGCTGTCTGCCAGCCGCCAGGGTTTGCTCCTGACAAGGTCCAGGGGTATTCCTCTCTGGGCTTCTGCAGGACAGCTGCAAGGTGTCAGCTTGCTCCCAGCACCTGAGCCATTTCTGTCAGCAGGATTTCAGAAAGACTGAGCTCCCCGAAATGCTCTGAAATCCAAAACTTCCTTTTGAAGATTGGTTTAATTTATTTGAGAGTCAGTGTGACAGAGAGAGACAGAGACAGGTAGAGGTTCTAATGGCTCACTCCCTGCATGGCTGCAATAGCTGAGGCTGGGCCAGATCGAAGTCAGGAGCTTCCTCCAGGTCTCCCAGGTGGGTACAGGGGCCCAAGGATTGGGTCATCCTCCAATGCTTTCCCAGGCACATGAGGTACAAGCTGAATGAGATGTGAAGCAGGTGCGATTTGAACTGATGCCCCTGTGGGATGTTGGCATTACAGGCGATGGTTTAATCCACTGCTCTTCAACATTAGTCTCTAAAATCTAAAACGCTTTGAGTGTCAAGATGAAAGCTCAGCAGTAGAGAACTCCACACCATGAGCCATTATTAAACAGACTACCATGGCCTCTAGGCTGTGCGTACAATGAATGCATGAAACACAAATGGAGCTTGCATTTAGATTTGGACCCTGACCCCAGCGAGTTTCTTGATGATGATGATGATAATGATGATGATGATGGTGTGTGTGTGAGTGTGTGAGTGTGTGTGTGTGTGTGTGTGTGTGTGTGTGAAGATTCCAATATGCAAAAGCCTTCTGGTCTCAAGGCTGCTGACCCTCAAGCTGTGTTTACGCCCACTGCATCTGGCACTCTGGCTGGCTCTCCAGGGGTGCGAGGCGCCCCCCATTCCCAGCGTGGTGGACCTCCGCAGTACCCCTCTCTCCTCTCCTTCTGCAGCTCCCAGGATTCACACACTGGCCTTGTGGGACTGGTTGCATGGTTCCTTAACTGTCTCCATGTTTGCCTTCAGCTTTTGTCAAGGACATTTTTATTGGAAAGGCAGAATTATCGAGAGAAAGATTTTCCATTTATTGATTCACTTCCCAAATGGCTGTATTGGCTGCAAGCTGAGCTGATCCAAAGCTAGGAGTCAGGAGCCTCTTCTGGGTGTCCCACATGAGTGCAAGCTCCCAAGGCTTAGGGCCATTCTTCACTGCTTTCCCAGGTGTAAACATGGAGCTGGATGGGAAGTGGAGCACCTAGGAAACAAACTGGCACCCATATGGGATTGCCATCACTTGGGGGTGGAGGGTTAGCCTGTTGTGCCATAGCGCCAACCCCATTGCCTTCTGCTTTGATCTGGGAGTTCTATCAAGTGTGAACTTTTGACTCTCTGTTCTTCCAAGAGCTTTCTTGTTCTTCCCTTCCGCTGTTTCATGAAAGGCATTACTCTTCAATCCTGCCTGGGATTTGGATGGCTTCATGTCATCATTTAGGCTCTTCTCTTCTTGCACATTCTGAAGAGCTGATTGGAAGGGACTTGGTCAAGTGTACCTGCTGCCTGCTGCTGCTGATGGCCTGAGCTGTGGGTCTGGGGCATCACTTTCCCGCATCGGTTCAGATTCATGGATGCAGCGGCGTCACTTCCCAGAGGCTCAGGGCTCTGGGGGAATGAGAAGGCAGAACCTGATTCTGCTTGATGACTCGGGTCGGTGCCAGGTACTGAGACCCAAGCCTGCTGAGGCCTCTGCTGAGGTGGGGGAGGGGGTCACCAAGTCCCAGGGCGGAACAAGGAGATCTGGGGCCTCTGGAGGGATATTTAATTGATTCTCAACTCTCTCGGCTGTGTGTCTCCTCCAAGAACCCTCCCAGAGTCCTGGCTGCCACCACCCGCCTGAGCTCCCTGGCTCATGCAGGTGCCCTGGGTACTCCTCACTGCCCCTGAGGGATGCCTGTTCTCTCCTCAGCCAGCTCGGTGATCACTGGGACTTGTGCACTTTGGTTCCTGGGCTCTGTTTTGCTCTTGTCTAGCCTTCTGTGAGTTCAGCAGCCCTGCTGCCCAAAGCCCGTGCCTCGGGGCAGGGTCGGGGCTTAGGAAAGCACACCCTTCCAGGCAGGAGCAGAAGTCACCGGGCATGGGGAACCTGCTTCCCATGCAACTTGTAGGCAACTGTGGGTGTCTTTCCTGTGACTTTGGCATGAGATTTTAAGCTCATAGGGTGAGTTTAGCTTAAACTCTCAAGGAGCTACATAACTGCCAAAGTTATAGGATAGCACGTGGGGCTCTCCATGCTTTCAAAAATCATTTCTTTTTTTATTATTTGAAAAGAAAAGAAACAGAAAGAGAACAGAGAGAAAGGGAGAGAGCTGCCAACCCCTTGGTCTACTCCTCAAATGCCCACAGCAGCCAGTGCTGGGCCAGGCTGAAGCCGGGGGCCAGAGTGCAATCCAGATGTGCCTGTGCAGAACGGGGACCTGGCCACCTGAGCTGTCATCTCCTACCCCTCAGGGCACACATTGGCTGGAAGATGGGATCAGGAGCAGGGTTGGGATGCAGATTTGGGTCGAATCTCTCACATCATCAGCTATGAAAATTGCACGGGGAGCCCGACTGGTCCTATGCAGGTCCCATGGCCTTGACACAGCTGGAGTGTCTACTTGCAGCATCTGTGGCGCTCTCCATCAGAAGGACGCCCTTCTTTCTGACAGTGACTCGTGTGGGTCTATTGCATGTTAGCTTTTCCATCTGTGCTGCAGGATTTATGGGAGCTCCACACACAGAGTCTGCAGCCAGGCCAGCCAGAGGCATGGTCCACAGGCCTGGCTCAGTGTTGTGTGAGGCTTCTCCCAAGAAGGGGGTGGGGCACACCTCACCTAGGCTGTGTTTCCTGTTCCTACGCATTCTGCGGAAGGAGGTACTCTAGTGCCATTCTGAACACATCAGGATGAAATGGCAGGTCCTGTGCCACAGCGTTAACCAAGAAGCCGCTTTCCTGGAGGGGAGAGGCAGGTGCCTCCATGATGTCATCAGTTAGCTCAGAAAACAGCCAGTGGGACTCAAGGATGCTGTGGAAGTGGACGAGAAGAAACACCTGCTCCCCAGCTGTGGTGAGCAGAGGGCAGCCCTGCAGCCGGCCACGGAGCCAATGACCCAGGGCAACGTCAGCTGCTCCATCATTTGCTTTCTTGCCACGCCTGTGTGGAAACAGTTCCTTTTTAGAGTGTGGGAGTCCAATGCTATGCCCCATCCACTCTGTGGTTCATTTCTCTCCCTTTGCAGGGGGTGGAGGTGTCATTCACACCAATACAGCAATGCATTCTCTTATAAGCAGTCATCAGAATTAGCCAGGGGGAAATAAGTGCGTATCTGATTTGGGCTTGAAGCAGCCGGTTCTGCAGATAGCTTACTCCAGCGGAGTCTCAAGAGTTCCTGCACACCGAGGTCTCCATTGCCCTCTCAGGAAAGAGCTGCTGGGGGAGGAAGAAGTGAGAGGCAAAGGAAGAGATGAGGGCGGGGGCAGACAGAGGGAGGGATGCTGGGACAGGCAGCAAGGGGACTCAGGCCAGGGTGTTCTACTCAGGCCAGCACCTTTGCCAAGACCGTGCCTTTTTGTGGCTGGGTAAGAATGTCCCCAGGTGGCTGGTGTTGTATCACAGTGAGTTAAGCGTCCGCCTGCAATGCTGGCATCCCATATGGAAGTGCTAATTTGCCACAGAGAGGAAGCTGGCTCCTGGCTCCTGGCTTCAGGTCGGCTCGGTTCTGGCCA
Source organism: Ochotona princeps (assembly GCF_030435755.1). Lineage (NCBI taxonomy): Eukaryota > Metazoa > Chordata > Mammalia > Lagomorpha > Ochotonidae > Ochotona > Ochotona princeps. The sequence goes on from NC_080836.1 coordinate 104,930,941, forward strand.
TTGTGACCACTTGGGTGACCAGCAGATAGAAGGTCTCTGCCTCTCCTCTCTGTAAGTCTGCCTTTCCAATACAAATAAAAACATAGAAAAAATCTTCCTAGGGGCCGAAAGCAGGCTTTGAAAGAGCAAGCTGGGCTGGGGCAGCGCTGCATTCTTGGTTTGCTGGTTTCCCCAGTCTGGGCATCTCGGGCTCGGAGACCCAGAGCAACTCCCATCCCCTCATCTCTCCCTGGACCACACACCACTGACAGCCCCATCAAAGAATGGCTGATCCTTAGCTCTGTAGACAATAGGTGTTCAGTTAGAGAACTGAATCAAATCAACACGGAATCTATCTTTCCAGTCTCGCATCCCAGCGGCAGCCCCGGGAACCTCTGACAGTTTCTGTTGCAGATGTCTGTGTATGTAAACCGCCCGGTGGAGCCTTTCTTTCTGTAGCCTGGGAAATTCCCACGGTAGTTCCAGAGCCACAGCCTCTCAACAGCTGCAGCTGTCACCTCTGCTGTGTGGGCAGCCAAGCTCTGGTTGAGAGTTGCCGGGGTAGAACTGTTGCTCAGCCTTGCTTGCAGGTTGGGCGCCTGTAGAATGGACAGGAGCTGCCAGGGCAACGGGCATTTGCATTTGCCTGATGGCTCCCTCCCTCTCCTCCGGCTGCACCTGTGCCCACCTCTCCGACTCCATCCTCCAATCACGTGGCAGGCACTTGCTTCACCCTCCCATCACCTGGCAGATTTCTCAAGTTCTGTGCTGTCTGCTGCTTGTAGGATTCCTTTCATGTCAGGATTGGGAGCTACAAGTAGCCCAGTATGCAGGCTCCTCTCCCGACTGGGTCTCACGTGGAAATCCCTTCCCCAGGATGGACAGATGGGCAGGCCACACCTGCACGCTGCTGCAGCTCACGTGTCACCATCTGGACTCCTGTCCCACCACCACCAAGCTCCGTGCTGCCACTTGGGGCAGCTACCACATGGAGCTCCCCGTAGAGGGGTTGGGGCTCCCAAGGGGAGGAATTCCTGTGAGCGTAAGTCCCCGCCCTTGCAGCTGGAAAGGGCAGGTGGAGAGGTTGCCCAGACTGTGTGAGTAAAGCAAGAAGCGGGAGCGAGCCTTGTGCCAGTCAGCCAGTTTGAAGAGCTGTTAGCAGCCAGAGGAGGAGTGTGTACATGGTTGCGCACCCCCTGCATACGCGCACACCGCTGTGTGCATGCATGTTCACACCTCTACTTGCGCGTTTATGCATCTGCAGGCATGTGCAAACCTGTGCAAGCATGACTGCATATGTGTGCCCACACATGTGTGCATGCTTGTTCACATCTCTGCATGTGTATGCCTGTGTGCACATGTATCCATGCATGCATATCACACCTCTGTATGTGTGTGTGCCTGTTCTGTATCTATGTGAGTATGCATGCCTGCGCACACATATACAAGCATGCATATGCATGGCTCTTCACACCTCTGCATGACTGCACAAACACACAGACATGCCTGTTTAAGACTCTATGTATATACATACATGTGTGCATGTCCGTTCGTGTGTGTGCACATGTTCTCCCGCTAAGCCCCTCTTGTGTTCACCTTTGCTCTTTCCTCTTGCCTGGAATGCAGGAGTCCTTTCTTTTTTTTTTTTTATTATTATTTAACTTCATTAATTACATTGTATTATGTGACACAGTTACATAGATACTTGGGTTCTCCCACCCCTCCCCAAACCCTCCCACCATGGTGGATTCCTCCACCTTGTTGCATAACCACAGCTCAAGTTCAGTTGAGATTCCCCCATTGCAAGCGTATACCAAACATAGAGTCCAGCATCTTATTGTCCAGTCAAGTTCAACGTCTTCTTAGGTATACCCTCTCTGGTCTGAAGACAGAGCTAGCAGAGTATTATCCCAGTCAATTGAAAGCTCCATCATACCATCAGCAAAAATTTACATCATTGTGGAATTAAATGACATAGTACTGAGTAACCAACATGTTGAAAGTAAATGCGAGTTCCCAGCCACCTTCTGTGACCACCTCACCTATACTTCAATTTAGTTTATACACAACATATAACATTCAAAACATAACATGTTATACATAACATCATATCATCTTAAATTCAGGCAAACATGTGGTATTTAACCTTTTGTGATTGGCTCATTTCCCTTAGCATTATGGTTTCCAGTTTGGCCCATTTGGCCACAAAGAACTGCATTTTGTTTTTTTTAATAGCTGAGTAGTATTCCATGGAGTAGATGAACCATAGCTTTCTTATCCAATCCTCTGTTGATGGGCATTTTGGCTGCTTCCATGTTTTTGCAATTACTGATTGTGCTGCTATGAGCATAGGAGTGCATGTTGGTTTCTCATAAAACAATTGTTCTGGATATATTCCTAGGAGTGCTATTGCTGGATCATACGGTATGTTGAATTTGAGTTGTTTGAATATTCTCCATACTGATTTCCATAGAGGCTGTACCAGCCTGCAGCCCCACCAGCAGTGGAGTAGGGATCCCTTTTGCCCGCAACCTCGCCAACAAGTGTTGTTGGTGCTTTTATTCATGTGGGCCAGTCTTACTGGCGTTAGGTGGTACCTCATTGATGTTTTTTTTTTCTTTTTTTTTTATATTATGTGACACAGTTACATAGATACTTGGGTTCTCCCCACCCCTCCCCAAACCCTCCCACCATGGTGGATTCCTCCACCTTGCTGCATAACCACAGCTCAAGTTCAGTTGAGATTTCCCCATTGCAAGCGTATACCAAACATAGAGTCCAGCATCTTATTGTCCAGTCAAGTTCAACGGCTTCTTTGATGTTTTAATTTGGATTTCCCTTATTGCCAGGGAACTTGAGCATTTTTTCATATGTTTATTTGCCATTTGGGTTTGTTCCTTTGTGAAGTGTTTGCCCATTTCCCGTGCCCATTTCTTGAGTGGCTTGTTTGTTTTGACATTTTGGTTGTTTTGTAGCTCTTTGTATATTCTGGAGATCAGCCCTCTATCACCTATGTCCTGTGCAAAGATCTTCTCCCATTCTGTGGGTTGCCTTTTTACTTTGTTGATTGTTTCTCTAGCTGTACAGAAGCTTCTTAGTTTGATGAGGTCCCAATTGTTTATTTTGGTCTCGATTTCTACTGCATTTGGAGTCTTTTTTAGGAAGTGAGGGCCTACCCCTAAGTGTTCCAGTGTGTTTCCAACATTTTCTTCCAAAAGTTTGAAGGTTTCTGGATGTAGGTTTAGATCTGTTATCCATTTAGATCTGATCTTAGTGTATGGTGAGAGATGTGGATCTATTTTTTTTGTTTCTGCAGGCTATTAACCAGTTGTCCCAACAGCATTTATTGAACAGACCTTCCCATTTGCCTGGATTGTCGTTTGTCTTTTTGTCAAAGATTATTTGGCTGTATCTGTGTGGGTTTCCTTCTGGTGTTTCTATTCTGCTCCATTGATCTTCCTCTCTATCTTTGTGCCAGTACCACGCTGTTTTGATAACCACTGCCCTATAGTATGTCCAGAGGTCCGGAACTGTGATTCCCCCTGCTAACTTCCTGTTCTTCAGGATGGTTCTAGCTATCCGTGGTTTTTTGTGCTTCCAGATGAACTTTTGGATCATTGTTTCCAGTTCCATGAAGAATGTTTTGGGCAATTTGATTGGGATTGTGTTGAATGTATATATTGCTTTTGGCAGTATAGACATTTTAATGATATTGATTTTACCTATCCAGGAGCATGGGATGTTACTCCATCTTTTGAGGTCTTGTTCAATTTCTTTTTTAAGTAGTTTGTAGTTTTCTTCGAATAAGTCTCCTACATTTTTGGTTAGATTTATTCCCAGATATTTCATACTTTTCTCTGTTATTTTGAATGGTATCTTGCTGGTTAAGTCTTTTTCCATCTTGGGGCTGTTCGCATACACTATGGCTGTTGATTTTTGTTCATTAATTTTGTACCCTGCCACTCTACCAAACTCTCGTACAAGTTCTAGCAGTCTCTGTATTGAGTCTCTTGGCTCTTCTACATAAAGAATCATATCATCTGCATATAGTGAGAGTTTGACTTCTTCGTTTCCCATTTGGATTCCTCTGATTTCTTTTTCTTGTCTTATGGCCTCAGCGAGTACCTCTAGGACTATGTTGAATAGTAGTGGAGAAAGTGGACATCCCTGTCTTGTTCCAGATCTCAGTGGGAAGGGTTCCAGCTTTTCTCCATTCAGTATGATGCTGGCGTTGGGTTTTTCATATATGGCTTTAATTATGTTGTGGATTTTTCCATCTATGCCTACCTTGGTTAGGGTTTTTAGTAGGAAGTGGTGTTGGATTTTGTCGAAAGCTTTTTCTGCATCTATTGATACTATCATGTGATTCTTGTTTTTCAGTTTTTGGATGTAGTGTATCACATTTATGGATTTGCGAATGTTGAACCATCCCTGCATTCCAGGGATGAATCCTACTTGATCTGGATGAACGATCTGTCTGATGTGTTTTTGAATTCTGTTGGCTAGGATTTTGTTGAGAATCTTAGCATCAATGTTCATCAAAGAGATAGGTCTGTAGTTTTCCTTCTCTGTTAGTTCTCTGTCTGGTTTTGGGATTAAGGTAATGTTGGCTTCATAGAATGAGTTCGGAAGGGTTGCCTCTTTTTCTATTGTTTTGAAGAGTTTGTAGAGGATTGGGGTCAGTTCTGTTCGGAATGTTTTGTAGAATTCTGTAGTGAAGCCGTCTGGGCCTGGGCTTTTCTTTGTTGGGAGGTCTTTAATCACTGATTCAATCTCTACTTCAGTTATGGGTTTGTTCAGGTCGTTTGTTGCCTCTGGGCTAAGTTTTGGCAGGTGGTAGAAGTCTAAGAACTTTTCCATTTCTTGGTGATCTTCTGATTTGTTGGAGTACAGTGCTTTGTAGTAATTTCTAATTATGGCCTTAATGGATGCGGTGTCTGTTGTTATGTTGCCTTTTTCATCTTTGATGCTGTTAATTCTTGCCTTCTCTTGTTTTTTCTGCGTCAGTCGGGCCAGTGGGGTGTCTATCTTGTTTATCTTCTCAAAAAACCAGCTTTTTGATTCATTGATTTTGTGTATGGTTTTTTTTTATTTCTATCTGGTTGATTTCCTCCCTTGTTTTGATGATTTCTTGTTTCCTATTGTGTGTGGAGCACTTCTGCTGTTGTTTTTCCAATTCCTGGAGGTGCGTGTTTAGTTCTTGTATTTGGCACCTCTCTTGGGCCTTGACATGAGCTCCAATTGCGATGAGTTTACCCCGTAGCACTGCTTTGGCAGTGTCCCACAAATTTTGGAATGTTGTGTCAGAGTTTTCATTGGTTTCCATAAATTTTTTGATCTCATCTTTAATTTCTTCTCTGACCCATTGTTCGTTTAATAGCATATTGTTCAGCCTCCAAGAGTTTCTGTATTTCCTGGGGCATTTTGAATTGCTGATTTCCAGCTTCATTCCATGGTGGTCTGAGAGGGTACATGGCATGATTCCTATCTTTTTGAAGTTATTTAGGTTTGCTTTGTGTCCTATCATGTGGTCGATCCTGGAGAAGGTGCCATGCACTGCTGAAAAAAATGTATAATCTGTGGCCTTAGGGTAAAAAATTCTATAAATGTCAACCAAGTCCAGTTGTTCTATTGTTTGTATGAGCTCTGTTGTTTCTTTGTTGAGTTTTTGTTTTGTTGATCTATTGTTGTTAGTGGGGTGTTAAGATCACCCACTATTATTGTGTGCATATCTATGTCTCCCCTTAAGTCCGTGAGTAATTGCTTCACGTAGCTAGGTGCGTTTGAATTTGGTGCATATATGTTCACAATGGTAATTACTTCCTGATGGATCAGTCCCTTCACCAATATATAATGTCCTTCCCTGTCCTTTTTGATGTGTGTCAGATTGAAGTCCATATCATCTGAAATTAAGACAGCTACCCCGGCCTTTTTTTCTCGTCCATTGGCATGAAATATCTGTTTCCAACCTTTCACTTTCAGCTTCTTCGAATCTCTTCTGGTTAGATGTGTCTCTTGTAGGCAACAGATAGTTGGGTGCTGTTTGATAATCCATTCTGTTAATCTATGTCTTTTGATTGGTGAGTTCAGGCCATTTGTGTTAAGAGTTAAAATTGAGAGGTTGTGATTTTGCCCTGCCATACTTGTTTTTGTGGGTGTTGATATCTGTGTAATTGCCCTTCCTTGTGTGGACTTTAGTGGGGAGATCTTCCTGTTTGCCATCTTTGCTTATGATTCACCTCCTTTTTTTCTGGATTTAGTGCATTTCTAAGGAGATTTTGTAGAGCTGGTTTTGTGCTGGCATATTCTTCTAATTTCTCTTTGCTGTGAAAGTATTTGATTTCGTTCTCAAATACGAATGAGATCTTTGCTGGGTACAATATTCTTGGTTGACAGTTGTTCTGATTCAGGATTTGGAAGATCTTTGTCCATTCTCTTCTTGCTTGTAAAGTCTCTTCAGAGAAGTCAGCAGTGATCCTGATTGGTTTTCCCCTGTATGTGATCTTTTCTCTGCTTCGTACTTGTCTCAGGATTCTTTCTTTGTCTTCATTGGAGTGGAACTTGAGCACCATATGTCTGGGTGAAGATCGCTTTGGGTCATATCTGCTGGGAGTCCTCTGACCGTCCTGGATTTGGGCTGGGTTCATGTTCCAAGTGTTTTGGAAGTTTTCCTGTATAATTTCGTCGAGCACCATTTGCATTCCTGACTCTTTTTCCGCTCCTTCAGGAAGGCCAATAATCCTAATATTTGATTTTCTGAGGTTGTCTTTCATTTCTTGTATGGTCTTATTGGCTTTGTTCAGACTTGTCTCCAGCTGTTTAATTAACTGGGTATGTTCGTTTTGTGTGTCTTCCGTTTCAGAGATCCTCTCTTCTGCTGTATTTGTTCTGTTGGTTAGGCTCTCAATTTTGTGCTCTAAGTCAAGGATTTTACTTTTCATTTGTTGTATTTCTGAGGTTATGTGGTTCTTGAATTCCTTGAAGTCCTCCCAGTTCTTCTCATTGTCTCTGACATATTTTAACATTATTTTTTTGAATTCCTTGTCTGGTAGATCTTCTATGTCTTCATCTCGCATCTCCGAAATAGACATTGGCTTTTGATTCTTTATTGGTAGGGTGTTGGCACTCTCATCTGGATCATTACCTTTTCTGGTATTTCTTCCCATTGTGTTAGTGTTTCTTTTTTGAGAGACCTAGGCACTAGTGTGCTGAGGGGTCTCCAAGCACTATCCTGTAGAGATCGGAGTCTGCAGGCGTGGAGTAGCAGGGTGTGGGAATTTTCAAGGCACTTTTGGTGCGTCTCCAGAACACTGGACCTCAGGGCGCCACTTCCAGGGCCCAGCGGATTCAAAGCGCACTCTCAGCTCGTCCCCTACAGGTATGCTACCACAGGGCGTGGGGGAGTGAAGGCACTCTCTGTGTGCGCCCCCTGTGCGCAGGATCACAAGGCTCAGAGCATGGGACTATAGGGCGTGGGGTATTCCAGGTGCTCTCTGGAGGCGCCTCCTGCGCAGGCCCGCCCACCCCAGCGCTTGCAGGGGACTGACCGCCCCAGCGCTAGCACGGGACTGCCCAGCCCAGAGGCGTGCTTGGGTTCCTGTGGGATAGCACCACCCAGCTGAGTGCCACACCGCAAAGGCACGGGGGAGTATTCAGTGTGCCTTTTGCCTTTCTCCCAGACACAGCTTTGGCAGTTTCAAGGCACTCTCCCGGTGTCTCTAGACGCTGGAGTCTCGGGGGGGGGAGGGGCGGGGAGACGAGCACCAATTGTGTTCAGGCTCTGTGCATGCCCCTGGGGGGCCAACTCCCGAAGCCTCCAACCCACCACTGTCCCCACCCAACTCACTCAAACCTCAGGTTCTTGCAGTTTGCCTCTTCCTCTGGTGGGAACCCTCGCCGCGGATGCGTCTCTCAGCTACTGCGTCTGTTGCTGGTCTCGGCGGGTGTAGGCGGGTGGAACCTGGAGGCTGCGGCGGTCCCGGGCGGGGCTTGGCGACCAGGGTGGGCGGATGCCAGCGGGTCCCGGTGACTCAGGGTCCTGGTGTCTGCAGCGGGGGGAGTCCTGGCGGGTCCTGGTGACCAGGGTGAGTAGATGCCAGCAGGTCCCGATCACCGCCGGTCCTCACGGCCACAGCGTGTGCTGGTCGGTCGGCGGCTTTCAGCGTCTGCATTCAAAGGTGACTCAGCAGGTCAGGAGTGGAAAGTCGTCTTCCCTGCCCTTCGTTTTGTTTTTCCCTGGTTGCTCTTCCGAGTTGTGTGGATTTTTTTGGTTCCACACTGTCCAGGGAACTTCACGTTCTTCTCCCTGTAGTTCTATGCTGCTCCACTTACGCTTTTGTCGCGTTCTAGCCCTCTCTGTCTGTGAGCTCTCTCACAGTCTTCCTCCTGTGTCAGCCATCTTGCGAGTCCGAGCTGCAGGAGTCCTTTCATTGCCAGTTTTCTCAGTCCTCTGCATGCAGCCAAGCGTGCAGTGATTCCTGGTAAATGTTAACCAGAAGCTCTGGCCAGCATGTGCCTGTCCGTGGTGCCTCCCCCCACAGCCAACTGCAAGCTCCCAAATCCATGCATGCAGAGCTGAGGAGCACAGGCTGGTCTCCTGGTTACAGGAAGTACGTGTTCTTATGACATAGGATGCATGTGTTTCTCCCACACAGACGTCATGGGAATAGCCTCAACGGCGTTGGTTACAATGAAATTAACAGAAATTGACACGTTCGCTTATGTATGACTTGATTTCTAACATGACTGATGACTAAGTTCATGTACTTAAGTTTTAATCATGGTTGTATTTCACAATTAGTTCACAGAAAGTGTGACCCTCAGCTCACTGGCTGTCAGAGAACAGAGGCCTGGGATGCAGGCATTTTCTTAAAAACTTCTGCAGGCGTCCGTGCTGAGACATACACATAAGGCAACCACCTGCTGTGCCAGCATCCCATATGGGCACTGGGTGGAGTCCGGCTGCACTGCTTCCCATCCCACCGCCTGCTAGTGCATCTAGAAAAGCCAGAGAAGATGGCAGGGCCTTGGAGCCCTGCAGCCATGTGAGACGCAGAAGAAGCTCCTGGCTCCTGGCTTCAGACTGGCTCAGCACCAGCCACTGTAGCCATTTGGAGAACGAAGCAACAGATGGAAGATCTTTCTCTCTTCGTGTCTCTCCCTTTCTTCCTGGGTCTCTGTTTTTCAAATAAATAAATAAATCTTTTTTTATATAAAACTTGTGCTAAACATCTTTTTTTTCTCTGTCTGCAGTGGACACTGAGTTATTTTATTGTATCGTATTAGTAATGGAGCCTTTGGGGGTGCACGCAGTAGGTTAATGCTGGGGAACACTTGATCTGAGTGTCTCCTGCAGAGCTCAAGGTAGGCCCTGATTCCTGCACACAGCTCTGTGCATGGAGTTTGTTTTTAAATCCCAGCAGTGTCTGCTTTTCCACAGCACAGGTAAGAACCATGCTAATCTCCCTGAAGCCTGGGAGGAACAAGCCCAGGCAGGGACGCAAAGTTGCAGCTGAGAGGAGTCACTGTCAGGGCCCAGCGGGGAAGTTGGCAGCGGCAACAACCCATAGCAGAGTGCTGGTGTGAATCCTGTGCCCCTCCCTGTGCTCCTCCCTGTGCTCCTCCATGTGATCCTCTGCTGAGCCAGCTCCCTGCTGATGCGCCTGGGAGCACGGCTGGTGAAGGCCTGATTACTTAGGCCCCAACACTCTCATTGGAGACTCCTTGCCCCGGCTTCTGCCTGGTCCAGCCATGACTGTTATGGTCAAGGAAGGAGTGAATCAGACGGGTGAAAAGATCTCTCTCTCTCTCTCTTTCTCTCTCTCTCTCTCTCTCTCTCTCTCTCTCTATATATATATATATATATATATATATATATATATATATATATATATATATATATATCCCCCTCTCTCTCTGCCTTTCAAATAAATAAAATAAACTTTAAAAATCTGCAGCCAGTGATTGGTGGAAAGATTCCAGATGGACATGTGGAAGGTGTCATTTTGCAAAACTCTTTTTGTTTAAACTCACAATTGAAGAGCCAGAAGTCTCTTTCTACTAACTTAGGGATCCAAATCCAGATTGGAGTTAAATCTGATCAACCAGTCCAGGTCTACAAAGTTGGAAAACGCATCAGCAGGAGTTGGCAGATCTGTCAGTAGCACTGAATGTGTCCTGAGGCCCCTTGTAGTGCTGAGTGTGTCCCTTGTCCCCCGGGTGGTGCCAAAGGTATCCCTTGTCCCCCCTAGGACTATTTTTGAGAAATTTTAAAAAAGAAGATTATAGTAGAAATTTATAGCTTAAAAAGCCATACAGAAAGAAAAGCTAAGAAAAATAGACAAGTTAATATGGAAACCAATGTAAGGCACAAAACACAATGAGAGCTAACTGCTTAATGATTAAAACTGTAGTTAGTGCCAAACTGTGTCCACAAGAAACAACAACTGCATTCTGTCACCAGGTTATTAGAGAATAATCTTTTTTCGTCAGACCCGCTTACCTCCCTGGAATAATTGTAGAAATGTAACCACATGAATAAGCAAGAAAATGTCCCTTTGCAATAATCTATTGTATATAAGCTGATGCCTTGCTTTTGCAAAATGCACTCAGATACAACTGCCTTGAGTTGTCGTGTCTGTCACTGGCCGAATCCTTGCCCACCGTTCCCGGGGTCCTGTTCCCGTCGGACTGATTGCTCCCGGCCAAGCCGGTCCGTCGCAGCTCCAGTCCCCAGCTGTGCCCCCACAGCAGACCTGGGCCATTTCTGGGCACTTCTCTGCTGACACCTGTCTGCTCCATGGCTTGGCCAGCTCACCTGGCCCCTGTCAGTGACCCCGGGCCTCTGGCCCCACTGCAGTCCCTCCCCTTTCCCCCACCCTGTGTAACATCGCAGTGTATGTGACAAGCCCAGCTCTGCTCCCTTCATTCCTTGCAGTGGCTGTCCTGCCTTGGCCCACTGCACCCTGGGAGCTCTTTCTCCTGGTGGGCCTGGTCCCTGATGCCCACTTGGGCACTTGCCTCCCAGTATTCAGGGTGAGCAGCCCAGTGCTGTGTGTCCTGTGCATCACAAGCTGTGAAGGCCATCGAGCCATGGGGCAACTTTGCAAAGGGCCATGTGCTGGACAAGGGTGCCTCAGTCCAGAGGTTCAGCTGCTGTGACAAACTACCGGAGCATAGTGTAACTGTATAACTCAAAACCAGCAGGCGCTCACTTGTCTCGTGGTCCTGGAGGTGGAGTCGGCCCAGAGCAAGGCACCAGCACCTGTTGGGGACCTCCTTGCTTTGTGCTAATGTGGTGAGGCAGAGCATGATGCTGGTTCGACCTCTCCCTTCCTTAAGCCAGAGATGTTAACATAGGGGGACAAGCCAGAGATGTTAACATAGGGGGACAGCTCACAGCTCTAATCACTCCCCAAAGGTTCCAACTCCAAACACCAACAAGTTTGGGGATCCAGTTTCCCTGACGTGAACTCTGGGGGGTGTCTGAGCCCCCTGTCTTTTCAAGCAGTGTGAGAGCCCGCAAGACCCTCCTGGTTCAGTGTGGGATTGACTGTGTGCCCACCCAGGTTCCCCTCCCTCCAGAAATGACAGAGCCGCCCCTCCCAGCTCAACAGGCCATGGAAAGTCCCATCTCCACCTTCTTACCTAGCGTCCCTGCCCCAAGGTCCCCAGGGAGTCAGCTCAGCCACGGGTGGCCTTGCCATCTTGCCGCTTGGAGAATGTGGCTGCTGTCCCCGGTCCTCAGCTGCAGTTTCTGGCCCGGGAGCTCCACCTTTCCACAAGATGTCAGAGAAAGGCAGTCAGGAACCTGCAAGGAGTCACACAGTGAACACTTGGCAGGCTGAGCTCAGCACTGGCTTCCAGCTGCAAGGAGGGTGAGTAGCAAGAGCCTGGGACAGTGCCCGAACACGCCTCCACCTGCCTGACTCGGTGGTGGGGGCACGGCCAGGGACAGCCATGGGAGGTGGGCTGAGGGCTGGGCAGGCTTCCTGGAGGTCAGCAGCCTGGGGGCAGTGCATCTGCCTGCCCTGTGGCTGGCTGCAAAGCCAGCCATAAATCTCCGAGGTGTTTGCCTTTTTTATTCCCTGTGGTTTGTCACTAGGTGTCACTGCAGGAAAAACCTGGCCACAAACAAATGCTGGGGGAGAGAATGTTTTGAATCCAGAGGAAATGGTTGCCTTGGCAATGTGGCACACGTGAAAGAGAACTTCCTGTAGTACAGGGCAGGGGAGGGAGGCGATCGGACAGCCTCTGAGGGGTGGTCCACAGGAGAAGGTCAACACGGGAGGATTGGGGGAGGCTGGGGAGGGGTGGGAGGAGGTCTGGCCTGGTGTGAACGCTCAGGAACCTCTCCTCAGCTGTCCTCATGGACAAACCCAGACACACCTGCAGGAGCACCGAGCAAGAACAGAGCCTGCGGTCACCACGGGCAGGGGCCCTCCAGGAGCAGGAAACACCACGAGAGGCCGGGCACAGCCAACGGGAGAGGAAGGGGGGCGCGTGGCCCAGCCTCCCAGCTGCACTGCACAGCTGGACTCATTCTGTCCACTCCTCTCTGTGGGAAGGAGAGGGCGTCCACCTCAAAAACTGTAAACAGGAGTCTGACCTTGAGGTGCAGTGGGTGAAACTGTTGTCCACAACACCGGCATCCCATAATCCCATCTGGGCACCAGTTTGATTCCTTGCTGCTCCACTTTTAACCCAGCTCCCTGCTCATGGCCTGGGAAAGCAGTGGAGGAAGGGCAGTGAAAGAGAGAGATCTTCCATCTGCTGATTCACTCCCCAGATGGCCATGACAGCCAGAGCTGGGCAGGTTCAAGACCAGAAGCCAGGAGCTTCCTCCAGGTCTCCTGCCTGGAGCCCAAGCACTTGGGCTTTCCCGGGGCGTTAGCAAGGGGCTGGGTGGATCAGAATTGGAGCACCCGGGGCATGAATCGGTGTCCACATGGGATGCTAGCATCGCCTGTGGCAGTTTTATCGGCCATGCCACAGTGTTGACCCCAAACAGGAGAGGAGAGCGAGTACCGGAGACTGAGTACCTGGCATTGTACATCTGGATATCCATTTGTGCAGTGCATGGCTGCTCACCACAAGCCAGCGGGGAGGCACAGACTTGGACATGAACTTGCAGCTGCCACCGCCCTCTGGAGTCTCCCCGACTCCCTCTTCCACCTCCCAGCACCAGCGGCCTTGACTTGGCCTTTGGGTTTCCAAAGTACCCTGTCCACAGCGCCCTTCCTGCTGCCTCCGTTGCAGCTTGCTCTGAGGGGACAGCTCACGAGGGACAGTCTGGTAGTGCCCTCCTTCCAGGATGCAGCCTTTCTCAGGGCGCCCCAGGTGCTGAAATGTGAGTGAGTGGGAGGACAGTGCCAGCTGGACACCAGCCAGTCTCTCAGGATCAGGACCGGTCAGACCAGGAGGCTGACCGTGACCCCAGACTGTGAAGTGGGGTGATGGGAGCCAGGAGAGGCTGGCGCTTCCTGGGTAGAGCCCAGGGAGAGAGGCACAAAGAAGCCGCACCCCTGGGGGTGATGCCAAGTTACTCACAACAAGACAAGTATGTCCCAGGAGCTGACCATGCAATGTGGTGAGTTGTCACCACCTGTAACCCTGGCGTCCCATATGGGCTCTGGGTGGAGCCCCGGCTGTCCTACTTGTGGCTCAGCTCCCTGCTAATGTGTCTGGGAAAGAAACGGAGGATGGTCCAAGTGCTTGGGGTTCTGCACCCAGGTGAGGGGCCTGGCAGAAGCTCTCGGGCCTGCTCTGACTGTTGTAGCCGGTTGGAGAGTGAACCAGATGATGGAAGATAGCTCTCTGAATCTCGCGCTCTCTAACTCGGCCTAATCAAATACATGAATCTGTAAAAGAAAAGAAAAACGTGTTCTAGTGACCAAGGCCTATGCAAGGCCCAGGTTGGAGTGTTGTGGGTTGGTCACATGAAGGCCCGACAGGAGCCTCCGGCCATGTAGTCCGCGACTCGGATGGGGTTGGCAGTGGTCATGGCTCTCCCACAACCCAGGAAGCCCTGGAACCGCGCGCCAGCCTGAGGCCCCACTCCTCACTCTGCCTATCTGTATTTTTATTCTTCCCACAAGAAATGTTTACTATTCATAGTATTTAACAAACACAAAAGCACTAATTGGGCATGTTTGCTGCTAGCAACACTCTGGTCTCTGTGCTGTTTCAAATATTTGCTTTATCAACTGTTTTCTTGATTAGCAAATGTATATGAGATACACTGACTCAAATTAGACACGTCGGCTGCAGCTGGGAAGAGAACAATTCAGGCTGCGTGTGTGTGATGAGAGTACAAACGTGCACACAGGAGAGGCTTCCAGCCTGGTCACCGGGCCCAGGCCCAGGGTCTGCCACAGTGCAGGGCTCCCTGCCAACAGTAACCAGGGGCTGCCACCTGTGGGCCACAGCAACACCCCTCCTCGCCTGCCCCCACCTGTGCCCGGTGGGCGCCATGCGCTGCTCTCCACACCTGCACAGATGGGGGACAACAGCCTCCGATGACGTGTGATGTGTGTTCACCTGCAAACGCAGCCGAGAGGGGAAGCCTGTTGGGATATTTAGCCCAATTATTATTCGTGCCAAAACAATGCAGGTGAATCTGGGGACAAGCTCCTGTTCTGCTGATTGGCAAAGGCCAATGCACCTGCAATGCCGTCTGGAAATGCCATGACCAGGAAGTTCAAGTTTGTGGTGGGAAGTTCCCCTGTGGGGACCCTGTGGTGGGCGGGCAGGATCTGAGACTGCAGATCCAACCTGCAAGGAGCCTTGCTGTGTCTGCTCAGCTGCCTCATTGCTCAGGCTGCGCCCTCAGACCTGCCCCTTGGGAAACTCGACAACCCAATGCTCCTCCTACAAACACTGTTACCAGGTTCAAGATCGCATCCGTTGCTCTCGGAGGTGTGGTCTATGGTTCAGGCTGGCTAGTGGCACTGGCCCATATGTGGAATCCTAGGCCTGCTTCAGAACCCATACCTTAACACTCAGAGCCTGACAAAGAACACACATATCACAGGCCAGCAAACCACAGCAGAGGGACTGAACCCCGAGACCGCTTGCGTTAGTATGCCCACACACTAAGAACGTTCGCATGTTTAAATGGGGGTGGGAGGGATCAAAAGACAAGCTTGTGACATATGGCAGTGACAGGAAATGCAAAAATTCCACACGAAAGCTTTACTGGAATGTGGCCACACTGCACTGAGGAGCTGCCGTGGAGACCACGTGCAGTCCAGAGAGCAGAAACGCTTCTGCCAACTGGTCGGTCCTCATCAGAGAATCCCGCTGACCCTGGTCCTAGGCTTGAATCCTCAGCTGGGAGTCTTCCTCAAGCCTGTGGGAAACGCGTATTATGGGAAAACTATTCACAAACTTCAGAAATGTCTTGCACCAAAATAAAGCAATCTTTTAATTTTTTTTTTAAAAAAATCTGTTTGAAAGAGTAACAGAGGGAAAGACATCTTCTACCCAGTGACTGTAACGACTAGGGCTGGGCCAAGCAGGAGCCAGCGGACTGGCCCTCCATCTGCACCTCCCAGCACTTGGCCATCCTCTGTAGCGTTCCGGGTGAATTAGCAGGGAGCTAGATGGAAAGTGGAACAGCCAGGACTTGAACCAGTGCTCAAATGGATGCCAGTGTGGTAGTCAGAGATTTAACTCTCTCTGCCACAATGCTGGCCCCTAAATCTTTTATTCCACTTTTTCATTAATTTCTTTAAGAATACCTATTTTTATTGAAAAAGATTTACAGAGAGCAGAGATGGAAAGATCTTCCATTCAGTGCTTCACTCCCCAAGTGTCCACAATGGCCTGAGCTGAGCCAATCTGAAGCCAGGAATCAGGAGCAAGGAGCTTCTTCCAAGTCTCCCACGCGTGTGCAGGGTCCCAAGGCTTTGGGCTGTCCTCTGCTGCTTTTTCAGGCCACAAGCAGGGAGCTGGATGGGAGGTGGAGCAACCGGGACATGAACCAGTGCCCATATGGGATCCCGGTGTGTGCAAGGCTATTGCTCCAGGTTCCATGAATTTCTTAAAGTACTCTCATCCTCATCTTATTTCCTGTGATTCCTGGCACGTGTCCCTTCCCCCAAATTAAAACAGAACCTCCCTCTTTGGCCCCTCGCTCCCTCCCACATCAGGTGACATCCAGACATTGTCTCATTTTCTCCCGCGTGGACAAGGCACTCCTCTCAAGCCTTTGCGGGTCTCTCTTGTCTGTCCCCACTTGCCCTTCACTTAGCTCTGATTGCACACTTGCCCTCCATGCCTTACTTCCCACAGCAGGCGAGACTCTCTCTTCCGGCTTCTTTGATTTCCAGGATTGCAAATCCCAGTGCCGGGGCCAGTCTGTCTTTGTAACTCCCAGTGGTAAAGGGAACCCTTGGCAGAGAAAATGCACTCAATAAATTGTGTGTGGAGTCGGTGACGGGATTAATGGGCCATGCCACCCACAAGGCTCAGCACAGGGCAGCGCCCAGCAGGATGGTAAATTGATGGATTGATTTTCTTTCAAGAGGCTCAAAATGCCTGGTCTCTCCCATTCACCCATTTGTTCTCCACGACATTAGGCATCGATGCTCTGCTAATCCTTAGGACCACGGGATGAATGGAGATGGAAACTGCCTCTTTTATCTCCCAAAATCCAGGAAGAGGATGGCATTGTGTGTCCACAGCCCTGACACTGCCTGCTTTCTGCCCAGGACTCTCTCTCCTTTGCCAGGCACCCCTGGGCATCCACAGGAGGTCTCCAAGTGCACATGAGACACATTCTCTTCCAGCCTGGGGCCTGGACAGGTGCAGTTCTGCCATGTCCTGGCAGAGCTAGCTGTTCCTGGCACCAGTGTCCTTGCCAGGCTGTGGCCAGTCACAGCCAGTTTGCAAGACCTGGCAGGTGCATGGTGGTTCTGTGCCAGCCCCCTCTGACACCCAGTGGCCTGGAGGAGTGTGATGTGCAGGTTCCTATCCCATGACACTGTACTGGAGAAGCCCACGAGGCTATGTTGAGATTCTGGATAAACGGGGTCACCCTAAAATCCACAGGATGCGTCCTACCCCACCAGCACTCAGGAAAGAGGGTATTGATGATGCCATTAATTTCAGATAAAATCAGATCAGAGCAAGAGAGGCCAATTCCACCAGGGCAGCTGTCCTTACCCCAAGAGTAAGAGGTGTGGGAATAAACAGGGAGAAAGTGCCGAGGAGGAAGGCAACAACAAACAACAGGTGCTTGTCAGTCCCCTGCCCCCACCCCGCACCACTTTGATAGTTCTCCCCCACGCCCTCGCCCACACTGCCTTGATGAGACAGGACATGTTTACCGTTGAACCCCCCGCTGGCGGTCCCTCATCATGGCAGCAGCAGCTCGCCGTCACAGTCTTCGCCCAGGACACGTGTCTACAGTCGGGGTCCATATGTCCTCACTAACAAGAGATGCAGGCAGACCTGTTCAGAGTAGGGATGTGCTGAACACTCAACCTGCCATCGGGGCATAAATTGGGCTGAATCACTCAAAAAAGGGACTTGGCCAAAGGTACAGAAAACCCGTGCAGCCCACTTCCCAGCTACCAGACCACTCAGCTGGGCAGCTTTCCTACATTGCCCTGGATGCCCCCGGGGACTGGGCAGCCCCACAGGAAAAGAGCCATTCCATCCCCCTGACTCCCCATATTCGTCCAATCTCTGTTGCTGTTACACAAACTGCAGGCCGGGCAATGCATGAAGGAAAGACGTGCTTTTTTAGCTCACACTTTAGGATGCTCAAGACCGTGGCTCTTGGCAGGTGGCATCATAGCCGAGGCATCTGTGACAGGCAGAGATCTCAAGGTGAGACAGGTAGGAAGCAGGGAGGTCTTGCATCTTTGTAACAACTTTGTCTCTCAGCAACTGACTTACCAGGCAAGACGAGCCTTTACCCCTTCTAGGGCAGTGACCCAACCCCCTCACACTTGGGCTGTACCACCCCAATGCTTCCAGCACATGGCGGAACACATTCTGACCAAGCCCAAACCCAGCACTGGAGGACAGCATCCTGGGAGCAGAGGACACCTGCTCACACACATCCCATCTTTCACTTGGAATTTCTGCCGTGTGCTTGGGAGAAGAAACACAATGGCTAGAATCTTTCCAACTGTCAGGTGCCTGACAGGGCCAGGCAGGGAGCTGAAGGCCTGCTTACACCAGCCACAAGCCCACTCCTTTCTGTGCCAATCCAGCATGGCTGCCAGCCTGACACGCCCAGCTCTTCTTCAAGGCCTTGTGCACTCCATAACACCTTGGAGGGCAGAGGGGCAGATTGCCATTGGACTGAACCCCTGCCCTAGCCTCGCCTCCTCTGTGTATTCCGTTAGGACATTGCCCACTCTCTCATAGAGGACCCGCATGGGAAAAGGCTGTGCCCCACTCAGAGAGAGCGGTTGCCTGTACCCCTGCCTGTGTGTGGACTGTCACCTTCAACAAATCCCACTTTCCTTCGGCCCCTTGTCGGTGTATCTGCTTTGAAGCCTCTGTCCCTGCTGAGATCAGAGCTGGAGTAAAAGCGGCTGGAGATGCCCAGGCACGCAGCTCCTCCAGCACGCCCTCCCACAGTGGCACTGAGGTGGGGAGCAGCGCGGACCTTCTGCCTTGGTGGATGAGCCCCAATAAAGCTAAGGTCTGTGCTTACTTCATCTCTTTGAGAGCGGGAGAAAGATCCTTGGCTGGTTCACTCCCCCATTCCTGCAGAGGCTGGGGCTGCAGCCCAAGGACTCAATCCAAGTTTCCCCTGGGAGGGGTGTGTACCCAGTGACTTGAATCTGCAGCAGCAGGAAGGCAGAGGAGCAGGAGCCAGAGATGGGACTCAGCCCAGGCCCCTTCGTGCTGGCCACAGGCATGGGGATTGTGAGGCCGAGCAGCCCCCCTTGAAGCTCCTGCTTGCTGCAGAGGGGATCCAGTGCATGGCATGCTCCCCAGGGGCCAGGTCAGTTTAACCCATGGAAATGGAAACTCTGTTCCTTCTTGGGGATGGAAAGGCAGTGAGCCATGCACTGGCTTGGTCGTATCCCTTTACCTCTGCCCTAGAAATTGGAGACGTGTGTGTGACCAGGAAAATGCCGCGGCTGCATCTGTAGAGTCCTATGGAGAGCACGTTGCACAGGCCTCAGGGTCTGACTCAGCAACTTCGTTTGCCCAAGGACATCAAGCCTTTGGGCAAGGTTATCGCTTGTAGCTGAAGGTTTAGGACAAAAGCAAAGTTCCGGATTATTCTGATATGATCTGCTTCCAACAACAGGTCCGATTCAAGGAGGAGAATGAGAGACAAGAGTCTGGTGGTCCGAGGTGAGTCTTTGGGCAGGAACAACCGGCTGCAGGGATGGCTGCTGGGGGCGGGAGGACGGATTCCCTTCCACCCAGCTCACCTCTGCCTCATAAGCCAGCAGGACACTCAAGGCAGAAGACAGAACTCCTCACCTTAAACGGGGCTCCCAGCCCTGCTGAAACCCTGGCCACAGCAGTCAAGCTCAGAGTGGTGTTCAAGTTAAACCACACAGGCCTGCGCCAAGCCTCATAGGGAGAGCTGCCAGCAATGAATAATCCAGAAAAGATCCTGCATGTCCATGGGCCTTAACCACACAGGGCCAGGAAAGTTGGAGAGCTGATCTGGAGGGTTCAGGACTCTGACCCAGCAGAAACAGGGGCCTCTGGCCCCGTTCAGCCTGTTTGGGCGGTGCCCAGGCCTGGAACCCTTACCCACAGGCTCAGCCCTGGGGGCTGCCCCTGCCCGAATCTCTCTTTAGATTGCTACAAAGGAACAAGCAGGTTCCTTCTTAGTGGGCTGCCCCGAACTGTAGCTGTGGCTGTCCCAGGCTGCTGCTGGGCCCTTAGCAAGTGGCTAAGGTCAGGATGAGGGAAGGGGAGCAGATATTTCAGAGAAGGGGGGCAACCCAGGGACTGGGGCTGAGTGCTCCAGGTGGAGCCCTCTGCCCCACCGTGCCTCCCCCGGTTGAGGGTCTATGGCCTTCGTGGACGTGGTTCATTGTGACCCCAACACAGGTGCTTGTGGTCGCAGCAGATCTGAGCTCCGTGCTCTCTTTGCCCAGGCAGCAATGGTCCTGTGCCAGTGGCAGAAGCTGAGGTTCACTCAGGCTGGGTCACAACAGGCAAGGACATCCTTTGAAACAGGACCAAGATGGCAAGGAGCCATTTTGCCCAGGAGACAATCCCATTTCTAGGGGTCCAGCAGCAGAACTGCTGGTGCCCAGGAGCTCTGGGGGTTGTGTCATCACCTGGGCAGTCTCCATGCAGACTGACCCGCCGGAGAATCCCAGCAACGAGAGCCCTCAGTGTGGAGCAGGCTTGGGAATGCAGTGTTCCCCTGGGGTTTTAGGGGGATGCTTCCTGCACCCACAAGGATAGCACAGTCTATGAATGCTTGAGACCTATACCTACTTGGCATCCTCCTCCACACCTTCCTCTTGACATCCAAGCATGTCTCACTTCTGGGCTGCAGGGGACAAAGGCCATAGGGTATTCCAGATGAACCCATGGACCAAACCCTTGTATGTACTAGCACAAGGCCTTGCTAACCTGGTGGGTAACCTGGTTAAATCTCAGGTTTCCTAACTTACAAAGAGGAGGATAACAATAGTAACTCATTTTAGGGCTAGCTGAAGGGTTTGATTCATTTCCTCATCATGTATTTATACAAGATGCCAACTATATGGATTCTTGAAAAATTGTGGTGAAAACAAACAGATTGAATTGCTTGGAACCAGCCGTGTTCCAGGATTTGGAGTTTCAAGATGTGGAATTTTCTACTCGAGATGTCCAGTCAATGCTTAAAAAGTTTCAGGCTTGGCGTTTCTCAGGTTCAAGGTTTTGGGGTTCGGAATATTCACCCAATACCATAAAATTGCCCGCTTTTACCATCACTGATGACAGTTGAGCAGGAAGTATGTCTTGACGCGGTCCCCTTGTTCAGCAGAACGGCCTCACAGTTCGCCCATGTCGCAGCAGGTAACAGAATCCCCTTCCTGCTGCAGGCTGGGCAGTGTCCAAGGCGGCTCTTCATGAGGCTGCAGAGTGGAGCTGGCTGTGCATCTCGGCCGTTCCTGGGATTCTTGAAAGTCTTTGGGGACTCTGGAGCCTGGCAACCCTGCAAGGAGGCGAACTAGAGGGGCATGACCCCCGGGGTCACATTGGGCACTGGTTCTTACTTATGTCCATGACCAGGTGTGGGGCATTCAGATTCAACCATGCCTGCAGCAGAGGTCACTGAGCAATTAATTCTGTGTGTCTTCAGAGTCAAGAAAATGGATCAATTAACCCCACAGCACAGAGACAACCTTTCCATGTCAGAACCATCCCACGCCACTGGACTCCTTAGGTGTAGACACGGGGCCTGTCTGCAAAAGAGTACAGTTCTTCCTTCTTCTGAGTTGAGTCACTCCACAGAGCAGGGCTCAGGCAGCCTCCTGGACCCCTGGTGCACCTGTTTCCATGACACCAGGGACAGGGGCTTGGAATAGCAAGGATGCCCCATCCACATCAGGGCAGGGAAGCAGGGAAGGTGAACCCAGGAGTATTGTTTCCCAGCAGCTCTGTGCAGGAGGGGCTCACTGCTGACAGGGGAGCCACTTGCCAGCTCTGCCCTCAACAGGATGAGCACAGGCCAATAAAAGGTGCCCAGCATGCCCGATGTCGCAAACCTACAGTGGGGTGCAGGTGACAGGCAGAGTCCCCAGGAGATGGGCAGACACACACAGCATGATCTGGACTCAGATTCTCTGTCTTTCCAGTAAAATAAAGACTACACGATGGTCCCTGCTGTGGGTGTGACACTGTAGCTTATGTAACTATTCCGGTACTGTTTGTAGTGTGTGACACATAGCCTTTACAAATATCTTCGCCCACTTTGTTTATTCTTGAGAAACATGCCGAGCTTCTGCCGAGCACCCCTCATGGTCTAAGGTGCTGATCCCCCAGCAGGAAACCTCACCTTCAGGGAACCAGCATTATGGAAGGGGAGCTAAGCCAGAGGCCAGGAAACAAAGAATGTTGTGGCAGGTCTTGGGTGCTTGACAAATTTAAGCAGAGAATGACGGCAGGTGGGGCGGGGGGTGAGCATGGGCTGTGGGCTCTTTGAGATGAGGGCTTCAAGATTGCCTTTAAGGAAGTGGTGTCGGCTGCTGACCAGCAGGCGGGCCCCAGCCACCCACCCACGGCATTCTGAGCAGAGGGAACTGGAAGGACAGGTGAGGGAAAGTAGCGTGGGAGATGGTGAAGAATGTCCACAATCCCAGCACAGCTGGGGGTGACCCACGTGAGTGTGGCGTGGTCAGTGTCAGGACTGCACTGGAGAAAAGCAGTGATGCTGTATAACTCACGCTGAATCTGCTACCCCAACTGCTGAGCTAACACTGTGGCTCGCGAGAGCAGAAGCAGATCCCACCTCCGTCTGGAACATTGGTGGCATCCTCATAACACAACCGTAGAGACATCATAAGCAAACAGGAGTACTTCAAATATGCCTGGGGCTGGAGCGGTGGCTCAAGCGGCCACTCGTTCACTCTGTGACGCCAGTGTCCCATATGGGGGCCAGTTCATGTTCCAGCTGTGCCACTTCCCATCCAGCTCCCTGTTTGCAGCCTTAGAAAGCAGGAGAGGATGGCCCAAGCCCTTGGGCCCTCTGCACCCACGTGGGAGACCTGGAAGAAGTTCTGGCTCCTGGCTTTGGATCAGCTCAGCTCTGACCATTGCAGTCATTTGGGGAATAAAGCAGCAGATGGAAGATCTTTCTCTGTCTCTTCCTTCTCACTCTGTGTTGTAATCTGCCTTTAAAATAAAAATAAGTAAATATTTTAAGAAAACAACACACATGTGGAGAGATGAGATAAGGTTGTTGTGGTGCAGTTGCTTCTTGTAATCTTCATTTTCCATGCATTTTTTTAAAAATCCCGCATGTGGATGGACATTCCTGCAACAGAATGACAGCACACGAAACCAGCGCCATGTCCAAAGGGCTATGCGCTACAAATAAGAGGGACATATATAGGGAATGCAAGGTTGGTTTAATTCCCCCCAAATCGAGTTAGGATCTGGGCGTCCTGGACGTGCCAATTCTGCTCAATTCTTGAACTGAATTAGAACTTGGAGCATCTCTGAATGGAAAGATAGAGAAGGGTTTCAGGTTAGTGGACACACAGGGTAGTGGGGCAGTGAGAACCTCCTGGTCCCAGAGCCACAGTTCAGCTCCTTGGACTATGTGTGTGGACAAGAGCACATGAGAGAGTCTTAGGGTTCTTGTTCCGCAGGCTGTCCACCTCCTCACAGTATCAGAAGCAAGGTGTCCCCTGCGACTGCCAGCTGCACACCCACAATAATTGTAAGCTACTTTGCAGGAATGTGGTTGAAACACTTAACGGGTACTTGGAAAGACACTCATCCGTTTTCTGAGGAAGGTCCCTAGTGTTCACAAGTTCAGCACGTAGCTTACTGCCTCATGGAAAGGGAGAGACAGCACCACTTAGAAAGAAGGGTGCTAAGAATCAGATACGGGGAGCTGTGGGTGGAGGTGGCGGGGGAAGGAGAGGAAGCCCAGGAGGGAAGTTGCTTTCCATTCTTTACCCCAAGAGGCTGGGCATGGGGAGTCTAGACAGCTTCCATCAAAGGCTCAGGGTCAAGGGGAGCCAGAGAGCCACCAGCCGTGACCTCAGTGGCCGAGAAGGGAAAGGTTGTACAGCTGTGTTTTTTGGATCCTTCAGATAGGAGCAAGAGTCTTTAAGTAAAGACATCTCACCCAGACGAAGCCCCCTGCTGTCCTCCGCTTTCATCTTCCCAGAGGCCAGAACAGCCCCTGCCCTGCTCTCTCAGCAGGCTACTGCCTGAGGGGGTCTTCAAGAAGCAGTAGCAAGTGTGACACGCCCTCTGACCTTTGAATGCCTAGCCAGGGAGCCAGAAACTCTAAAGAGGCAACAAAGGCAGCCTGTCCATGACCTCACTTTGCTGGCTGAGGTTTCCATTCTGTGGAAGATTCCAGATGCTCGAAGGCTGTGTAAGCTGCACCCACGCTGCCTCATTTCCTTTGTCCACAGGGTGGTGAGGTCATTGCTGACAGGCCTTACACCATTGCCCTCTGTGCTGGCAGGAGCTTAGATGTCCACATCTCCACGAGGAGGTCATCTGAGCAAAGCTTTCCGGGCGCTTGCAGACATCTTCCTGTGGAAACACTGGCAGACCTTGTCACCCACCTGCAGCTGTCCCAAGCTTCCTCCAGAGCTGGGAACCTCATCCTCCCCAATCTCTCCTTCCAGAGCAACTCAGCCAAAATAGATTGTAATTTTGAAGGAGCGTCTATATGTAGTGAAAATTCTCTTCTTGCGGATTTCGAAGATGTATTTGAAAGGCAGAGTCAGGGAGAGAGATTCTATCTGCTGGTTCACGCCCCAGATAAGCAGCTTGGAGTGGGCCAAGCTGAAGTCAGGAACCCACACGAATGGCAGCGGGCCACACTGGACCATCTCTTATCTCCATGAGTGCCTTAGCAGGGGCCTGGATTGGAAGTGGACCAGCTGGGACTAGAACTGGAGCTTATACAGGCTGGCGTGGTTTGGGGCAGCTGCTTAACCCACAGTGCCACAATGCTGGCCCCTGCTGATAATTCTTTTTTTTTTTAATTATTTATTATTTTTAATTCATTAATTACATTGTATTATGTGACACAGTTTCATAGATACTTGGGTTCTCCCCACCCCTCCCCAAACCCTCCCACCATGGTGGATTCCTCCACCTTGTTGCATAACCACAGTTCAAGTTCAGTTGAGATTCCCCCATTGCAAGCATATACCAAACATAGAGTCCAGCATCTTATTGTCCAGTCAAGTTCAACGGCTTCTTAGGTATACCCTCTCTGGTCTGAAGACAGAGCCAGCAGAGTATCATCCCAGTCAATTAAAAGCTCCAACATACCACCTGCTGATAATTGTTGAAACAAAGATTTTCCTCCCCAGTATGTCCAGTTCACCCAGGAATCCCAACTGTGCATGACGTCATGAAATCAAAGAGGTTTTCTTGTTCTGTCTCAAGGAAAGCCAATGACCTATGTCTTCCACAGGCCAGTTAATTTTCCCCTCTGGATGCCAGGTGGGCCACACAAGAAGGGAGAATGAAGGTGCATCAGTTGGAATCTGCTACTGCTGGAGGACAGAGGAAGAAAGAGGAAGCCAAAGCAGACAAAGCAGAGCTTGACGCCAGTGCAGCCCAGCCCTGCCAGCACACGAGTGGACAATTACAGTGAATGCTGCGGAGAGTCCACGCTCTTCCAGCAAACAGGCTGCAAGGACTCATTCAGGCCATGCATTACAGATCTGTGTCCTGGGAAAAGAGAGGAGGCCGAGGGTGGCTGTTTTACCCAGCAATGAACACACCTGTCTCCTTTAGAATGTGTGGATGTGCGTCCCGGCATGGGCTCCTGATCCCAGCTTCCTGTGAATGAAGACCCTGGCAGGCAACGGGTAAAGGTCCAAGTACCTGGACCCCTGCCTGCCATCCTTGGGTGACTTGGGTTGAGCTCCTGGCTCCAGCCCAGTCCCAGCTTTGGTAGGCTTTTGGAGAGCAAGCCAGAAGATGAGAAACTGGAGGGGGGGGGCTGCGTGTACGCACTTGCAGATATATACTAACATGTGCCTGCATTCAAATACATTTTAAAAATAGTTCAAAAGCCTGAACATCATTGAGGTACTTCAAGTTCTACAGTCAGGTGCCACCTGATGTGGCAACGTCTCTAGCCTCAAGATCTGCCACTAGCTCAGTGGGGTACCGTCCCTCTGTGACCACTGGGAGACTAAGACAGATCTTGAGCAAAGCCCTCTCAACTGTAGACACTGCCGTTTTGTAGGCATCAAGTAAACTCTGATCTGGCCCTAAAAGGAGCGCCATAGGCCTACCAGCATGCCAGGCACTATACATTTTGTGATTATTTAATACTTACACTGGTCTACAAAATAATGCCGGAGGGTCCCCTGGATTTGAAGTGGCAACAGCATGCAGCTTGTGTGTAAGCGATGTGCTTCTCGATGTTCAGAGATAGGTCCCTATGTCCCGTTCTCCAAGAAGCGGGTGTGTGCCCTGGGGCAGGAGAGGGCCTCAGCTTGCCTGGGCTGCTAGCCGCCACCTTCCTGACCGTGTCCAACAGCGGGAAACCCTAGCTGCCAGGCTCGGTGGGCACACCCTATTTCTGGGTTTAGATTTTCTTATACAGTGTTGTAAGAAACAGCCAAACTGCCCTGCAGAGGCTGAGCCAGTTTGCACTGTCACGGTGAAGAGTGAGTGTCTCCATTGCCCCACAGCTACATCACAATGAAAACACTTTTGTCTTGGAGCAGCTTGAGCCCAGTGTTGACCTGCGCTTTGGGTAACTGTGCCCCTGGGGGGTCAGTCTATGCTTTGGGGGTGCACTTGCTCTTTGAGGTACATGCTATTCTTGGGGAGATTCCTGCCCTCTCTGAGTCCCGTCTGGTCCCTCTGGCCCTGCCTGTGTGGAGCACAGGTTGGTTCTTCCGGTGGGCACTTGGAGGGTCAGTCTCCCATTTTTGTACAAAAAGCAGTCCTCATTCCTAAAGTAGCTCTGATGATGACCACCTGCTTCCCATCCCGCCCACTGCCCTAGGAGGTGGCAGGGACGCCCCTGGTGTGTTGAGCAGCCCATCCTGCACTGTGCCCCACCCTGCATCTCCTCCTTGAGTGACTTTTCTACCTTGGGCTCTGCAGGGCTATGGAGAGCTGCCATGGGCTTGGTAGTGCCACGGAGGGTTCCTAGGCACCTGGACAGAGTGTGGAATTGCAATGATGAACAGAACACTTTTGAGGCAGTTGTCGGGGCTAAGGGGGAAGACCCATAGGAATTAACAGACTTCACATTACTGCTAGATCAATCTGGCTGTGGGCTTTTCCAGCCCCACCACGGACTTCTGGGTGCTGCACTGTGATGTGTCCCCCTTGGGTCCTCTAACTGCAGCCCATAGCCCCAGGACTAGGCGTTTCTCCCAGTTCTTGCAGGGCTGGCTCAAAGCAGAGGGTCCAGGCCTCGGTCTCAGAGTGTGGGCAGCACTCTGAACCCCAAGGGACGAGGACCCAGATGTGATCTCTGCATCCCCTTCCCCAAGCCCTTCTCTGTGGGTTTCCCTTCCTAGGGCACTAACACTTTCTGTGTGAGGAAAAATTCACCTCTCAAATATATACATCTGGCTGGTTTGCTTGTGTAACGGCCAGTGAAGGCACCAAGGCATCAGGCCTTTGCACTAGGGTGTTTGTACAGGATTTCTCAAAAAAGTACATCAAGCTTTTGTAAATAAGGTGATTTCATTCATTAAAGCTTGATTCATAGTTTCCCAGAAGGTGACACATCGTTTCCATAGTAACTAGAAAGCAACACAGAAATGCTGCATGTTACTCTGGGTTACACTATTGATTCCACTCAGCAAGGCCCCACATATGGGAGGATTGGAACCACATGTGTTTTTAACATGTAGTTGACCTGCACCTGTGGCCTAAGCCAGCCGTGTTTGCTGGAGCAAGACCGCACCAGGGTTCCTGGCTGTTGCCACCACCTCTCCATGTGAGCTAGAGTGATGAGGCTAGTATAGAACCCAGAAGCATATGTGGGCAGCCCCTCACCTGTGGCAACAACGCATTCCCGAAATCTGGAAAGCCAGTTTTCAACCCATGTCTGTTCTCCAGGAGGGCCACGTGGGGCTGGCCCTCCTGTGTACCCATCAGTGGAGTCCACATACACCCAGGGTTAAATCTTCATTCCACCACTGATATTTTGCAGTCCCAGATGGGCCAGACCAGACGACGGCTGGCTTCCTTGTGCCCTGCCTGTAGCTCGGTTCCATTTTGGGGGCACAGAGGACAAAGCCTACAGTAAGTCCCCACTCCCCTCTGTGCCAGGACCCAAGGATGCCTGCAGGCGGTCGGTTCTTGGACAACCCCCCACAAGGATGCCAGAATCTAGGAAATTTAAGTTCCTTCTATAAAATGACAATATGTTTATTTATAACGTACACTATCTTCCCTCACACTGTAAATCGTGTGCAGCTCATGATGCTTCCCAGTGCAGTGCAAAAGTCGTGTGCATAGTTGTCATACAGAACAGCTGGTGTTCAGTGCAGGCGGAATTCTCTGTGAAGATTTCCCACTTGCAGTTGTTTGGGACTGCAGCTGTGGGCAGAGGGGCAGCTGCGTGTCTACACTGGTCAGCACCTGTCGCTAAGCCTTCCATGGGAATCAGGAGTCTTGGGCAGGTGACAAAGTGAAATGACATCCAGAGCCCAAAATAACCTGCAGAGTGTCCAAAGACACACCCTTGTACAGCTGGGCCAAACAGTCCTAGGAATGCCGGGGGGGTAGAGAGACTTAGAGAGTGGGAAAAGGCTCCCGAGTTAGACCACCAGGTAGCTGGCGGAATGCAGGAGACCGTGAGAGAGCACAGTCACCAAGAATCACAGGATTTGATTCTGGGGTTTGCCCCTAACCTTGTGTGGCAGACAGCCGCTTGCACGGCCCCGGCTGCATTTGCATTCACGGGCCATGCTGTCCCAGGGTGGACCCTGCTTCCCAGCAGAGCTGACATCACCAGATCTGTAGGAGGCATGGAGTTTGCTGACGGGAGCTGCAGGCTGGGGCTGGCTCCTTTCTGGCTGACGGCTGGGAACTGGCATGAGAGCCCCTTTCTCAGTTCCTTTGGGAGGTGGCTGTGCCCTCCACAACATTCCATTCCTCCCCATGACCCTTGGGGCTTACATCTCAACACCCTGGGTGGAAGCCAGAAAACACAGACGGTGCTGAGCAGAGGACTGAGGTGCTAAGAGCTAACAGGCAGGCAGTGCACGCCACGTGCATGGAACACAGAAGCACAGCTCAGTTCTCGACACGCGGCTCAGAACAGTGCATGGTTTAAAACTTATGAATCTTTTCCTCCCGGGATTTCCCATTCCATGTTTTCCAATGCTGATCTGGGGGAGCTGTAAACATGGAAGACAAAACTATTGACAGAGGGGGCACTACTGAGCATTGTGAGAAAGAATGCATGAGAAGAAAAATTATACTTTATATATTCATATATATACATTTCATATAAAATGTATATTTTTAAATGAAGAGAAGCTGGCTGAATGTTGGGTGAAGACAAGATACAGCAAGGTCTTCCTATGGCAAGGGTCTCCTCCTCTCAGGATGGGGTCAGAGTCGTCAGGAAAAGACACTGTCCGTTCCCAGTACGTGTTCCGATTGCCTCTCTCCCAGTCTCCCCAACTCTGGCACGACTGTGGCTGGGGGCAGCCCCTTCCTCATCAACCTTGCTATAAGATCCCACCCCCCAGAACTTTGCTGCCACTTCCCAGTGATGGACACATCTCAACACATGCACAACTTCCCTACTCTGCTCCAGGAGCCCTCACCACCTGAGCTCTATGGGAACCCAACAACTTGTACCTGCTGCCTCCCACGGAGCCTATTTGCTGGCAGCTGGACTCAGAATTGGAGCCGGGACTCAGATCCAGAGGGGGGCATCTCAGGCTGTGTCTCAGCTGCTCCAGCTTGTCCTCTTAGAGGGATAGTAGGGAAGAGGAGGGCTCCTGGCCCCTAGACCAGCTGGAGGCACCCTGCCTCTGCTGTCAGGATGGCCTGCCTCCACCTCTGCTGGCCAAGCAAGCTCTCTGATGCAAGGCATCACAGATGCTCTGGACCTGAGATTGCCCAGCCACCCACCCGTCTCCCTGGGAACTGTCACAGGAGGGACCCGAAGGCAAGTTTCACCCTGCGGCCGCTGCGTGGCCAGCAGCCTATGTGGCCACGCCCCAGATGCCACACAACCAGCAGCCCATGTGATCATCCCCTGGAACTGCATGGCCAGCAGCCCATGTGGCCACACCCCAGATGCTGCAGCCTGGCAGGTCAGATGCAGCTGAGTACCTGCTGCCACTTCTGTCCTTTCAAAGTCGCTCCAGGCACTTTGATCTATGGAAGCCATGTTGGACGAGGTGGATGTCCTCTGTTTTAAAGAGCGCCTTGCTACTCCATTGCAACTTGCTCACTTTCAAGGTGTTGCTCAGGCTTTTTCTCAATGGGAAGTGATTTTGGAAGGAACACACGGGTCATATAGCATGGACTCTGGGCATGTGTGACTGGCAATTTCTCCTGACGGGTACCTTTCCTCACCTCCCAGAGTTCTTCAGGTATTGGGTGGACAAGCGCATGCGGAAGAAGGGAAGGAGGCATGTGTCCTGGGGACAGGGCAACAGTGAGCTGGACGCCCTTGGAGTCAAAGCTATGTGGCCCTTGGGGAAAGTCTCCTTCTAAAACTCACGCAGAACAGAAATGACCTCAGCTCCACCCACCTCCATATCCCGTGAGAAGTTGCTAAAGGGCAGACGTGCCTACTTATCCTGGGACATTCATTCCTGGGAAAGCCATCTACCAGTTCTGATAGCCCAGCTGTGCCTCCCATGCCGTAATCCAGAGGACATACACACGACCCTCATACACTCCTGAGGACATACACTCATGCACCCTTGTGTAGCTGTGAACACACCCTGGCCAGCCCCCAGGTTCTTCCTTTGGTCCTCAACATGGCTTTGAGCCCCTAAGAGCTGACCGTGGAGGCTTTTACTACTCAGTTGAGTTTCTATTCTTCCTGACACACCTTGAAGCGGTGAGGCCCATTTGACAGATGAACATCAGCAAGGAGGGCCTCCCACCAAGCCAGGAGGTCACTGGACAATTGGTTCCCTTTTGGACTAAGCCCAAGGACCTCCTGAGAAGTCAAAATGCTCCTCTTGAAAGACAGAGATGGAGAGAGAGATCTTCCATCTTTGGCTCAATCACCCGAATGCCTGCACCAGCCAGCACTTGACCAGCCAGCAGCGGTGGCAGCGCTACCTGCAGGAGGCCACAACGACAGCTCTTGCTTTACCATTGCATCCCAGCACTCAGCAAATCCCTGGGTGGCAGTGAGCTCTGGTGGAGGCCTGCTGCCTGATGATACCAGCTTTAGAATGTCACAGAGCGGAATGGTTTGCGGTGCCACCCACTCATCAATGCTTAGACCTTCACTTTGCCTATGGCCAAACAGCCGCTCACCAGCCAGGCAGCCAACTGTCAGCCTCTGGGAAGCACTTGGATTCTCTAGCAAGATACATGCCTGATACAGGCATTTCCCAGGCACAGGCTTCACCTAGTCTGCAGGGTGCCACTCAGACCCATCACCTGACAGAGCAGGAAATATGGCAGGCACTTAGTGTCCAAAGCAGGGGCACACAGCTAAGGTTTCAGCTGAACTGGCCTGGGTTTAGTTATGCGTATTCTAAAAGCTTGCTTTAAAGATATTACCACTTAGGATATGGCTGACTCACCAAGGATATAATCAGTTCACTCACAAAGTCTATTTATAGAAAAAATAAACCATTGCTCGGGCCACAGCTGGACCCCAGCCTAGTTTTTTATGGTCTTATCCATGAGCCGAGCATTTAAAGAAAACAAAATATTAAGGACATGAAGAAAAGGAAGAATAAGGTGGAAGGGGAGGCAAAGGGGAAAGGAGGAGGGGGCAGAAGAGGAGAAAGAGAGGAAGAGAAAGCAGAGAGAAGTGGAAGAGAGCTCAGGTTTGGATGTGCTGGTCCCCACCAAGCTCATGTTGGAATCGGCTGCAGGTGCAGTGGTGCTGAGAGGTGGTGCGAGTTCGTGGAGAGTCGTGTGCCCTCAGACTGAGCAGTCATTCTGAGAGGGGGTTTCTAGGAAGTGAGTCAGCTTCTTTGTCCCTGCCTCCCCGCACATGCCCCTGCCTCCCTTCCACTCCCTGCCACACATGCAATGCACGCTGTCAGCACAGTGCTTGAAGGAGTTAGCTCAGAAGTCAGGTAGGGTGAATGTTTGATGTAGCAAAGTGTAGTTAATATGTCCTCCCCCCTTATCAGACTCCCTGTGTTCAAGTCCCAGCTCCTCTTCTGACCCCAGCTTCCTGCTGGAGTGCACCCTGGGAGGCAGTAGGTGATGGCTCAATGAGTTGGGTCCAGTTGGGAGACCTGAGTCAAGTTCCCAGCTCCTGGCTTTAACCCGACCCAGCCCTGGCTGTCACAGGCATTTGGGGGAGTGAACCAGTAGATGGGAGATTTTTTTTTTAAATATTTATTTATTTATGTTTATTGGAAAGGCAGATCCACAGAGAGAAGGAGAGAGAGAAGATCTTCCGTCCGATAATTCACTCCCCAGTGGTCACAACAACTGGAGCTGAGCTGATCTGAAACCAGGAGCCAGGAGCCCCTTCCAGGACCCAAGACTTTGGGCTGTCCTCAACTACTTTCCAAGGCCACAAGCAGGGAGCTGGATGGGAAGTGAGGCTACTGGGATTAGAACCAGCACTCACATGGGTTCCCAGTGCGTTCAAGGCAAGGACCTTAGCCACTAGGCTACTGTGCCGGGCCCCAGGTGGGAGATCCTCCTCTGCCTTTCTGCCTGTCAAACAAAATGAAAATGAATAAAAACAATAAAGGAAATCAGATACGCCTGAATCCGACTGTCTACTGCTCTGCAGTTCTGGAATTGACGCGACTCAAGCTTGCTGAACCCTGGCTGTACGGGCTATAAAATGGAAATAATACAACCTGATATATATGGACCAAAAAAAAATCAACAGGAGAATACACACAGGGTTCTTAGTAAAATGCCTGACATACAGTTGGTGTGAATAAATGTCAACTAACATTGTTTTCTCAAGTTTACTGGGTCTTCCCATCCCAGAACACTTGACAACCGTGTTGTTTTGAAAAGAATTTGCCAGACCCCACTGCCGGCAGCCAGAGGTCTGCCTTTCGCTTGCTTATTTCAGTCACACATTCATTCATTTCTTCCCTCACTCGCTTTTCACCTAGTATATTGGCTGGGTCCTCCAGGAGGCGGTTGCTGCAATGGAGTGGGATGAGAGGGCTAATTAGAGGAAGCCCTGCCTGTGAGCCAGCAATGCCCAATCCTACACAGGCATGCC
Organism: Ochotona princeps; assembly: GCF_030435755.1. NCBI lineage: Eukaryota > Metazoa > Chordata > Mammalia > Lagomorpha > Ochotonidae > Ochotona > Ochotona princeps. The sequence goes on from NC_080836.1 coordinate 104,963,945, forward strand.
TGGGTTCCACCCCTGGCTCCGGCTCCTCATGCCGACTCCCTGCTCATGCAGACCCCAGGAGGCAGTGGGGGTGGCAGAGGTGACCCAACCCTGGCTCCTCACGTCGGCTCCCTGCTCATGCAGACCCCAGAGGGCAGTGGGGGTGGCATAGGTGACCCACCCCTAGTTCCTCATGCCGGCTCCCTGCTCATGCAGACCCCAGGAGGCAGTGGGGGTGGCAGAGGTGACCCAACCCTGGCTCCTCACGTCGGCTCCCTGCTCATGCAGACCCCAGAGGGCAGTGGGGGCAGTGCAGGGTCTGGGTCCCTGCTGCACTTGATCTCTGCCTCTGGATCCTTGAGGGTGTTAGGGGAGAGGTGGGGGTCTTCAATCCTGACCACAGCCCAGCAGCAACTGGACCAACTGATCCAGGAGCAACTTCAACGCTGTGCAGCAACAGAAAGTTCCAGTGCCCAACTGGGCTCAGCCTTAGCAGGGGCCAGTCTGAAAGTGGTGTGGGGTGACAAGCTGCAGGCGACCTCGGCTGTGCGATTCCGTGGTTGCACAGAGCACCCCTGGTCCCGCCAGAACTCCCCCGCCCAACGCACGAGTGGCTGCTCCACTTGCCCTTACCAGAGACACTGGTGGGGAGGGGCCTCCTCCACGCTCCATAAGGAACGCCCCTCACCTGGGCAGGGCTGGGGTGGTGTGTGTCCCCCTTCATAGTCACGGGAGCTTGGGCACATTTGGAGGTTTACAAGTGTATCCCGAAGTTCCACAGGCCCATCCCTGCCTTCCCGTGTTAAAAGCACCCCTGCCCCCTGACTTTAACATTGTTTCTTTATTATTTGAAAAGAAGAGAGCAACAGATAGAAAGAGATCTCCCATCCGCTGGTTTACTCCCCATATCAGGCCAGAACGCGGCCAGGCCAATGGCAAGAGCCTGGAGCTCCACCCAGGTCTCTGCTGGGAGCAGAGGAGCCATCACTGTCTGCTCCCCAAGGTGCAGGTTAGCAAGAAGCAGCATCAGGTGCAGGACCAGGACCGACACATGTGCATTCTCATACGGCGTGCAGATGTTTCCTGAGACATCCTAACCATCCTAACTCTGCCCCAACCCCACCTTGCGCTGACCAGGACCCTAACCTCTGCCAAGGTCACAATCCCTCTTGAACTGCTGGCCCACTGGACATGGGGTGCACAGTGCTCTCCAGTAATGGGCAGCTGGAACTTTGGGCCAGCCCTGCGGCATCCCCAGCAGCAGCAGCAAAGCACCTGTTCTGAAAAGCACAAGGTCTGGCCCTGCCCAGCCTGTCCCCCTGGGGGAAAAGCAGCAGTCTCCCAGTTGAGGCTCCTTGGAAGGATGGGGTGCTGGGTGGGGTCCTCTGAGGAGCAGATGCCCCGCAGGCCTAGAGAACTGTCCAGGCAGACAATAGAGGGAGCAGGCGGTGGAGGGACAGCCACAGCTTTGTCCCTGACAGAGGGAAGGAGAGTGAGCAGCAAGGCCTGGGTGGGTGATGGTGGTCTGCAGTGCAGAGAGAGCTGGCCCAGCCTTCGGGGGGCTCTCCCTGACCAGGACCTGTCGCCCATTCCAAGTGGCTAACACACACAAGGAGATGAAATGGCAGAAAGCAGGACAGAGGCAGAGCTGACCCTGAGAAGGGGTGGCCGGGCACACAGTGGCGGGCTGGCCAGGCTCAGCAGGCAGCGTGGCTGTGATTCAGATGTGGGCAACCCTGAGGGCAGTAGGGACAGACATGGGGCAGGAGCCGGCCCTGAGCCTGACTTTGCTCCCCGCCCCCTGGGCTGAAGGGCAGGTCTTTCTTGGCAAAGAGGTGTGGGCCTGTGTAGGGACTAGGCACGCCCCTGGCCGATTCCCCTTCGCTGTCCTCATCTGATTAGGATCTCGCCCACTGCCCTCTTTGTGGAAGAATGTGGATGTTCCTCTTGCCTGTTTACAAGGATTTTTATTGCTTTGGGAAAGCTTCCTAAAAATGAAATTCTGGGGTCAAAAGCATGATCATTTTTAAGATTCTTGGTACATAATGTCATTTTTTTTTCCATAACATCTGAAACATCTTGGGCCTCACCCAGCAATGTGAGAGCTGGTTTAGCTCCTTGAGAAAGCCCAGCTTGGCAGGGAGCATAGGGTGCTTGGTTTAAAGAAACACAAACCAACCAACCTTGCCTCCTGTTTACCTAATCTCGGACAGGATGCGCGAATGTTAGGGAGGCTAACATTTGCTCTCAGAGGAGTTAAACCCATGGTCACTTCTCAATGTTACATCCTCATGTTTCTTTTACTTTATTTAAGTAATTCACTTAAATTAGAGTTACAGAGAGAATCTTGCATCCATTGGTTCACTTCCCAGATACCTTTCTCTGTTTATGACTTTCTTTACGGCTTGTATGAAGATTCTAATGTGGTCTAATGCAGTCAAATTAATTGATTCTTATTTCTTGTTTTTTATATTGCAATGTCAGCAGATAAGTTTATTTTTTTACATTTTTATATTTAGCTTGTGAAACAATCTAGGATTTACTTTTAAAGATTTATTTATCTGCAAGGCTGAGAGTCAGAGAGAAGGAGAGAAAGAGATATTCCACCTCCTGGCTCAGTCCCCAGATGACTACAACAGCTGAGACTCGGCCAGACTGAACCTGGAACTTCATCTGGGTGTCCCAAGGGGATGGCAGGGACCCAAGTTCCTAGGCTATTTTCTGCTGCTTCTCCGGGTGCATTAGAAGGAAGCTGGAAGAACAGAGCAGGAAAGCCGGGACTAGAATTGACGCTTCAGTATGGGGTGGCGGCACTGTGGGAGGCAGCCTAGCCAACACTGGCCCCTGAACACAGGGCATCCAGCTAGTGCTCAATCCTCCAACATCTGGAAGTGCATTTCCTTTCTTTACAGATTCAACAGGCCACTTGGACCTGATGCTCTGTTCTGGCCCAAGGTTCTCTGATACAAACGTGTGTTCAAGTCTGCCTTATTGCTAGCTCCACAAGTCATGAAAGCCAGGCCCCAGGTCAAGAGCTTTGCATGAGCATCCCATTGGATCCACGCCTGTCAGCTTGCCAGGCCTTTCTCCTGTGTCCTACAGGAGTCAGCTTGGCCAGCAGGGCAGCACAGGTCAACTCCAGACCCCGTTGTTCTTTGGGGGCAGCCTTAGATGGAAACACTCCTCTCTAACCCACCCCAGGTGTATTTGTGAGCTCAGCCCCATTCCAGGCCCCCATCTTCCAGGCACCGGCTTTGCAGTACTTTCTGAGTCTATAGGTTTAGACGCCTGACCACTGAGCCTTAGTCCTAGGGCCGCTGCAGTGAAGCCACAGACCTGAACAATGCAAATCCACAGGACTGGGTTCTCTCAGAAAACAGGAGCCAGGAAGCAGGCAGAGCCGGGCTCTCTCCTTGGTCACGGCTGCCCCATTCCCCTCTCTGCTTTTGTCACATTGCAGCATTCTCCGACATTCCTCTCCAGTCTGGACACTGGTCTCCAGTGCAGTATGGCCTCATCCTTAACAAACGCATCCAAGCACCCAGTGCTATGGCTTGGTGGCTAGATCCTCACCTTGCAAGCACTGGGATCCCACGTGGGTGCTGGTTCATGTTCCAGCTGCTCCACTTCTCATCCAGCTCCATGCTGGTAGCTGGGAAAACAACGGGAGGATGACCCAGAACCTTGGAACCTTGCACCCACATGGGAGACCCGGGAGGCACTCCTGGCTCCTGGCTTCGGATCGGCTCAGCTCTGGTCATGTGGCCACTTGGGGAGTGAATCAGCAGATGGATGATCTTCCAGTTGTTCCCTCTCTCTATAAATCTACCTTTCCAATAAAAATAAATAACTTTAAAAATGCACTCTACAGTGACCTAATTTCAGAGAATCCAGAGTCTGCTGTTCTAGTCAGGCAAGAATTCAGGGCAGAACGGCCCTGCATCCGGGCCAGCACAGCAGGGAATGTGTGTGTACCAGGGGGCAGAGGCCAACATCCACTACTCCAGCAGTGGACTCAAACTGGCCAATGTCCATTCCCTCGGCTCCTGCTTCACACATGACTTGCCAGGGTGAGTTTGGGAGGAGAAGGACTCCCGGCTCCTGCTTGTGCCTGCAAGAGGAGCCAGTTCTCTGTTGTGGCTCTCCTGGGCTCAGCACAGTGGGCCTGGCCAACCTTGCCCACTGCAGGCTTTGGTAGCCCAAGAGACCTGATTCCTCCCTGGTAGAATCATGCTAAAACTTCCAATGAGAACCATAAGGTCAGGGAGCCGGGCAAAGGCCCTGGGCACCAGCTGATGGGAGCCACGGGGCCAGGGAGCCGGGCAAAGGCCCTGGGCACCAGCTGATGGGAGCCACGGGGCCAGGGAGCCAGGCAATAGCCCTGGGCACCAGCTCAGGTCTACAGTCCAGTGCTCACAGAGGGAAGTCATGCTCCTCCGTCTGAACCCTGGGACTGGCTTGGCATTGGAGCCAATTCCAGAACTCAGGTGTTTGGTCTCAGTGGAGTCCAGGGGACAGTGCTGCCATCGGCCTGTAGCAGGAAAGGACTGACCTTGACCTGAGTAATTCCAGCAGGCTTGAAAAGCAGCAAGCGTGCCTTTGTGGCTTCTCCCAGTCCTGCTGTGGCCACAGCACCCCGGGCAGTTGAAGGCGGGTGGCTTGCCTTTCTCCTCCGGGTTTATAGCAGGGACCGTCTGCTGCACCCTGGCTGACCTGCGTCAGGCCTCACACAGCTGCACCCTGTTCTCTTTGGAAATGACAGCTTTGCCCACAAGACGAACTTGGCTCATGGCCAAGTGGAGCTGCGAAAAGGCCCACGCTAGAGATAGAGTAGAGGACAGAGGTGGATGAGACCAGAGACAGCCTCGACCCGCACCCTGGACCCACAGCACCCCAGCAAGGAAGGGGACGACACAGCCCCTGCGAGATCGTGGGGGGCGTTGGAGGAGAGGAATAGTGGAGGGAGCCCACTCCAGGCCCGGGTGTGGAGTCAGACGCTGAGACCATGGGCCTTAGAGCAGAGCCATGGCCCTCTAGACCATCCCCAACAGCAGCCATTCAGGGAAGGTACTGAGGGCAAGCTTGCTGCCCACAGCATCACCATAGAGAGGAAAGGTCAGTACAGACAGCACAGACTGGAGGGAGCAGCACGTGGGAGGGAGCTGTCATGGCAGCAGGCAGGGTCCCAAGTGCCAGTGTGCCCTTGGTGCCGCAGCTGGACACAAGGTGCACACAGTTCCAAGAGAGGTGGAACTCCAAGCACTGCGTGAACAGGCAGGTGTCAGGCAGCAGGCTGGGCTAGAGGAATGTCTGTGTCCGTTTTCTTGCTATGGTCGTGCTGCTTGACCACCATGCCCAGAAGCACAATCTTTGTTGCTCTTGGGTCCGTGTGCAATGGTGGCTGGGATCGGCTCAGCCTCAAGCTGCTCCCCAAATCTCCTCTTTGTCCTTTGAGTGATGGCTGCTGGGGAGGTGGGGCACAGCTCTGCTGGCAGAAGGACAGGGAGCTGCAGGCGCTTGCCAGGCCTCTGATGGTATCTTGTTGGCTAACTTCCCATTGGCCAGCAAAGCTGGTCCCGTGACCACTGGAGATAGACTCTCCTGTAGCTGGAAATGGTCTGGGTGTCCCAGCTGTTGTGGACAGCAGGGAGGACTGCACCTGGCCCTGTCTTCCGCCTTCTCAGCAGCAGAAAGGCTGTGGGTTATGGTCAGGATCAGAATGACACAGCCTCTTCCAATCACAGCCCAACCGTGGAGAGCTTTCTGCCAAGCTCCGTGTACCTGTCACCTTCCCCCAGTCTGGGCCTCCTTCTAGATGACCTTTAAAAGCTGCTGACGTTGCGTCTTTGGCAGATCTGGATGCAGCCATGGCATGCTCACCCATGGCATCACAAAGCCTCCAGGAGCTGCCGTGGGCCTCCAGCTGGACAGCAGGTGCGGTGGTGGTTACCAGCATAGAATCAGTAGCAGCCTGAGGCGCTATATGTGTGGGGAAGATGCAGTTAACATGCACTCCTTCAAACCACCCTGGGAGGCTGGGAGAGTGGTGACGAGTGAGTGGGCCCTGTGTGCTCGAGAGTCCAGCCGTTAGCACTGGTGGACCGTCAGCTGAGGGTCTTTTAATTGAATGACTTGGACTTCATCAGTGGAGGCAAAGTTAAATGGAGATTCTCTAACAAGGGCTTTTGCTGGTGGTGGGAACTGGGGCCGACCCTCACTTTGGTCTCCTGGCTCAGGGAATGAGACCGTACTGGTGTCGGGGTCATCTTGTCTACCACGCGTTGTTGATGAGCGTCAGGAGCCCCAGCTTGCCAGCTCTGGGTGTCTTCCCTCCTGGCACCAGCCTACAGCACCAGAAGTGCCCTCCACTCCGTGCTGTTCAGCTGCATCTCACAACAGTTGGCTCCTGGATGCCCAGTTCTGCTGTGTCCACTGCTGTACCCAACTTGCCATTCGCAACGTTCACACCCCTGGGGTGCTTGACCTGAAGAGAGGTCAGGAGACCTGGCCTGGGCTGGGGTCTGAGCAACAGGCTAACGTTTCACACCAGTTAGGATCTTACATTTTCCTCTGCTAGTGCGAGCTGTGACCACCACAGGGCCTGGCCCCGGTCATAACTGAGTCGCAGCTACATGGGACCCCACTGCATTTATCTTCGCTTCTGTTACTGACTCTTGGGTTGGCACTCTGGTTTTTATTTTTGCTGTTTGTTTTTACTGTAATGAACTCTGTTGCTGTGACTGTCCCTCCCTGTGTGATCCCACTGGACGCCTTCTGCGTGGGCTCGCTGGGTGGCAGGGTGGAACAAGGAGCCTGGGGTTTCCAAGACGCTCATATCCCATTAGCAACCCCATCGCCGGTGGGTGAGACAGTGCCCAGCTCCGGTCCTCACCCACTCTGGTCCTGCCTGGCCACTCTGTTTCAGCCGTCCTGGTGGCTGGTTGAAGCTTGACCTCGTGGTTTAATGCTATTCTTCCTAAAGACATTGAGTGACCTCACAGGCATACACTGACCATTGAGTTATGCTTGAGTGAAAACAATTTTTCCTTTTTTCCACTTGGTTTTTTTTTAGAAAAGCTTTATTTATTTTTATTGGAAAGTCAGATATACAGAAAGGAGGAGAGACAGAGAGGAAGATCTTCCGTCCGAAGGTTCACTCCCCAAGTGACCAGAGCTGTGCCGATCCGAAGCCAGGAGTCAGGAGCTTCTTCTGGGTCTCCCACACAAGTTCAGGGTCCCAAGGCTTTGGGCCGTCCCCGACTGCTTTTCCAGGCCACAAGCAGGGAGCTGGATGGGAAGTGGAGCTGCCGGGATTAGAACTGGCACCCATATGGGATCCTGGTGTGTTCAAAACTAGGCTACCATGCCAGGCCCTCCACTTTCCTTTTGTGTTTCTTTTTTTCCCCCTGCTATGTAGGACCTCCATTTTCTTACCTTGTCTCTTCTGCTCTTTTCCTTCTAATCAAAATAAGTAACTCTTTTTTTACAGAGAGCAAGATCTTCCATCCATTGGTTCAGGCCCCAAGTGGCCGCAATGGCAGGGCTGCGCCGATCTAAAGCCAGGAGCCTCTTCCAGGTCTCCCACACAGGTGTAGGGCCCCAAGGCTTTGGGCCGTCCTCGACTGCTTTCCCAGGCCACAAGCAGGGAGCTGGGTGGGAAGTGAAGCAGCCAGGATACGAGTTGGTGACCATGTGGGAATCCAAGCGTACAAGGCAAGGATTTAGCCACTAGGCTATTGCACCAGGCCTCTTACATTCACTTTTAATTCCAGTTTTCCCATGGCATGCCTAGGAAAAGTTTCCCCAGCCTGCCTTGTGGTTGTGCAATTGTGCTTTTCCTCAGACTGAGCTGAGCCCTCACCCGGGCACCACCATCCCAGGTCTCCCTGGGCATTGGGGCTGCTCTGGGCGTTGAGGCTGTCCTGCCTGCTCATCAGTTAATGCCCACAGCCCAATACAGACTGACTTATTGGGTTGAAACCATGGTGCTGTAGATTAAGCTTGCACCTGTGCTGCCGGCATCCCATATTGGCACCAGTTCAAGCCCCAGCTGTTCCACTTCTGATCCAGTTCCTTGCTAATGGTCAGGGAAACAAAAGCTCACTGGTTCAGTAAAGAAGTCACTCATGTCGTGGATGAATCAGTGACACTCTGAAGTTCATCTGTAATCTTAAATTTATTCTCTCCCTGCTTGTTCTAACACTCGCAAAGTACCCATCCCTGTTCATGTCAAAACAGCTCCCACCATTTGTGATACATGGTGAGAGCTGTTGGGCAGCATTTGGTGTAGAGCCTTAGCACAGAGCACACTGTGGATGGCCGCTGTGGCTGGGCCTCCACCAGCCCAGCCCAGCCCAGCCCAGCACACCCTACCCAGCCCAGCACAACCCAGCGTAGCCTAGCCCTGCCCAGCCCAGCCCAGCCAAGCCCAGCACCAGCCCAGCCCAGCACACCCTGCGCAGCCCAGCCCAACCCAGCGCAGCCCAGCCCAGCCCAGTCCAGTACACCCAGCCCAGCCCAGCCCAGCCCAGTCTAGTCCAGCCCAGTCCAGCCCAGCCCAGTCTAGCCTAGTCCAGTCCAGCACACCCAGCCCAGCCCTGCCCAGCCCGGCCTAGCCCAGCCCAGCACCAGCCCAGCCCAGCACACCCTGCGCAGCCCAGCCCAACCCAGCGTAGCACAGCCCAGCCCAGCCCAGTGCAGCCCAGCCCAGCCCAGTACACCCAGCCCAGCCCAGCCCAGTCCAGTACACCCAGCCCAGCCCAGCCCAGCCCAGTCCAGTACACCCAGCCCAGTCCAGCCCAGTCTAGTACAGCCCAGTCCAGCCCAGCCCAGTCTAGCCTAGTCCAGTCCAGCACACCCAGCCCAGCCCTGCCCAGCCCGGCCCAGCCCGGCCCAGCCCAGCCCAGCACCAGCCCAGCCCAGCACACCCTGCGCAGCCCAGCCCAACCCAGCGTAGCACAGCCCAGCCCAGCCCAGTGCAGCCCAGCCCAGCCCAGTACACCCAGCCCAGCCCAGCCCAGTCCAGTACACCCAGCCCAGCCCAGCCCAGCCCAGTCCAGTACACCCAGCCCAGCCCAGTCCAGTACGCCCAGCCCAGCCCAGCCCAGTCCAGTACACCAAGCCCAACCCAGCCCAGCCCAGTCCAGTACACCCAGTCCAGCCCAGTCCAGTACACCCTGCGCAGCCCAGCCCAGCCCAGCCCAGCCCAACCCAGTCCAGTCCAGCCCAGCCCAGCCCAGTCCAGCCCAGCCTAGTCCAGTCCAGCCCAGCCCAGCCCAGCCCAGCCCAGCCCAGTCCAGTCCAGCCCAGCCTAGCCCAGTCCAGTCCAGCCAAGCCCAGCCCAGCCCAGCCCTGCCCAGTCCAGTACACCCAGCCCAGTCCAGTCCAGCCCAGCCCAGCCCTGCCCAGTCCAGCACACCCAGCCCAGTCCAGCCCAGCCCAGCCCAGCCCAGCCCAGTCCAGTCCAGCCCAGCCCAGCCCAGCCCAGCCCAGTCCAGTACACCCAGCCCAGCCCAGCCCAGCCCAGCCCAGCCCAGTCCAGTACACCCAGTCCAGCCCAGTCCAGCACACCCAGCCCAGCCCAGTCCAGTCCAGCCCAACCCAGCGTAGCACAGCCCAGCCCAGCACACCCTGCCCAGCCCAGCCCAGCCCAGCCCAGCCCAGCCCAGCCCAGCCCAGCCCAGCCTGGCTCCTGCTTAGCTGGCCTAGATGCCACTTTGTATTTTTAGTTTATTACCCAGTTTATGGTGTGCCTTATTCTCCCCTCCTACCCCCGATTTCTATTTAAAATGTGCTGTAATTTTTCATCGTGGCCAGAAGAATCACTCCCTTGTAGCATTTTCCTTTGCATGTTTCTTTGTGGACGAAGCTCTTAGTGGGAAGTTCGCAACAGTCATTTCGTGGTTCGAATGTTCTTGCTGGGTCTCGGTGGCTTCTGGCTGCTCTGTGCTCCGCACGCTGAGACGTAGGTTTCCGCTGTTGTAGCTTAGCAATGTCAGAGGCCTGTTTGTCACAAAGCATCTCTACCACGATGCCCTGCTCCCAGAACAAAATCTTCTCAGGAAACTGCCATGATTTATTCTTTTATCCTCTTACCTCTTTGCCTTCCTCCTTCTGTTTCTGCCTCCTTTTTTGCCTTCTGTGTGAAATAATCCAAGGTCAATTCTAGACATCACTTCTCTTCCCCCTTACCCTCTTTGGGATCTGTTTCTTGTAAGAATCCCATGGCACCTGGAGCAGCATTTAGTTTAGCTTAGTGGTTAAGATGCTGGAATTCCACACAAGAGGGTCTGGATTCGAATTCCAGCCCCGCCTCCTGACGAACGCTGCGCCTGAATTGCTCACGTGGTCAGGGCCCTGACGAGCCTGTGGGGCACCTCACTCAGCCAGGGCTGAGCTCCTGGCTCCGAGCTTCCACACCCGTCACTGCGGGCATCGAAGGAGTGAACCCGCAAATGGAGTGCGCGTTCTCTCTCCAAGATAAATGAACAAAAACTTTTCAATATATGTTTTCTTACATAATTACATTGATATTGATGCCTAACATAATGAATGACAATTTCTTCATATAACCCAATACTAATTTGTAATTTGAATGTTTCTAATTGCTCAAAAGTGACTTAATCGGTTCATCTAAAGGACCCCTTTCAGGTGCGGCGTTGTGACTCGGCGAGCTAAGCAACCACTTGGCACGCTAACATCTCCTATCGGGTGCTAGTTGGAGTCATGGTTTTTCAGCCGCTGATCCAGCCTCCCACTAATGCACACTGGAGGCAGCAGCCGCAGCCCAGGAACGTGGGTTTGTGTCCCCCACGCAGGAGGCTCAGGCGGATTTGCTGGCTCCTGACTGGCTGCCCTGGTCCTGGCTATCGTGGCCATGTGGGAAGTGAGCCAACACAGAGAAAATCAAGCGCTCTCTCCTGACTTTCTCCCCCTCTCTCAGCTGCGTACTCTGCTTGAACTCGAGGTCTGAGCCGTGTTGGTCCAGGACTGAGGAAACAACAAAATGGTGAGACAGACCCTACAGCCGATCCCGGACAACCCAGCCGGCCCATGTGCGTTCATGCTGAGTGAGCCGCAGACCCCGACAGGGCAGCACTCGGGGCCCAGGGACGGTTGGTAGAATGAGCATTGCACTGGCAGCTGCAGCTGTGCCTCTCAGAGACCCCCTCAGCCCCAGGGGAGGGCCTGTGGGTGCAAGCCCAGGCCTCAGGGTGACGACGAGAGCCTGGCTGCCTTTCGTTTTTGTTTTTTAACAGTTTATGGTGCTTCCACTTAGAAATTTCTGAAGCTTGGAAAACAATTTCATTTTGTCAGATGGTCAGGCCTAGGCACGTAGAATCCCAACCCGATAGTGTTTCCCTGAGCAGTCAGTTCAGCACACGGAAAGGCAGATACTGCAGCCGTGGGGAGCTCCTGCAGTGACCCAGAGGCACCTGGTGACACCTGACGGCACCCTGAGAAACACTGACCGCATCCTGTCACTACCCACAGCCCTGGGAGTCGGCACTGCCAAAGTGGGGACCTCCTCAGGGGCCGTCAGTCCTGCCTTATGGGAACTGGGGGCAGTCCCTGGCGTGCCCTGCAGCCCTGGGACTGTGGCCTCTGGTGCTCACGCTCGCCAGCGGGACCCTGTTTGCATTCCTCTGCCACAGGCCAGCAGCTGTGAGTCCTGACGCCCAGCCTAACAGGTGGTCTGCCTGGGAAGCCTGCACGCTGTAGCGCTGGGCCTGGCCTCATGGGCTCTGTGAGCCCCAGGTCTCCGGAGCTCCCCGAGAAGTCTGGGGAAGTCCCTGTGGGCACCCTCCCCTGTAGACCTCACATGCTCCTGCGTAATTCCCAGTGTAACATGCAATCGCCAGGGAGGACAAGGGTGAGGTGCCTGCTGCTCCCTGCAGCTCTGCGGTTGGGACAGCGGGATAACATCCCAGAGTCACCTGCATTCACCCCAAGGGATCTGGGAAACACAGACCCCCACCCCAAGCTGCAGTCGGCAGCTGGGACTCTCTAAGTCTCAGGGACACCCAGTGCTCCCATGGAGGGGTCCTGTCTGCACCCCACCATCCAGGCTGGCATGGACTAGTGCACAGGCCCAGATAACCTATGGTCTACCTGCAGCATGTGGGGAAGGGACCCTGCAAGCCCTGCCTGAGACCAGACTTCAGAGCTACGTCCCCCATGGTCACTGGAGGTCTCCTGGAAGGCCCGTCTGTACTGCACTGCTCCACTCCCCATCCCATCAGGCATGGTGCCCAACAGGCCCCACACGCAAAGCATGAGATCTGGAAGCCCTGCCACCACCCACTCTGGGACAGGCACTCCACTCCAGGCTGGGGAGAGCCTCTGCCTTTCCCAGGGCCTCCAGCGCACCATCGAAAGACAAAGAAAAGCACCAAGCTGAGTACACGGGAGACCCATTAGGCCCCGATTTTTTTTTTTTTTTTAATTTAAGCGGAGTCAGCATTGTGGCATAGTGGGTTAAGCCACCACCATCTGCAATGCCAGCATCCCGTAAGGATTCAGGTTCAAGTCCTCTACTTCCAATCCAGCTCCTTGTTAATGCACTTAGGAGAGCAGTAAAAAACGGCCCAAGTGGTTGGGTTGCCGTCACGACACCCAGATAAGGCTACTGGTTCCAGCTTCAGCCTGGCCCATTCCTGGCTAATGTGGCCATTTGAGGAGTGAGCCAACAGATGGAAGACACCTCTCTCTCTCTCTCTCTCTCTCTCTCTCTCTCTCGATTGGCCCTGACCGCACTCAGACCACATCCAGCTACAGCTGGGCCAAAGGGCCAAGGACAGAGGAGAGGCAGATGGCAGACATGCATCGCTGTGTTGGAGAAGCCACAGGAGGAAACACAAGCCCCAGGCTGGGTTAGACATCACCTGGAGGCCCAGGCGCCAGGCCCAGCGCAGGCAAGACCCTAGAGGCACAGCAGCAGCAGCCTTCCCCAGCCCGGCAGAGTCGTTGAGTCCACAGTGGGAAAGCCAAGGGGTGGCGAGCCCCCGGGTGCCTGCGGATGTGGCTTCCAGGCTGCAGGCTCAGTAGGCAGCGCTGCACGGCCAGTGGGGGCAGCACCCGGACCCCAGGCGCACCCTTTGAGGACATGGAAGTTTCTCTGTCTTCACAGGGTGCCGCTGGGTTCGGGGGAAAGCAAATACGGAATCGTGGCCTTTGCTCTGCCAAGCAGGCCAGTCACTGTTCAGGGGGTCACAGATGATAAAACCACGTGCTCCAGGGTGGCCCAAGGGGCCCAGACTCCAACGCCAGGGACCAACTCACACGGACAGAGCCTCCTGGGGCTGGGGGCGCGTGACCCAGACTTGTTCTACAGTAATCCTTCAGGAAGCGGCTTGAAGATAATTACAAAAAAGTCTGGAAGTTACAAGTGATTATAATATTTTCACTCTGAGTACCATGTAGGGATTAAGAAATTGGCGGAGGGTGGTAGCAATATTGGCTAGTGTTGTGGCACAGTGGGTTAAGTACTCTCTGCAACCCCAGAAGTGCTGGTTCAAGCCTTAATTACTCGGTTTCCAATCCAGCTCCTTGCTAAAGCCCTGGGAAGACAGCATAGCATGGCCAAGTGCCTGGATCCCTGCTGCCCATGTCAGGGACTGGATGGAGTCTCAGATCTTGGACCGGGCCTGGCCCAGACCTGGCAGTTGCAACCATTCGGGAAGGCAAATAGCAGGTGAGCACATGAAAGATTTGTCTCTTTCAAATAAAAAATGAATAAATAACTCATACTGGGGCAACAGGTTAGGAAAAAAAATGCATCAGAATTAAGGAAACCGGAACTTAAAATTCTATCTCGCCAGCCAAAGAATACAGAAGGACCCCTGGATTCCTCTCTGTTCTCCGTTCTCTGCCAGCAGGACGCAGGGCCCCCTTCACACTCTGTGTGGCCAGAGTAAAGGCAGCACAGCCAGGAGTCGGAGGATGGGCAGAGAGCCTGGGGGCCATCCAGGGTCAAGCCCACCCTCCAAGGCACCTGAGGTCTGCTGACACCTGAGGGTCACCCAGCTGAGCCCCCACCCTGCGAGCGTCCAGGGCGCCTGCCTTTCTGGGATGTCCAGGGCGCGGGGCGGCGCGGGACTCAGGTCACAGGAGGGGACAGTGCAAGAACTTCACGACTTCCCAGGAATTTCCTGAGACATGTACAGAATTGGAATTAGAAGCACGTAGGCTCCAAATGTGTCTATCACAGCTCATTTAATAAACAACACGGTGTGAAAGGGACTATCAAGTGGCCTTGTCTTTGATTCTCACTTGCGGCTAGTACAGCTCGACATCCAAGCAGGGCTCCCTTTTAATGTTTGCCTTTCAACAAGCCGCGTTTGTTTCCCGACATTCTGCAGTGAGGCCAGTGGGAAAGGGAGATGTTTACCAGCGTGAAGGTCATTGTCACACGCCCGCTTTCGCATAGTCCTGACAGCTCTTGCCACCAAGTCTGAAATTATTGGTGGTCCTGTCCACACTTGAAGTCATTAAGGAAAGAATAGACTGGAAGCAAGCCCATCACGGAGCTCCCAAGCTGTGCCCCACAGCAACCGTTCCCACCCACTCCCTCTTTAATGGACCTTGTTGATGCTAAGGAAGTGACCCCACCCCTGGATTGTCTAAGAGCCTCTGTGATGGCTCAGAGGGGAACTTGCTCTACAACAACCTTCGTCAGTGGGGACCGGTCTTGTAGCATGGTGGGTTAAGTTGCCGCTTCCAATGCCGGCATTCCTATGGGTGCCAGTTTGAGTGCCCACTGCTCCCTGCTTATGGCCTGGGGAAGCAATGGAGGACATTCCAAGTGCTTAGACCCCTGCACCCATGTGGGAGACCAGAAGAAGCGCCTGCTTCCTGGCCCAGACCTGGCTATCATGGCACTTGGGGAGTGACCCAGCCAATGCATGGCTATACCCGTTCTCTCTGCTTATCCCCCAACCCATAACTCTGCCTTCAAATAAATAAAAAATAAATTTAAAAGGAAAAAAGGACAACCTTCCAATTCCCCCCTTTGGCTCTCTGCTCTATTCTACTAAAATATCCAACCTTTCTCGAAGGTCCATTTGGGTGAGAGAGTCCTAAAAAGTCGTGTGCTCCTCAGCAGGTGGGGAAGGTGGGAGCACGGGGGAGGTGAGCCATACTGCAGGGCTGTTACACATGCGCCTTGCTGAGCTTAGCTGTAGCTGCAGCAACCACCTTCCCACCACCCGGCCATGAACAGTAGCTCTGCCTTTGGCCGTTTAATACAATCATATGTATTTTGAAGAAGGAATAAGTCGGTTGCTTTAGAAGAGAGGAGTGATGAAGAAGAAATGTGTGTGTGTGTGTGTGTGTGTGTGTGCGCGCGCGTGTACACACAGATGGGCGCATATTCATGTCAGCGTTCTGGTGAGATCATACATGTTTGAGTGTTCTGTTTCTTTTCATGGACCAAAATCCTAGGGAAACTCTCCATGGAAAAGAAAAACACGGTTGAAAAAGAAACCTCTAATAATAGTTGTATTTAAAATGTGTTGTTTAAAGGCATATGTGTCCTGGGGGCAGTTTCCATGGTACAGCTCATCTTCCATCTGCAGCACCAGCATCCCACAGAGGCACCAGTTTGAGTCCTGGCAGCTCCACTTCCAATCCAGCTGTCTGCTTACGGCCTGGGAAAGTACAGCAGGGCATCTCAAGTCCTTGGGCCCCTGCACCCAAGTGGGAGACCAGGAAGGAGCTCCTGGCTCCTGGCTTCAGATCAGTTCTGCTCCAACCATTGCAGCCATTTGGGGAGTGAACCAGTAGATAGAAGATCTTTCTCTCTCTCTCCTTCTCTCACTATAACTTTGTCTTTCAAGTAAAAATAAATACTTTTCAAAAAACCAAACCACACATACACACACTAAGGCTTGGATCCTGCCTCTCCCAGAGGGAGGGCTGACGGATCAAGGGGACAGGAAATATTCTGGCTGCCAGTTCTGGGCTGCCACCCTGCACCACAGCTTGCAGCTGCTTAGTCTTGGGCAAATATCCTGAATCTGTAAACCCAGGTTTCCTCTTCATACAAGCATGGTAACAGTGCTGGCTTTGTGGGTTGTTGGCAGAATTCACTGCCACAATCAGCAAACAGTCAAGCACAGATAACGTCAAGCCATGTCACTTGCAAGCACTTAGCCCCAGCAGTCCTGTTGGTGGACAGAGAGATGACGGGCGGCTCAGGATGGCCATGTTGGAGACCTGCATGCTAACACTCCTCCGGAACCTGCCCAAGGAATCTCTTCCTCCCCCTGGACTGCGGCTCCCTTACCTACCGTCTCAGGAGTTTGGACCAGACAGTGGTTAGGAATCATTCAGTTCCCACATTGTATCCTGCTATCACTTGCTTTTTAATGTGCCATTGTCCCACAAACTGTTCCAAAAAGTGATTAGAAGGATGAGGAGGAGGTCTGTCCCAAGGGAGGGTGTGGGGACTCAGGGAGGACCATGGAGCCCAGCGGGGGAGGAACTGGGGGAACCCCAATGGACCTCACAGCCTTCTGCTCCTCCTCTGAGCTCAGATGGACATGCACGGGGACTTCATGAAGGGGACACAGATGTCGGGCAAGCCACACCCCCGAGTGCTCCACCTGTCCTACCAGCAGTGCCAATGTTCCCCGGGCATCTGGCTCTTGTTGTCGGCCCGGCACTGGCACTGGGGTGGGATTCCCACACTTCCTCCCCCACCCCCGCAGGAGCAGTGAGTGATGGCTCTGTCACCAGCGTTTGTACAAAGGAATTTTGATTCATTTCAGATTTTTTTTTTCAAAAATAAAAATACTGTGTAAGAGAAAACAATGCCGCCTCTACTGACTGTGACATAATGGAACATTTACAGGGCCTGGGCGGCTCCGTTTATTAGAATCACACGGGAAGAGGCACTGTGGCATTTGAATGTATGATTCCACTAAACGGGTAATTCTATTCCAAGAAGATGGGGGAGGGAAACATCTGATGAAACACCCAACTAAAGTCCAACAATTCCTTAACCTTTTCTTAGAATGCAGGACATCGAAGCACATGATCAGAGTATCATAGTTTATACCCAAGGCCTCAGTTGGATGTCCATGATCACCCTCAGTTGGTCAGACCTGGGAGGGGTGCAGGGAGCTGAGGGTTAAATGGGGGACATGAAATGGTCATGGGTCGTGGGGAAGACTTTAGCAAGGATGAGAAGGACTTGCAGGACAAAAAGCAAGGAATGACTTTAAGGACAGCCAAACACAAAGGCCGAGGTCTTGGTCATCTGGGGGTGATGAATCTTGCAAAGAGAGTGGACAAGCTTGGGTCCTTCTAGAAACAGAAGCTGAGAAGAATTTGAGCATCCCAGGTTTTCTGTAGTTGAGACCCAGGAGGGGATGAGGGGGCCCTGGGGTGGCAAGGGAGCTCCAGGCTGAGGTGTGGGGTCTACAAACTCCCCTTTTCCCCCAGGGGGGCTGCCTGTTGCTGGAGGTCCAAGTGGGCAGACATGGCCAGACCCCATAACCTCCTGTGCCTTTATCTGGGACCTCCTGAGAACAATGTGACCTGGGCTTGACTGCCCAAGGCAGGCTCTGAGGGGATCAGGAAACAGAGCTTGTCAGGTGGCCACCTGCCCTTGAAGGTGGAGGTGAGGCCTATGTCTGTCCCAGGCACTGTAAGATTCAAGTGTAAGAGCAAGGAAGGTGGGTGGGGCACAGCTCCCCCTGGTGGAAGTGTTGTAAATGCTCTCAAGACCTTGAATTCTATTATACCTTGACTCAAAAATACCTGAAAGATTGCTTTCAAACAGTCCAAGCGCACGAGGAATTTTATTACTGTTTACTGTCCACTTCTAGGTGTAGTATCTTTCGGTTAAATGACATGTGTAATTTACACCTGTGTAATTTCTCCTTTGATGTATTTAATCAAGTTTTCTCTTAGGCTACAGAGAGGCAAAAATTTTCTATCCCATGGTTATTTGAGTTTTTTAAAAAGCCTCTATCCATAGAGCACAAAATATGTCTTTTAAAATAAAGATGTTGGTTGCAATGTTCAGCCTGTCTTCTGGTCTCCCTCTAGAAGTTTCTGCCTGTGTGCATGTGTGTCTGGCGTGGTCATGGGGTTCTGTTTCTCCTGGCAGTTCTAACAGCGTGCAGGCCAGACTGCCGGAGTCCAGCTCCAGCCAAGTTCGGAACTCAAGAAGGGTGTGTGATGTAGGTGTAGAGAGAAATGGACCACTACGATTTCAGGATCATAATGGACAATGCGGGAAAGCTGTCTCCTTTATTTACACAAAAGCAGTCACAAGCCCTGGCTCAGACTTTTTTTTATTTATTTTTATTACAAAGTCAGATATACAGAGGAGGAGAGACAGAGAGGAAGATCTTCCATCTGATGATTCACTCCCCAAGTGAGCCGCCATGGCTGGTTCTGTGCCGATCCGAAGCCGGGAACCTAGAACCTCTTCCGGGTCTCCCATGCGGGTGCAGTGTCCCAATGCATTGGGCCGTCCTCAACTGCTTTCCCAGGCCACAAGCAGGGAGCTGGATGGGAAGTGGAGCTGCTGGGATTAGAACCGGTGCCCATATGGGATCCCGGGCTTTCAAGGTGAGGACTTTAGCCGCTAGGCCATGCCGCCGGGCCCCTGGCACAGACTTTTCACATCATGGTCACATGGGTGTTTCCAAGGGTAATTCTGCCATTTGTTTCACCTTAAAGCAGGATGTTATCCATCCTGACCCTGTGGTCAGGAAGTTCTCAATGGACAGTGCATATCAACCAGTAACACATTGCTACTACAATCCTCATTCTACAACTTAATCTTGAATCAGTTAAGGGAGGAAATACATCACAGAAGGAGGGATGTAAAGATCAAAGAAAGAGGGAAAGAATAGAGTCCCACTGCACCTGCGGACTTAGCACCCTTGATTAGCATTCGGTCAATGGGGGCAGCAGAGACAGCATGAATAGTAACAGGCCATTTCGCTAAGACAACTTCAGCAACATCAACTTCCAAGCTGACATTGACAGCAAAGACCAACTCCCAACTCTGCAGAGGCAACAATACCTAAACAGATTACAGGATTCTCAGCGGGGTGGTCCAGTGTCCATGCAAAGGGAGGTGGAAGTGTCTTCAGGTGGATGCAGAGACATCCGCAGGGCCTTGCCATGCAGCGGGAAATTCCTTGCGGCCTTGCCTGCAAGGGAACAGCTCACACACCTTCGTGTCCCCCAGCACCTGACTTCTGTGCTGTGCTGTCTGGGCTGCAGCAGGCTGGGGATGCGACACGTGCAGGCCGTGCTTAAGGAGCGTGGAAACACAGGCTGCAGGGTGTCTTTGCCTTCCAGAGCAAGCCCTGGCTTCTCCAGTGCCAGTCCTCCCTCTAACAGTTAAGCTGGACCCAACCACGCAGAGCACCCGCTGTCCAATTGTTTACTGATGTCCCAGATGTGCTCCGCAGCCCGGCCAGGAGCTCCTGGGCCCTGGTTGTGATCCGGCCATCCCCTGGCAGCTGCAACTTCTTCAATGAGGCAGTAGGAGCAGGGCTCATCGTGTACCACACATGAGCTTCCTCTCCCGGCAGGACGTAATCTTCTCCTTCCCTGAAAACCTACTGTTCAAGATGAAAAACCCAGCCGCAGCTGGGACGGTGTCAAATTGAGGTCAGAGCAAAGCTGCAATTCACATTCTGCTAAATAAAGCTTCAGCCATTGCGAGAGAGAAATTGAAACGCATTTTGCAGTTGTGGGCAAATGTGCGTCCGTGGTCAGGGTGTCATACGTCATGGATGTGGAGGGAGAACCAAAGCGCTCTCTTTTCCCACTTGACATCACTTCTCTGGCAAAAAATATTTTTTGAAATACCCTTCTCCCTTCTCTAGCCCCTTACACTACTATCGGTTTTCATCCTATAATTAGGATATTTTATTCTGTTTTTTTTTTTATTTTATTTTAAAAGCTTTTTTAAAAAAATTATTTGAAAGGATGAGTGACAAAAACAGAGATCTGCCACGCCCTGGCTCACCCCCTCCGCCCCAGCCCAAGTGGGTGCAATGGCCACGGCTGGGCCAGGCCACAGCCAGGAACCAGAGCTCCACCCGGTCACCTCCACCCGGGTGACAGGGGCTCAGGTAGCTGGCTTCCCAGCTGCACGGGGACAGCTGAATCAGAGCAAAGCAGCAGAAACGCACAGTCATTACAATGCAGGATGCTGGCGTGGCAGGCAGCAGCTTAACCCACTGGGTCACTCTGCTAACCACCCACCCTAATTTCATCTTAAACCACAAAATCCTACATAGTGTGTAAAAGGGTTTTTGGCCCCACCTCCCAAATGCCAGAGAGCTATCCACAATCTCTTACATTTCTAAGCTGGGAGAAAAAATTATTTCCTCCCTTTAACTCACATTTATCCAATTGCTAGCAACTTTATAAGCATTGTCTATATTTTGTAGTCCTCTGTATTTCTTGTCAACTACTTGTTCATATGCTTTGGCCATTTTTTTAAAGATTTATTTGTATTTAAAAGGCAAAGTTACAGTGAGGAGAGACAGAAAGGGAACTGTGTACCCACTAGTTCACTCTCCACATGGCTGCAACAGCAGGAGCAGATCTGATCCACAGACAGGTGCTTCCTCCAGCTCTCCCATGTGGGTGGAGCAGCTGGGACACGAACCCATGCCCATACGGGACGCTGGCACCACAGGCAGAGAATGACCCTGATACACTACCACACCCGCCACGATGCATTGGCCATTTTAATATTAGGATATTTGGAGGAAAAAAAATAACGAGTCAGCTCTGTGCCCTGATGCAGCGGCCATGGCCAGCACAGACACCTCCGTGGCCAACATAGACACCTCTGTGGCCAAAACAGACACCTCCGTGGCCAACACAGACGCCTCCGTGGCCAACACAGACACCTCCGTGGCCAACACAGACACCTCCGTGGCCAATACAACCCCTATGGAAAAACAAAACTTTTCTGTGGCCGCTCCCAGCTCAGCTGCAGAAAGCCGCGGAGTATCGCTGGAAGTTTTCCACGAACCAGTGGGATCACGAGCCTGAGGCCTTTCTTGGAGGAACCGTGGCCTTGCCTGCCAGACACACAGCGTAGTCGCCACAATGGCCGCCACAGCGCCAAGGGCATCAGCCAAGGGCAGAGATGGCGACAACAGCTTTGGGGGTTCTGCTTGGTGCTGACTTTCTGGACGGCCAAAAGACGTCGGGTCTGCTGGTTGGGAGCACATTCTGTGAGAGACTGAACCCAACAGCCCAGGAGCCCTCTCCTCCCCCAACAGGGGCGACTCGCTGAGGGCTTGGGTGGCAACGCAGGAGCAGGCATCTAGCAGTCCTGGTTTGGCTCCTCCAACACAGTCCCAGAGCACCCACCCATTGCTCTTTTGCTGATAAAGAAATGGTTGCATGGACACAGCTGAGTTCCCAGGGGGTGGACCAAATGGCTGCTGTCCTCGCATACAAAGCCCCTTGAACCTGACGGAGTTTATGTGGAGAAACAGCTTGTGTTTTCATCATTGTCCTCTCTTCCCACTTCCCACAAACCTTCTGAAGTCACAGAATTGGCCACGTCCCTCTTCCCAGCCGTTCTTCAACCCGCAAGGACCCTGCTCCATTGGCTGGGAAAATTCTCCCAACTCTACAACTGACAAGAAACGGATTTAAAGGGGCATAAACTGGCATCACAACCAGGGTTGTGAAATTTTATCCAGTTTTGGCCCCCAATGTCACCAAAGGCTCGATGTTAGACATTGTTTGCAGAGCTGCTGAAAGTCGCGTCTGCTGCTTCTAGAACTTTCTCCAGCACAAGGGGCTGTCACTGGCTTCAGAAACATTGGCTCCCTGAAATTCTAACCCTGAGCCAACCTGCTTCCTCGAGTTTGTGCAGTTCCAGTTTCCAAGAATATCTGTGTCCCTACTTAAGGGAACACAGACTTCCGGACACTGCTTTGTGTGGCAGTTCTGTGGGTTGAGATGGGAGCCCAAGGTGAACCTGCCTCCCGCTGGCTGTCTGCCATGAGCATTGGAGAGCTCCCATGCTGATCACAGAGGCCTCACTGCAAACTCCTCCAGAGAGAGAAGTGGACCCCCTCGAGGGCCTGCCAGGGATGGACCTGCCTTGCTGAGCAGCCTGCTACAGCTGAAGCACACAGGGCATCCCATTTCACCCCTGCTGGGCAAAGCCAGCGTATTTTTTTTTTCAGTCACCACATCTCTTTGGTGAGCAATTTGTGGACAAGAGGCACACTGCCTAGACTGGTAGAAAAAGTCAATGCCAGCAAACTTGCATAAGGACAGCAGGACTTTGGAAGCATGCTGCTGCCATCGCCACACGGGGGCACTGTGGGCGCCGCGGGCTGCCACACCTGAGTTACAGCATCTCATGGCCTCCCGGGCAGGCGTCTCTCCTCAGTGGGCTGTGCCACAGCTGCTTCCAGTCCGGCTTCCGTTCCTGCTACCCAGGCTTAGCACGAGGCAATACGCCGGTGCTGGGTTTTCTTCATTTACTCTGCACCGGGTGCTAGCCTGCTTCCTAGGGATATGATAAGACACATCCTCCAAGAACTTGAGGTCAAAACAGCACGGACATGGTGCCAGTGGAGCGTGAGCAGGAGGACGAACGTTCAGCAGGAGGCAGCAGCTGATCCCAGGGATGTAAGGCTTCCCAATGAAGCGGACTTGGAGGGATTGCCCAGGTGAGGACGGCCTGGAGGAAGGGGAAGTGGGAGAAGAATGCAGCAAAG
The DNA here is from genome assembly GCF_030435755.1 of Ochotona princeps. Classification (NCBI taxonomy): domain Eukaryota; kingdom Metazoa; phylum Chordata; class Mammalia; order Lagomorpha; family Ochotonidae; genus Ochotona; species Ochotona princeps. Next base: position 104,986,657 of record NC_080836.1, read on the forward strand.
ACCCAGAGGGAAACCACTGACTTCCACCCTGCCCTCGGTGCCCAACACTGCGTTGTGGTTTCCCCACCGACAGTCACTGATTTGGCAGGCACCAGCTGTGCAGCTGTCACCTCCACCTGTGACCCACACCCACTCCGCAGGTCCCGTGGGCTTGCTGGGGCTGCTGGGAGCACTTCTGTTTGACCATGTGTCAGGAAAAATTGTTATGGGGCGCAGCCAGTGATAGCCAGCACCCACTGACAGTGGGCAAATGAAATGTGGCTGTGTTCCCTACCCTCTGTCCTGAAGGTGGGTCCTGACAGCAGTGGAATGTTAATTCCATCCTCAGCCACTCCCCCCACCACCTAGGTATTCACTCCTGCCCACCTGTGATTCACCTGTCATCTGAGAGGGGACGGTATTGCATTGTTGTGTAACCACTCCCCTCACAAGCCCCTTTAAAAGGCCCGTGAAACAGGGGCTTGCCCTCTTTCTGGCCAGGTGCTTCCATTACTCTGGCACTTCGACCCTTAGCTGACCCAGGACAGGTAATCCCCTGAGCATGGTCCCTGTGTACTGCTTGCATGGGACAATGGATATAGTAATGTTGTTTCTGGTTTGTGTGCTGTCGGGAGTCCCAGGAGAGGTGAGGCCCAGCAGTGATGGAATGTGGGCAGAGAAGCCAGGGGAAGGTGAATGCCTGCAGCTTTGTAAGTGTGTCCAGGTTACTCGTTGCATGCCTCTTAGGATAACTTCTGTTGATGGGGAAGCTGAGACATAGGTCTTCAGCCTCACGCATGGACTTGAGGGTAATGACCATTTGTTCCTTTTGGGATTATGATTGGTTGGATTATGATTGGTTGGATTGCCGTATGGACTTGTGACTTGCTATTGTGCTCTATTATCACCAAGCTTGGTTAATAAAGACTCCTTAATAAACCTTAGACATGTCTGGTGTGATCTTGCTCACACCCTCAATAGAATGGGGAGCCAGATGAGGCCAGGATGAGGCAAACGGGAAGTGCCCGAGGCCAGCTCCAGCCAAGTTCGGAACTCAAGAAGGGTGCATGGAGTAGGCATAGAGAGAAGAAATGGACCACTACGATTTCAGGATCATAATGGACAATGCGGGAAAGCTGTCTCCTTTATTTATGCAGAAGCAGTCACAAGCTCTGGCACAGACTTTTCACATCATGGTCATGTGGGTGTTTCCAAGGGTAACTCTGCTGTTTGTTTCATCTTAAAGCAGGATGTTATCCATCCTGACCCTGTGGTCAGGAAGTTCTCAATGGACAGTGCATATCAACCAGTAACACATTCCTACTACAATCCTCATTCTACAACTTAGTCTTGAATCAGTTAAGGGAGGAAAGGCATCACAGAAGGAGGGTCCTAAAATCAAGGCTGGTCAATGGGGGCAGCAGAGACAGAGACAGAGACAGAGACAGCAGGAATTGTGAAAGGCCCTTTGCAAGACAGCATCAGCAACGTCAACTTCCAAGCTCACACTGATAGTAAAACCAACTCTGCGGCAGCAAGCAATGCCTGAATAGATTACAGAATTAGCAGGGTTGTCTGGTGTCCTTGCAAAGGACACCTTCAGGTGGTTGTAGAGACATCCGCCGGGCCCTGCCATGCAGCAGGAAATTCCTTGTGGCGTTGCCTGCAGGGGAATAGTTCTTCACACACCTTCGTGTCCTCCACACCCACTGCATGGACCCCAGCAGGGAAGGAGTTGGAGTGCCCAGGACCTCCTGGACGATACCCTGCAGGGACCCCCAGGCATTGAGCTGCCCCCACAGCTTTCCCAACCAGATCCTCTGGGTTCACACAGAGGCTCCGGCACACAGGCTCTGTGGATCAAATCCTGAGCCTTGTGCCACCAATGCCATTCCTGGTGAATGACAGCTGCCCCGCCAGCAATGCCGGGCTCTGTAGACTTAGCCCCAGGTCTGATGAACTCATTGGACCAAACCAGGCACCTGTATGTACTCTCTGGAGTCAGCCTGGTGGCCCCAAGTAATGGGCAGCAAGCCTGGCAGCCACCGCTGGGGAGACCCCTGTTTCCTGTCTCCTGGCTGTCCCTCTGTGTTGGTGCAGAACATGCTGGGAGGGACTCCTCAGCTACGGTCTGTGCTGCTCTGTCCTGCGCCATGCTGCTGCCCTTTGCTGCCCTCGTGGGCATTCTTCCTGCAAACCCAGAACCTCAGGGCTACTGCCGGCTCCCACCTTGTTGTAACCAAGGCCTGCGGTCCAGGGTCAGTGTGTTTGTTTTTGACATTTGTCTCCTCTGCCTTAGGAATTGCATGGAGGGCAGATTGCAGACAGCACCTTGGAAAGCACACACTGCTAAGAGGCCGGCTGGCCTGGCTCCTGCCTCAAAGTGGGGACACTGCTGCGAGGAGTCCTGCAGTGATGCCCTAGCCTAAGTGTGCACCTGCTCCTCCTACGTCCTCAGTTCACTCGTGCTCCCCGGGAGCTTCCACCGCTGCAAAACAGAGATGGAGTGGCTCGGTCCCGGAGTGGCTGAAGAATCTGGTTCTGCGTTGATGCTGTGGAACAGAAGGTGGGAGTGCTGCCAGCTACTCCAACACGCCATATGGATGCTGGTTTAAGACATGGCTGCTCCGCCTCCCACCCAGCTCCCTGCTGATGTGCCTGGAAAAGCAGCAGAGGCTGGCCCCAAGTGCTTGGGCCCCTTGCACCCATGTGGGAGACCCTGAAAGGGCTCCAGGCTCCTGGTTTAACCTGACCCAGCCCTGGTTATTGAGGCTGCTGAGGGACTGAACCAGAAGATGGAAGATCTTTCTCTTTGCCCCTCTCTTTGTGTAATTCAGCCTTTCAGATAAATAAATGTTTAAAAAAACATCGGGTTCAAAGAGCAGGTCTCTAGCCTAGCAATTATCATCCCTGAGTCCCACGTCGGGGCCCTGAGCTCTGGCTCCCAATGCCAGCTTCCTGCCAGTACAGACCCGGGAGGGCATCCGGGAGGGCTCGGGTCGCTGGCCCTGCCACCATGTGGGCAACCAGAGCTGGGGTCCTGACTGCTGGCAGAAGCTGCTCTGCCATCACAGGCAGGAGGTACCAACCAGCACATCAGAGCACTTCTCTCTCTTTCTCTTTTCCTCTCTAATAAAAGGATGAAATTCAGGAACACATAGCACACAGTTCTTGGGATTATAAAGGGAATGGGAGTTATAAGTAAAATATGTGTTATACTATAGTTACTGTTATGTTCCAGCATGCTATTTATTATAAGCAGCAGTTTCATATTGTATGTACGTGTTTGTGTTCTCTCTCTCTCTCTCTCTCCCTTTCCCTGTCCCTCTCCATGCTGCAGGGCAGTTTGTGTAAGATCTCCATGACTCTGGCTGGGGTCTCTGTGGAGCTCACCCTCTCTGCTCCAACACAGCTGATTGCATCATCTTGGTGCCGCCACTTGGGGCTCACCGAAGGGCCCAGGCCTGGGCTGGCCAGGAGGGACACGGCCGAGATTGCTTCTGTCCCATCTTCCTCTCCCTGCCTGCTGAGAGCGGGGAGCTGCTCTCCGCTGCCCCTGTGTTCGCCTGGCCTTCACCGCACCTGGACCAGACTCCCCTAACGTAAGCGGTGGTGTGAGCAATGCTGCGGACTGCCATGGTTATCGGGGGTGGGGTGGACGGACACCGTTTTGACTCAATACGCTGCAAGCAACATGTACCTCCTGTGCAAACCAGATGTGTAACGGTGCCATTGGGAGTTCTCTGGGCTGGCTCTGCATGGTTCCACTCTCTCCTGGGTGCACACAGCAGTAGCAGCAGTGGGTCCAGCCCCCGTCAGTCCCTGGGCTGAAGGCATTTGTGAAGTGAACCAGCAGATGGAAAGTGCTAGATCTCTCTCTGCCTCTCTCCCGTCCAATGCCCTGCCCTTCTAAAAGACTGTTCTGTGTTATAACTAAATATTTGAAAACTTGCCAAGAGTCTGCTCACTTTTTATTTATTTAAAGTTGGAAAGCTGAGAGAGAGAAGATAGAGGGGCAGAGGCAGGTATTCTATCCTCCTGGTCCACTCCACAAATGCCACAGCAACCTTGGCTGGTCAGACCCAAGCCAAGGGCCTGGAACTCAACGCACAGCTCTCACTCTCCATGGGTGGCAAGGCCTCAAGCACCTGCTGCCCCCCAGGGTGTTCAATATGGGAAGTAGAAACTGCAGTCAGAGTCAGGCTCTGGGGCTCAGATATGGGATGGAGCAATTCCACGCAGCCTGGTCCCCGCTGTGCCAAACACCCACCCAGGTCTGCATACCTCAAGACATCACTGCAACAGACACGAGCATGCACATCAATTCTTGTTCCAGGTCCTTGCCCCATGAGGTAAGAATTCTGGAGGCGTCTATCTGCCTGTTTCTCTGCCCACCTATCTTCTTTCTATTCCAAATACCAAAGCATGATTTATTTATGTTTTAAAGTGAAGTGAATAAACATACATTCGCGCCTGTGCCACCCACGTGGGAGACCCCGTGACATTCCAGGCTCCTGGCTGGTCCAGCCCCGGCTATTGTGGCCATTTGAGGAGTGAACCAGCAGATGGAAGATTCCCTCCCTCCCTCTGCCTTTCAGATAAATAATTCTGAAGAACAACAAAAATAAAGAGGAGGAGGAAGAGGAGGAAGGGGAGGAAGAGGAGGAAGGGGAGGAAGAGGAGGAAGAGGAGGAAGGGGAGGAAGAGGAGGAAGAGGAGGAAGGGGAGGAAGGGGAGGAAGAGGAGGAAGAGGAGGAAGGGGAGGAAGAGGAGGAAGGGGAGGAAGGGGAGGAAGGGGAGGAAGAGGAGAAGGAGAAGGGGAGGAAGGGGAGGAAGAGGAGGAAGGGGAGGAAGAGGAGGAAGAGGAGGAAGGGGAGGAAGGGGAGGAAGGGGAGGAAGAGGAGGAAGGGGAGGAAGGGGAGGAAGAGGAGGAAGAGGAGGAAGGGGAGGAAGAGGAGGAAGGGGAGGAAGGGGAGGAAGGGGAGGAAGGGGAGGAAGGGGAGGAAGAGGAGGAAGGGGAGGAAGGGGAGGAAGAGGAGGAAGGGGAGGAAGAGGAGGAAGGGGAGGAAGGGGAGGAAGAGGAGGAAGAGGAGGAAGGGGAGGAAGAGGAGGAAGGGGAGGAAGGGGAGGAAGGGGAGGAAGGGGAGGAAGGGGAGGAAGAGGAGGAAGAGGAGGAAGGGGAGGAAGAGGAGGAAGGGGAGGAAGGGGAGGAAGGGGAGGAAGAGGAGGAAGGGGAGGAAGGGGAGGAAGAGGAGGAAGGGGAGGAAGAGGAGGAAGGGGAGGAAGGGGAGGAAGGGGAGGAAGAGGAGGAAGGGGAGGAAGGGGAGGAAGGGGAGGAAGGCAGCCCATCGTCGCGCACCTGTTTCCTCCTTAGCAGTTCTTGACATCCAGACTCCAGGACAAGGGAAACAGCAAGAGGGAGCCAGGCTCCACCCCAGGAGCCCAGTTTCTGCCACAATCCAGACCAGAGCCTCCCTGTAAAGATCACATGGCTTCATGATGCCAGCATCTCAGGCTGTGCTGACCCAGGTGTGGGCAGCTCCAAGCAGGGGCTGTGTGCTGCCTGCCAGCCCTGGGCCATGCTGGCACAGCTCTGCATGATTCCCGAGCCCTCAGGATCAGAGGCAGAGACCAAGGCAGAAGGCAACATAGAGGCCGTACGTGGAGGAGCAGACGCTCAGGCAGGGGCAAGAGGGGGCTGGAAGGCAAGGGAGGACCACAGAGAGGGGACGGCGGTAGGGCTTCAAGGACCGAGCCCTGGGGACCCTCTCCAAGCCTCCCAAACAAAGCCCGCTGTTTTCTTCCCTTCGCCCTCCCTTCCTTCTTTCTCTGCTTTCCCCCTTCAGAGGCCCAGCAAGGCGCTGGTAATGAAGTCTCTAGCCTCAGGATTTCGGATGGAATGTGCCGTGTTTCCAAAGCACCAAAGCTTCGTCTTCTGCTTTCCAAACAACGCAATCTTCAGATCACTGAAAACGGCAGATAGCATGTTCCAGAAGCCCCGAAGAGACGGTGAGCTAGTATTTGTATGGTTGACCTTAAAATGGTGACAGCCAGGACACTCTCGGAGAAGGACCCAGACAGGCACTGATCATGCCTGCACAGAACTTAGAAAATTCCTTCAAACCATTATGCTAGAGCAACTGCAGAATTATTCTTCAGCGGTAGTATGATAACATTAATTGTACAGTGATTTCATGTCCGATGGAAGTTGAGAGGGCGTGAGAGCTACCGAGAAGGTCACGGTGCAGGTGGCTCCAATCTTCCCGCGCCATTCAGGCATCTACAAACTTGGGCGGGGGAGCCGCACGCAAGAGCGCTTGGATTCTCAAATATCCTGAAGAAATAGCCCTTGTCTGTCTAAAAACTAGCCGAAGGCTACTGACAGAATGTTCTGAAGACAATGTTAGGAAAATACGCCCAGTGATGCAATCGGCGTGCCTAGGAGCTGAGGAAGCCTGCAGAAAAGAGGTGGGGGGCTGGGCCAGGGCCCCCCTTCTTCCTGCTCTAAATGTGAAGTGATTCAGACAAGAAACCGCAAGCAGCACGGCCGAGCCTGAGGAGCACAGAGCCCGAGGCCCCGTGGGGACTTCTCTGGTTGTGGCACTCCGGGTGCCCCTGCCTCCCAGCCCCACTGTACACTGGGTGCTGGGAATGCCACCAACCACAGACCGCTTTTCCCGGAAACTATTTTCCAAAGCGTCAGCCCTCTGAAACACTCAGCATCTCGTCTCCACGAGCATTCTGAGGCCCCCCAGGGACGTTCCCGGCGGCCGGGGCAGCACAGCAGCTGCTCTGAAAACACAGGAAGCGCTCCCAAAACCTCGGGTCTGTTTTCCAGCGAGTCCCAGTGGTGAGAAGGATCGCTCCAGCCTCCCGGGTCTTCAAACATCTCCTAGAAATGCGTCTTGCAAAAAAACTGGGAACAGTTTTCATGATTTTTGCTGCAAGATAAAATGAGCTCTTAATCCCATTAAATAATTCTTTCATCCTAACTGGTCTGTATTTATTTTCTTCTTCTATTCTATTCTGTCCTATTTTTGAGACAGAGAGAGAAAAACTCCTAGGTGGGTGATGGGCACTCAGCCACATGGACCATCACCTGCTGCCTGCTACGGCAACAAGCCCTCCGATGTGTGTCACAGGTGTCTTCATTGCAAGGCCAAATGCCGGCCCCTGATCTATAGTCTTCTTTTAAAGATTTGTTATTTTTATTTGAAAGGCAGATTTACAGAGAGAGAGAGAATGGGAGACAGAGAAAGAGGTCTTCCATTCACTGAGTTCATTCCTCAAATGACCAGAGCTGAGCCAATCTGAAGCCAGGAGCCTGGAGCTTCTTTCTGGGTCTCCCGTGTGAGTGCAGGGGCTCAAGCACTTGGGACGTCTTCCACTGCTTTCCCAGGCATTTTAGCAAGGAGCTGGATTAGAAGTGGAACAGATAGTACTAGAACTGGTGCCCAGATCGGACGCCAGCGACAAAGGCGAAGAATTGGCTTGATATACTACCATGGCCTGATGTGTATTCTTTTGCGGAGAAAGAAGTGAGTTATTTCTGGATTTGAAAGCAAAACCAAGATAAACTCATTCAGAGAATGCAAGGACAGGAACAAAGCACCCGGGGGCGGCTGAGTAGGCAAATCTGACCTTCCTGGATTATTTTAAGCTGGTAAGGGACCCTCCCAGGGAACTGGAGAAAGATCTGTGTTTCCCAGTGTCTGTGGTATAAAAATTCCCACAGTTGAGGATGAGGTGGAGTCTAAACATGCATTCCAGAAACGACACACACAGGGTTAACGCTTCTTTAAAAGGTGAGGAAACACACACACACACACACACACACGCACGTTGCTCAGGGATGGAGTGGGCTGGGAAGGTAGGAGGAAGTGGAGGGAGGTATGTGGGCATGCTGTCCCCTGCGCTGAGGCTGGGAAGGAGTGGTTGTTTGATACATCCGCAGGCCCCGGGTGAGGGGAGACCTGTGCTAGCAGAGCGGTTATTTGACCGATGGGTGGACCGATGGGATCATGTAGGGGCAGGAACGTGGCTTCCAACAGGTGGCCCTAATCTAGCTCCCAGGTCCCAGCTTACCACCACGGCCATTCTCAGACCATCTACACGGCATTCAACAAACACCCTGTAGTCACAATTTGCTCTCACAACCTTCTCCCTCATTCGGTCTCCCCTCTTTCATTTTGGGATCACATGAAAGTACAGGGAGACTCTGTGAACCCCATGTACTTCAGATCACCCTGTCTTGTGACTTGTAAGGGCAAACAGACCGGACGTTCTCCTTAATCCAGCTAGAGAGCTACACCCTCATTTGCATTTTAGCAACCCCAAGTGCCAGAGTCTCTTTCCCAGCTTCGCTTGCAGGTGGAGTGTGAGCTCGTGACCAGGCCCCGCCCATCAGAAATGCAGCTCATTCCCAGCTGGCACATGGAACCCAGAAACTGGCCCTGGGCTGCAGCTGTGCCCATTAGGGCCGACTGGCCAGGAGGACAGCACTGCGGGTCCTTCCCGGTGTCGTATGCAGGTGGTGGCTGTGGTAGATGCCACCTGGTCCCCCTTGGTGACCTCATTCTCTCTCCATGAACTCCTACTCCGCTAAAGGCACCCCGATCCTGGGAAGGGGGCACGGCAGGGACTGGCAGCCCTGGCACGAACGATCCCCTCCCGCAGTCAGCGTCTTGCCACCACAGGAGCACTGGGGCCATTGCCATAGTAACAGTGACAGCAGGAAGGGGAGGTTGTCTTACTTCTCCACTCAGTGGAACTCATTCAGGTTGTGAAGATGAAGCAGCAATGCAGCGCCCACCTTGGTCCCACTCGGTGCCTGCAGTCCTGGGCAAGCCGCCCTCACGTCCCTGAGCCTCTAGAAGGGCCTCACCTCTGCAGTGGCACCTGGGGGGACGATGCTCTCTGAACCTCTGCGAAAGGAAGACAGTCTCATGGGGTGCTTCTCACCCAGTACACAGCACAGCAAGGGCCCTTGTCTTTGGAATGTTCCAGAACTCACTGCGGTTCCTAGGGTGGGGGCCCAGGAGGGCATTTTGGTGGAGTCCCCTGCAAAGATGCGTTCCAGCTCCAGCTGGACATACAATTACTTTCCTGGGAAAAACCATTTGAATCACAGAAAACTCTGCCTGAGAAAATACCACACTTACACATACGACTTGTTGGGTTGTAATCCAAATTATTTACTAAACAAACTATCTGCTAAAATAAATGACATTTATTCATATTTGAAAGCGTGACACAGAGAGGAAAAGAGAGAAAGCTTCCACCCTCTGGCTCACTCTCCAAATGGCATCAACAGCCAAGGCTAGACCAGGTCTAAGTCAAGAGCAGGACCTTCACCCTGCATTCCCCAGTGGTACAAGGGCCCACGCACGTGCGCCGTCCTCCGCTGCTCTCCCAGATGCTAGCAGGGAGCTGGATGGGAAGTGGAGCACCTGAGAGTTGAACTGACTCCCACATGGGATGCAGGTATTGCAGGTGGATCAGCTTAACCCGCCATGTAACAACGCCAATACCGACTCAAGAAGGACGGACGGAGCGTGTGAGAGGTCATTCACAACGTTCATGAGACTCACCCAGCACCATGGCTGAGGAGTTCACTGTAAGGTTGTTTGTAACGTACAGGCCAGGGATGACTCTGACAATGCAACCCTTTATGCCGCTTTCAAAATCCCTGTTCCCAACAACTTGAGAAACTGCCTGGGGACATGTGACAGGAAAGGGGACATAGAAACCTCAACACATCACACTGGGCACGGACACACCCAGTCCCCCCACACTGGGCACAGACACACCCAATCCATCACACTGGACATTAACACACCCAGTCCCTCCACGCTGGGCACGGACACACCCAGTCCCTCCACGCTGGGCACGGACACACCCTGTCCCTCCACGCTGGGCACGGACATACACAGTCCCTCCCTGCTGGGCACAGACACACCCAGACCCTACACGCTGGACACAGACACACCCAGTCCCTCCACGCTGGACACTGACACACCCAGTCCCTCCACGCTGGGCACGGACACACCCACTCCCTCCACGCTGGACACTGACACACCCAGTCCCTCCACGCTGGATGTTGGGGTCACAACCCTGCCCCCATTCCTGATAGCAGGAACACCACTGGTCATCTCTTGGGGCTGGGGAGCTATGTGACCCATGTCCTGGCTTCAGCGGCTGCTCAGTGGGTGTCTTCCTTCCATGTGCTGGCCAGCATGGAGCCGGCTACGTTGAGGAGAGTGTATCACTCACGTGAGGGAGATAGAAAGGCCCATGTTACAGGAGCCATGACTCACGCATGGTCGTCCCTGCTCAGACATCAGCAGCCACTCAAATTGCTGTTCAGGGATCCCAAGACCCATAAAAGGGCTTTGCAAATTGCAAGGCAGGAACAGGAGGGCTGACTTTCAAGATGCAACACAGTATTTATGGGAAATGATTAAAGGAACTTTCTATAAACTTCCAGGTAGAAATATTTGCATCCATCTTTACAGCCCCAATCTGTCCTAAGGTTCATCACTTATCTTGACAGGTAGTAGTCCATTCTTGCAGGGGTGTATAAGAGCTTGCTTCAATAATACAAACACTGCAAATGAAATAAGTGATCGATTTGAAAAACAAGTGGAAAAGAAAATGCCACATCTTGAGGTAGAAATCTAATAAATCATGTTGAAGAAGTAAGACTGAATGTTACAGTTTGAATGCAATGCTAACATATGAGCGTGGATGAAACTGCCGACTCGTAAGAGAGACTTGGTGTATGAGCTAAGAGGCTGCTTCGGACACATGCTGCTGGTGTCACAGGGCCTGGCTTGGAGTCCACGTCCACTCTGATTGCAGCTTCCTGCCGGAGCATGCTCTGGGACAGAGTAGGCAATGACTCAAAAACATGCTTCCCTACCACCCACGTGAGGCACCCAGACTGGGCTCTGGCCTCAGCCTCACTGATGGACACAAGATTTCTCTGTCTCTCAAGAAATCACAAAAGAGATATCCAAAAGATTTAATAACAAAGCTATTTAAAAGCTATAAATGAAGACGAGCTGAAAAGAAATCATCCCGGGAATGACCTAGAGTCCATGAGGAACTCACAGACCGTGGTTAGGAAAGACAGAGCTGGAGACTCAACACTGAGTGAACGACTGGTTTCGACAGCATGATTCCAAGCTGGAGGATGCGACAGCACACGTGCTTCGTTCTCGCTGGACCGCCTTCTAAGCCCCGAGGAGCTGGCGTCTCTCGCCTTCTCATCTGCCCGGTGAGGCCGTGTGTTATGGTCCCACTTGACAGACGGGAAATGAATCGCGTCTCACAGCAGCAAGCGCTGTAACCAACCTTCCCTCTGTATCACTGCATCACCGGACCCAAATCAAGGAAACAGGCAGCACTGCCCTCACCACGCAGAGGCGGTGAAGCTGATCAAGCGTAAAACGCTAGAAACCACCACCAGTGCAGGAACGCAGACACCAAGCTGCACCCGCTCTTCATGTCGGTAGCTTGCGATCAGGACAAGAAAGGGTGGTGAGTGCCAAGAATGTAGCTCGCACACACGCTCTGCACTGATGTAGACATGTGTGTGCACACAGACGAGGGTGTACACAACGTGAGAACAGGTGTTGAGGCCGTGTCCTGGATGCAGATTGCATCCATCAGGGGCAGTGGAGGGTCGGGCAGTGTTCACCAAGGCAGCCCTCTCTCTGCTATTGCATGGGCTTGCTGGGGTGCAGCACCCCTTGAGGCTGTCTGCACCTCACTGCACTCCCTCTGGGTGTTCTCCCTGGCCCCTGCACACCCCTGGCTCGGGGTGTCCTCTGGGTCTAGAGCACCGTGCTTCTCTGCTTCGCCTACAGGCCCCTCTGAAGGGGAGCAGGTGCCACATCTTCCCCACTGTGTGCCTTTAGCTCCTGCCCGGAGCTTGGCCTGTGAAAGGCGGGTGGGAGGGAACTATAGGAGGACATAGCCGGCCAGCACACATGGACAAAGTTATAAATCTTCACGGGCTTCCTGGAAGACGCTCACTTTTCCTCCCAGCATGTTCTAACTCGTAACCCAGAATTCTGCGTCACGAGCCAAGCATCAGAGCATCGTGAACAAGGTGCTAAGTGACAAGACAGTCCCTGCCTGCCAACACTGACATGGTAGATCATTCCCTCAGAACCTTGGATTCCAAGAGCTCTATTTTAACAACAATACTTGCGTGCTTGCCATGTTCCTCTGAACACCAAATTTCAATCTAAGCCAGTGGGAAGAGTTAGCTTTTTGTTTAGCCCATTTGACCTGGGTGTGGGTCGCTGCAGGCAGTGCAGCTCGATTCAGTTTGCTCAGCTTGCATAGCTAATCATCCATAGGACTTGCTGATTGGCACCCAGGAAAACATCCAAAAAGGAAGGAAGTTGAACTCTGAGGTTCCTAGGTTCCTGGTGGCACCAGTGAGCTCCACATGCCCACATGCCCAGCACTGTGCTTTCTGAGCAGGGCTTCACGTCCGCAGACATTTCTGGGGTCTCATTTTCCAAGGCCTTGTTCTCTGGCATCTTTCCACATATCCAGTTTGCCGTGCCCAGCTCACCTGGGGCATCGCAGCTTCCCATCCCACCTCAACGCCCTGCCAACGGTACAGACACCCTGAACAGAAGCATCAGAGCTTGAACTTGGGGGTCCTGGGTCTGCCTCTACTGCCGACGGCTCAGCTCAAGCACCAACACACGCAGTGCTTCCCAGAGTAGGGTCCCAGGGGCCAGCCCCATCAGCCTCATTTGGGAGTCCCAGTGCACATGGGACCACCCACCCGAGTGCTGGGGCAGGGAGTGAGGCTCTTTTTTTTTTTTTTTTTTTTTCCCCTGTGCTTATCTCTGGCTCAGGATCAGGGTCTGTAGCTACAGCTGGGTCTGTCTGGATCCATATTTCTCTCTCTGGATCATGGGCTCTGGGGCTGAGTCTGTTCCAGCCATCTGGATCTAAGCCCCTAGCTGTACCTATCTATATCTGTGTTTATTTCTACGTTCTGTTTCGAGCATCTAGGTCTGTGTCTATGTTTGCCTCCTCCATCTGTCCATCTCCAGCTCTGTGTCTATGGATCCAGACCTGTCATTGATGTCTGCCTAATTAATAGGACATGAACTTGGCCCCAGGTGTTGCGACTCCCCCAGCTGGTCTCAGTATCACTTGCATACCATTTGCAAAATCAAAAAGCCACTACACATAACTAAAGCCAGAACATAAAAAGCAAATCCATTGTCCAGGCACTGCTGCCCGAGGAATATCAGGCCAGGGTGCTGCTGGAGCAGTGCCGGGTGCTCCCTCTGTGGACAGCTCCCAGGTGCCCATCGGGTCATCCTTGGCAAAGGGTGCCCCCATTAGAGCCAGACCCTGAGAAGCTTACTGGAAGTCCCCAGTTCCTACGTGGGGTGGGCACTGCAGTTGTGGCTTCCCTGTATGTGATGGCTCTCAGTGTTTGTATGCCAAGATGGGCATCCTCTGGCTGATATAAGCAGGTTTACTTCCTGGGGGAGGTGTCAGGGCCAGCTTGGGACTGAGCTTGGAGCCTGGGCACTGAGAACGTGACAAGCAGGCCTGGGTGTGGGCCCACGGGGCCTGCAATGCAGGGCGGACGGCTTCGCTGCCGTCGCTGTGGAGGGTCAGCAGGGCGGACGGCTTCGCTGCCGTCGCTGTGGAGGGTCAGCAGGGCGGACGGCTTCGCTGTCGTCGCTGTGGAGGGTCAGCAGGGCGGACGGCTTCACTGCCGTCGCTGTGGAGGGTCAGCCATTTGCCCATGTTACTGTTCATGTGCCTTTCTTTTTTCTGTGGATTTCTGCTTTCCATAAAAAAAAAATCCTAAAACCTTCCCTTCTCATGCAGTGATATTTTAAGAAGGAGGGTTGCTCAGTGCCTGTGTTAAACCTGCCTTTCCTAAGTGAAAGGACGAACTGCTTCCTAACAGGGTCTCCTCCCAGCTGAGGTCTAGATGCACGCCCCTCTCTGCTGGGAAGCCCCCTGGCATGAACCAGCCAATGGAGGATCACCCTGTCTCCCTCTCTCTTTCTAACTCTGCCTTTTACATAAAATAAATAAATAAAAATAAAACAACTCTTTCTTAAACAAAGAAGCCACCAATGCTGAGCCCGCTTCCGCTCCGCCACAGGGGAACACCTGCCACTCTGTGATGCCGAGCCTTGAGGTCCCACTGGAGGAGCAGTTGAAGCAGCGGATGTGTGGCACCGGACCCTGCGATGCCGAGCCTTGAGGTCCCACTACAGGAGCAGTTGAAGGAGCCGATGTGTGGCACCGGACCCTGCAGACAGCAAGTTTATAGAGGTCACCATGGAGAAGTTTACAGAGGTCACCATGGAGAAGCTGACAACCTGCTGCAGGAGGAGACCCTGTGAGTCCTCAGAGGAGGCCGAACAAAGGCTGTGACTTCCGCTGTCTGAAAGCCGCAGAGCGCAGCAGGAGCACAGAGGGAGGTGGCTGAGCCCAGGCCCCAGGGCACCCACACATGCTGCGTTACAGTCACAAAACACACTCCTCTCCCACAGGACAGCGGCTGGCCCGGCCTTCGGTGCACAAGACCACACCCCCCAGATTCACGAGGCTTTGCGACAAAGGGTGATTAAACACGAGGGTTTGGGGAACTCTAATGTCACCCGAGAGCCACTCACTATGCACCCGTGACGAGAACTGACATCTGCGGACTGACAATGACACCAACGGTTTGTGCTTTCCTTGCGTGGCTTTAAATCTGCCTCAGAGCACTAAATCTGCCTCTAGCTCCCACAGGGCTGGCTTTGGCAGCAGCTGAGGTCGCCCAGCTGTGATCTTGGCTGCTGTAAGAGGACTCTTCCATGACCATCCCTGTGGCACAGTGGCACCAGCGTCCGGCTTTCCCAGAGCTCGGGACCTCCACTAAGCCCAAGGAAACCTGCATGGGATTTTGAGAAGCCATTTATAAAATGCATCTGATCAGCCAGAAATGCACACCGGTTCCAGAAGCACAGGCTGAGCAGAGCGGGCGGAGCTTAGCGGACGGTGTGCCGGGCACCTGCCCTGACCACAGCTCGCTCAGCCTTCATCCTGCACCCCTGTCTTGAGACCAGCCACAAGTAAAACTGCAAAAATGTCCTCAAATGCGGGGACAACGCTTCTCTGCAAAACGACAGTAGTTAGGAGAATCACGGCACATTTTTACGCAGGGTGAAGAACCTCTTCCGAGTCAAGTGTAGTGCTTCCACCTTGGGGAAAAAGGGAGACTTGTAAAGAACCGGCATCGTGGCGTAGTGGGTAAAGCCTCTGCATGCAGTGCCAACATTCCATTTGGACACCAGTTCAAGTCCCAGCTGCTCCACTACCGATCCAGCTCCCTGCTGCTAATGTGCCTGGAAAAGCAGCAGAGGACAGTCCGAGTGCTTGGGCCCCTGCACCCCTGTGGGAGACCCAGGACAAGTTCCAGGCTCCAGGCTTGGCCCTTGCTTACCTCCAGGGTTGGAACCAAGCAGATGGAAGCTCTTCCAGTGTTTCTTTCTCTATGTGTAATTCTGTTTCTCAAATCAACAAACTTTTAAAAAAGAAAACAGTCCTGTTGCACCACCTGACAGATGCTAGAAACGTGAGGGCATAGGACCCAGAGGATGTGGACAAGAGAGAGTGGAACAGCCAATTTCAAGTGATGGCGGCATTATATGGTTAAGTTGGATCACAGGACACCCCATGGGCTGAAGTTCTTGCTAGGGTAGGGAACACGGAGAAATTCCACCCAAGGGCATAAACAGTGTGCATGAAGATGCTTGCTATAGAATTATTTATGAGGGTTGGGTGTTGGAGGCCCCCAAGTGATATCATCAAGTGGAAAAGTGTAGTTCTGGTGCCCCAGTACATTACGGGCCAGCTGATCCCGGTAGACCTACAAACATGGGTCCTAGCGAAAATGCAGACCAAAATGAGACGCACGTGAAGTGCCGCATCACTGCCCTGTTTAGACGCTAACAATGGAGCAGGTTTTCATCAGGTTGTTTCAGGCCCAGCATTCTACCGAGAACAAAAAGGGTTGAATCCAACACAGACAGCCTTTGTCTGTGGAAACATCTGGAAGAAGTGCCATGAGTCCACAAATGCTGGGTGGGTTCAGCACCTGGGCTGCATCACAGAAAGAAAAGACCAAAGTGGAGGCACACAGGCTCACACTGGGGTGCAGCCCACCTGCGGTCTCTCGCCTCGGATCCTGCCAGTCTGGAAATGCAGTGATTTGTTTTTTGAGGGGGATTTACTCGATGGGACCCACTTACATGAACTTCGCACCACATCTCCCTCTTTTATTTATTTATATTTTACATTTTCAGTCTTTTAATGTCCGTGATTTTACTCTAAATGTCTTCTTCAGATTTGTCTTCCAACTTGCTGATCCTCTCCTTACCGTATTTAAATCTGCCCGTGAACCGTACGTACGGAAATCTAAGTTGGCTGTTATCGTCCTCCAGTGCTTGGAAAGCAACTCCATTTTCTTCTGAGTTTTATTGTCAGTGAAGAAAGAGCAAGTTAGAAGCTAAGAGTCTTGTCGTACTTCTTATATACTGATTTATTTGGAAGGGGAAGGGAGAGAATGAAAGCCCCTCTCCTGGGTCATTCCTCGAACACCTGCAGGGCTGGGGCTGGAGTCCACCCAGGTCGCTCATGTGGGTGGCAGACACCCAACTACTGGCTCCATTCCTGCTGTCTCCCAGGGGGTGCTTTGGCAGGAAGCTGCACTTGGGACTCGAAGCCCGGCATTCCCATGCGGGGTGCAGTGCCCCAGCCCCACTGCTGTGCCAATCACCTAACAGCAGTCTCTTACTTTGGCTTCTTTGAAGACAGTTTTTGTTTTGTTTTGTTTAAATGTGTATCTATTATTATTGGAAAGGAAGATCAGAGTTATACAGAGAAGGAGAAACAGAGAGAAAAACTTCCATCTGCTGGTTCATTCCCCAAATGGCTACAATGGCCAGAGCTGAGCCCATCCAAAACCAGGAGCCAAGAGACTCTTTCAGGTCTCCCATTCAGGTGCAGAGTCCCTAGGCCTTGGGATGCCCTCTGCTTCTTTCTCAGGCCATAAACAGGGAGCTGGATGGCAAGTGGAACAGCCGGGACACCACCGCAAGCACCATACGGCACCCTGGCGCTTACAGGTGGAGGATTTAGCTGTCGAGCCACTTGCTTTCATCAGGCTGCCATTTTTTTAAGGCAGGAAGTAAAAATGATTTAAAACAGAATTCATAAATATGGAATAGCATATGGAGAGATATACAGGTGAATGCATAGGTAAATGCGAAATGACATTCATTGTATGGGAAAAAAATAACGACCTCATGCTTTAAAATAGAGAGCTCAATCCATGACAATAGCTCGTAGTGGGAAGAGTGAAAAATAAATGCGATGTTCCAAGACCGTCATATTGCCTGGAAAATACAGAAAATACAATTTCATATTAGACACTTAAAAAAAAAAAACAGAGTAGTGGGCTCAGCACCACAACCTAATGGCTGAATCCTCGCCTTGTATGCCCCAGGATCCCATATGGGCACCAATTCATGTCCCAGCTGCTCCACTTCCCATCCATCTTCCTGCCTGTGGCCTGGGAAAGTAATAGAGGATGGTCCAAAGCCTTGGGACCCTGCACCCACATGGGAGACCCGGAAGAAGCTCCTGGCTCCTGATTGGCTCAGTTCCGGCCGTTGCAGCACTTGGGGAGTGAACCAACAGATGGAAGATCTTTCTATCTGTATCTCCTTCTCTCTGTATATCTGACTTTCCAATGAAAGTAAACAAAAACCTTAAAAAAACAAACAAACAGAATAGCGACCTGTGTTGAAGAACAGTGGGTTAAACTGTTGCCTTTAGTGTCAGCTTTCCTGTAGGAGAGTCAGTTTAAGTCCTGACTGCTCACTTGTAATCTAGTTTCCTGCTAGGTCACCCGGGCAAGCAGCAGAGGATGGCGCAAGTGCTGGGGCCTTGCTCACCCCAAGGGAGACACGGATGAACGTTCCTGCTCCTGGCCTCAACGCGGCCCAGTCCCAGCAACTGCAGCTGCTGGGGAATGAACCGGAGAGTGGATCTCTGTCTCCCTCTCTCCCTCTCTCTGCAACTCTGCCTTTCAAATAAACAAATAAATCTCTAAAAAATGTTAAAAATAAGGAAATGTTTTGTGATCTCTAGAGTGACTTCTGAGCACAGAAGTAGATGAAACAATAAGCTAAGAGAGAAAACAATGCAAATGCTTAAACAAATGGAGGAAAAAGCATTTCTGAAGTGATTTAATAGAAATTTGATCACCAGAAGAAGAGTTGAAATAAACTATTACAGTAATTCTGTTGTATGCACGCAAATTCAATATTACAATCCAAAGCCAAGGATGACACAGAGGGAGAGTGGGTGCTTGAGCCAGCCAAGCTGAGAAATCTGGATGGAGTTTCCATTTCTCAGCTTCAGTCTGGCCAGGCCTTGGCCCATGCAGACACTCGGAGAGTGTTGCGTGTGTGTGTGTGTGTGTGTGTGTCTGTCTATATGTATAAGCTCTGCATCTCAACTAATAAAAAGAGAGGGGGGCAAGTTGCTAGAGCTCAAACAACTTTGGGGGCAATGACCCTTCTGCACAATACGTGTCATCACACATCATTTTAAAAGTGTGTGTGCTTCTTCAAGGGGCAGAGTGACCGAGAGAAAAGGTGAGATACACCTACACCCACACACACAGACAGGAAGAAGAGATCTTCTGTCTGCACATTAACTCCCCAAATGGCCACAACCGCTAGGCCTGGGTCAGGCCAGAGCCGGGAACTCTTGGGGTCTCCTACATGAGCGGCAGGGACCCAAGCCTCTGGGCCATGCTCCGCTATTTTCCCAGGCTCATTAGCAGAAAACGGGACCAGAAGCAGAGCAGCGGGAACTCAGAGCAGCACTCTGGCACAGGGCGTGGATATTCCAAGCAGTGTCTCACCCTACAGCAGCACAGCATGTTTGCACATTAGTCACTGCCCGTGACTAACACAAAGTGTGGGCCCCCGTGTGAACAGCGATAGAGTAACATGGGCTCATCAGCCCTAACACAGATACCACACTAATGTCAGATGTTAGGAATAAGAGGCAATGGGGTGGGGGGAGAAGGCTGAGAGGGTACAGCATCGGAACTCCCTGTGCTATCACTAATTTTATCTAAAACCCTAACGCTATCTCCCTTCAAAAAGCCTATTAATTTTAAAAGATGGAGCTGTCAAATCAGACCAAATAGAAAATCCTAATTGCATACAGGAGGACTGAAGTGAAAAGGATGGCAGAAGAACACAAACACCAACTAACACTAGGTCGGCGGAGCAGCCCCAGCGCCGGACACCAGGAGCCGTGACGCAGGAAGCCCTGCTGGGGAAGTGGAACAGTGCGCGGTGAGGGATGGCATGAGATTCCAAACCTTAGAGTACTCACGGCGCAGATTCAAAATCTGAAAGCGACAATTAACCACAAACAGGAGATGTGAAGAGAATGGAGCCCCAGTTAGAGACCACACGAGGCAGCCGACCGAACAGTCCGTTCTCCCCGTCACAGCTGAGACGGAGGTTGGCAGCGTCAGTGATAAACACACTTCATCTCTTCCAGCAGAGGCAGAATATATATTTTTCCCACATTCTTATGGGATATTCTTTAAAATTGACAATAAGGCTGGGCCATAAGTAAGAATCAGGTTTTCAAATGAATTTAGTCAGACAGTATATTTTCTGTCCCCCGTGAGAAAACAATCTGACTCCTACAAGCTTATAAAATAAGGAATGTCTATATAATCCAGTAGCCAAAAGACATCTCACTGTCTCAATCAGAAAATGTTAAACTTAGTGGTGACGAAACTAAGAGCAAAGGGAGTCTTGCTGGGTCGCTGGGCCAAAACAGAGACGACTGACCCTGGAAGGAGTTTTTGTGAAGAGAGAGGCAGGGATAGGAGAAAGAGAGAGAGAGAGAGAGAGAGAGAGAGAGAGACTTCCCATCCACTAGCTCATGTCTTGTAATAGCTGGGGCTGGGCTGGGTTGAAGCTGGGATCTGGGCCTTCAGTCCATGTCTCCTGTGTTTGAATGAACAGCTGCAGATTTATACAAATCTGAAAGTCCATGCCACCGACAGCTAAGGCTGTTCTGCACTCAATGTCAGCACACAGAACTAGACCCGTGAGTGAGAAAAACTGAGACTGGCTTGGGAAAAGAGGTTGATGAACTAAGCAAGGTGCTGAGTCCAGCCCCAGCTCTCAGGCTCCTCTGAGTCAGAGCTGACATCCTGGAGGACAAACCCAACTACAACGTGGAGGTAGGCCCTTTGAGCAACTACGGCTGTTAATAGGAGCTGCAAAGACAGCCACTAATAACACAAAGGCTACACAAAACCCTGCACATCCATACACATTCAAATAGTTCAGGACATCTTAAGAAAGCAAAATAAATATTTAATATACAAAATAAAATGGGGGGCAGGTATTTGTTCGGTGGCTAATCTACACTCATGCTGCCTGTCTTCCTGCTAAAATGCCTGGGTTTGAGCCCTGGCTCTGCTCTAGAGTCTAATGCACGCCCTGGAAGCCTGAATGGCTGGGCCTCTGCCATCCCTGTGCGAGATACATGGACTCAAGGTCCAGATCCCAGCTTCAACCCAGCCCAGCCCCAGCTATTACAAGACATGAGCCAGTGGATGGGAAATACTTCTCTCTCTGTCTATCTGTCTCTCTGTCTCTCTGTCTCTCTCTCTCTTTCCTATCCCTGCCTCTCAAACAACAGGAAATATATACTTTGTAAAACAAATAAATTAAAATAAAACATTTGAAACTTGAAAATAATAGACGACAATTTTCTTGAGCTAAAGAAAATTTCCGAGATACTGAGATGCAAACATTGGAGTGTCAGCTTTCAAAGGCAGAGGGTCAAATTCCACACAAGCAGAAGCAATGCAACAGTAGACCCCAATGTTAACCTGGTGGGGTCGCTCGCTTGCCCAACAGAATCACTTTTCCCAAACAGGAGCCATGCACCTTTGGCGCTCGCTTGTGTGGTGCCCGGGTGCGATGTCTCTCCAGCTGAAATGTGACGGAGACTGTGAAGGTGGTGTAACCGGGCTGCAGCGCAGTCAGTATGTCCCCCCACATGCACTTCACATGTTCTCCCACTGAACATGTCAACCACACGTGGTTCCCACCATAGCCAACACGGGCCGATATCCTCTGACCAGGAAATGCAAACCCCAACTGCTGCTGGAAACTTCCTCCCCAGATCCTTCTGGATGCCAAACAAGAGAACAGTGTATCTAGAAATATTAGGATAATCCTCCTCCCTCCTCCCTGATTTCTATACCAGAAGCTGTTAACCCCGGGGTCCCGACCTCAGAAGCATTTGTGAGTACCAGGAGGAGCATCTCACAGAGTTCTTTTCATGTTAGAAAGAGGGGCGAGGAGAATGCCCCTCCACTGGCTCACTCCTCACAGGCCCTAGATTGGAACTGGTAGTCTGGTTGAGGCGCTCCTGCGAGGAGCAGAAACTCCCCGGCTTGAGGCATCACCATTGCCTCCTGAAGCAGAAGCCAGATTCAGGGACTGAACCCGAGCACCCAGACAGGATGAAAGGCGTCTTGACCGCCGGGCAAGGTGCCTGTCCTTGCCCTTGGATTTTGTTGTAACTTGCAGACTGGATTTGCACAGTTCTTAGGCTAAGGTTCTGTGGTAGTGCTTTAGATTGGTGAGGTTGGCCATCTGCCCCGGCCATCGGAAGCCCCTAGCATGACCAACGCTGGCACAGCTGAGAGCTGCCAAGACGTTAGCATCTAGACCTTGATCTGCTTCTCTGTTTCCCTCTCCTTGCTCCATGGTCACTCCTGTCTTGAGTCATTTTTCTCCTTTTCTGCCCAACATTGTGTTTGGTGGGTGCAACACCAGTGGACTCCCAAGTGTGAGAGTTCTGGCTCAGCAATTCTCTATGACTCCGAGGGACTTAGAGTTGGCTCTAATTATTCATGGTAGTCACACTCTACAAAGTCACCCTAAACACAAGATTATCCACTGCTTCTAAGGAAAGCACAGGGCCAGTTTCCAGACACGTCACAGTCAACTACACGATTGTAATCTTGTCAAGTGTGAGTTTCGGCCCCGATTCAATAACCATTCTTGCTTAACTCACAGCCAACTGCACTGTCGCTCACGCCTGAAGCAACCTTACCCAGTGCACGTCCTTCCCAGTGCCAGGACCATCAGTCAGCTCTACAGGGACACCAGTGGCGGCCATCTGAAACAACAAAATCACCAGCAAGCACACCGCGTGAGGCACACTGGATGCAGGCAGAGAGCCCTGACAAGAAGGCAGAGCCTCACCTGAACCACCGCAGTGGGAAGCTTCCAAGGCAGGTGACTCGATTACCCACTCTGGGCATGTCTGCAGCACCCACGAAAGTGCCAGACAAATAAACTTGAATGAACCAGTGAGCCCACTAACATGACCTGCCTCTCTGGGCTCAGTCTCTTTACATACATGATACATTAAAGAGGGAGCAGGCCATGGAGTGGGGTGTTGGTATGTTGGCAAGACACCAGGGGTGAGGGGTAGCGGTCCTTAAAGCTCCTGGCAGCCCCTCATTCCCCAGATTAATGGCTTCCCCCAGTCACAGATTGTTACTGCATGTACCACCAGCTAGCAGCAGGCACCAACGTCAACCCGAGAACTGTGTGTGTGTGTGTGTGTGTGTGTGTGTGTGTTCTTTCTCCTCTAGCACCCTGGTTTTCAAAATTAAACCTACTTCGTTGCTTTTTGAGGCTTGGGGAAGTGACCAAGAGTCACGTCAGAGGACAAGACCTGGCATCCGCATGTGCATGAAGGGGCAGTTGGCTGTGCACCCTAACTAACCTCTGGCTCAAGTGTGTGGAAACTTCTCTCAATTCACACATGGGGGCCTCTGGCCTGCATCTTCTGAATGCCGAAGCCACTGGATCCAGCACACAGAGCTGGCAGCCACAATTTCCACTTGCTCACCCAAAGCTGTGAGGAGATTCATGACTCCAAAGGCTACAAGGACCTGTTCTTAATGCAGAGTGTGGCTCCCATCATGCTCCAGTCCTGTGGGACAGGTACATCCATGGGACAGGTACATCCATGGGACAGGTACATCCATGGGAAAGGTGTAACCACAGAGATCCTCCAAAGACCCATTCGGGGTCTGATATGTGCTCAGTCCCCCTCCTTCTTCCCCACTTCTCACTGATGTTGGATAATAATGGCTACCACCTGCTGAGCGGCAGGATGCATGCCCAGCACGTCAGATACCATGATTCAAGGGTGTATTGCAAGCTCATTAAGGTTGGACACACTTTCTGGATTTTGTCAACTAAGATACTGAAACTCAGAGAGATAAGAGACACATCCAGCTCAGAGGTGACCTAGACAAGACAGGAACCAAGCCCTGTCTGCGCACCCAGCCCACAAGGCTGTACTTCCCCTTGGCATACTCTGTTGGAGACCAAAGGAAGAATAAACACACTTTGCTTATAAGGACACAAAGAACCGATCTATTAGTTACAACTGCCCCCTCAAATATGGAGAGATTCCTTAACCCAAATTCTCCTTGTTTCTATTCTTGCTTCACAGTTCATGTTTCAGAAAAGCTAGGTTTGCTATGCTTTATTTGAGAAGCAGAGAGGCCAAGAGGGAGGGAAGAATGGACGCTGGGAGGGAAAGGGAGAACAGAGTGCTCCCATCTGCTGGGTGACTCTCCAAATTCCTGCGACAGCAGGTTCTGGACCAGGCCAAAGCTGGGCGCTAGAATCCATCCAGATCTCCCATGTTCGCGTCAGGGACTCGGCCACTAGAGCTGCCCTCACCTGCTGCCCACAGGATGCACATTAGCAGGTAGCTCGAGTCAGGGTCCAGAGTTGCGGCTGGAATGCAGGCACCACCATGTGCGAGGGGGCTGTTTGAACTTGTATCTTAACTGCTGGCTTAAGTGTCCACTCCACAGTTCCGTGCTTCTTGTGGAGTAGACACTAACGGAATGGGTATTTCTTATCAAGGAATCCTGCTTGGTGGGCAGGCCAGGCAGAGATGGCGCCAGGAGAGAGGACCAGGGAGATGTGCGCCTGCGCTGCTCTGAGCAGCCACCACTGGCCACAGGGCCTGCTGGGTGCTGGCAATGAGGCCTGTGCTGTCCTGGCCGTGTAGATGCCAGACCTTAATGACTCCAT
Source organism: Ochotona princeps (assembly GCF_030435755.1). Classification (NCBI taxonomy): domain Eukaryota; kingdom Metazoa; phylum Chordata; class Mammalia; order Lagomorpha; family Ochotonidae; genus Ochotona; species Ochotona princeps. The sequence continues at coordinate 105,010,872 of NC_080836.1, forward strand.
ATACGTGTACACATATGGGCGTGTGTCAAAGCATTCATGAAAGATGCAACCAAGAGATGAGTGGCTTTTACTGCAAAAATCTTGAAATCATGCACATGAGTGGCCCCCCAAGTGCTCACAGGAAGCACACATTATGAAAACACTAGATGTGGATTTTTTAAAAAAATGTACCCAAATGTGTCTCCAAACTCCATTTCCACCCAGTTCTGAAACACCTTGACTCCCCAGTGCACACTGTGTCATCCAGCATTGCCCTCCGTGGATTCTGTACTGCAATGACAGGAAGTTGGACCCACTGAAACCTCCTACACATCTCATGTGACTTTCCAAGTCTCACATGGTCTCTGTGGCTCCCGTTTGGGCCTTTCCATGCACTGCAGTGAGCCAGCAGTACCTCCTTCTGGGCTGGGAGGGTCCCAAGGAGGTCAAGGACAGCAGGAAAAACAGAGGAGACCTTTACCAAGTCCACAAATTTACAACACTCCTGAGGCGGCGATGAAGAATCTGCAGTCAGATCGAAAGAAATGCATGGTTAACTCTGGAACTAATGGGAGCTGTAACACACCTCAGCGGGCGGCCTTGAGGCAGGTGTTGATATCTGCTCACCACCCCGGCCCCCACCACAAACACAGGCCCCTGCAGGCCCCCTCCAGCGGCCCCGCCTGGCATGGCTCCAACAGGCAGAGGGGGTTAAGCCACAGAAGATCCCAGCAGAAAGGGAGAGGTCAAGTGTCCACTCGGAGACTCCCAAAGCCACACCCTTCTCTAGAAGTCGCCTTCTCATGGTCACTCCTAGAATTGGAACCAGCCCTCTGTGCAGTGGGGGCTCCTGCACACCTGACACCAGCCCACTCCCAGGGAGGTCTCTTCACCAGCCAGTCCCTGCCCATCTGCACCAACCTGATGAATAACAGGACCCGGGGTGGTCTCAGCCACATCCCCCAATAGACGGCAAGAATCCCAAGAAGCCAATGAGCATGATCTTTGGGCAATCAGAGAGAAAATCCCCTTCTGCTGCCCCATACAGGTGCAGGAGGGTGAGCAGGACACGGGCCTGGGAAGCAGACAGGGCTGGTGTTGTCTCCCCAGCAGATCCGAGCCCTAGTGGCATCCTTGTGTGGCCACCTGCATACTGCTCACCTCCTACCTCCTTTTCCAGGTTTTGGAGATGAGGAAGGTCCACCTGATTGAGCCATTGCTGGCCTGGCCCAGGGGAGCCCGTCGGCAGGAGGGATGACCACCCTGCACCACACACACAAGGCAAGCCCTCCCTTCCACGGTGGCCAGTGTGAGGACTGGGATAGTAGCGCACCCTGAGAACTTGTCTCTAGCCCTCCATACTCCAGGTCCTGGAGGGACAGCAAATGAAAAGGCAGAGAGGGCACAAGTTTGGCAGTCACCTCAGCGGAGGACGTGGCAGCTGGGTGGGCTCTGCAGGGCAACAGCTCACAGCTCCTCCCAGCACCCACCCCGATCCCTCTCTTGACACCTGTGCCTTCCCCTGACTTGCCCAGCACACTCACGGTGAGCCCACAGCTCCCATCCTCCCCCAAGATCATCCTCAGCACCACTCCCTGCAGGGCTCACCATCTCCTCCCCACCCATCCTGGCGGTGCCCCGTAGTCTGATCAGCATCTCTACGGATGAGACCTGGGGTTCGGGCCCTCCTCACCTGGCCACACCTAACCCAAGGTCCCTCCAGGCTCCCTGTCGATCTCTTCCAGGTGGAGGACAGTGTGTGGCACAGGTGGGGACAGCTCGCGAGCAGCCGAGACACGGCCACCCTCCCCTCTCTGGCTGCTTCACTGACTGGGACCTCAACATGGCCAGCTACGCCCAGCCTCTGGCTCCCCTGGGCCTCTCACCACCCGACCTCATCTTTTCAACACCATCCCTCCCATTCCACAGAGAAAAACGACAGCAGGAGTGGGACCGCCTTCAACTTCTGGCTGTAACCCCTAGCCTACGTGTGGCCAAACACGTGTGGCCCCCTCCTCCCAGATCCTCTGTGCCCCGTATTCCTGTCCACTCCCAGCCTCTGCGACAACTGCCCTGTTCTATCTCCACCATGCCTTTCCCCGCTTGCTCCCTGGCAGTGTCCCTGACCCCCCTGGCCCCCTGCGATGCTGTCTTCTCCACCCAGTCCAGGTCAGAGGCCCCTGGGCCCCAGCTGTCCCTATCAGAGCAGGACAGAGCCTGACTGCTGTGCCCCTCTGATTAAAATCCCCCAGCCTTCCGGAGTCCAGATAGCACTTTGATGTCCAAAATGGCCCAAATCCAACCCACCCCACAGGGCCCCATCAAGGTGCACTGTCCGATGTGTGGACAGAGCCACAGGCACATGACCACACGGTCCACCAGACAGCTCCAGCTGGGGTCTCACCTGGCCACCCCTAAACCTCTGCAGCCCTCCACCAGGGCCTGCCTCCAGCCCCAGGCAGCAGCTTTACCAGGCAGGAGTCTGTTCATACCCATTATTGCAGCTGCACTCTGCAGTTTTCAGAGGGAGCCATTCTGATGGCCTCCTCTTCTAAGGACCCACTGGGGGTCAGAAGCCAGACCCCAGAGCCCCTAGGGACATTATCCTGCTCCCCGAAAAGTAGAGACAGTTCCCAGGCGCACGACCTACTGTCATGGGGAGACCTCTGCTTCCCCGCTCCCACCTCGATCCGTCCAGCCTGGGGCTGCCCCAGCCTGTGAGCCCCAGCCTCCCACTTCCTGGCCATTTTCACCCTTTTTTGTCAGAATTCTCAGGGTGAGCACAGGCGCCTCACCTGGCACCCCCTTGTGCTTCTTGGCTTAAACGAAGGGTTGTCTGCCTCCAACAAGGAATTCAGCATCTTGCCAGGCTAATGCATTTGTCACTCTCAGCAACAGGTGTCTCCGCACCTCCCTATGGCCACCTCTCTCAGCCCGGTCACTTCTTCCTGAAGCCCCAGCCTTGGACGCAGGGCACTGCATTCCTGCTCTCAACGAGCAAAGGGTGACTTCAGGTGGCCCAGGAGATCCCTGTTTGTTAGGTCTGCACCCTGGGTTGACTTTCTTAGCTGCCCCCCTTCCAGCAGGAGTGCACACAGAGTGGAGGAGAGGTGTGGGGCTGACCACACGCCTCCCATGTCAGTCAGTCCCGTGTCTGAGTGAGATCACTAGAGCTGACTTCAGACAGGCACAGGCAAGTTGAGAGAGAAACAGATCTCAGAATAAAAGGTCGATGGACTACGGGCTCGGTCCTGTTCTTCAGCTGGGGCACAAGGCTTTGCAACAAGGTCTAGGCCCACGGTGCAGAGGAGATATGAAGTGTAGTCAGGGAGCTCACTCTTACTCGCCCTCAGACTCAGGCCTCACCACCAGAAGCAGTGGCAAGAAACAGGGTCCAGGCGCCTCTCTTCTGCTGAGGACACCAGCCAGACTGGACTGAGGCCCCCTCTGTGACCTCAGGGTTCAAGGTGGACATCAGGAGCTCTGACATGTGCTGGCACTGGAAGGAGGGCACTCCCTATCAGGATGTCTGTGCCCGCCCGTACCATGTCCTAGTGTGCATCGCCGGGCAAAGCCCCATCTTCCAAGCATAGGGCTCAGCAGGCATCCCACAAGGCGGAGAAGGGGATGCTGAATGAGGGAGTGTGGACAAGGTGCCTGCCCAGCCCACCCTTGGTCCTCCCCTACCCCCGCCAGGGGATGCCAGCCTGTGACCTGGAGGGGCTCTCCCCATTGTCCTCCAGTGCCTGCCTCCTTGGAAGCCACCAAAGCGCCAGAGAGCTTGGCTGTTGTTTCTCTGCTTTGCCATGTCTCAGCCACTACTGTTAAAGTTGTTTCCTGCGTGTCTCAGCTAAATTTATATCCACAACCAACATATTATCACTCAGCAGATTTGTATTTGTCTTCCTTATGTCCATTCCCTTTCTGCTTCTAGAAACTAAGAAATGAGAGTTTGCACCAACTGACTAAAAAGAAATTCTGTTTTGACCATCACCGAATTTTCTTCATTTTCACCAATTCTCCTGCTATTTTCTTCAAATGGACAGGGGACTCTGAGAGACCTAAAAACCACATCACAGAATTGATACTTTTAAAAGTCTGTGGTAGAAGTGGAATGAAAGGAATTTATTTGGGTGAAAACAGTCCAATTGTGGCTTTTCATAAACGTGTATATTTTCTGTGAACTTGTCCCTTTGCGCATGGATTTCCGTTCTCCGCACCCAGCGAGAACTTGTTCACATTCATTTCCCATGAACTTGAGAGCGCACTCCTCCACTCTCAGCCAACGACAGAACCGGAAGTGAGGTCTGATCGCATCTCAGGCCTCTGATCTCCATCAGTGCATTTAATCTCATTTCTGTTCTGCCTGTACTTGATTCTAATTTGGTTAGTTTGACCCACTTCTTCCTAAATGCCGCAGATGGAAGTGCAGGAGACGCGGTATGCTGGCACGTGTGAGTCTGCTGCTGGTCATTGCTCGGTGGACGCTCCTGCTGAGCGACGGCCTCTCATTCGCCATGGCTCCCCCAGGCCCTGGCCGTGCACAAAGATCCTGCGTCTGGAAGGACTCCCAGTGAGGATGACCTGAGCCTGGCCAGCTCACTCCGCTGGCATGTTTCTTGCTTCAGAGTCCCTCAGGAATCAATCCACTCTGCCTTCACAGTCAGATGTGGTCAGCTTTTTAAGCTACTTACCTTGCTTTTTCTCCAGAGAGAGGGAGAAAATGAAATTAAACCAAAAATTAAAAAAAATATATCAACCTGGAATTAAAAAAAAAAACCAATCCACAAAGATAAATTCATGAAGTTTCATCAGAGAACTCTAGAACAGGCCAGGAGTCACACCTGGTTCTCTCTCTGCCACAGTGGGACGTGGCAGAGTGGGACGTGGCAGCTGGAGCACCAAGGTGACAGGCAGTTCCTCTCCACAACTGGGCACAAGAGTGCACCTTCACAGTGTCCAACATGGTGGCCTCTGCACGTGCGTGTCCAGGACTGGGACTGCAGCTGTGATGGCCACCATGTACTAAACAGAAACGAGTGAGTGACAAATAGCCAGGCAGAACAAGAGGAACATCTTCCCACGCATGCGGGTATGTGCCTCCATCCTGCGGAACCCGAGGGACCCCGTCTCCTTCCTCCTTGAGAGACATGGGCTGATTCGCAGAGTTCAGGTGAGAAGCTGAGGTCCCTCGGTGATGGCAGGCCCCCTCTGCCTCACTGCCGGGTTTCCTTTTTTGTTCAGCAGGACCATTCCCTGTGTCGGTTGGTGGGAGTGCAGATCTGAGCTTACGGAGTGTGTGAGCTGGGACAGACACTCTTGTTGCAGGCATGTCTGCTCACTACTCCCCTGAGTAATGGACCAGCACAAGAGGGGACCTTCCGGGAGGTTGGGGAAGGATCTGACTAAAGGAGCCAACATGAAGAATCAGACACCGACATTGCCAGGGCTACTTAAGACACCTCTTCCTTCCTAATGGCAGTACAGCTCGGTACTTGTTAGGCAAACACCCTCCTGGGTCTTGCTGAAATCCTTGCTTCATGTTTTAACTCTGGGCAATGGAAAGAAGACCGAGTGCCCAGTGATGGTGGGCTTCTGTGGGTAACCTGGAGAGCCCAAGAAAGGATGAAAACTGAAACATTGGGAGCCATAGTACCACCACGACCTCAGTGGCCCCAGCAGAGATGCGAAGCATGTTGGAGGAAGTTAGACTTTGGTTGCTTAAAATCACAGGGAACTTGGAACCCCAAATTTCCATGTGACTGTGGACTTTCTAGGCTTAGTGGGAGTCATTGAGACAGTGTGGCCCTGGTGAAGGAACAGGCCAGCAGACCCATGGAGCAGAATGGAGGCCCAGCAGGCCCACATGGACATAGCCCACTGCTCTTCAACAAAAGAGCAAAGGCCGTGCAGGAGGGAAGCTTGTCTTTCCAGCCAGTGGTGCTGGAACAATTAGAAACATGGACCAAACAACAAATTTAGACACAGATCTCACACCTACCACAGAAACCCCTTCAAAAATGACTCAGAGACCTCAGGGTGACGTCACAAAGCCATATAACTTGTAACTGATAAGCTAGAACTTGAGGTAATCTTGGCTCTTACAACGAGCTTGAGATACAGGACCACGTGCATGATCCAGAAAGAATCTTCGCAGAACACAAAGCTGATGAAGGACTCATATCCAAAGCATAAAAAGAACTCTTAAAACTCAATACTAAGGAAAAAAATTCTAAAGATGGGCACAGGATCTAACCAGTCACCTCACAAAAATATGTGGAGACGTGGCAAAGTCATGGGGAAGCATGTTTCCCAATGGATGGGATTAAAGAATTGAAAGTTTATAAGCAGAGGAGAAGTACAGGCATGAGAATAGCTAAAATCCCAAACACTAACAGCACCAAATGTGGGGATGTGGGGCAACGGGAGCGCGCACTCTTTGCTGGTGGGATGTCCAACGGTACCACTACTTTGGAAGAAAGACTGGCAGTTCTTGGCCAAAGCTTCTGCTGTCATATCCAGCCATCACGCTCCCAAGCGCAGAACGAGCTGGAACAGGAGGTCCGCATAAATCCTGCAGGTGTGGACTGCAGCTTTGCCCACGATCTCCCAGAACCGGAGCTGGTCAACAGGACATCCTGATAATTCACACAAAGATGGAGGCACCTCAAGCACCTAGGAGTGTGGAACCGAAGTTGCTTTGGAAAAGTGGGAGTCTAATTCAGTGACTTCCCAGAAAAGGCCACCTTACAGGGCGAGCAGGAGCAGTGGCTGTCAGGGGGAGGAGGCAGGGGGACGCACTGGGGACTCTTGGGGAGGCAGAACTACTTGCACAACACCATGCTGATAAGGACTGTACTTTTGTCAATACCCAGGAAATGCCGCAGCACCAAGAGTGGACCTTAATGCAAACCATTAATTAATAATGAGAATCATTGAATAGCATTAATGACTAATGAGCCATAATGCTGACTCATCAAAGGTAGCAAATGCACCAACACTGAGGCATGATGCCCAGCAGGGCAGCCTGGGTGAAGGACCGAGGGACGTGTGGGGACTCCCTCAATTACCTGCTCAGTTTTTTTAAAATCTGAAGTTGTTCTAAAAACTCAAATCTACCAATTCAGAAAGTTTTTTAAAATTAATCATATCCAAAACAGTCTGTGTGGCCACAATGTCAAGTTATCGATCAACTGAACAACATGACGACTCATAAACATCAGGGATGGTCTCTCTCTAGGAAGAGCTGCACAATAAATCCATGAGAGTCTACAGGAAGGGACAGAGGGCAGGAAGGAGAGAGGACGGAGCAGGGCAGGGCACACCCAAGCCTAGACAGGTGAATGGGGCACATGTCCTGAGGTCTTAAGGACACTGTGACAAACCAGGGGACCCCCAAGAGCCAGCCTAAACAACATTAAACAAAGGCAAGCCTATTCCTACCCTGAGATTCACAGACCCTGAAGCTCACACAGGAGAACACGCTAAGAAATCCATTGCAAAGCGCATGTGCCTGTGCTGTGTCCAGTCAGTCTATATTCCCCTTTGGATTCTTAACACTCCCATGTGCCTCTGAGCAGTTCCTGAACAGGCACCCAGACGAACAAGCCTCTTATAGACCATGCCACCCAGGAAAGCCACGTGGGCGGGAGCTCTGGGGAAGCGCAGGGCGTCATCCCTGGTTTCTCAGGGCCTTCTGGCCTTCTCCCTTGAGAGCACCATCTCAGGATGCACACCTTTCTTGAGTACAGAATTGCGCCGATCTGTGGATGCCAACAGAAGGAAACACCAGCAGGGACACTGTTCCCGTGAACTTCAACGAGCTCATGGAACATGACATTTAAAAAATAAGCTAAGTGGCTAAATCCTCGGACCTTGCATGTGCTGGGATCCCATAGGGCGCCAGTTCGTGGCCTGGCTACTCCACTTTCCACTTAGCTCCCTGCTTGTGGCCTGAGAAAGCAGTAGAGGATGGCCCAAGGCCTTGGGACCCTGCACGCATGTGGGAGACCAGAAAGAAGCTCCTGGCTCCCAGCTTTCGGTTTCAGATTGGCTCAACTCCAGCCATTGTGTCCATATGGGGAGTGAACCAGCAGATGGAAGATCTTTCTCACTGTCTCTCATTCTCTCTGTGGATCTGCCTTTCCAATAAATACAAATACATCCTTAAAAAAAATACTGGCTTTCAAACATCAACACAATTGTAATTAATTTTTAAAAGATAAGCTAATATTGGTGAAAAATTTGAAATCTGTGCATATAAGCAGGTCTTTAATGAGGTCATGGAAAGTACATATTTAAAAAAATTATGCATGGATTTCAAAAATGTTTGCACCAAAATAAATTTATCTTTTAATCGCATTTTCCATCCAACATCTCAAAGTGCCACGGTGAGTACAATACTCAGGATTTCATTCCTACAGAGATTTTACTACCTATCTACTTACCCACGTCCACCTTTGACACCAAGATCTTATGTTTCAAGCCCACTGCTTCCTGTCTTTAACTCCTGCTAAGAAAGCAAGACTCTGATAACAGCCCTGATGTGAAAATCAAGTGATTTCTACCATCTAGGTTACAGGATTTTTGTAAAAAAAAAAAAAAAAAACCTACGCTATTCCATGAAGTTGTTTTCATCTCTAAACGACCAAATGTTCAATTCTCAGAAAAAGTATTTGCCTTGATCCTGGCAAAGATTCGCTCGGTGTGTGGCCACAGCAAGGACTCGCCCACACACCTGAGTGTCTCTGACTTGAAGACCGCCAGGAACCTGGCTTCTTTCTGCAGCGGGGCACACACCACGCGTGCCCGATTAACAGGACCTCAACAGGGTTGACGCCAGACAGCGTCTTCCGTTCGCTCCTAGGACTCCAACACAATAGCAAGGACCCTTGCTTGGCGTATTTGTTCCTATGGCCAGTGGTTGACTTGTGTTGACAGACTCAAAGCTGGACCCTGTGCTCTTGAAGAGGGAGGAGTCTGGTCGGCTCCCCTCAACACGGTCAGGGTCCCAGGACTTACATGCTATTGACCACAGCTAACCAAGCCCTTCTGTTAGCTATGCATTGCTGTGACTGAATGATCATACATTTAGTAGTATAAAGCCATACACAGGGCCAGCATTTGGCTTAGTAGCTAAAATGCTAACTGGGATGTATGTGTCCCCCCACACAGCATCCGCTTAGATACCTGGCTGGGGCTCCTAGCTCCAGCTTCCACCTACCCCATCCCCACCTCATCCCGGGAGGCAGAGGGCATGGTGCTGTAAATTCAGTTCCTCCACCCATGCAGGAGACCTGGATTGCATTCCTGGTTCTTGGCTTCAGGAGTCTCTCTCTCTCGCTCGCTCGCTCTTTCTCTCTCGCTTGCTCTCTCTCTCAAGTAAATGAGGATTTTTTTTCCCTTAATTTTCAATTTTTAAAAAAGATTTGCTTATTTATTTGGAAGCCAGACTTACAGCAGAGGGAGACAGAGAGAGAAACAGAGAGGAGAGAAGAGCCGTTCCATCCTCTGACTCCCTCCCCCAAACGCCCCATGGCTGTGGCCAGGCCTGGAACCAGGAGCCAGGACCTGCCTCTGGGTCTCCCACATGGCTGACAAGCACTCGGGCCGTCCTCTGCTTTCCCAGGTGCATTATCAGGGAGCTGGATAGGAAGGGAAGCAGCCAGAACACGAACTGGTGTGTGTGTGTGTAGATTCCAGCATAATAGGGGCTGACCTAAGCCCCCACACCATAACACCAGCCCCACAAATCATTTTTTTTAAGACACAGGCCAGTCTACTTGTTTGCATTTTTCTTCAGTTTCAGTTTCTGATCGGAAATGGAAGTTACCTCCTGAACTCCGAGCAGGCACTCTGAGCACACGCATTCAACAGATGCTGGCCGGCACTCACGGTGTACCAGTGAGACCATCCAGGTCTGCTGAGGTCTGGCCACAGCTCCAGGTGGGCGGCACCAGCATTGCCCACCATTGGGGAACATCTTACCTGTAGGTTCCGGTCCAAAAAGGAGGGGTCAGGGAATGCTTAAAACCCCAAGATCCTTCTAAAGACCCCTTTGGTGTCTCTCCCTCCCCTTTCCAGAGGCACCCCACCCCCCGGCTTTCTCTCGGGAGGTGCTTTCCCTTCCCTCTCCCTTCCCTGCTTACCTGGTCCCTTCGCAAATAAACTTTTCTCTCTGCAATGGATTCCTGCCTTTTTATTTCTATAATAAGCTGAGGAAAGAACCCACCAGGCTTTTCTGGTAACACCAGGTTCTATTCTAGGCATTGGCGATACAGTGGTAGAAAAAGAAAAACATCACAGATTCCAGGAAACCCAGGAATGAGAATTCAGTGCGGACTAGATTGTAAAACTGGAGTTATATATGGGAAAGACTTGCTAATTACCTTGATATTCCTAGAAATCTTTTTCAATTGGCGGCAGAGGCTTCAGAACACAGCATGCCATTGGAGGAATCTATCATGCTCATATTCTTATTTCCGGCTGACTCTCCTCCCCACTGTCCCCGCCAGTTTTCTTGCAGATTTCAGGACTGTGGCTCCGAGTGAGCCCCGGGAGCAGCCCATGGCAGCATGCTGCACTGTTGTGCTCAGCTGCTGTGCTTCCTGCGGGCAGAAAGCTGATGTCCAAGGGGACAGTGAGATGTCGGGGCATGAAGCCTCGATCCACCTGCTGCCTTATCTCCTGCCATCTGCCCAGGCACCCTCATCCTCTTCCCGAACCGCAGCCAGCTCTTGCATGGGAAGGGTCAGGTGTGTGCACCCCACACACTGAGTCAGAAGCTGCGAGCAACTGCCCCTCCTTCTGGAGTGTCTGTATCTCCAAGGAAACCTGACACTAAATCACTCACAAAACCAGAACAAGCACCATATGTTCCCTCTGATGTTATGTAACCTTTATGCAAAATACAAGCTCAGATACATGTAAGTAAACACGTATAATGCATACATTCACCTGGAGACTAGCATACTGGGAAGTGAACATACCCTGCACTTTGCATCTCTACTCCCGAGTGACAGACTCCCAATGAAACAATTGTGGCATATGTTCTGAGTCCTTAAATGTTTGAAAACAATTGGGACTTCCATGAGAACAATCACTGGACTGGGAATAAAACCCCAAGGTCACCTCCGAACCCTAGAAAAATCCTGCCTTTTCATACTGGGTTGCCATTGAGGTGCTTCACAAAACTGGAAGGTTTTCATTGTAAGCCATCTCGTTCCTCCCAACTGAAATCAAGAACTGTCCCTCTGTGAAGAAAGATCATTTACCAAGCTATGCCCAAGTGGGCGGTTTCTTTGAGACACTTTCGGCTCTCCTGGGTCTCAGGTCTCTCTCCTGTATTGCTTAATCTTTTCTTAGAACAATTGCGGTCCTTTTCGCTTTCTTATGTTTTGAAGCAAATTCTCCCCTCGCACTGCTGAATCATCGAGTCGTGGATGGACAGCTCTCACCCTGCCTAATACCTTTTCCATTTCTTCTATTTGTGGCAGAGTCACTTCCTTCAACGCTTCCAGAACTGGAAGCCTGGACCATGAGTCATTATCATTTTCTTCATCTTGGGGACTTCAAAGTTATCCCTACAGGCCACCAACATTCACTTTGTATGTCAACTTACTGTCTTACCTTATCCTACAGGCAGGTGAGATGAAGGGACAGATCAGAAGGCCCTGAATGTGGCAGTGCACAGTGTACTCATGGTATGGGTGTGTCCCCAGGCACCTGGGTGATCAAGACCCAGCTCACCTGCTCAGCTGCCTGGGCTCAGTTAAGAAAGTCTATGGGGACTTTCGTGGAAGATTCTAGGCATGACTTCTTTCTCTCCCAAGCCAACCACATCCATCCCATTCGTTGCTCCAGCTCCCAGTGCTCGAAGAGCCGTCACATCATCCCACTGGAGCTGGAACAATGGTGTTTCAGACTGTGGACATCTGTGGGGCCGTGACCCTGTCCATAACACCCCAAATCCAAACTCTTCCCACATTGCACTCCAAGGGGTTGCTGCAGACTCAATGGCATTGGCACCTGAAATGGATCAGACCTCTTTGGAATACATGGATGGGTCTTGCAACTAATCAGCACCCTTGGTTCGGAATGAACCTCCCTGCATCAGTTCCTCCTGGAGCCAGCTGTCAAAGATTGACACCGCTGGGAAGGAAGGCAGTGCTTAGGCAGCCCTGTGCCCATGACACACTCTTGGGGCTGCATCTCATCTTCCTTGCCGGCTGCCACCCTGCTGGGAGCTTCTGGCTCCCACAGCACCAGCTGCAGCTGCTACCCTCCGCTGATGCTGTGTGACTTCACATCACCTAGGCATTCTGAGATCATAGCTACCTGCCATCAAAATAACCCGTCAGCTTTAAAAAACAATGAGCACAACAGTTATAAACAAAGCAGCTGTTTGAGCAACCCTGGGGGACTTTATTCTTATCTTTTCACTGGTCGTTTTGTCTACTGACAACCTAGACACAGCCTGTGCCAATAAATGATGCGAATAAAATAATGGATTGTGTGTGTGTGTGTGTGTGTGTGTGTGTGTGTCTGTGCCGAGTATGACTTCATGGATAAGGGTGATTGACATCTCCATGGGCTTTGAATAGGCAAGGGTATAATTAAGAAGCCACTGATACGGGCTGGCAAATCCCCCTCTCTGGAAGCTAATGCCCGGAATACATTTTATTCTTGGCATTCAACCCAGCTCCCAAATTAACCATTTCCATCCTGTCCACACTCCATCCGTGTGGTGTTCTCCATGTTGTCACACAGGATGGCCAGCAGGCCTTCGGGGACATCTATTAGGGCATTATTTGTGCCTATCATTAATCTGCCTAGAAGTGCATGTCCTCAACTGACTTGTTTGGGAAAAACAGAACATGCGCATGGGTTTAACCAAATCAAAGGGTTCTGGAAGAGCAGGGATGATTGCAGACAATGCCCCCGACCGTCCTTTCTTTGTTCTTCCCCCAGAGATACCATCATTTAACTCTTGATTTTCACAAGCCCCCCTCTCCCCTCAACCACCCCAAGCATTATACAGGCGATCTACAGGCTATGCATTAGGAACAAGTGTCTATCATAGTAGTTAAAATCACTGCTTGAAATATCTAGGTCAATTTGGGCTCCAGCACCGTACTGGAACAACCTGGTAGGTCTGAGAGGTCACAACGCAGCCCGTGACTAAGCTCTGGTCCCCAACATGGACCACCAGGATCAGGCTCCTGCCTCCCAGTCGGAGTTCTCGCTTCCCTTTATGAGGCATTTGGGAAATGACGGAGAGGGTGACAGCATTGGCTCACTCGTTTGCTTGCTCTCTTTGTTCAATAAAAGAATTCAAATATCAAATAAACACTATGCATTTACAGCTCAGCTCTTATTTTTTCATGTTTTTGCTGTGGCTTTCTGGTTGAAGGTAGCCCATCACCTCATCACCACCACCCCATTCCATCCAACAGTCACAGAACCGACCTCAGTCACTTCCACAAGCTAAGCTTCCCCCCCGCCGAAAAAAGTTTTCCATCCCCAAATCTAGCTTTTCTTTCAAAGGGTCAGGGGATAGGATCACTCCAGATCAGAAACATCTCCATTTTCCTAACAAGTTAAGTAGCAAATTTAACGAAACCACCGAAAAGTCCTTTGATGCAGCAAGTAAAGTCTGCACTGCAATTTACATGAAAAATCAAGCATGCAAACATAGCGAGGAAAGCACAGAGGAAACAGAAAACAAACGTGTGGAGGGGGGGTCTTACTTTTCTAGATATGAAAATATCTAGTGAGACCTCTACTAATTAGTAGTGGTGTGAGACTGAGACGTGAAGAGACGGTCAGGCAGAAGCTGTCATGAGGAAAAAAATGCTTTAACAAGCTCAAGGGCATATGGACATGTGGCGTTTGGTGAGGCAGACTCGGATCTCCAGGGCCAAGGCGAGTAGGTCAGCATTTGGGAAGAGACAGGATGAGATCCTTAGCTCTCATCATAGCAGAAGAACCCAGTCCAGAGGGGTCAAAGCTGGTACAAAGCTGGATGCCATGTCCCCGCGACTCCTGAGCTGGTGGCTCCTCCAGCCTGAGCCCACCAGAGCGGTCAGAGACCTGGTGCAAAGCCGGACGCCGTGTCCCCGCGACTCCTGTGCTGGTGGCTCCTCCAGCCTAGTGCAGGGAGAGGATTTCTCAGTGGACACTCCTCGCTGAAGCAGTAACAGTGAGTGGTGACCTAAAATCTGTAACTAACGAAACACCACACACAGCTCAGTCAGGAAGCCGAAAGATACAGGACAATGAGCAAAGCATCCACACATGGGTCAGAGACAAAGCGAAGTAGCTCAGAAATGAGAGGCTTTTTAAAACAGCCAGGAAAAATGACCAAAGACCTGATGGCAAACTGGGCAAAAGACATGAGCGACTCAGGAAGATGACAAGCACATATGAGAATTTTTCATTTTCCAGAAAAAATCACTATTAATCCTTTTCTGAAAAATGTAAAGTACTAAAGTGGACAAAGAGAAAATAGACTACATGTGTAATCAGCTCATTTGTGCAAAAGCATTCAGAAAAGATAAGCCAGAAGTGACCCCTGGCACTGGTCACTTCCAGGCATGGGGGTTCAGGGGACAGAAAGAGACAACGTCTTTTGGGCTTAACTCTGGCTTTTGGAACCACAATAATGTTTCGCAGGCATCTCTCTTTGTGCTTTGAACAGCTTTTCCTCAGGGAAGAGGAAGGAGAAAGGACGACATTCAGATACCGCATGGACCAGCCAGCCCGGGGTTAGACACAAGTGAGAACGCTCAACTCCAGCAAGAAGGTGTGTTCCCTCCAGGGTGTAGGGTGGTCTGAAACTACCCTCTGTAGTCCAGCAAGTTACAAATACGAAGAGAGGAAACGTTTCCGTGAACCCTGAAGTACTACTGAAGAGGTGTCAAATAACGTGATCTTCAAGACGGCTGGATAGCTGGGTGATGACTAGATGATGGAGCAATGGATGGAGCAAGACGGCTGGATAGCCGGGTGATGACTAGATGATGGAGCAATGGATGGAGCAAGACGGCTGGATAGCCGGGTGATGACTAGATGATGGAGCAATGGATGGAGAGAGATGGCAGATCCATGGTAAGTAACCAGGTGAGATTGGTAGAGGTAGGTAGATGACAGATAAACGACAGACAGTAGGTGGTTAATAGCTGGTCCATTGCTCGAGACAGGTGTTCGATGGCAGATAATTGGTGATTCATATGGGTGCTAGCTGCCAGCCACACAGATTATAGAGATGCGATAGATGATGGATGGCTGATGATACCAATAAATGATAAGCAACTAGACATTGCTTTAAACCTTCCTTTTGCTCTGTCTGCTGGGAAGACTCAGAATCAACAACAACTGAGCAAATCCACTGCCCAGTCTGTTTTCTAAACCACAAGAACCGGGGGTACTTGGAGACACGGCTGTTTGGGGGTCTGAACGTGAGAAACCACAGCTAAGCATGACACCTCTTGTTGCAGCTGAAGGTAGGAACATGCTCAAACTGGCAGGTCCTGGGCCAACGCGAAGGTGCTCCTACCAGCTGAACCAAGAACACTTGGAGTGTCAAAGCAGAAGATGATAAACACCAACATCAAACACGAGAGAACAGAAAATCCGCCTACCATCAACATCGGCCAATTAAAGTAAAAGAAAATGTAAAAGCCACCACTGGGCGACCATCGTAGCAAACATCAGTGCTCCTTCGCCAGTCACCTATGTGGTGGGGGCAGTGCAGCACTGCCCAACCCCAGGGGAGAACATGACTCACAGAAAGACAGATACCAGACTGACAAGCTGCTTCTGCTGGGAAAACCCACACTGGGAAATGTCTCACGCCAGTGGCTGAGTGCAGAAGGCCAACTCAGCCCCATTCCTGCAGGCCACTCTGACAGGCTGACCTCAATTCATGCATGAAGCCACAGGCAGGTGAGAGGAACTGCTCTACCAAGCAAGGATGGCCCAATGTGCCCACTGGCCAGGGGCTTGTGGTGAAGAAGCAGCCGCCTAGCAAATTCTCCAACTTAGAAACAACACTTTGGAATTTCTTTGCACCAACAATGGCCTCCCCGCTCTGTGCTGGTGCCAGGCACGGAGCCCCCACACGCACAGTGTCTCCCGGCACTCACTGTGTCCTCATAATGCCAGATGCATAAATGAGGCAGCTCAAGCCAGTTCTGCCGAGGGCACCACACAGTCAGCTTCCCTGCCCCTGGCAGCCCTCCTGAGTGCCACTAAGAGGAATAATGACGTTTTCCCAGGCCTGGCTAAATCATTTTAATCGCATCAACCCTAAGCACTCCTGCTGCTAATCCAGCTCTGGGCATCCCAGGGCCTGAAGTCAGCCTGGTAGGGAATTCAATTAATGAGCCAGCCTGGCGAAATCACTTAGGCGCTTGTTACTGCAGGAAAACAGACTTGCAGCAGGCAGAAATGGAAATTGTGGGTTTCCACTCAGTCCTTTGTGTCTCTGGGCAGCAGGGTGGGTTCTTGCAAGGGAGGTTGGGGGCTTTGTTCTGGTTCATTTGTCAATGAAGAATTTCCGCTCTCTTGGCTATTCGCTGGTGGCCATCTGTTTAGCTAGACAGCTATGGGCAATCGAATTCCATGGTTCGCTTTTTGGGATGTTTATGTGTCTGCTAAAAGTGTCTGTTTTCACCTGTCTTTAAGAAAACAAGGAACACCATATCCAATCTGTGTGACAACAGAACTGTGCAAAGGAACCAGCTAAGATGCCCGTCTTAATTCCGTGTGAGTGGAGTTTACAGGAAGTGTCCAAATAGATTATTTTTATTTGTTGATCCCAAGTCCTTTCTTGCAATATTTCTGTGTCCATTTGCCTATTGCCCAAAAAGATGCTGTTTTTTTTTCAGTCTCTTTTTAGAATAAATATATTGTCTTCCTAGACAAATTCTAACGATGTTGGAGACGACACTAGGAAATGTCACCCACAGTCCCAACATCAGGAAAGGCACATGAGTGTTTGTTACAGTGCTCTCGCAGGTCTGTGTTTTGACTTCCGATTTTTGCATTTGATCCCAGTTGTCTGTTATTATTGACTTAGATATCATTTTTTAAAGATTTATTTATTTGTAAGGCAGAGTTATACACAAAGAGAGAGAGATTTTGATCAGCGGGTTGACTCTGCAAATGGCCATGACAGGCAGAGCTGGGCAAGGCTGGAGCCAGCAACCAGGAACTCCTCCTGGGACTTCACGTGGGAGGAAGGGGCCTCTTCTGATGCCTTCCCGTGTGTGTTAGCGGGAGGTGTAGCAACTGGAACTTGAGCCACCACTCATATGGGACTCAGCATCACAGGTGCTCACTTAATCCACAGAAAGCCACTGTTAACCATAGTCTATAGCAGTCCATTTACCTGCATTTTTCTTATCTCTGATCCTTGTTTTGCTCCTTTTTGTTTTATTTTGACTTACTCTTCACTTTAGCTCTTTCATTCCTGTAGAAGTTACTTGGGGGAAGAGAAACGAAACATCCAACTGAGTCACCTGACTCCATGCAGGTCCTACCCCACTACTCGACAGCTCTGTAGCCTGTCCTTGTGGCTGTATCAGTCTATTCACTCACAGCAGCAGGTTCAGGGCAGCAGACACCGAGCTGAAATTGCAGGACTCTAGTTATTCTCAACAGCCATATGGCTTCTGCAGGAGCCAGGCTGGAAGAAAAAATGGATTATGTTTGGGCCACCACCCGGGTATCATTCAGATCTTTAATGATAACACTAATGTCGCTCCTCTCTCCATAGTGTGTGATACAACACTTCGTCTCCCCCAGTGAGCAAGCACTTGAGTAAATGGTTGGAAATCCCTCTGGGAAGACTTCAGGAATTGGAGAGTTGTGGACTTGCTGGCAATCCCATGCTCCAGTAATCTAAGGATCTAAGCAACCAGTAGTTGTCTAAAACCTGACCCAGGTTCAGAGCACTGGGGTAACCAGTCCCTGGCAAAACTGCCCAGTGCTGGACTTGAACTCTCAAAGCTGTAAGCTTAATGAACCTTTTCTCTTTACAAAGTCTGTTGCCTCAGGTCTGTGTCTTCACCCTGCAGTCCCTGGGAAAGGGACCACTCTTGGTCTGTGGGCGAAAACAGATGCAAGCAGTTCTTTCCTTGAGCACACACGTTAGGGAAGCTCCTGGGTTTCCTCCACGGCAGCACAGACTTCACACTAACCAGTCTTGGGCACCTGAATGGAAAGTGAAAACTCATGTTTCCCCTTTGAACACAGCACCCAGGTGCCAAGGACGGTTCCAAGCCTGACTCTGCTCCCAGCACAACTATTTCTTGACTTCTTTCTAGGCACGGTGTTTTGTTTGGTGATGTCCTAAATCTAGTGGAATGAGAAGTGTAATTCTCCTGTTAAAAAAAAAACAAAACTTTTCTGTCTTGTCGAATGAAGATTAATGGGGTAATATTGACACAGAACTTTAACAATGTTGGTGTGTCATGTTTTTAAATACAAAGTCCCCTTCCATTCTGCAGGCTGGAGAACTCTTACTTGCTCATTAATTCTCACTTAGCAAAAATAAGGTTCATAACTGTCACATTTCTCTGTGGTAAATTCATTCGCTTTGGGAGGCTTCCAGAGGGTTCTTCCAAACACGTGCGGATAAGGATCTGGCAATCAGGGGCTCGGCTGGTCTCCTTTCTCATCCAGCACCACTTCATCCCCACAGACCCTTCCCCAGACTATCCTCTGGATGACCTGCCGGCTCTTCTCCCTCGTGGGGGCGCTGCAGAGTGAATTTCAACCACAGTACCGTTACAAGTCCTAGGACTATCTGATCCAAGACACCTGCTTTCTCCCAAGAAACAATGTGATAGACAGGCAGCTGATGGAACAGGAGGCCCCCGCAGAACCCTGGGAGGCCTCGGAGGTCTGTCCCAGGTCTGAGCTTCCGGCATTCCAAGCAAAGGTGCCTCCCTGGCAGGGGACAACGTGGAGAGGTAAGATGCACCAGGCAGCGGGGTCCCCCGACAGCTCAGCCCACCCTGCTCACGTCTCTTCTGGTTCCTGGTCTCATCCTGGTGCAGGCACATCGAGAGAGGGCAGCAGCGAGCGCACTGTGCTGCCAGGGGAATGGCTGGGCATGGCAGGTGCTGGGCACACCTGCACACCCTTTGCCTGGTGTGAGGATGCCGCTTTCTCTGGTGGTCTGCCTCCACTCCACCCGCTTCTGTACACCAGCTAAGGCCTCGTGTTGCCATCAACTCGGTCCAGTTGCTGAGTCCTGAACAAGCTCCTCATTCCCCTGAGGCACTCGTCAGCCCACAGCCTGCGGGCCACTGCTCCCGGTGGACAACACCACTGCTCCCATGCAGGTCCCACAGGGGTATTTGTGCTCACCAAGCGAACCAGCACCTTCAGCTGCCCCCCACCCCGTGGCCAGTAAGCAATGTTCCTTCCCAAGCCTTCAGTGGCTGTCGGTCTCTCCACTCTCTCCTCTGCCTCTTTCTCTCATCTCTCAGTGATGAGTGCAAATCAGAATATTTACAAGAAAAGACAGCAGTCGCTGTGACTCCCCTATTTCAGGTTTCATTGGTCAGCAACACTCCAACAGACATCAGGCAGAACACAAACGCAGGAGGGTCAGCGTTTTCCAAAGATGTGTGATGCGTTTAAAATTGATTTTTAAATAGTTTGACGTGAGGAAGATCCCGCAGGCTACACACACGCACTGTGTCCTTTGTGTATCATCTGATGTCATCTCCGGGAATTCTAGGGCGTAAGTGAAGAACATTCCTTTTTCGTTGTACATCATTTGTTCCAGAGTCTGAGCACCGAGATATTGCTGCCTAGATCAAACATGAAAGATCCATTTTGCTCGTTCCTAGTGAGAAAACCAGCCAATAAGATGGCACGCACCCCACTCCATGGTGGAGAGCAAGGCTGTTAGCCAGAGCCCCTTTCCTCAGCCAGGAACGATGTAGCCTCGAAAGACTGTACATCCGGCAGGGGCCCCTTTTAGCCTTCAAAGGAAACCCGTTAGCCTCCGATCTGTCATTATGGCACCGTGGATTAATATTGTCTCATACTGCAAGTATATTAGTTACAGCAAAGAAAAAAAATAGTTACAACCAAAAATTGAGTTGTAGCTTAAATGAAGAGCCAGGCTCTGTAATTATGAAGTGTTTCTAGCCATTCTCCAATAGTAATTTCTCAAATTACATGAAATTGGCCTGCATGTTTTGTATCTCCCCCTCAGTTCTGCCCCCTCCTCTCACTGACTCCACATTTTCTGGAAATTCCTGTGAAACACTATTATAGGAAAATAGGCAGCTCATTTCAATGAACTGATCCCCTTATTCAACTTTCAACTAATTGGACATCAAGTTTTCTAGAACTTGACTTCCTTGTTGTCTGAGCCACATAGGTCCTGTGTAAATGTGCTTTTCTCTTTACCCACACCCTTACGCCATCGTCCCAGTTTGGCCCATACCCAAAACCCACTGTCCAAAACTCAAAAAATCAGTTAGGCTCCTATGAAAGAAAAGACATTCGTGAAGCGTGACTATAGGGTTATCCAACTCCAGCGTCCCAGCGCCAGCTAAAAGAGGTTGGAGAGTCACCAGTGACATGGGCTAATGGGAGACAGAAGCCTTGGTCTCTGTACCCCATCCCCCTTACCCACACACCCTGTGCCCCTACCCCTTCAGCCATGTGCATGGCTGTTGGCCTGGCTGGGAACCTCTGAGCTCTTGCCTCGGCTGATCAGTGACACAGCTTAGCCTGAACTGTGCCTGCCTCTGTGTCTAACTGATACTTTGGCTAAGGCTTTCTCTGCAGCAGTCCCCTATAGCCTAACTGGCTCATTGATGTACAGCTATAACCTACTGTTACAGGTGGACGAGTCCCAGCCAATCACAGGCAGCCATGTGTACAATCTGTATGCAAATGAGACAGCCCTGAGTGCTAACCAATCAGGCAGCCTCTGTCCCTCACTTCTCCTATGTCACTTCCTTTTCTCTGGCTACAAACGGCCTGTCTGGTGGAACACACCATTCTGAACTGCTGTGGGTCTGGGCTGCTGCCCGATTCTAGAATCACAAAGCCAACTAAGAGCAGTAAAACTACATATGTTCTATTTCTAGCATCATCTTTCCGACTGTCTTCTCCCGTGCTCTCTTGTTTAGCGGAGGTGGCCAGGGTCTGGGTATAGCCTGGGTAGGGCACTGTGAGGCCAGGTGTCTGTGGAAGAAGCTGTGGGCCAACGCTGCTGCCCTGAGGTCCCCTCAGACCTGCCACTGCTCACATTGTCATGGCTACTGGCAGCTTTGGCAGAGGCTGGGCTCTGAACCACAGAATCCAGCAGAAAAGAGGGCACTGGAGCCAGCCTGGAACTGTTTACGGGTGCCAAGGAGAGCAATTTCAGGAACTCTGCAAGCCAGTGGTTTAGGCTGAAGGCAGCCAACATGAGACCACACACTGCAGCCAAACCAGCAAATGCTAAATTAGAGCTTTAAGTGGTTTGTGTGTTTTTTCCTTCCATGCAGACCACTCAGCAGCCTACTGCTAGGGCTAGGTCACCTCTCAGCTGAATTGCAGGCAGCTGGAGAGCCCAGAGAGTCCGATTTCCAGGAGGCAGCATGGCCGAGGTCAGAACTGCATCAAACTCATCACTCCATTCGGTGCTGGGCAACCCAAGTCGCCTCTGCTGCTCTCCACGGAGCTGAGTGTGGCAGTGCAGTCTGGGCCAGTATTGCTTCTCTGTAGGTTGACCCTCAAAGGAAAGGGAAGTGGAAGCGACTGATAATGCCATCCTACAGTCCATTTCTAGGGAAAAACAGGAATGTCCAAGTGAGGCATCAGCATTTGAGGTTAGCAGCACACTGGCACGATGGGGTAAGGGCATTGGCAGGAGGTGTGCTAGACACAGCACGTGGTGCATGCTGTCACTCTACTCCTGCACCATCACCTCCATCAGGCCCTGGGCTTTGCCCCTGTGCAGAATGCCCAACTACCTCTGCTGGGGTCCATGCGATGGGTGTGGAGGACACGAAGGTGTGAAGAGAACTGTTCCATTGCAGGCAGGGTCTCAAGGAATTCCCCGCTGCATGGCAGGGCCCAGCGGATGTCTCTACAACCACCTGAAAAGCAGTTCCATCTTCCTTTGCAAGGACACCAGACAACCTGGCTGAGAATTCTGTAATTTATTTAGGCATTGTCTGCCACTGCGGAGTTGGTCTTTAGTATCAATGTGAGCTCGGAGTTGATGCTGCTGATAACGTCTTAGCAAAAGGGCCTTTTACAATTCCTGCTGTCTC
Source organism: Ochotona princeps (assembly GCF_030435755.1). NCBI lineage: Eukaryota > Metazoa > Chordata > Mammalia > Lagomorpha > Ochotonidae > Ochotona > Ochotona princeps. The sequence continues at coordinate 105,033,146 of NC_080836.1, forward strand.
TGTCTCTGTCTCTGCTGCCCCCATTGACCAGCCTTGATCTTTAGGACCCTCCTTCTGTGATGCATTTCCTCCCTTAACTGATTCAAGATTAAGTTGTAGAATGAGGATTGTAGTAGGAATGTGTTACTGATTGATGTGCACCATCTACTGAGAACTTCCTGACCACATGGTCAGGATGGATAACATCCTGCTTTAAGGAGAAACAAATGGCAGAATTATCCTTGGAAACACCCACTTGACTGTGATGTAAAAAGTCTGTGCCAGAGCTTGTGACTGCTTCTGCATTAATAAAGGGGACAGCTTTCTCGCATTGTCCATTATGATCCTGGAATTGTAGTGGTCCATTTATTCTCTCTTACGCCTACTCCACACACCCCTCATGAGCTCCGAACTCAGCTGGAGCTGGAACTCCAGCATACCTCTATCCCCCCAAGAGTGGCACCTGTCAGCCAAAGGGCTTTCTGCACAACAATGGCAAGCCCCTCTCCCAACAAGTGTGCAAGGAGGGTTGAGACTGGGGGCAAGTTGAGACAGCTCAGCCTGCAACATCTAATGGCAAAGGCCAAGATGGAGGATGTGCTATGCAGAGCTAGGTCAGAGCAACCGCTGGCACGTGCAAAATCTGTGGCTGGGAACAGGCCTGGTTGGAGAGCCCAGGGGATAGCCTGACTGAATTGGGGTTCCCATGTTAGAGTGCTAGTATAATGTATGTTAGAATGTTAGTGGTAGGCAATGTTAGGCCCTTTTGCGCCAAGAAGCTGCTGCTTTGCTAGGTCAGGTTGCGTCTGGAACATGGGAAAACTCCACTGTAGCGATAAATGTTGTTCCTCTGTGACCTGTGAACAGTGTCACACGCCTCATCTATAGAATGCACCCAGGTGCAGGAGGACAGTGGCACAATCATCCAGGCCCAGAAACAGGACTGTGTGTGGGAACAGAATGAGCTGCCTAGACCCAGGGGCCTTAAAGATAATGTGTCTGGGATCGAAGTGGACTGTTTGCACCTGGAAGCCCTAAAGATGACGTGTCTGATTGCTGTGTTTGAATTTGTGTGGGCTATGATGCATTCAACGACTGAAGGGGCCTATATAATCTCTAGCCTTTGGCTAGTTCAGGGTCTAACCCCTCCTTGGCTGGCCTGCGTGCCCCAAGATCAGTCTGACCCCAGCATGCTGGCACAATAAACTCTGCTTGCTTTTGCATTATCTGTAAGGCTCTTTGTCGTTCATGGGAAATTGACAAAACCAGACCTTAACACCCAATGGTGAGCACAAGAGCTGAAATGGGGGTGGTATTCTGGGCTGGACTTGACTTAAGTACCCCTCAGCATCGATATGGCCTGGGTCTGGGGTGCACCAGACTGGGCGAGACCCCAGAACCCACTGTGCTCGTGAGAGCCAGGGTAGGATGGGCTGGGCTAGGCTTCAATTCTGCTGAACCATGAGAGCTTTGTCTTGGCGTGAACCAGCTGTGGCTGGGCTGTAACATCCAACAGTAAGAACTGGAATGTCTATGGGTCAGTTGGACAAGGCTGCTGCTCTTGCCAGGATGAGAGTTGAACTAAGTCAGTCTGGCCCAAGAACTCACCAGTGTGTGCAAGATCTGCCATTGGGAGGAGGCCTGATGGAGGAGCTTGGGGAACCCTTTCATCAGAACTCAGTCCCTGCAGGTGAACGTAAGAACTAAAGCTGGGAGCAGCCCAGCCCAGGCCAGGTTACAGTACCCACCAGCATACATGCAGGGCAAGTTTGGGGGCAGGCCAGGCTGAACTACTTCATTACACCCACTGGCAGGTCTGAAAACTGGGACAGGGTGTGAGGTAGGCCTAGTCAGGCTGCAACACCAGCCAGCCCACGTTAGGGCCAGGACTGGGAGCTGGCTGGGATGTGCTGGGTGGCAGCACCCACCAGTAAGAACTGAAACTGGGGACAGGCCTGGCTGGGCCAGGCCACAGCACCCACCAGCTTACATGAGACCAAGGGGCGGGGTCAGAGCAGTGTGAGCCTAGTCGGGAGGCTATGAGGGTCTCCCCTGCTGGGCCACTGCTCATGCTGGTGAGCATGAGAGCTGGGACCGGAGGCAGACTAGACCAGGCAGGGCCACAACACCTGTTGGCACGCATGTGAACTGGGTTGGGGGAGACCCAAACTGGGCTAACAGACTGTACCCACTGGTGCATGCATGAGCCAGAGTAAGTACAGGTTGGTTGGGCTTGGCTGCAGCATTAGCTGGTAAGCACTGGGACCGAGGGAAAGTCCTGTCAAGCTAAACTGCAGAACCACCTGACAAATGCAAGAGCCAGGGCTGGGAGTGGGCCTGTTAGATAAACTGTGGGTACCTCCCTGATGGGCTGCAACTCCCACCGCTGAGCACAAGAATCAGGTCCAGATGTGGGCCTGGCCAGACAGGCAGCAGCACCTGCTGGCGTTGAGTATGGGCTGGATATTGGGATCAGTGGGTTGAGCCAGGTTTCAACACCCATTGATGCATGTGAGAGATGAATAGGATGTGGAACAGACTGGGCCAGTCTGATGTACATTCTGGCAAGCATTGGAACCAGGGCTGGGAGCAGGCCTAGTGGGGATTATTGCAGATTGTCCCAACTAGGCTATAGTTGTGGCTAATGCGCATGAAGGCCAAATGTGTGGTGGTCAGGGTTGGGCTGGGCCACAGCATCCATTGGTTTACATAAGAGACAGTGCTGGAGACCGAACTGACCCAGCAACTGCAACTTTCAGTGTGTGTAGGCTGATGTGGGTGACAGGCTGAGCTGGACCCCTTACTGGCAAGCACACACAAGAGTCAGGTCTGGGATCACTCCAGACAAGGTTTCTTTTGGGATCAACTCAACTGAACTACTGGACTCAGAACTCCAACCCTGGGGAGAATTGTAAGATCTGTTGTCTGACCGTGAAGTGCATGTGTCAGAACTGGGCTTCCTAAATGGCTAAATTGGAACAGTGGATGGCATACCCAGATGTACGTGGAGGATATGGCAGTCCGTTTGGGGCCTGCAAAGGACATCTGATACTTTAGCAGAGGAAGGACAGCAGGACAAATTGGACAGCTCTCCCAGCCAAGCGTTGACAGCAAGTACCTAGGTGAATGGGGGCTCTGGGGTGGACTTTGTCAGCCAATGGAACTTGGAAGGATTTCCTCATCCTTCCAAGGGTGAGATTGATAGCATTTTAGAACTATTGAAACCACTCACGCTTCTGGAACGCCCAGATCAGGGACTCTGGGATGACATCGGGCGGCTGTTCCCCCTCAGACAGGTACTGGGGTGGCAGGGAGGCTGTGTGTAGCTTCTCCCTTAACTTCCCGCTTCTCCCAGACACAGGAGGAAGGGGGAAGATTTAGAAACAATGGTCTCGCCTACACTCCCCTAATCCTTGACCCTTCCAACCCTGGTTAACTACGTAAATATCATCAAAAATTAAAAAAGAATTAAAAAAAAGAAAATGGAACAGCCAGGGCTCCAACAAGCTTCCATAGGGGATGCCAGCACTGTGGGCAGAGGCTTTACCTGCTATGCCATGGCACTGGCCTCAATAAGGCTATTTTCCACATGGAAGGACCGGGCTGTTCTGGGACGAGAGCATGTTTGCATTTGTTGCTGCCTTTGGAGATCATGAGAAGGAAGGGGCTGTCTAGGAAGCAGGGACCTCAGTCCCACAGCCACAAGGCACAGCCTAGAAGGTTCCAGAAACCAACTGGAGCACAGGCCTCGGAGCTGGGGGGCTGTTGAGTGCAGTTAAGTGGTTGCGCTGCAGCGGTAGAAGAATGACGCCAGGGCTCTCGTCCCTTTACCCAGGTCTGTAACCCTGAAGGCAGAGCCTGTCTAAGGTCGGGGCAGAGCCACAGACAAAAGGTGCTTCCTAGGGATTTTCTACAACAGCCGCTTCGGAATAAAAGAAAAGGAAATAAAAACAACAAGAAGAAATAAGCATAAAAATGAGTAAGTTGCATAAATCAGTGATGCAAGGATTGTAAAGCAGAATCTAAACATTTTAGCAGCCAAGAGAAAAGTGATCGATTCTGTGATGAAAAAAGCAAATAAAAATGCACTAACAAATAAAGGAATGAATGCAGAGAGAATATTGCGAATTGAAAAGATACAAAAATTGATAGGAAAAATGATGGAACAAAACAGAAGAAATGGTTAAGCTTTTTTTAAAGGTGGGCCAGTGCTGTGGCATAGTAGGATTAAGCCTCCACCAGTAGTGCTGGCGTCCCTTGTGGGTGCTGATTCCAGTCCCAGCTGCTCCTCTTCTGATCCAGCTCCCTGCTGCTGCACCTGGAGAACAGCAGGACAACCAAGTGCTTGGGCTCCTGCACCCACATGGGAGACCGGGAAGAAGCTCCTGGCTGTTGCAGTCATTTGGAGAGTGAGCCAGCACATGGAAGATCTCTCTCTCTCTCTCCTCTCTGTAACTCTGCCAGTCAAATAAAAATAAAACAAATCTTTTGAAAGCAAATTTAAAAACAGACTCATTTTAAAGGGAGGAATAGGAACTCTAAAATTTAACCCAAAATGTAGGTGAATAGGCACCAAAGTATTATCATTAGTATTCTTATCATCACTAGTATTTATTTAGTGTTGGATTCAAGGCTCATATCATTGGCACCTGTGATGACCAGAAAGGGAGGGGACATGACCAGTCCATTGTCTGCCACTGCAGAATTATGTCCAGGTGAGCAGGTACCTGCTGAGCCCACAGCCTCCTGACTGGGGCTGGGCAGCCAGGAGCCATGCGGTCCCCAGAGTTAGGAATCCCCACGTGTGCTGTCTATATCTGGGTAGTTCTTCAGCCTTGGGGAGGACCCTCCAGGCCTTGTGGCATTGAGTCACCCAGCAGGCCCTGCACTCTGCCCGCCCTGATGGCAAACTTCGGCAGGACCTTGGTCACCCTCGGATGCAATGTCCCGTGAATGACCACACCTAACTCTGACACCAGGGAGACAGGGGCCAAGGCCACATGAGACAGAGAGGAGAGCTGGGGGTGCCTGAGCCAGGAGCGTGTGGTCAGTTCTCGTGGTGTGAGAGAGGACGAGGCGAGTTCACTCCAGGAGAACCTAAACAGTCCACGTGTTCCGAGCAAATGAGCTCCAGGCTCATCCCATTCGTCACATTTGTTTGCATTGGGTGCTGCCCACTGGCACCAAGCAGTGCCTGTCAAGGCCCCTCTTGTGATTTCCTCTTGCAGCATCAGCGGGCCCACCCTGAAGAGGTGGAGGAACCCATGCAAGTCTCCAAGGTCACCCTGAGAGAACAGCTCCACATCTCGGACAGGCGTGCAAGGCTGCTGGCCCGGGCCCATCCGCACAAGACCAAGCTGCTCAGTGTACAGGTGGTCTCCAGTTCCCCTGGGACCCAGAGCCCCAGACCCCGTGGGTCCAGCAAGGCCCACGCCAAAGGGATGGAACCCTTCACTCCCTGGAGTGAGCTGTCCCCTTGCACTTAGCACCCAGTTCCCGGGAGGCCAAACTCAGGGCTCTGGTGGGAGCTGAGCCATGGCCTTGGCATGGTGACACGCTGCTCAAGGGGAGGGGAGAAATGGTGACATGAAGATAAAGAACACACAGCTGGGAAACACATGCATGGAAGCGCCCAGCTAAAACCAAAGGCAGACCTGAAGGCCACCCTGCCCAGCCCAGCGTGTGGCAGCCAACCAGCAGCCACGCCATCCCACCTTCAGTCTCACTGGATCTTCACTCGGACGTCTGGGTCAAGGTCCCTAGCTGCACAGGGCTGCGGAGGTGTCCTGCTTGGGCAATGTCCTGCATGAGCCCCCTGCAGCGCAGACACAGGAAAGATGAAAATCAGCCCAGCGCCTTCACAGGGGTCATGGTGACCCACTGTTCCTGGAACCATAGTGACCACAGCCATCAGAATCCTGGCAGAGCACAGCATCCAGCGCCGAGGGTTTAAGCACAGAAACTAGCACTCTGGTCTTCGGATCTGTGGGCAGAGCGGACACACGCACCCCAGGGCCCAACCAGATAGGACAAGATGGTCCAGGTGTGCCAGAGGCTGGCTGAGAATGTGGCAAGCCTGGAAGCACAGGCCAGGAGCCGGGCCAGGGGACCCAAAGCCACAACCACAGCGGGGCAGCCCCGAGCAGGGAGGGGGCGTGCACCCGGGGCCTCTCCCTGCTCTATTCCTGACTCCTGCCCCTGACCTCCGGTGCCGATGCCAAGCAGAGCCAGCCTGCAGGGCAGACAAGCATAGCAGACAGGAGGAGCAAACCTTCAGGACTGCAAAGCACAGCAGAGGCTGGAGGAACAGTGGGGGGTTGGGGAGGCAGAGAAGAGGCACACAGCGCTATCTCCCTCGTGATGAAGAAAGTGACCTGCCTGGGGGGCGATGCTTCCCCACCACGGCGCTGTGGCATCTAGGGCCAGGTGGTTGTCAGTGGGAGGAGGAAGCGCTTTCCTGGGCATCGCAGGGTGTCCACCAGCATCCCAAGAGCTGCCTCTGCCCCACAGTCTTGGCACCAAAGCTATCCCCCAGGAGGCAAAGCCTCCCGACCAAGAACCACTGCCTTGGAATGAGCTAGAAGGAGGCAAGAAGAGGAACACTCCACCACACCAAGAGCGAGAATCAGCCAAACCCGCCTTCCCGGGAATCCTGGCCCAGGCAGGGGCGGAGAAGGGGTGCAGAAAGCTTCTAGCTTTAGCGCACTCACTTCTTGCAAGGTGTCTGACAATACATGAGCTGCTAAAAAGGTAGGAAATACTGCCTCACCGCACCCACACTAAGAGCGTCAGGAGTGTGGGTTAAGGCTGTGCAGCCCTGGGTTGGTGGGAGGTGCGTGTGGGGGTGCAGACAGGTACAGATATGTGCCACATGCCTTGGCTAGTCTGCAGGAGGTAAGACAGGGACCGAGATCCACGCTTGGACTGTGGGCAGGTGTCGGACATAGGGTTCCACTCGCTTGTGCATTGACAGATAATCATGCTCAAGCAGGAGCCTCAAGGGGAGCTGTATTCGCAGCAAGGGTGGGGGAGTGTCCCAGAGACAGGAACAGGAGCTGCACTCAGCCGCATGCACCGCCTTTCAAAACTAACTCCCCACTTCCCGCAGCTTCTCTAGACTAACAGGTGGCCTGACCCTTCTGAGAGCAGCCCTGGCAGGACGAGCCTCACAGGATCATCCCGAAAAACCAGCCCCAGGGAGGGAGTGCTTTGGGGCCCTCTGCCCCTGTAGCTCCTGTTGCCTGAACCCTCCCAACTCAACTAAGCAGCCCTTGCCCACAAAAAAAAAAAAAAAAAGGAAAGGAGGCGGCAGCCAGAAGCGTGCGGCGTGCGGTGCGTGATGTGTGTGTAAGAATCTGAATGCAGGCAGAGGTGGCTCTTCCTCAAACGTGGTAGCTCATCAGCTAGGGTCCTCGCCTTGCAAGCACCAGGATCTCATTTGGGCACCTGTTCATATCCCTGTGACCCCACTTCCCATCCAGCTCACTGCTATTGCCTGAAGAAGCAGTAAGAATGGCCCAAAGCCTTGGGACCCTGCACCCACATGGGAGACCGAGAAGAAGCTCCTGGCTCCTGGCTATGGGTCAGCTCAGCTCTGGCTGTTGCAGCCACCTGGGGAGTGAATCAGCAGGCAGATCATCTTCCTCTCTTTCTCTTCTCCTCTTATTGCCTTTGCAATAAATATAAATCAAATTTAAAAAAAAAAAAACAAAAATACCAGGGCCCGGCGGTGTAGCCTAGTGGCTAAAGTCCTCACCTTGAACGCCCTGAGATCCCATATGGGCGCCGATTCTAATCCCGGCAGCTCCACTTCCCATCAAGCTCCCTGCTTGTGGCCTGGGAAAGCAGTCGAGGATGGCCCAAGGATTTGGGACCCTGCACCTGCGTGGGAGACCCGGAAGAGGTTCCTGGTTCCTGGCATCGGATCGGCGCGCATCGGCCCGTTGCGGCTCACTTGGGGAGTGAATCATTGGACAGAAGATCTTCCTCTCTGTCTCTCCTCTCTGTATATCTGACTTTGTAATAAAAAATAAATCTTTAAAAAAAAAATACCACCCTTGTCTCCTGCTGTCTAGAATCTGGCTCCAGGACTAGAGGAATCTCCACGCTGCGAATTCATGGCAGGGAAATGAGTAAGACACAAAATGGAAAAAACTTGGCACAGGGCCCATGATGTACCTGAGGCACAGAAGACCCTCGTGTCTGCCAGGGGTTGGGGGTTAGGGAGGTGACCAGCCCGAGGTCAAAGGGCATGGCTGACAGTGCTGCGTGCACCCGGCCACTGTGACTGATCCTGTGCTGAACATGGGCTGAAAGGATGGGCAGGAAATATTCTCACCAACTGCGTGTGTGTGTGCACGCATACACGCACACACACACACACACACACGGGGAACTGAGCCCCGGATGCATTCCCTCAATTGGTTGTGTTCATTTCATGGTGGACCAATCATCGTGTCATGCAGCTTCAACTTATCCAGTTCTATCAACTACACCTCAGTAACGCTAGAGGGGGAGAAATAAGAAAACCCTATGGATCTAACAAGGGGACAAAAACACTGAGAATGAATTTGGAATCCAAAGCAAATAAAGCGTTCTGCCTCTTGGGAAACCCAGCAGAGGCACGCACTTCAATGTGCCACATCAAACCCAGAAAAATGAACAGCCAGAGGACCAGGAATCCCAGGACAAGAACAACACTGCAACGGAGTGTGATGGAGCTGCAGGAATCGAACAACATTGTTACCGGAAATCAAACTACCCCCCGAGTTAAAGGGCAGACCTGTGCCGGGCTGCTGCAGCTTCGTTTCTGAACCAACCAGAGCAAGTCTGAGTGGCAACCTGAGTGTATCATGAACATCTGTTTCCATGGGCAGACCTGTGCCGGGGCTGGAGACAGGGAGGGGAGTGAAATCATGACAACCACTTGCATAAAATAACCATCAACTATGTCAATTAATTCCATAACGATGTTAATTGTTGCTGATAATACGTTAGTGCTTTTATTTGATCGGGATGATACTCTGCTGGCTCTGCCCTCAGACCAGAGAGGGTCTCCCCAATAAGTAGTTGGACTTGACTGGACCATAAGATGTTGGACTCTATACTTGGCATATGCTTGCTAAGAGGGAATCTCAACTGAACTTGAACTATGGTTATGCAACAAGGTGGAGGAACCCACCATGGGGGGAGGGTGTGGGGAAGTGTGGGGAGAATCCCAGTTCCTATGAAATTGCAACACAATGTAATTAATGAATAAATTTAATTAAAAAATTAAAAAAATAACCATCACACCAAATTTAATGAACTATTCGTTACACACCTGCCCCATGCAGGGAGTGAGGCTTACTCTGTAGGACAAGGAGTTGGTTCATTGATGTAACATCATAACCAATTGAATACTGGTGTGGTTACGCCCTGAAGAGGAATTCTATGCGTTGGAATTGATGCAAACACATCGCAGTTGAGCTGACCTGCTGATGGGGACTTCTCTACAGAACTGTTTCCTGGCATTCCAATCACTTCCTTCTGGAGCAAACCGTCCCTTCCTAGCGGTCACACAGGGGTTAACATGAGTTGATAATTGACAGGTCATCTGATGGTGCCTGACAAACTTCAAGCCCAGTACTTACTCCACTAGTATTTATTGAACAGACACTACACTACACAGCACATTCCTTGATTAACCCAGGGGAGGAACCCACTGGCCACTAGGAGCTCACAAGTTGGATCATGTGTCTGGAAAGGAACAAAGCACCTTGAGGTGTGTAAGCACCTTTGGTGTGCTGTGCAAATCATCCGATGGTCAGTGCAGAGAAAGACAGACATGCCCGCCCCTCAGCCGGCTCCCTCTGCCGTCAGGGACAGACATGGCCACCTCCTCTTCTTGCTGCACTTCTCCCGGGAACAAGCACAACTTCTCTACTGCTTTTCCTGTTGGGCTTCATTCCCTCCAAGTGATCAGAGACACATCTGTCAGGTGTGATGGAAACAGCCACCCAGGGCTGTGGCCATCTTTCTGATTCATTCTCTCTCTCTCTCTCTCTCTCTCTCTCTCTCTCTCTCTCTCTCTCTCTCTCTCACACACACACACACACACACACACACACACGGAGCTGGCTGAGCAAGCAGTGGCGAACTGGCATTGCATCAGGCTCAGCCTTTCTGGAGACAGCTCCCAGGCCCCTGGTATCCACACATTCCGCAAACTGCGGGACAGCCCAGCCATGGCCAAACTGCCCTCTAGGGCCAAGTGCACCTGGCTCCCAGGGGAGACACAGCACCACAGGAGGCTCACAGAGGCAGAGGCCTGCGGGGCAGGGATGCCAAAGAGCGCTGATGTCACTGTACCCCTCACCCAGCTGTGTAACACTGGCAGGGTGACAGTGGGAGCCCTCCATGCTCACAGGCCCTGAGCTAAGGAAGGCACGCAGCCAGGCAGGTCATGGACACAGCCTCAGGCTCCCCTCCGCAGCCTCCAGGTGCAACACAGCCCTGCATGAGGCACGTGCAACGTTTAGGTAAATTTCCTGTCACTATGACAACAGCAGCAGGCAACACAGGTGGTCCTCTTCTAATCCCCGCACTGCACAGCCGCCAGCTCCGCACACGCATGCGCTCCTAAGCATTGACGCGCAGGGCACAGCTGGGCCCCACAGATCACCTCCGTCCTCTCATAGGCCTTCCACCTCTCCATCGTCCCAAGGCAAGATGGCCCCCGTGTGACCTCTAAAACACAGTAGCCTCTTGGGGACAGCTCCAATGGGCAGTAAGGGAGGGCCTCCCAAAGAGGTGGTGACCATGGAAGGGTGAAGAGAAGCCAGGCATGGAAGGGCAGAGGAGTGGGGTCCCAGGCAGACAAGAGAGATAATGACTGGCTGCGGAGGGAAGGGGGCCTCGGGGTACAGCCAGAGGCCCCAGCAGGTGGAAGGATTGGCAGGGGCTCCTCCTTCGGTGAGCAGGACCATAGAAGGTAGTGATGTGAACTAGGAAACAGAGCAGTGGGAGGGAGTTAGTGATGGACAATGCTCTCGGGTAGATGGCAGTCGAATCCACATCTCCCTCTGGGAATACCAAAGGTGCGCAACAGAAAACCAGACTTACAGCACAATACTATGTCTGTTGGTTAGTCAATCAACAGGCTGTACCTGCGGTGCTCAGTGGCCAAAGAGGAGGAGCTGAGGGCATGATAACAGTTTAGGAAAGGAGGTGCTCCAAACTCACGCAGGCAAGCCGGAAGCAAGCCAGTGACCAGCGACACCAGGCAGAGGGTGATACCTGAGCACAGGGCTGGGAGGAAGGTGGCGGGCCTGGAGAAACCCGGAGGAAGGAGACTTGCTGAGGAGTTGGGGTGCTGTAGAGCCCAGAAGCGCTCAGCGGTGTCTGGGTGGTGACGGACATGCAGGACAGAATGCCTGGGATTTGAAAGTAGCCAGTCCCTAGTGTGTGCGGTCAGAGATGAAGCGATCCCCCACGGTTCACGTGTGACCCCCTGGTTCTAAGTCCCTGCCTCGCCCATCTCTGTGTAACCTTCCGGAGACATCAGCTGGGACCACCGAGCATCCCAGCACGGCTCTGTTGGGCTGAGAGCGAGGGCTGTTGCCCTGAGGGGTGCCACGGTGCCCACTCCACCAGCGTCTTCACTCTCCTCTACCGCTTCGAGCTCTGGCTGGACTCGAAAATGCCACTCCTAGAAATTCCATCCAAGTGTCAGGTCCAAAGCCTTGCAGTGCAGCATGTCTGTGTGCTAGTCAAGAGAGCAAACACGGTGCTAGTCAAGAGAGCGGACATGGTGCTAGTCAAGGGAGCAGACACGGTGCTAGTCAAGAGAGCGGACACCGTGCTAGTCAAGGGAGCAGACACGGTGCTAGTCAAGAGAGCGGACACCGTGCTAGTCAAGGGAGCGGACACGGTGCTAGTCAAGGGAGCGGACACCGTGCTAGTCAAGGGAGCGGACACCGTGCTAGTCAAGGCACAGCAAGCTAAGCCTCCACCCACAACATCGACATCCCATGTGGGTGCCAATTCCCGTTCCGGCTGCTCCACTTTTAATCCAGCTCCCTGCTCATGTTCCTAAAGATGCTTGGGCTCCTGCCACCCAGGCTGGAGACCCGGAAGAAGCTCCTGCCTAAATCCTGGCTTCAGTGTGGTCCAGACTTGGCTGGGAGAGAGAACCAACTGATGGAAGATGTCTTTCTGTCTCTCCCTCTCGCTCTGGCTTTCAAATACACAAATACATAAGTCAATCTATTTTTTTTAAAAGATTTATTTATTTTTATTGGAAAGGCAGATATACAGAGAGGAGGAGAGATAGAGAGGAAGGTCTTCCATTCACTGATTCACTCCCCAAGTGGCTGCAATGGCCAGAGCTGAGTTGACCCAAAGCCAGGAGCCGGGAGCCTCCCCTAGGTCTCCCATGCGGGAGCAGGGTCCCAAGGCTTTGGGCTGTCCTCAACTGCTTTCCCAGGCCACAAACAGGGAGCTGGATGGGAAGTGGGGCTGACAAGATACGAACCAGTACCCATATGGGATCCCAGCACATGCAAGGCGAGGACTTTAGCCACTAGGCTACTGTACCAGGCCCAACAAATACATAAGTAAATCTTAAAAGATAAGAAACTCACACTCTGTCAGAGTGTCTGAGGCTCAGAACCCCAGCTTCCTGCTAATGCAGACCCTGCCAGGCAGCAGGGATGTCTCCACTAACCGGGCCACTGACACCCATGTGGAGATGCGGGCTGAGTCCCTCTGTCCCAGCTTCAGCCTCAGGCAGGGGCCCTGGCAGACATGTGGGAAGTCAACCAACAGACAGGAATGTCTCTCTCACTCCCTCTCATTCTGTCTCAAATAAGCCAAAAAGAAACAGAAAAAAAATCCACCAATAGATAAAATAATCCAGGATGACCGTGCAGTTGTTAAAATTTATAGGCAGAGCAACGGGAATGGGTTGCTGCTTGTGGCCTACCAGAGGCCTCTGGGAAACCCAGGGCATGCAGTTCAGCTTGTTGAAGCCCCATGCAGGCCAGCAGGTGTCTGCTGGGACAGAAGCTGTCCAGCACGCTATGAGTTAAACACAACTCAGTGTCACTCTGAGGTGAACGCTCAGAAGTAGGGGCGTAAGGGGCCCAGAGGTCTCTGCTTTGGGGCGACAGAATACGGTACAAAACTGAAGGACCTCAACTCATAATTCTGAGGCCTGGAGCTCAAGCCAGGGGCCTGACTGGCCGTTCCTTCTCTTCACTCTTCCACAGTGGTGACATGGTGACAAGGTTCAAGAGAGAAAAGGCAGGGGACAAAACTGTGTGCTGTGATAAACAGAAAGGTAGCTACATCCTGGTGTGTTGTGGCTAAAGCTTCAGGAAGAGCCGATGACTCGGGCCTTACAGCAGATGACCCCTTCCCCACCAACACCCCAACCCTCATCTCAGCAGGTGCTTTCAAGCCACAGCCTGTGTGCCTGGACCTCAGGGGGCTCCTCTGCCAGCCCTCTGTCCCCTCCCCTTCCTCATTCCAATGCTATCCCTCTCCTCGGCTCTACAGGGCCTTTCTTTCTCTACAGGTTCCACTTGGTGTTCCCACTTGACGTTGGCCCAGAGAGTATGCCAAGTTACATCTCCCCAAAAGCCACGCCCACTGGAGTCTCGTCTCCCCAAAAGCCACATCCATGGGCAGCCTCAGAATGGGACAGCTGGGAACAAGGCCTTTGTGTAGTCATTTACAATGAGGTCATGCTGGGTTAGGGTGGGACCCAGAGCAGTGCTGGCATGTGCAGGGGAGAGGACTCAACACCCACAGGGAAGGAGGCCCTGTGAGGACACAAGCAGAGCCTGGGGGGCACCCAGGAGCCAAGGTGCTGCCAACCCCACCAGCTGGATGAGGCATGGGCTACACTTCCAGGAAAGCCTCCAGAAACAAGCAAACTCCGAATGCCTTGGGACCTCTGGTCTCTGAAGCTAGGAGAGTAGATTACCATGATGTTCAAGCCACCCTGGGTATCGTACTTGGTTGCCAGGGCCCCGGGGCACTGAGACAGTACCAATGACCTCACCTGCCTCTGTCAGCTGCCCACCATGCCTGGCTGGAGAGGCCAAGGGGAAACAGCCAAACTCATTTTCAAAAATATGGGAAAAAATGCTTCTTCTTCATTATGCAGTATGAGGCCCTGTACAATGGCTCCATTGGCTAATCCTCCGCTTCCAAGTGCCAGGATCTTATATGACCACCGGTTCAAGTTCCACCTATTCCACTTCCCACCCAGCTCCCTGCTTGAGGCCTGGGAAAGCAGTCAAGGATAGCCCAAAGCCTTGGGGCCCTGAACCTGTGGGAGACCCAGAAGAAGCTCCTGGCTCCTGGCTTTGGATCAGTTCCACTCCAGCCACTGTGGCCATTTGGAGAGAAAACCAGAGGATGGAAGATCTTTCTCTTTGTTTTTCCTTCTCTCTGTAAATCTATATTTTCAATAAAAATAAATACAACTTTTTAAAAAGTTCACCATGTGCCTGGGACCCCAGCTGCAGTGGAGGCGGAGGCAGGCTCGTCCTGTGCTGTGTGCTCTGTCCCTGCCAGCCTCCAGCACTTCCAGGGCTGACCCTGGGCAGTGAGAAGCAGGAAGTACAAGTGAGAGTGGCACAGGAGACCAGGAGGACTCCAAGGTCATGCTCCGTGATGACGAAACTGTAGGTCAAGGTCCCAGAGCAGCTGTCCTCTGTAGCAGCAAGACTAGAAGGCTTCAACCCTCAAGGCTCCTCCCAAAGGCTCAGGGAGATGCTCCCACAGCCTTGGAAAAGGACGTGAGATACAGAAAGAATTCATTAACAATTTCCCTAGTGTCAAACATCACTAAATTAGCTAGACGCAAAGCGTGGGAAAGCCCACCATTGTTTATTCTGTCTCATTATTGCTTTTGGAAAGACAAAGTTTCTGAGGGTCCTGAGTGCTGATGCCAGCAGCTCAGGGGACAGGCCGGTGTCAGCCTTGGCAGAATGCCCACTGCACCTCTCTGAGGTGTCACAGCCCCTGAGGCAGGTGCTGCACAGCCTAGCCCAGGGCTTGGCATCAGATTCCCGAGAGGCGGCTCCGGTAGAGTGTCCAGTGTGGGAAGCAAGACAGGAGGAAGTGGCAGTTTTCATGGCAGACCTCAGAGCCTTGTCTGCAACCTCCTGTGCTTTGACTGACCATGCCGGCTGCCTCCATGTGGGCGTTGCAGCTCCCGTCCAGGAAGCTGGGCACTAGGAGAAGGTCACAGACAGCATCGTGTCAGACCCACATCCTGTGTGGAACAACACCGTGGCATGGCGAATGAAGCCTCAGCCAGCAGGACTGGCATCCCACACGGGCATGAGTTCTAGCCTGGCTACTCCACTTCGGATCCAGCCTCTTGCTTATGGCCTGGGAAGGCAGCAGAAGACGACTCAAGTCCTTGGGCCCCGGCACCCACATGGACAACCTGGAAGAAGTTCCAGGTTCCTGGTTTCAGATCAGCCCAGCTCCAGCCCCTGTGGCCATTTAGGGAATGAACCAGTAGGTGGAAGATCTCCCTCTTTCTGTCTCTCCTTCTTTGTATCTACCCTTCAAACAAAAATGAGTACATCTCTTTTTAAAACAAAAATAGGTACATCATGGATGCCAACAATCACACCTGCCAGATGTCGCACATAGGTCAAGTGCAAAGCTCCCTCAGGAAGATGACTGGGGTGGGTTAAGAATGGAGTCAGAGCAGGAATATCTGGCTGAGGAGTCCTGCTTGGAAATCCGAACTCCAGAATGTTCCAAAAACTAGAAATCTTTTGAGTGCCGACGTCATATTCAACAAGTTTCAAATCAGGTTTTAAGACTAGGGATAGTCAACCAATGTTTCGCTGCCGCTACAACAACTGAATCTCCCTACGACTTCGCAGGTTTCTCTCCGTATCTCATCTCTCCTTCAACATCTCTCGTGTGCAGGAACTGGGCCCTCAGTGTCTGTTAGACAGCCAATCTCCTTATCTCCCACCAAATGGGCTCTGCACTGCAGGCTCACCCACTGGACAACACCAGGGAGATGTCCTGTATGCACGGAGCCTGGCCTGGCCCGTCTGTGCTCTGTGATGCCTTTGTCCCCTGGACCTTCCCCACAGGACAGTTTCAGAGCCACTGTCCCCTCTCCCTTTTGAAGCATGATGCCCGCACCTGAATTATGAGCCCAACTGGAATTGGATGTGTCCATTTCCTCCCTCACCATAAACCAAACCTCATCGCTAAGGGGACTAAGCTTGTCCTAGGCCCTGGGATCTGACACACGGAGAGTCTTGGCAAAATCGCTGCCACCCAGGCCATTTCCCTGCCGCATCCCTGCCTCTGCGTCACCGCTGGGCTGTCTTAACGCAAGTACTAGACAGTCCAATCACGCCCAGCAGGCTTCCTCCTGGGACAGCTCACTGCCCCACGTGGTCAGGATACATGCAGACTCTTTCCCAAATGTGTCACCCATGAAAGTAGACACTTTCTTCAGATTTCTCCCTCTGCCATTCCCAGGACTCTTACCCACTAATTCTTTAAACTCTTCTTTACAAGAAATGGAATCATATCTGGGGACAGTGTGCAGAGAGGGCCAAGACGGTGGACAGAAGGTGTCCCCAAAGCACTTAGCTGTGCCCCTTTGAAGTTCAGCCAAACTCCCTGCAGCCGTTGTGATCTGCCACACGTAGGAGCAAGCCGAGGGGTCATTAATGAGTGATGGGGAAGTCTGGGGGTAACTCAGACAATCCTGCAGAGGACAGCTTTCTGCTTGGTGTGGAAAAGAAGAAAGCTTTCCATCTGCATTGCAGCATATGCACCTGCTGTGTATATTGGGTCAGCAAGGCTGCGGTGATATCCAACAAAACTCAGGGGTGAGCCTAGCACCAACACTCAACGGCAAGATCCTCACGTTGTAAGCGAGGGATCCCATAGGGTCGCCAGTTCGTGTCCCAGCTGCTCCATGTCCCATCCAGCTCCCTGCTTGTGGTCTGGAAAGGCAGTGGAGGACGGCCCAAAGCCTTGGGACCCTGCACTCATGTGGGAGAAAAATCCTCAGGGACTTAGAGTGACAGTTGTCAGGGCAAAGGCCACGGCGTCCCAGAGCTCACTGTGGTAAGGGTTGGACTGTGGCCCCACAAGTTCATGCACTAAACCCAAACCCTGGTACCTTCCAGTGTAATTGCAATCCATCAGGGTGAGCTGTAAGCCAGTTTGGCCGGGTCTTAGGAAAGGGGAGGGCCTGGACACAGACAAGCATGGGGGACAGCAGTGTGAAGTCACAGACAGGACAAGCCAAGGACAGCGGCCCTGGGGAGCCGACCTGCCATCACTGGGAGTGCATTTCTGCTGCTGGAGCTCCTGGCAGTGGTGCTCTGCCACTACATCCTGGCAGAGTAACCCAAACCCTGCCAACGTGCCTGGAGAGACAACCTCCGACTGGGGGCCACAGCGCAGGCCACCGCTCTGAGGTAGGCCAGCTGGCTCTGGGCTCCTTGGCACCTGCGGAAGGGGCACGCATGCAGGGGTGTCTCTGACCTCCTGTTCACCATCATGCTTCTTCAGACACTTCAGTGTGCACAAGCAGCATGAACCTGGACACACACACGCCACTGTGCACAGCCACACAGGCCTGCAGCCCCAGGACTTCGGCTCCATGCATAGACAGGAAGGTGCAGAACCGTCAGAGTGTATTAGTTATCAGGCTTCTGAAGAAGCGAAGTTGAGGATTGGCTCTGGACACTGGAGGACAAGCTGAGATGCACTCGCAATTTCCCGGCACTGACTGGGAGCGATCCTGGGTTGCGGCACCTGGAACTCAAGGTCACAGCAGCCCTATTCCAACCCAGAGGCTTTGCCAGCTTCATTCTCAAAAGCAGATGCAGTGAACAAATTAGAAATCACATGGGCCTGGAGCAGGCGTCGTGGTATAGTAGATTAAGCCTCTACCTCTGGTGCCAACATCCCATATGGGTGCTCACTTGAGTCCCAGCTGCTCCACTCCCAATCCAGCTTCCAGCTGATAGCCTGGAAAAACAGCAGAGGATGGCCCAGATCCTTGGGCCCCTGCATCTACGTGGGAGACCTGAAAGGAGCTCCTGGCTTTGGACTGGCCCAATTCTGGTTGTTCCAGCCATTTGGGGAGTGAGCCAACAGACTAAATAAATGTGTATTTTTTTAACCAGGTGGGCCAGAAGGGAGGGAGGCAAGGGCCATGACACAGGGATCGTGGAGCTGTGCTGACAGCCGGATCCAGGTGAGTCCTCTGACTGTGTGTGGCTCGTCTAGCATGAGAGCCTGCTTGCTACACGGATCGGATGTAGCAGGGGTCGTGAGCATCTGTGCCTCTTGCTTTACACGGCAAGCTCGTGGCACAGTTGGAGTCACAGCACATGCTCAACACTGCCTGTCTGCTTCTCTCCAGCTCCAGCTGCCAGTGAGGTGGACTCTGTGGGATGGAGATGTCGCCCCTAGCCAGGGCCCCATGTCAGGGTCTGTGCAGACCAGGAAGTCCTCACAGCTCCTTAAGTTCCAGCCTCCTGCTGGCTCTGTCCACACCAATGCTAGGGTCCTGGCTCTCCAGGCCTTTCTTCCTAGGTGTGTGGTCCCCGGCATTACATTAGGACCTGTGCCGGTAGGTGTCTCAGGTCTGATGCCAAGACCCAGTGTTGATAGCCAGACAAGGAGAAGGAAGACATGAAACAAGCCAAGAGAAAAGAGCGTTGGATTCCCACAAGGGCTTGACCCGTGATGCCCCACAATGTTCTCAGGACCTCCAGAAATGGAGATGGCTGGCCCATGGCGAATGGCCACTGGCTGCCATCTTTCTTGGGAGTCACACTCTTTATCCATGTGACTCCACCTTGCAAACAAAGCACAGCACAGGTGAGACTTCCACCTCAGATGGTTATAGCGTTGCTAGAATGGGGGCCAGAAGACCCCATGACACTTGTAGGTGTCATGACCTCTGGCGCAACCACTCAGCTCTGCCATGGCAGCCGCAAAGCCGCCATAAGCAACCAGCAGCAAGCAAATGGCGGGGCTCCAGGAAACCCTTATTTAGAAAAGCAGACAGTAGACCAGGTGCCATCTTCCAGCCCCCGTCCAGAAAACGCTCATTGACTGTCAGGTGAAGGGGGTGACCAGACAGCTAAACCTCAAGACCTCAGAGCTGTGAAGGGCTTTGGCCATGGTCACCTCGTCAGCTCCTCCTTGGGCTGGCTCATTTCCCTCTGCTCTCTCCAGCAGCTGGGGCTGAGGTCGGAAAACCACCCTCCTTCTACACTCTGCCTGGACCACCTCCCTGTTGGCACTGGCCTGCCATTGGGAGTTCTCACGAGTTATTTGGACGAGCAGGTGCCAGCTGCATGATCTAGCCCTTCCGGGAGGAAACCTTGGAACCATGACTGGTGTCTTGAAGGAGTCTCGCGACTGCTCAGCTCTCAACGACACTTAACTAACGGCAGTCGGAAGAAGCTTGCCTCCCCCTTTGCTCTGTCAGCGTCCACGTGCACGGAGGACGCTGCAGAGAAGCAGTGATGTACACGTGCCAAGGCTTCTGCACCCACAGCCATCTTTTCCTTGTGGTTCCTCCAGCTGGGTCTCTGGCCTTTCCCTTCACACACCTCTCCTTTCTCCCCTTCCTGCTCTTCCTCCCTTCCCTCCCCTCCCTTCCTTCTTGAAATTTCAGGCATCACTGCCAAACCTCAGCTTCAATGGCTGGCTCTGCAGTTAATTAACCGTAAATTAACTGCCAACCTAATAGTTTGGGAAATGGCTCCAGTGGCCATTAATCTGATACTCTGGCGAGGCTCGTCGGGTGTGCTTTACAAGGGAAGCAGAGGATTTTAGATTGCTGTGAGCACGCGACAGTGGCACCATCCACGCCCGATGCTGCCCGCTTGGATGGGTATGCCAGGAAGTAACCTGCCCTCGAACACATCGCACAGGAAAACCTCAAGGACAAACGACTTGCTCTTGACGCTTGCAAGCCTCGCCCAGGGAGGCCTTGTCCGAGTGTGACTGCCGGGTAGTTCATTTTGGTCTAGGTCCCCCCAGAGCATCCATCTAATGGCTCCAAAGGGTCAGAAAATAAAGAGGGTTCTATTTTGCTTGCTAATAGGAGTGGCGTGCAAAAAATATCATCTCGGGTACTTGTTAATCAGATCACAATGAGGTCATAGGCTAGATAAGGCCAATAAATACAGTGTTTTAAAAGTCTTAAGATTATGATAATGCCCCTTATTTCAAAGTTCAGTGTGCTGCTGATTTAATGGTTTTAAATCCAGTCAGAGGAGGCTCTCTCTTCAGCCCAGACACAGAGGGTTTGCAAAGCTGAAGCTGCTCCAGCGTAGCCAGCAGCCCCAAGCTTGCAACCAAAAATGACTTTCCCTGGATTGAAAATCAAACTTGGGATGGGAGGGGAGGATTAATATTCTTTTTACAGAAATACTTCTAAAACAAAAAGGAGAAAAAACTCATCAAATCCAAGCACTAGAAAAAGGGAAAAAAAATCTATCCTGGAACAGGGGCAGGAGCATGGAGAGACCCTTCTGCGACAGAGACACATGGAGAAAGTGTAGAGGCAGGTGTGGAAGAGACGCTGAGCATCCCAGCCAGTCCACAAGGAAACGTAACACCAGAGCACTGAGCGTGACCATGGCAACAAGGAACCCCTCATGCAGCTCAGTTCCTGACCTGAGTCACATACCACCCCACCAACAGCACAGAGCAAAGTGTCTGCTGCTCCTGGCACAGCACCATGTACCCCAATCTCTACTGTGCTACCCACAATGTCCAGCATTGAGGCAAAAATTCTGAGACACTAGAAAAAAGCAAGTGGGGCCATTTTCTTCCAAGAGACATAGAAATCACTCAAACCGGAAAATTAGCAACAGGCTAACACACAAGCTGTCAGCAGAGAAGAGTAAAACATTAAAGAGCAAAGAAAATGTTTGAAGAAAAGCTGGCGGAGCATTTGGCAAAGGCGAAGGAAGGCTGTAAGCCAGAGGGCCGAGGGTCTTGTGGGGTCTGGACTGACGCCCGTGAGAACAGGCTGTTTAAAATGAACCCAGCATCCTCAGTTTACCTGTTGCTTCCTCCTGTCAAAGCTGTGATGCCCAAAGGCCCCTCGCTGTGCCACACTGCACACCCCACAACCACGAGTCTGAAGACGCCCTTTCTTCATGCATTGCCCAGCCCCAAATGGCTAAGACATCTGGTCACCAAGCAACCCTGACCTCAGGACTTCTCGCTCTTCTCCCATCACACACACAAGGCTAAAGCACAAGCAACAATTTAATTACCCAATCAGCGGCCACCGTGGAGGAAAGGTAGGGAGGTGCCCGGGTCCAAAGCCTTCTAGCTCAGGCATCTGCAACCGCATACCAACCTCACAGCGTTTGTAGAATTTTTTTTTTATTTATTAATTACATTGTATTATGTGACACAGTTTCATTGGTACTGGGATTCTCCCCACCCCTCCCCAAACCCTCCCACCATGGTTGTAGAATTTTTATTACATGACATGGTGATAGCTGTTATCCTCTCACGATTCACGTTACTCTTACTTGCCATGCCTATTTTAAAAGATAAGCCTTCTCAGAGGTGTGTGCATGTGTGTGCAGAACAAGGTGTTGTGTATCTAGAGTAACATGCAGTCTTAGGCCCCCACTGGTTGTCTCAGCATGGAACTCATAAACAAGGGAAGATCGTGCAACCCCTTGTCCATTGCAATTCAGCCTGGCCGTGCGGCGGTCTTCATTGAGAGGAATGGTCAGGGAGGAGAATTTCATCGTTTGGTTTGGCCTCCAGAGGCTTTTGATCCCTGCAGCCACAAAGCCAGCAGGGCCAGAAGGAGAAGGGAGCGCTCCTGAGATCAGTGGATGGCGTGAAGCCTGAAGTTCAACCTGACCCAGCAGGGGCAGTGAACCCCAGCAGGTGCAAGGGCGTAAGGCTGTCACTTTCAGCCCCTGTGTTCTGGGAGAGATGGATTTACAGCTTGATTGTGGAAACCGCTGTCTGATACACATTATACTGATGTTATTCTGAGTCCAAACCTGCAAATAAGGTAAACTTTTCAGGGGTCCAGCATATTTTGTGTACTTGGGCCCCTGCACCCACCTGGGAGACCTGGAAGAGGCTCCCAGCTTCATCCTGACTCAGCCCTGGCCCCTGTAGCCGTCTGAGGAGAGAACCAGTGAATGGAAGACCTCTCTCTCTCTCTCTCTCTCTGTCCCCCTCTCTCTAACTCTGCCTTTCAAATGAAACCAACAATGGTCTTTAAAAAAAAAAGTCTGGATTGAACATACACAGATCTTTTCCTTGTTGTTAGTCCTATACAATACACTCTAACTCTTTACACATTTGCACCATATTAGGGATCACAAGAGGACTTAAGACACACAGGTGGGCATGTGGGCACTAAACACCTTTGCACTATGTTATATAACGGATGTTCTTGGGTTATGTGATCCCTCTGGCTTATCAAGAGACACCTGCACTAGCCTTGCCCTACTAGCATCGGCTGAGAGCCAAGAATAAGGTAATAGTAACCCAGAGAATCGGGGATGGTTCTAGGGAAATGTCGAGCTGCTTCGGGACCAAGCAGAAGAGACACGCAGCACAGCTGTGAGGCAGGAGGAGGTGGGGCGGCATCAGTCGAGGCCTGGAGCCAGAGCACAAAGAGGAAAGCAGGAGGAAACATCCCTGCTGGGCAGAGACCAGCCCAAGCACCACGCTCCTGGGCACGTCCTGCCCCTGGGAACCGAGTTAACTTGCAGGGAAACCTCGAAAGAGACTCATCTTCTGTCCGTCTGTCCCTCGGGCAGCTGTATGGACATACCCACACCGAGACCACTCCCAGAGGCTGACTGCTCATCTGGAGCAGAGCCGGGGACGGGGTAGTGAGCGGGATGCTATTTGATTTTAAAGAAGCTTACATGGAGGCCCAGGCTCACCCAGGTCAGGAATCAAGACCTACCACTGCGCCAGGGGGTATTCTCCTTCGAGCCCCTACAGCCCAACACGCCAAGCCAGGCCAGCAGCAGGGGAAGAGGCGCGCAGGAGGAGGAAGGCTGAAATTCGGGCTTCCCTCTGCTGTCCCGCTGGAGCCACAGTGACTGTCCTGGAGGAAGCCCCGGCTCCTTCCCGGGAAAACACCTGGCTAAAGGGAGGAGGGAACTGAGCAGCTGCCAACCTTCACAGCCCCTGGTCCAGAGCCAAGAAACTGAGTCAGGATGGAAAGGGTGTGATGGTGTCACGATGATGTCATGTGATGTCAAGGCAATGTCATGCCACCCCGCCGGACTTCCACACCCAGACGGCCAAAAGACCATGATACAATCATGGAAATCAGCGTCATTGAATCACTTAGGATGCTGGCTTGGCTTGACTCCCTTGGAGATGACCTCGCTCTCCCCACCCCACAGGCGAGCGCACTCACACACAGGCCCACACCACACAAGCTCAGCTGCAGAACCCTGAGGAAGAAGTGGAGGACAAACCCCTGGGTGTTTGGGCACACATAGCCCTCCTCCAAGCTTCTTGGGCCACCCGAAAGGGCTACACCAGGATGGCTGAACTTCACAGTCGGGTTGATCTGCATCACCGCGTTTGGGCTCCTGGGGAGGACAGTTTCAGGGCTGCACAACTCCATGGGACGCCCAAACCCTGGGGCCATCTGGCTCCTGGGAGGTGTGGGAGCAGGACTGCGAGGCAGCTGTGGGGGTGTGGTGTGTGTGCACACAGTTGGGGAGTGGCCCTCCAGCTGTGGGGGTGTGCTGTGTATTGTGCTGTTGTGTGGTTATGCATAGGGGCTTGTGTGTACACGAGGCAGTATGCATTTGTGAGTGTGTGTTATGCTGTGTGTGGTTGTATCTGTGTATGTGACCATGTATGTGTGAGTTTTGTATGTACACATGCTGTATATACATGTGTATGTGGTGGGCCTGATCATGTTTATGTGTGATTGTATGACTGTATATCACTATGTGGATATTCTAGAATTTTTCCCTAAGCCCTATTTTTCATCTTTTCTCCTGTAAAATTTTATTTCTATCATTTCCCTGGCGTGGCTTTCAGTCCAAGGTGAATTTCTTTTCTGGAAGCAGAAATTATCCAATCAATAGACTTCTGAGCAACATCAGTGAATGCAATTCAAGGGCAGATTAAAGTTCAAAACTACCCAAAGATTTTTATGCGTATGTCAGATTGTGAAATGTCCGAGTGACTGTACTGGAGGGAGTGTCACAGCTGAACCAGGTGGGAGGGCAGCAAGGAGGGCACCCCTTCCCACAAACCCACAAGCCAGGCGGTGCCAAGCCAGAAGCCGTCTGCTCCTCCCACCACCTGGTTTCCTTAGGTGTGGTTCTGGGGACCCCACTTTGCAATCCCTTTGCAAAGGGAAGGTAGGGAAGGCAGAGGGAGTGTGCCCAAGGCCAGGGCAAATGGAGCACTTCACTGGGCAGGCAAAGAGGGGACAACACTTCCCCTACACAGCAGTGAGTGGCAGCAGCCAGCAGGGAAGACCCCTCCCAAAGGAGAGCATGGAAAGCAGGGTTGACTAAAGTAGTAGCACCAGGAGGACAATGGGGCCGGGGGCTGAGGATGGATGTCCCCTAACAACCAGCAGACACCTCAGTCCTGGTCCATACCCCACAGCCCGGTTGCGCCTTGGCTTGCTGCCCCAGGATACTGACGCATAGGGACCACATCCCCGGTGCCTGCTGCTTTCTGGACTCCAGCGTGGCCAGCCCATGGCCAGCGCAGGCCAAGGAGGCATGAGGGATGCCAGTATGGCTGGACGGGCCACCACCTGCCAACCCCAGCATCCCCCATCATCCCCCGACTGGAGATCTCAGCAGGTGCCTTAGCTCAGTATCTTGGCTCAGGCTGCAGTGACCACGTATCACAGACCACTGGGCTTAGAAACAACGGGCCTTCGCTTCTCACAGTCCTGGAGTTGGAGATGCAACAGCAAGACCTCAGCACATTTGACGTCTGTGTTCTGGTTCCCTCTCACCAAACCCCAAAAGGTGGAAGGGACAAGGCCACAATCCCAGCCATGAGGACTATCCACCTCTCCCCACCTTCCAAGATCCCCAACTCCAATATCTTCACCTTAGGGGGTTAGAATTTCCATGGAAGAATTTGGGAGCGTATGAAGCCAGTGTGGTAGCTCCATGGGTTAAGCCGCCTGTGCTGCTGGCATCCCAGATGAGTGTGATTTGAGTCCCAGCTGCTCCATTTCTGACCATTCCCAACCTTGGCCCCTGCACCCAGAGGGAGACCAGGAAGCAGTTTCTGGTTCCTGGCTTCGTACTGGCCAGCTCTGGTCACTGCAGCCCTGGTCTGGGGCGTAAAGCAGCAGGTGGGAGATCTTGGTCTCTGTGTCTCTCCAACTCTGCCTTCCAAATGAATAAATCTTTAAAACACACACCAATACAGAGAGTTGAGCATACCCCAGGTGGCGCTGGCCCCAGGGGACACTCTGTCCCTCATGCTGCCCCCACAGCCTCTCCACACCTTTGCTAGCAGCGCCTCACCACCCTCCCCTCAAACTGCCCCAAACCGAGTGTGCCACCCATGCCACCCATGCCACCCATGCCACACCAGCCCCTCCCACTCTTCTCTCCACATTTCCATTTCACCAAGATTCCAGGAAAACATGCCATGGAAGTGAGCCCTACAGGACGGCTTTGTCCATGGCCCCGCAGGCTGGCTGTGCCTCCCCAGTGCCAGCGACCCCAGCCAGACCCCTCCTTCGGCTCTGCCCTGGCTTCTAACACCCACCTGCTCCAGGACTTGGCTGCTTTACCGGAGGCATCCCCGGGCAGAGAGCTCCCATGAGCCCTGGCTGTGGTGACCCAGCCCCTCACTCCGGTCCCCTCAAGGTCCCGGCTGTACTTGGTACTTCCCCAGGGCCATGTCTTAGGCCCCAGAGCCCATAGGCTCCCAGCAGGTACAGTGTCACCAAGTCCTGTCTAAAGTACAGGGTAAATCACCATGCTTCCATCCACCTTCAGTAGAAGACCCATCCACGTGTTCTTGGGGTAGTGAGTTGCCCTATGACTCACACCCAGTGTGGGCACCCCAAGATGTTCCCACTCTGCTCCAATGGGCCTTGGAGTGTCAAGGAGTAAGTCAGGAGATGTTGCATCCATGGACATGTGGACAGCCTCACGAGGCTTGCTTGCGACAGAATATGAAGCATGCACTGGGGTTTGAGGAAGAGACTGTTGATCCCAGCTCATCGCATTTCTGCCAATTGTAGGTGGTCACTGGGCTTCACTCAGAGCACACGCCCTTCCCATATAAGAACAGCTGCAAATGGAGGGGCCATGATTTCTGGCTTGATCACCGAGCTGGGCACCTGCTGTCACTGATCAGCGCTTACTGGTCAAGTGACGCTCTGCCCTCAAGGAGCACTTCTCTCCTCTCGTGAAGGAGACACACCTGGGAAGAAAAGCTGGCACTGGGGATGCCAGAAGGAGTGTGTGTGGAGCTGGCCTCGGCTGCAGGCGTGAGCAGGTGGAGGCAGCCCGGGAGATGCAGGAGCTGAGGTCATGGCAGGTGTGGTCAGGGTCCCAGCCACCACCCCTTGCTCCCCAACAGAGCGGCCTCGTGTCTGTCAGCCTGTGTCTGACCCACACCTCTTGGCCCCGGGGGCACCACCATGCAGCTGGGCTGTTGGAAAAGAACTGGGCACCCTGAGAAGCTGAGCAGGAGTTCAGGACCTCCACAGCCCAGTGAGCAAGGAGTAGGAAGAGGGGAGATGGGACGGAGACACATGGGGTTCAGTGGTCAGGGCCCCCAGCCTGATGGGAGGCTCACTGAGCAGCAGCCATGTGCAAGGGGGCTTGTTAGCGAATGACCGAGGTCCCAGGGCCAGCAGGGCAGTGGGGGCAGCAGGGACAGTGGGACATTCTGAGTGGACATGGTGGAGAGTGGGGCTTCTCTGGGTGCCCACCAAGCGCAGCAGCATGAGTTTTGCTTAGCTGGAATGATGGGAAAATGGCACAATCCAGGCTGCAGTTTAGGGAAATCCAGCAACACGGACATGGTCTGGGGGAGCCAGAGCAGGGTCAGGCATCAAAAAAGGCTGCTAAGGGTCTGAACTCCCACAGAGAATGGGGAAGGATAGAGAGAACCACCCGGGAGGCCTGGGCAGGACACGGGCTGCGGGAGGCGGCCAAGCTGAGCCACTGGGGCAAGACAGGAGGTGGGAGAGGAGGGCACCGGCACTGAGCTTGAGATGGAAGAGTGACAGCCGACAGCCGCAGGGACTGCGCAAAGGGCAGCAAGATCTTCCAGCCTGGGCAAGGATGTGGAGTCCAGGTGGGGGGAGAGCCACAGGGGCAAACAGGGGAGTGGGGCCGCAGCTCAGCCTGCGACAGACGCAGGGACCTGGGACACCACGCCAAGGCCATGGAAGGAGAGGGCAAGATGGAAGCTGAACCAGATTCCCCATGTTTGCTGTGCCCATGCCAATCTCAGTTTCCTGGAGCAAAGGGAAACCAGGCTTTCTTCTTCTCAGTAATACACCAGCCACATCCCAGGTAGAGCAGGAACAAATCAACACACACCGTCGACTCGAGAGGCCGTGTTGCTTCATAGCCTGGCCGGAGGCACTAACACACTGCTAAAACACTCCTAAAACATCTGGGACTCTCCATAGCCTGTGGTTGGCCTGAATGTGGGATTGCAAGGGGAAGGGGACACTCATTCAGTTCATTGCATGTACCTGAAGCCACACAGTGGCCAGGAAGGGAAAGTGGGGGAGTGGGGCGGCGCCCAGTCTCATGGCTGACCTGAGTCGGGACAGCGGCTATGGGAGAGACATGGAAGACTCCAGCCCTCCTGCCCTCCTGCCTGCACCAGCCGGTAGCGTCCCCACACCTGCCACCTCTCTGCCAAACTGTGTCCCTTCTGAGAAAAATCGACAAATGAAAAAGGCTCACTAAGCAACTAGGTGGGAGAGTGACCGCTCCGCCCTCCCAAGGCGCTTGAGACACGAGCATGGAGCCTGCCTCAGCCACTAGCTCCAAACACAACTTACACCCAAGAAAGTGATCCCTAAACACATTAGGATCCCTGCCCCTTCCCACAGAAAGGTCAAGTCCATGCCACCTGAGGCCAGAGAAAGAGTTCCTGAGAGCAGAACGAATGCTGCCCGACTCGGCTGTGTCTTCCCCGAGATGCGCTTGAAATCAAAGCAGGACACAGGAGTCTGCGCGAGAACGAGCCACTGGACATGGGCACCTGCTGTGGCAGCAGACAGGAGCGGGAGGAGCAAATGGGAAGATGCTTCCAGAACTACGGGGAAGTTGGGGACCAATGGAGAAGACACACGGCTCCCATCCCTTGGGGGCAGTTGCATAGCAGGTGCGGGGCAGGGGATGAAGGGTGGAGTTGGGGAAGGCTCCTGGCCACCAGCCTACAGGCTGGGAAGAGATCGGAGCCCTGCCAATGCAAACCACATGTGGCCCAAAGAGGGTTACATATGTGAGCAGAAGGGAAAAAAGCCAGGGTAGGGCAGCGAGCTTGGAGCCCCGGCCAAGAGTTGGGGGGCGTGGGAGGCAGGTTGAAGCAGGCCATGTGGTTCCAGAGTACAGTGAAGATAGGACTCAGGCGGAGGATTGTTGCGGGCCGACAGTTTGGGGTGAAGTGTGGGGGGCAGGGAGGGCTCTACATGATCAGGGACCAACCAGCAAGACCTCCAGGAGGGGCCTGAAGACCAGGAGGCTGTGAGAGGAGGAAGGGGGGTTCAAGCCAAGCATCGGAGGCAGTGTGTAAGTGTGGGCTCCTTGCCAGGCCAGGTGGAGCAAGTATCTGCAAGGTGTTTTGAATAGGAGGCTGACCAGATCTTATCTGTGGAAACTCAGCATGTGGAGAACAGGTTGCAGGAGGGAGGGGGACAGGACGGGGACAGGAGACTGTCCAGGAGCCCAGCAGGAAAGCGGCCCCAACACAAGGCAGGGTGGTAGCTCAGGACCCAGGAGAGAGCTCAGGGTCAGGACAGACTTGAAGTTGTTTCAACGCTGGTGGGGTTTCCTGATGATTGGGATGGTGTGGGACAGAGGAAGAACACGAAGGGAGGAGTGAAGTCTCCACCAACTGAGGCAGGAGGATGCCAGGGTCCGGGTGGGTCTGCGAGGGCTGAACCATCTGCTAGACATTGGGTTGATGGCGCCAAGTGGGACGTCTGGAATTGAGGCCCTCATATCCCTGCCGACAGCACACCAGGCAGTTCATAATCTCAACCTGGGGCAGTGCACCTAGTGGGAAGAACGGCCTACAGTGGACAGGACAGCCCCTGAGCCCAGGGCAGCTCAGGGAGGCCTGATTCCTGGGCACATTCAGACACACGCAGTTGGATGAATGTGACTGCACTCCTCTCCTCATTCCTACGGTGCCCCCTGCAAGCGGGGGTCTGCCTCTGCCAACTGCTTGTACGTTCTGAGGCTCCTCTGCCTGGACAATGTGATATGGGGTAAGCAAAGGACAGAGGCAGGGAGAGGAGGCACAGTCAGCCAACCACGAGCCAGCTGCACACTGCAGTCGGTTTTTATGGAGAATTTCTGCCTCATCAACCTCCATCTGACTGCATCTCCTGCCAGAACCAGGCATGACCGCCTGCGACTGGAACGGGAAAGGGTGGGGTGAGAAGGAGCAGCAGGGGTGAGTGGGGGTGAGGAGGGGATGGGCAGGTGTTTAAAAGGAATCAGGTGACAAGAGCAGCTTGCCAAAGCATCCACACAGCCAGAATCCACACAGGTGCAGAAGTTGGACATTTTCATCACATGTCAATGCTGGGTTTCTGAGCAGCTGATTCATGCAGCCACACATGGAAACCTAAGCTAAAACAGAGAGCAAGAGGCACAGTCGGCCACCCTGGGATAGCTCATCCCTCGGCTTTGCCGAGCCCTCTCTCAGAGGCATGCCCCGGTACAAACTCAGCCAAAATGTCAGCCAGGTGCTGCAGGTTTCCATCCCATTCTTCCCTCCTGCTCCCTGCCAGAGCCTGTCCGATAGGCCCCGGCACACATACGCATGGCTCAGATGTGGTTGCCTGGAAGGCAGCCTCAGGCCACCCACCCACAGGCTGTTTCGTGGCAGCAGGTGGGAGCCAAGCGTGCGTGTTCTAGAGCATGGCGTGTGCACCTGCGTTGAGCTATATGCGGGCTGTGGAGTTCACGGCGCGTCTGCCACCTGCGTCGGCAGCGAGGACTGCCGCTTTCCTCCCTTCCTCTCCCCGTGCAACTAAACACAGCAAACTCCCTTGGCCTCAAATCTCCTTTCTAACTGGGTTGCGGGAGTGGAGGGGGGGCAGTGTGCAATGGGGAGTTGAGGATGCAGTTTTAAGATTGGCTTGATGTGGTTCATTCTGTTTTGTTCCGCAAGAGGACAGCGAGAAAACCAGACATGAATGGGTATCAGCTGGGAAGTCCCCACCCACAGACAGTCCTCACTGGTGACAGAAGCCCTTCCGCTGTGCCTTTCTGTGGCAGGTCCCCAACCACTTCTCTCCCCGTCAGCCTCCAGGCCTGCACTCAGCTCACCCAGAGTGACCCCCTCGGGGATTTTAAATGTCACAGCAACCACGTCAAGACACATAAGCAGGTGACTTGTAAGGCTACTTTCTAGCTAACCCAATACAGCTAAGATATTATTTCAACGAGTAACCAGTATAAAACGTTTTTAAAAAGATTTATTTTTATTGGAAAGTCAGATATACAGAGAGGAGGAGAGACAGAAAGGAAGATCTTCCGTCTGATGATTCACCTCCCAAGCGGCTACAATGGCCGGTGCTGCACCGATCCAAAGCCAGGACTCTTACAGGACTCCTATGGGGGTGCAGGGCCCCAAGGCTTTGAGCCATTTTCAACTGCTTTCCCAGGCCACAAGCAGGGAGCTGTATGGGAAGCGGGGCTGCCAGGATTAGAACTGGTGCCCCTATAGGATCCTGGCGAATGAAAAGTGAGGACTTTAGTCACTAACCTACCACACCAGGCCCAGTATAAAACATTTTAATACAGTTTTATGAATTACTTATCATATACCAAGTTGCAAAATCAAGATGAGTCTAGCTAGCACTCAATGGCTGCAGTGGTCGCCACACCTCACAGGGCTGTGCAGGCGCAGGGTCCCTCTGCTAGGTCCCTTCCTGGTCCAGCTCAGCTGACACTGACCCCGCTGGTCCCAGCAAGTGTTCTGAGAACCACGGCTTCAGTGACACCTGAATGGTGACCTGCGAAACAAAGCCGTTGCAGGGCACCCTGAAGCCTGTTTACACTTCCTGAAGTTCCCATCACCCATGAAAATATGAAATGGAACGTTCCAGAAAGAAGTACTATGCGTTTTTAATTGCTCACCCACAGTTAGCAGGATGTGCTCTGTGCCTTGCTGCTGTGTCCCAAGACAGGAACCATCTTTGTGCAGCGTATCCCCAGTGTAGACACAACCTCCCGTAGGCAAGCCTCATCTTGCGTGCCATGGTCACGGAGAGTCATCCCACCCTTTTCATTGTTGAGCATAGCTGCTGCAAAATGCAGTTTCAAACGCAGCTCACTGCATTAGCTCATAATTTACTGTCATCCCTCCCTGGAGTCAGGGCTACCCGAAACTCAGGCCTGAGGGTAGGGGTTCTGTGGGGTACTCTCCACTAAGAGTTGGAGGAAGTGTCCTGCTTCCTTCCTCCTTGGAAGACAAGCACATCTTTGCCCCTTGTTAATAACCCTGCACAGTCCTGAGGCACAAACACTCTGTTTAACGCTCACAATCACCTTTTCCCATCTGTCCAGAAACATCCACAGGATGCATTTTGAGAAACACAGGCCCAGGCTCCGCTTCTCCGGAGGATACAGAGGCTTGGCAGGGAGGTGAGTACAGTGCTGTGGGTCTGTGGGAGCAGCCACAGAGCTGTCCGAGTCCCCATCCCAGGTCAGCAGCCTC
Source organism: Ochotona princeps (assembly GCF_030435755.1). Classification (NCBI taxonomy): domain Eukaryota; kingdom Metazoa; phylum Chordata; class Mammalia; order Lagomorpha; family Ochotonidae; genus Ochotona; species Ochotona princeps. The sequence goes on from NC_080836.1 coordinate 105,065,072, forward strand.
ACTTGCAAAGAGAGTTGTCTGGGAACGAAGATGCCTCTACTGCTTCCTCCAGGGCAAACCAGAGTGTGTGACCTCAAGAACACTGACTCCAGACCCAGAGGAGGCTCCAGGCTCCTAGCTCCGGAGGAGCAGCTCCCAACCTAGGATGGGATCTGGGACACCCGGGGGCCACCTTACAGCTGAGCCGGATGCATCGTAGAAGGCAGAGCTGCCTCCGCCACCCAGGCAGGGATCCTGCAGTGCAGGGAAGCACACACAGAATGCCATCTGCATTGCCAACATCCCATATGGGCACCAGTACAAGAACTGGCTGCTCTGCTTCCAGTCCAGCTCCCTGCTATGACCTGGGAAAGCAGCAGAGGATCGTCCGAGTGCTTGAGGCCCTGAACCTACAGAGGAGACCTGAAGGAGGCTCCTGCGTTTAGCTCAGCCTCAGTCACTGCGACCATTTGGGGAGTGAACCAACGAATGGAAAATCTGTTACTCCCTCTCTTTCAAATATTTTTTTTTTTCAAAGAGCACAAGCAGCTAAACCCTAGGTCTGGATCCACAGTTCCCCATGTGGAAGCAGAACCAGGCACTCAGTGAAGAACTCAATATCCCTGGGCCAGTGCACGGGGGAGCAATCTTCCACTTACAATGCCGGAATCTCTCAAGTGCATCCTCAAGGCAGGTGCAATGGTAATTAGTTGCCATGAGTTACGGACCCAGGCAACAGTCGAGGAGCTTGGAGGCTCCCTTCAATTCACAGGAGGGTGGAGCCATGCCCACCTGCTCACTGGCATCTGCCCCTTCCCTGGCACCCAGCAGCCCAGCCCTGCCTTGGCCTCACAAGCAGGAAGCTACCAGCAGCATTTCCCTTGTAGCAATCCTCAACCCAGGCTACAGGGAAAGGACAGGAATGACTTGGTGATCCAGGCAACTTACCAGGCTGCTACCCGATCATGGTCTTGGTGGCCTGATGCTGGCTGCCCTGCGCCTCTCACCTCAGATGCTTCTCCTGGAACACTGTTGCAGAACAAGATGGAAAAGCAATGAACACACAACTTTGGGGAAGCAGCAGCCAAACCCCTCCTTTGCTCTAATTGGAAAGAGAAGCTGGAGTGAGGACGGGGGAGCCTAGGAAGGGGTGGGGGTAGGGAGACCACAACACGCCTGCTCGCGGTCTCCGCTCCCACCCAGCCCTCCTACATCGAGCCTCCCTGATGCTGCAGTCTCTGCTCCCAGGATATTGGATCCGCTGGAACAAACAGCACCCTGCCCACGCGCCCCAGCCAGCACCAGTGCAGGGACGGCAGCCACCCCATGGCATCAGGGGCCAGCAGGCTGTCAGGAGCTTCATCCACCTCATGCATGCCAAGGTCTCTGCACTCCCTCACCTAGAACTTGCCCACGAAGGGAGAAGCCACACAAACCAAACCACTGCGTGGCATGCGTGCACTCATGAGCTGGCAAAGTGCTTGGAAGGGCTGGTCCACAGGCTGTTCTTGGTTAGGGAGTTCTGCATCGTGAGGTGAGTGTTGCTCCAGGAGTTATGTGTCAGCTTTAATGAGGTGCCTCATTTAGCTACATGCCCTGTCCCTGGCCAAGCGCCCAAGGGCAGCAGGCAGGCTACCCCCTAGCCCACCTCCACCCCTGCCCCAGCTCCCTGCTGTCATCACCAGGCTCCCCAGAGAGTCGTCCGCCTGTGTGCCTGCACAGCCTGACCTGCCACTCACCATTCACCCCTCCCCGCTTCACTCTGCCGAATCCTACCAGGCTGGGGGCACTCAGATGCCCACAGGGCCAAATCCAGGCCACGACTGACTCCCTCCCTGCCTCTTCCACGGGCTTCCTGGTGGATGCTTCAGGGCCTCCTGCTCACCTCTCCCTGGATGGCTCCCAGGCAGCTCAGACTCAGCCCATCCTAAGCAGAACTTTCCTTGGGCTTCTTAGCCAGCACAGCTGCGGCGGCCAGGCCAAGGCAAGGCCGCACCTGCACGCCCTCACTGCTTGCACGTCCCCACAGCTGATTCCACCTCTGCTTCATCCAGGCTCTGTGCCTTCGCAGCCCTGTCACCGTCACAGTGGTCCAGACCCTATCACCTGTCCCAGATCGCAGCACCTGTCCGGACTTCCTCTAGGTATGCTGTCCTCTGTCTGCTTTCAAGTAAGACTAAACCAAGTTACTCACTACCTCTATGCTCCAAATCATCAGGATTTTGTGCCCTCGCCTGCCCAGGGCTTGGTTCTCTGTCGGCTCCAGGAACGCACAGGCTGCATGTCACACACCTGACGGCTGTATTGCCCAACGTGTTGGGGCATGGGAGTAGGGGAGGCTACAGCCTGTGTCTTCATCCAACACCAGCACAGCATGCATGTGACACATGGGTGCGTGTTAGCTATAAAAGCCATTATTGGTGGGAGGTGAGAAGGCGGGCAGCATGATGGCTCAGTGCTAAATCCTCGCCTCGCAAGTACTGCAATCCCATACGGGCCCCAGTTCATGTCCCAACTGCTGCACATCTAGCTCCCTGCTTGTGGCCTGGGAAGGCAGTACAGGATAGCCGGCCCCCACATGGGAGACAGCTCAACTCCAGCCATTGCAGCCACTTGGGGAGTGAACCAGTGGAACCAGAGAAGATCTTTCTCTGCCTCTCATTGTCTAAATCTGCCTTTCCAATAAAAATAAATCTTTAAACGGACTTGGTGAGAGAAGATGAGAAGGCCCAGGGAGAGTCACCCTCTGCCTGTTTGGCGCGTCGGCCACACAGTGGGGCATGCGGGGAGAGGGACTGTGATGGGCAATGAGGAAAGGAGCTTTGCTGCCAGCCAGAGAAGACAGGTGGGGAACATTGAGCACGGCGCAAGGGGAAGCAGCTGCTTCCCTGGCCCACTCACATGTTTCAAGTTTATCCTCAGATTAGCTGCAGCTGAGAAATTGGGCAGCAAGCTGCATTGGTGAGAGTCTACAGAGAGGGACAGCGGCCACTCTGACCCACGGTGTGAACCCCATCAGAGCTAAGAGCAAAGCCTAGTAACCGCCAAGGGGAAGTAGAGGCACCCAAGACAACCATGAGCATGTGTTGTGGAAAAGCCGTTCAAGCTGCTTGCTGCCTGCAACGCTGGCAACGCTCCCCTACAGACTCCCTGCTAATGGCCTGGGGAAAACAGCCGAAGATGGCTCAAGTGCGTGGGCCCCTGCACCCAGAAGCTCCTGACTCCCGTCTGACCCAGCCCTGACTGTGGCAGCTGCCACTCACCAGCAGCGACATTAACGACGAGGCACACTCTTGAGGGTCTGGGAAAAGCCGGAAGCCTTATTGCCAAAAGCGGCTGCTTTTATACTCTTTCTCCGCTTCTTTTCCTTCCTGCTTTGCTTCCCGTAGATCTTATACCCCTCTTCCCGCTCTTCTCCCCGTACATTTCTCTCCGTAGGTCTTACTGCTTTCGTACCCCTCTCTGCTGCTTTGCTGCGTTCTTGTCTCCGTAGGTCTTACGTTTTCTTCGCTTTCCTAACCCTCTCTACTGCCCTGTTCGTCTCGTTCCATTGTCTTTCTTCTCCCCGTCTTTCTCCTCCTCGTCCCCCGCCCCCGCTGCTTACCGGCTGCTTTTATACTGTTCTCCACCAATCACTTCTCCCCGTGGGGGCCACTTGGCGCTACCTGATAGGCCAGTAGCAATGACGTATTCGCAGTGAGAGCATCAGCCTATCCCTGTGACTTCCTGTTTACCTGCTGGTGAGATCAACCCTGCCCCCTGGCCCTGGGCCAGCCACCATCTTGGGATGGCCTTTCCTAATCCTGAGAGCGGCTCAGCACCCCGCTCCCCACAGGCAGCCATTTGGGAAGTGAACCAGTGGAGGGAAGATATCTCTCTCTCTCTCTCTCTCTCTCTCTCTCTCTCTCTCTCTCTCTCTCTCTCTCTCTCTCTCTCTCTCTCTCTCTCTCTCTCTCTCTCATACACACACACACAAATTAATTACCTAAAATTAAAAGTTTAGAAGTTTTTTCGCACACCATCTTCCTGCCCAGCCCACCTCACCAGGGCCCTCCCTCCCATCCTGAGACCTTGGGCAAGTGTCCACGGAGCCACTTCCTTCCCAGGCAGGGTGCACTACCCAGTGTAGACTTGGCACAGCTCTGACGAGGAGCAAGCTGAGGGCTCTCCAAACAGAGCTCACACAAGCCCAGGCATGGAGGCAGGGGGAGATGTGAGAGGAGCAGACAGGACATGGGGTGCTGTTGGGGGCAGGGAGTGTCGTTCAGTTGCAAGGCTTCAGGAAGACGGCTGAAGGAGGTAGCACTGGCCTGGGCCTTGGCATGTCCATGGAGGGGCAGCCTGCACATGCCAACACAGGCATCCCTGAGGGTCAGTGGCTGTCTGTCCTGGCCAACCAGCCCTGTAAGGAACCAAGCAAGGGAGGGAATGAGAAGAGGGGCTGTGAGGAGGGCCGGGCCGGAACACAGACCCTGAGTGTCGAAGGCTGCACCGTGGGACGGGCCCTCCTGCACCTTTGCGTCACAGAGCTGCTCCTCCACGCAGGAGAACAGGCAGCAGGGAGCCCTGCCCCAACTCAGGCACAGATGGCATCTGCCCACACCTGGGCTCCCCCCGACCCCAGTTCCTGGGGCTGCTTCTTCGACAAGACCCAGCTTGAGCAGGGATCAGCCTCGCTCACGTAGACTGTGAAGGTGTTATCTGTCAGGAGTCCCCACGCCCTCAGACCTCTGGGCGAGTGTCCGACGCTGGTGAAAGCCATGGGCCCCCAGCCTCCCCAGCACGGTGCTCTGCCCTGCAGGAAGGGGTGTGTCCCACAGCTATAGATGAGCACACGGACCTCCCTGAAACCCACAACCAGGACCACACCGAGTAAGGTAGGGATTCATTCTGAGATGATGCTGTGTTTGTGGGGGTGCTGCTGGTACCGTCCTTACCACCATCACTTACGTGGAAACCGAGGGCTGGAAGCAGTCCGAGGGTGTGGCACAGTCACGTCTCCTGGAAGGCGGGAGATGTCACTCAGTGCCACCAGGCAGGTCCTTTTCCCCCTGTGTGCCCCATTAGTTGCCCACACTTGGGGACTGTCATGCCCAGTCAGGCAGCTGCTGCTTTTCTGACTCACTTCTCCATTAGGCCAGATGGGTCTGCTGCTCCCTGGGGTCTCAGGGCACAAGATCAGTTATTGTAGCACCTCCAGGAACAGATTGGGGTTAGGGTTAAAGGTGAGGCTTGGAGTGGGATTAGGGTTAGGATTGGTGTTGGGGCTAGAGTTAGAGTTGGGATTATGGTTAGGGTTAGAATTGGAGCTAGGATTAGGGTCAGGGTTAGGGTTGGGTTAGAGTTAGGATCAGGTGTTAGGATTAGGGTTGGAGTTGGGGTTAGGGTTAGGATTAGGGTTGGGGTTAGGATTAGGGTTGAGGTTAGGGTTAGGGTTTAGGTTTTTGGGGTTAGGGTTAGGATCAAGGTTGGGGTTAGATTTAGGGGTTAAGATTAAGGTTGGGGCTAGGGTTAGCAGCAACATCAGGTTTGCTGTTCTGGTTAACTTCCTGCTAGCACCCTCTTGCCGTATCTCACTAGCACCCTTCACCTAACCACATCCTTACTGCTGCTTCCTCTGTGTGCTGGCTCAGCCAGCTCTACCCTGCACTTGCCTATTCCCAGGCTTCCCAGGATCAGCCCTTGAGCTTGAACTGGCTTTTCCCATCCTGTTCTTACCCACAGAGAGAGCTTGAAATATACATTCCTAAGCCACAGGTTCTCTGAGCTGGTCTCCTTGCTGTAGAATGTGTCCTATGGTGGGGTTGTGTGCTCTCCCTGTCCTACACACTCTGCCTAGGAGAGTTTGTGCCCTCTGACATTGCTGTTATAATGCAGTGGTGGTGTGGGAGGTGGGGAAGGAGGGACTGACCCAGGGGCAGAGGAGGTGGGAGGCGGGGCAGGGGACAGAATCTTGAAGAAATTAGTGAGAAGTGATGCCTACCATGAAAACAGTCCTTGTCAGCATGAATATCAATGAGGAATATACAGTGCATGTAATTACCAGCATCCCGTTGCAGCCCAGCCAGGGCCAGCCTGGCTCTGCCTGGAAGGTAGATCTGAGTGCACCTCAAACCACAGCTAACACAGCAGGTGGAGGAGGGTGGTGCTAATGCCAGCCCACGTCTTCCTGCAGCACCCCCTCCCAGGGCCACCCTGGGGCAGCCACGGGTTTCCCCTAGAATATCCATTTCCTACTAATGCATACTTAGGTTGATTCTGTTTTCCCCTCTTCTAAACCTATTGTGATCTTCTGGAACTGAAAAATACTGTTTCCAGGCCCAACACTGTATTACAGCAGGATAAGACTTCCCCTGCATCAGTAACATCCCATATGAGTCCTGATTCGAGTCCCATCTGCTCTACTTTCTAACCAGCGAATGCATCTAGAAACAGAGCAGAAGATGGCTCAAGTGTTGGGCATCTACACCCACTTGGGAGCCCCAGAAGGAGCTCTGTTGCTGTCAACTGGGGGGTGAACCAGCAATGGAAGATCTCTCGTGGTATTTGATCTCTTTACTTTCAAATGAAAATAAGTAAATCTTTCTTTTTAAAAAAAAAATCTCCTGTAAAATTTGACTCAATACCTTGACGTCAGAATAGGTTTTAATATCTGCTTCATTTCTTTTGTAGTTTTTTTTTAAATGAACTTATTTTTAAAACAAAGTGGCAGAGAAAGAGAGAGAAAAGGAGAGATGGAAAAAAAAAGAAAGAAACGTCTTCCTCACACCAGTTTACCCCAAGATGTCCACAAAGGCCCGGACCAAGCCGGGCTGCAGTCAGGAGCTCCATCCCAGCCTTCCATGCGGCCAGCAGGGGCCCAGGTGCCCGGTCCGTCATCTGCTACATCCCGGGCGCATTGGCAGGAAACCGGACCAGAAGCAGACTAGCCAGGACTCAAACTGGCATTCTCTGTGCGGTGTGGGCTTCCTAAGCAACAGCTCCACTCACTGTGCCACAACACTCAATCTAAAACATAGAGGTAAATGTTGATGTTTGTCCCCAAGAGTATCCACAAGGATGAAGTTTCTGGGAATATTTTATTGACAGTTTATTTCTTTACTAGAAAAATTCTCTTGTTTCTTACTAATTTCAAAGTTTTTAAAATTTTATGAAGATATTTACCATCGTATCTACATGGTTTGGACATTTTAAATCTTCAAAAGTGTATTTTTTAAACAGTTATTTTTATTTATCGCACATTTGGGAATATTGAAGTATTTTCTGTGTGGTGGTAAAAATCTGCCTAATTTTGAGTTGCTATTTCTGCTGTGGTTGGCAGAAATCATTGCTAAATTATGTTTTGACACTGCTTGTATTTAGTCGCTCTGCTATGTTTTCATATAGTTTATGTCTCATCAGCCTATGCTATAATTACTGATTGAATCCATTCTTAGCTAGGTTAATACATAAAATCTTTTAATTTCTTTCATTTTGTTTGGAATGTAGAGAGACAGAAAAAGAGAGAGATTTCCATAGCTGGTTCACACTCCGAAATTCCTATAACATCCAGGGCTGGGCCCGGTTGAAGCCAGGAGGTTCACCCAGGTCTCCATGGGGTTGGAGACACCCAAGCACTCAGAGGTCACCTGCTGCCCCCAGGGTGCCAATTAACAGGAAGATGGAACTGGACACGGAAGCAGGACTGAAGCGCAGCGCTCTGACATGTATGTGGGCATCCCCAGTGGTATCATATCTCTGCATCAAACATCCACTCAAAATTGCCATCACCTGATGGCTCCATGGAATCAGTGAGCCTAAAATAGCTGAAGGATGAGAGGCAGAGAGATGCTCCACCTGCTGGTTCACTCCCCAGATAGCTTCATCCTGGTCTCCCAGGTTGGGGGCAGGGACCGCACCTGGACCATCCTTTGCTGCTTTGCCAGGTGTGTGAGCCAGGGAGCTGGAAGGGAAGAGGAGCTCCAGACAAGAGTCTGCATCCGTATTGGATGCCAGCGTCACACATGATCCCCATACTGGTTCCTTTCTTAGAAGTGACCGTAAGTTAAATATCTTTCCAAATAGCTAAAAGCTTCATTAAAGAATATATGTTTAGGGCCCGGCGGCGTGGCCTAAGCAGCTAAAGTCCTCGCCTTGAACGCCCCGGGATCCCATATGGGCGCCGGTTCTAATCCCGGCAGCTGCACTTCCCATCCAGCTCCCTGCTTGTGGCCTGGGAAAGCAGTCGAGGACGGACCAAGGCATTGGGACCCTGCACCTGTGTGGGAGACCTGGAAGAGGTTCCTGGTTCCCGGCATCGGATCGGCGCACACCGGCTGTTGCGGCTCACTTGGGGAGTGAAACATCGGACGGAAGATCTTCCTCTCTGTCTCTCCCCCTCTCTCTGTATATCTGACTTTGTAATAAAAATAAATCTTTAAAAAAAAAAAAGAATATATGTTTAAACGAGTCAGTCAGGGACCTGAACCGTGGCATGGTGAGTAAGGCCATGGCCTGCAGGACCCTGGGCTCCCTGACAGGCACCAGTTTGTGCCCCGGCTGCTCCACGCCAGATCCAGCTCTCTGTAATGCGCCCGGGGAAAGCCGCAGAGGACGACCCGAGTCCATGGGTCCCTGCATCCACACAGGAGCCCTGGAGGAAGCCCCCACCCGGCTTTGGCCAGCCCTACACTGGCTGTCAGGGCCACCTGGGAAGTGAGCCAGCAGGCGTAGAGTAAATCCACCCGAGCTCTCATCGTCCCTGGTCTCAGAGCTGCATCCTGCCCCGTTGCACTTGAGCCTGGGCGCAGTGATCTGTCCATTTACGCCTGCTGGTCACAGCTGCAATGGAGATTCATCGGGGCATCTTAGACTGTTCTGTTCACTGTTTATCCCAAGCGTCCAGATCACACCCAGCACGCGGGAAGCCCACCTTGAACACTGACACGAATGAATGGATCATCTCATTCAACCCACTCTGAGCAGTCTTCACCGTGTTAACTCAGACTTCAGGAATGACCGTGGCGTGAGCTCACTGTGGATTGGGAACATGAGTGGCAGAGGCCTGCTCGCTGTGACACACACCTGCTATGTGCTCACCTTGTGGCTGGCTGCGTCTGCACAGCCACAGGGCCTTCCTCGGGAAGCCACCCAAACGCTCTATTTAATAGTTATCTCTGTGAGCTCATCCACACCTCCACCCAGTACACACAGGTGCTATTGATGTATTTATTATTTGGAAGGCAGATGAGAGAGAGAGAGAATGAATCACACATTTGTTGTTTCACTCCCCCAAATGGCTGCAACAGCCAGGGCTGACCAGGCCTAATCTGGAGCCAGGAACCCTGTGCAGGTCTCCCATTTGGACAATAGGAGCTCAAACACAGGGGCCGTCTCCCACTGCTTTCCCAGGATGTCAGCAGGGAGCTGCATCCGAAGCAGAATGGCTGGGACTTGAACCAGTGCCTCCGCAGGGACTGCCACTGCTCTGGGCCGCAGCCTGAGCCTCCGCACCAGCACAGCAGCCCCTGCACACAAGCTCCAAGCCCCACCCTGCTGCTTCTTGCAAATGAACCCTAACTTCCCAGACCCAAGTGAAAGTGCATGATCACCTGCCACCTCTGGCCGCCTGGTGGGCCCACCTCCTGTGGGGGCTCCTCCACATCCTTGTCTTCGACCCCTGTCCCTCCTCTCTGGAGTTTTTGGTCCCTGCTGTCCCTCTCCTGCCTCTCACCCCATCCACCCCAGATACCAGCATTCAGTGGTGGTCTCTCCTCGGGCCTCGGCTTGTGTTGTAGGATTTCCGGGGGCAAGCCTGGTGTCCCCAGGGGGAGCCGGGGTTCCCCCTAGCATGCCGGCCCCTCCCAGTGTTCCTGCTCCTCCTCAAGGCCCCGTTCCGCCTAGCTCAGCAAGGTGCACCAATTCCTGGCTGTGTGTTTCCACCTTAGCCCCTCAAGCCACAGGCTCCTAAACAACCATTACCAAGGCGAAATCAACATGCTTTGCACCCATTGCTTGCTTGTTCTTCCCAACGAACCTTGTAATCAGCTAACTTAACTCCAGGGTGGAACACGTCCGTGAACAATTTTACTTGGGATTTTGTAAAATGTATAAATTAGCAGGTAAAATTTTCATCCTTACGATGCTGAATTTTTCTAGCCAAAAACACATACGCTCTTCCTTTTACTCAGTTTTGACTTCCGGGGTTTTTAGAAGCACTTTATAGCTCTTTCATGCAATTGAGAGGCACTTTTCAAAGTTCATTCCAAGCTATTTCTTACTGCTATCCCAAATTGAGGGTTCCCGCCCATCCTATCTTCTGTCGTGTTTTGTGTATCTACAAAAAAGCATTGATGTGTGGATTTCATAACTGGCTGTCTCACAAAATTCTCTATAGCTTTGTCATCCGTTTGAGCTTTTCCGATATGCCCCTGGAAGCATGCTTTTTGCAAACAGATTTAGTTGTAGCTTTTCCAACAGTTACTAATGTCTTTGATTGTTTTCACCTGCTCAAACGGGTGGGTTACTTTCTCGGACATATTTCAAAATGGTAGTTAAAGTGATAGGTGTACATTTCTGAATGTTCATTTTGATAGAAAATCTCTAGTCTTGGGCCCAGCACTGTGGCCTAGCGGCTAACCTCCTCACCTAGTATGCACCGAGATCCCATATGGGCACTGGTTCTAATCCCAGCAGCCCTGCTTCCCATGCAGCTCCCTGCGTGTGGCCCCGGAAAACAGCAGAGGATGACCCAAGGCCTTGGAACCCTGCACCTACATGGGAGACCCAGAGGAAACTCCTGGTTCCGGGTTTTAGATCGGCTCAGCTCCAGGCATTGTGGCCACTTGGGGAGTGAATCAACAGAGGAAAGATCTCTCCTCTCTGTATATCTGCCTTTCCAATAAAAATAATTAAAAAAGAAAGTCTCCAGTCTTTTCTGCTGAATAGAAAGACTAACTTTGGGGCGGAGATGTAGATATGTATACGAACACCCACACACATAATCACATTAAGAAGGTGTCCATCAACCCACATTAGCTTCCTTGTTTTCACGTCTGTGGAGATGATTCTGTGACTTCATCTTGCTGTTAGTGTGAGATTTGAAATGCATACATTTTCCAAGGCTGATCCAGCTTGGCATCACAAGTCACTCCCCGCTAAACAAATCGTTCCAAAATTGAGGCCTTTTAAAAGTAACAATAGCACTTGTTTCTCCCAGTTACAGGAGCTTGGGAACGGCTCTGTAGATGAGATGGACATGGGTGTCAACGTGTGTTAACACCACCCCAAATGACATTCCAGCGTCTGTTGATCTCCTGATGGGCAAAAAAAAATGTCACCTGCAAAGGGGTCTTATTACAAAACTGTACTCCGATTCGATCAAGGTTAGATCAGCTACCAGTTTATAGGGAATACAGGGGTAGAAGACACTGGAAAAGCCATCAGCGGGAACCCTCCTCCACACACAGAGCCAGGAGACACTGCATGGCAGCCACCGGATGCAAAGCAGGGGGAGCCCTAGGAGAAAGATATGAATAAAAAGGGGTTGGAGAGAAGCATGAAGTCAAACAGAGCACATACATCTGCTCTGGACTCTGACTCAAAGAAACCCAAGGGAAGAACAAAAGACCTTTGACACTTGGGTCACGGTCCACATGTCAGCTGATCTGAAGGGATTACTGTTCATTGCTTTTGGTGTAGTAACAGCGTTTTGAGTGTGTGTGTGTGTGTGTGTGTATACATATATATGTATATATTTAAGTTCTTGACCTTTCAGAGACAAACTCTGAACCATTCACAGTTGACAGAAAGGATGAGGCTGAAGTCAAAGGAACCCAGCGGTGTAGGTGCGCAGGGCAGGCCGTTTCACCGCTGGCCAAGCCCGCTCACCGCCAACACTGAGCTGTGGTCTCCTGGGCGTCCCCCCTGCTGTGGGTGGTTTTGCCTGTGTTTGACACTCTGCCTTCTATGCAGTAACTCAAAGGTCTGAGCGCATGGTGATTTCTTTTCCCTGGGAGCATCTTCTCTTCCCAAGCAGATGCCTAAACCAGGAAGCTCCAAGAGCCCATCCACTCTTGTTGCCCAGAGCCCCTCAAATCCTGCATCTTGGGTCTCCCAAGGTTCTCTCACTGAGTGGAGGGTGAAACTCAGGTAAGTGTGGGATTCAGTAGCATGTAGGATCTCCACAGCATTGTGCGCCCACCCCCTGTCTGCAGTTCCTAAAGTTTTATCACATCAGGGCTGAACCCATCAAAGTCACCTGTCCCCACTCTGCACCCTGCCCAGCCCTGGTCACCACTAGGCTGTACCTGACTCTATAGGTTCACCTGTGGGAAACATGTCGCCCCAGAAGAACAAGCAGCCCCGTGGTCATTCATTCCCTTGGCATATGATTTCTGAGGACCGTCCAAGTCATGGCAGGTGTTCAATCTCTCAGTTTCTTTCCATGCAGCCCCCACCAGCAGGCCGTTCCCCCTCTCTGCCCTGGCTGCCTCCAGTCTCCACCCTGCCATCCAGGCTCTCTGCAGCAGCTACAGCGAGTACATCCTCTCTGCCACCTCCTGCTCCCTGCGTCAGACAGCCAAGCTTTACACCTGAGTCTGCTTGAATCACGGCACTTTCCTTTACGTTCTTTCTTATTAGCTTGATCATACTCATTCTAGTTCCGGCAGCCTTGCTGATGTTAGCAGAATGCTGGTGAGCAACATGAATGCCCATCCGCAAGGGTGGGGCTGAAGGAATTACCTTACAGGCACCCGATGGAATGTACCACCCTGCAGATGTTCAGGGGCGTGAAGCTAAAAGATGCGGCCAGGGGAAGCTCCTGGGTGAGAACACAGCCCCTCCCTGCTGTGTTCCTTCTTTGCCAGGGATGAGTAGCCAGGACCTTAACAGTGGCAAAAAGCTCAGCGTTCCACCGAACAGGCCTGAGTGCCTCAAAGGACATCAGTGCCAGAAAACAGAGAGCAGGGCAACTGGCCCAGATGGAGAGTGTAAAGAGATGCAATAGCCAACCAGACAACGGGCATCCCTGGGCCCAGGGCCCAAATGAGAAAAAAACAACCCACAGCGAGGACATTGCAGGAATGGCATGTGGACAGCAGGCATGGACTGTGCATCGGGAGGAAGTGGTGTTGCAGGGAGGTCCACATGCCTGGAAACCATGCCAACCCAGCCTGTGTGAGAGAGTCACCCTGCTCTGATGCGAGGCACTGAAATATTTAGTGGCAAGAGACAACAGTGTCCCCAACTGACTGCCGTGTTTCTATGATAACAGCAGCCACAGCGTATGAGGTTGGGGAGAGAGAGAGAGAGAGACCGAGCTCACTGATACATGGCAGTGCTGACAATTGGTAAGATGAGGTAAAAGGTATTGGAAAATCATTGCATTGTTGTTTCTTTGTAAGCTTCAATTTCCTCACAATAGAAGGGACTACAGGGCAGTGAATGTTGGCGTAGAAAGCTACTCCCTCCCTGTTGCTGGCACTGCTCAGGTGCAAAAGGCGCTCGCTGCCCACCACAGCCCCTGCCCAGGACAGTCCTGGCACCACAACCTGTGCGGGCCCTCGCTGCTTCCTCCTCTTGTGCTGACCGCATTCATGAGAAATCACATGATATGTGCTAGAGGAACTGGTTACCGTTAATGGAGGATTTTTTTAATCATCTTTTATTTATTATTATCATCATTTTATGATACAGTTCCATAGGCTCCTGCATTTCCCTTACCCCCTCCCCAATTTCCCACCTCCCCCACCCCGAGTTCCCCTGTATCATTACTAAAGTATAGTTCTTCATACACAGTCATACGTCCATCATTGCGGGCATGGACAATAGCAGAGAGTCCAGAATCCTATTGTCAAGATATGGTAAACAGTTTCAATATGAGTCCATCTTTGTCTGGAAGTAGAGATGCATACTACATTGTATCCTCACATCTGGATGTTAGTCTCCATTTCTCAGTTACTGTACATCCCCTTAAATGAAAAGTCACAATACAAAATCAACAATAGGAAGAAAAATAGAAATTTACAATGTCATGAAGTTAAATAACATGTTACTAGATATGACAGTCTCCATTACACAGCTACTATACATCCCCTTAAATGAAAAGCCACAAAACAAAATCAACAGGAAGAAAAAAGAAATTAACAACACCATGAAATTAAATAACATGCTACTGAATGACTAATGTGTCGCTGAAGAAATGAAAATCAAGAAACTTCTTGAAGAAAATGATGCTACTGTATGATCTATGAGTCACTGAATGATTTGATCAGAAGAAACTATTTTGAAGAGATGAAATTAACAAAAACAAAAACATCAAACTCCCTGAGACACAGTTTCTGCTGATTTTTGTTGGTGGAAGGTGACTCTTCTAGACAGCAAATAGATGGGCTTTGTTTTTTAATCCAGTCTACTAATCCATTTACATTCAGGGTTAATATGTAAGGATGGTACTTTGGTCCTGTCACTTTAGGAATGAGTTGTTCATTGATATAGTCTTCTGTTGTCATTTTACTGGGATGTTCTTCACATTTGCCTTTGGTTTTGTTGGGTGCTATTCCTCTTTGTCAAGAGAACATCTTGAAGTATCATTTGTGGGGCAGGTTTGAAAGAGGCAAATTCTTTTAACTTTTCTTTACTGTGGAAGAATTTTATTTCATTTTCAAAGACAAAAGAAAGCTTTGCTGGATATGTTATCCTAGGCCGACAATTTTTTTCTTTTAGAATCTGGAATATGTAACTCCATTCTCTTCTTGCCTGTAGAGTTTCCTGTGAGAGGTCTGTGAGTTTAAGTGGCATATATTGGCATTATATGTCAATTGATGTTTTTCACATGCACATTTAAGGATCTTTTCGTTATGTTCGATTGAAGAGAGCTTGATGATCATGTGTCGTGGTGAAGATCGCTTTTGGTCAAGACTGTTGGGAGTTCTGTGCCCCTCCTGGATCTTGTTTCCCAATTCTTTCTCCAGATTAGGGAAATTTTCCCGTATTATTTCATTAAATATATTGCAAAACCAGTTTCTCTTTCTGCACCTTCTGGGACTCCCATAACTCTTAGATTTGGCCTCTTAATAGTGTCTTTCAATTCTTGAATACTTTTTTTTGGCCTGATCCAGCTCTGCTTCCAGCTTTTTGTTTGCTTCCCCCTGGTGACAGGAAATATTTCCAATTCTCAAATTCTTTCTTCTGCCTCCTTCATTCTATTTTGGAGACTCTCCACTGTACCTTTAATTTGCGCTACTGTGTTCTTTTTTTTTTATATAATTAATTCCACTTTTATATATTAATATTACCACATTCATTTTATTATTTTTATTATTATTATTGGAAAGCCGTATATACAGAGAGGAAGAGAGACAGAGAGGAAGATCTTCCATCCAGTGTTTCACTCCCCAAGTGAGCCACAACGGGCCGATACGCGCCGATCCGAAGCTGGGAACCAGGAACCTCTTCCAGGTCTCCCACGCTGGTGCAGGGTCCCAAAGCATTGGGCCGTCCTCGACTGCTTTCCCAGGCCACAAGCAGGGAGCTGGATGGGAAGTGGAGCTGCCGGGATTAGAACCGGCGCCCGTATGGGATCCCGGGGCTTTCAAGGTGAGGACTTAAGCCGCTAGACCACGCCGCCGGGCTGCTACTGTGTTCTTAATTTCTGATATTTCAGCCTTGATTTGCTTTATTGCTGCTATGTCTTGTGTAACATATTCCTTAAATTCTTGAACACTTGTATGTGCTTCTCATTGTTGATCAGAAGATTTATAATAAGTTTTCTCAATTCTGTGTCCCCCATTTTCTCAATGTCTTCCTCAGTTAACTCTGAGGATGGCATAGGGTTTTGCTCCTTTGCAGGGGAGTTTTCAGTAATATTCATTGTGCCTCTGTCTCTTCTTTTGCTCTTGATCATTGTGCTTCTGGTTAGCAGAATCTTCTCCTTGGGCAGGTTTCTAAGCTGTGTCACCCACAGGTCTACAGTTCGATTTTACTTATTGCAGTTGGCACGCGGCTCTTTGGTTGCAGCCGATTGTGCCACACCCTCCAGTCAATTCCAGGTCTGGGTTCTTATGTTAGATTTCCACTGTGGTCTCCGTAGCCCCAGCTCCTGGCTTACCACTCTCCACCTCCTGTGATATCATACTGAGGTTGCACTATTGTCTCTGCAACCTATCTCCCACTTCCAGTTGAAGCAGGTCCCAGAATTAGGGAGACACCAGGTATCCTATATAGCTAGGTTGTTGGTTGTGCTGATCTTGCCAGAATCTGTTGACGGTTAGGTCTGGGTGCCACACCGACCTATTTTGACCCATACAATGCCATGGTTGGTATTATTTTCCTGTAGGACAAGCACAATCTGCTAGACACAGTGAGTTCTTGCAAGCTCAGCACATGCACAGTTCACTGTTGTCCCCTGCAGTCCTAAAACTTGCCACACTGTACAAATGTGTGCCTAATGTGCCACTACTACAGTTCTTGATCTGCTGGTCATCGGGTCTGAGGGCTACCCAGACCCATCTTGGGTGGAAGCTGTAGAATGCCACGTTGATGCACTTCACTGAGTCAGAAAAGAGTTCACTCCCAGCTCAGCGTATGCTCAGTCCTTTCCCTTGCTTTTGCCTCCTTAAGCAAAATGGCGCCCAATTCGGCTCTAGGGGACTGACTGGGCTGTGAAATCCGCCCTGTTCTCTCACTGCCCATCTAGGATCTGCCACTCTGTGTCTGCTCCTGGTCAAATCAAACAGACCAGCAAGATGGACATTTCTTTGTCTGATCACCGTTAGCTGAATGCTGCTGGGGTATCAGTCACTGCAACACCACACCGTTGTGTCCACTCCTTTCCTGTGTCTGTCAGTCTCCATGTACCCCTCTGCTGTTGTTCTGTCTTCTCCTGTTTCCTGAAATGTGTCCTCTCTGCTTCATCCTGATTGAATGTCGAGGATACTTGATGCAAATCATAGAGAATTTTTTAATGGGCAGCATCTACTATACATATTTTTATTTTATTGTACCAAAATAATAATTTATTATATTATATCAAAATAATCCTTTTAAGAGGCACAAAGAAAGAGAGAGCTCCTATCTGCTGGCTTAGTCTCTGAATAACCTGAGCAGCCAGGGCTGGGCGGGGGCTGAAGCAAGGAGCCAGACACTGAATCTAGTACTCCCATGTGGCTCCCAGGAGCCTCTCTTGGGAACCACTGCTTCCTCCCAGGACCTGAGCCAGCAGGAAACTGGAGACAGGAACTAAAGCCAGGAACCAAGCCCAGGTACTGTGCTGTAGGCATCTGACCAGTGGGTGAAATGTTTGCCATGGACAGTATCCTTTAAAAAATCTAAACTTGGGGTGGAAGGACGAACACTGTGCCTCAATAGGCTAATCCTTCACCTTCAAGTGCCAGAATCCCATATAGGTACCAGTTCATGTCCTTGTAATTCATCTCCCTGCTTGTGACCTGGAAAAGCGACAGAGGATGACCCAACCCTTTGGGCTCTTGCACCTACGTGGGAGACCTGGGAAAAGCTCTTGGCCTCATGTCTTCAGATCAGCTCAGTTCTGGCCTTTGAGGCCATCTGGGGAGTGAACCATTTGGTGGAAGATCTTTCTCTCTGTGTCTCTCCTTCTCTCTGTAAATCCACCTTTCAAAGAAAAAAAACATTTTAAAATATCTAAACTGAGGCTTACATTGGGACACAGCAAGTTAAGCTGCCACAATGAGAAATCCAGTTCTGTATCCAAGTGCCTGATCTGTGTCCTGGCTACCCCATCCTTCCAGTCAAGCTTTGTATCAACGCAGCGGGAGGCAGCAGGTGTTAGCCCAAGTGTTGGGTTCCTGACATCCACATGGGAGACCTGGATGGAGTTCCTGGCCTCTGGCTTGGACCCAGCCCAGCTCCAGCTGTTTCCAACATTTGATTAGGGGACCAGAAGATGATATATTTTCCCTCCCTCTCTATCACTTTGATTGGTAAATATTTTCACAATGCTCTTACATGACCCAGAGCAATTCCCATAAGCATGGAATAAGGTTCTTATCCCCTGATGAAAACTCAAATCAATATCCTCATAGCAACAGACACAAAATGTTAATGAACCCAGACAGCAGCAAACAGATGGAAAACCGTCCAGAGACAGCTCACACAAGGGGTGGGTCTGTTCTACGCTTGTACCTCTGCCTGTGTGTTCTGGGAGGGAAATCACTTTTGTACACATCCCTTTGTATCCCAACTTCCTCTCCAAGTGAGTGACAACTCAGAGAGGAGGCAGCAACACAGCCTTCTCCGCAATGCAAAAGCCAGTCTGCTCAGTTCAACATGAGAAGGTCAACATCAGGGACATCTCATCCCGGCATCAAAGCTGTCGATATGTTCAGCATACATGGGGCAGCGGTTCTCAAATTGCATCCACCAGAATCACCTTGAGAGCTTGCTAAAAATGCATATACCGAGCTCCACATTCAGCAACTCTGGCTGAACAAGAATCAGAGCTCGGAGCTTCACATTTTGTATGTTAGAGGATTTGTCACAAAAGATTCATGCTTATACAGTGTGTTGAGCATGCTCTTAAAATGAAATAAAAAGTTATTGATTAAGAGGACATCACTCCCTACTCAATAATAGCTTTGGTGGTGCTGCATTGGTTGGTTGGTTGTGTGGTTAATTGGTTTAGTTAGTGGCTGATTCGTTGATCAATGGTTGTTGTTGGTTTATTGGTTGGTTCGTTGGTTGGTGGTTGGTTGTTGGACTGGGTTCATTGGTTAGTGGCTGGCCAGTTGCTAGTTGGTTGACTAGAGTATTGTTTTTCTCAAAACTATTGCAATTAATTCTGCCCATTCTTCCATTTAGTTCCAACTCCAATAACTAGAAATTCAGGATTTTCAATGGGTGCCTTCCTACCCCACCACTGCCTTCCACATAAGAATAAGGTATCGGGTGGCTAACAAAAGGCATTCCCTACACTACCTTTCCTCAATGCTTCTATTCTAGAAATCTGTGCTGCCTCATCTTAGGACCAAAGAATAACACTGGTATTTCCATCTTTGGCACTTTGTCTATAATGCTCCTGCTTTGCTAAGTATAACTCAACATAAAGAATACTTCCCAGGGAGCCTGGCACTGCAGCACATCAGATTAAGCCAGCATCTGCAATACCAGCATCCCATTTGGACACTGGATGGACTCCTGGTTGCTCCACTTCCATGTGTCTGGGAAAGCAGCAGAACATAGCCCAAGTGCTTGGGCCTCTGCACCAACATGGAGACCTGGATGGAATTCCAGTCTCCTGGCTTTAACTTGGTCTAGCCCTGCCCATTGCAGCCATTTGAGGAGTGACCCAGTAAACAGAAGACCCCTCTCACTAATTCTGTATTTTGAATGACCAAATCTTTGAGAGAGAATACGTTTTAGACAAAATTACTCTCATGATTAACTTTTCTTGGCAATTTGACCCTGCCATGAGATGCCCATACATTTGGTAAAACATTAGTCTGGGGTCCAGCATGGTAGCCTAGTGGCTAAGGTCCTAGTCTTGTATGCGCCAGGATCCCATGTGGGTGCCCATTCGCATCCCAGCAGCCCTGCTTCCCATCTAGCTCCCTGCCTGTAATCTGGGAAAGCAGTCGAGGACGGCCCAAGGCCTTGAGACCCTGCACCCACATGGGAGACCTGGAAGAGGCTCCTGACCTCGGATTGGCTCAGCTCCAGCCCTTGTGGCCACCTGGGCAATGAATCAGAAGACACATTCTGTTTCTCCTGCTCTCTGTATATCTAACTTTCCAATAAAAATAATTAATAAATCTTTTTAAAACATTAGTCTGGGCCCGGCGGCGTGGCCTAGCAGCTAAAGTCCTCGCCTTGAACACCCCGGGATCCCATGTGGGCGCCGGTTCTAATCCCGGCAGTTCCACTTCCCATCCAGCTCCCTGCTTGTGGCCTGGGAGGGCAGCTGAGGATGACCCAAGGCATTGGGACCCTGCACCCGCGTGGGAGACCCGGAAGAGGTTCCTGGTTCCCGGCTTTGGATCGACGCGCATCGGCCCGTTGCGGCTCACTTGGGGAGTGAATCATCGGACGGAAGATCTTCCTCTCTGTCTCTCCTCCTCTCTGTATATCTGGCTGTAATAAAATGAATAAATCTTTTAAAACAAGTTACTCTGGCTGTGACTGCAGCTCAGACTGACACTCGCATCAGTGGCCTGAGTACAGCAGACGGCCCTGACCCATGTGGGTGGGCCTCAGTCAATCAGTTGAAGGCTGAATAGAACAAGAGCCTTTGGCTGGCACGCTAGCATGCTAATTCTCTTCCCCCACCCAGAAGCACTGGCATACCATACTGGTGCTGGTTCCTGTTCTGGCTGTTCTACTTCTGACCCTGCCCCCTGTTTATGACCTGTGGCTGATGATTGAGGGAGGCCCATGTCCCTGGGCCCCTCTACCCATGTGGGAAACCCAGAAGAAGTTCCTGGCTCCCAATTTCAGACCAGCCCAACTCTGGTCGCTGCATCCACCTGGGGAGTACTCTCACGGGAGGGAGGGTCCTCCTGCCTGCCTGCCCTTGAGCATTATTTCCCTGCGCTTGGATTCGGCCTCAAGCCAGTCAGTGCTTGGCCGATAGTACCGTCTAGGTTCTCCTGCTTTCCTGGCCTTTGTATTCAAGCTAAAATGATTTGATGGGCTTGGGGAGTCACACATAAGCTGTAGCATCTTTTTGTACAGGGACCCAAGTACGGAGCCTCTCGACCTGGTGTAGAGGCCCCACTTTACTCACCCACTGGGCCATGCCATTCCAGCTGCTGCACCGTTGTGGCTGATGACTGCGGTGAGCTGACTGGTGAAAACAGCAGCTAAAGACAGCAACAGATCTGTGGCAGACAAAGGCTTCTTCCACTGCAGAAGGTGCCCCTCCAAGCTTCCATGTCACAGGCTGGCCAGCGCTGCGGGGAGAGGCCTAGGGGGAGGATGCCAGCCACTTGTACAGTGCCAGGGCCTAGGCTCCAGGCATGCAACCCTGGCCTACCACAAGCCCGGGTTGAGTTACCTCCTGCCTCATGGAGACACCAGGCTGCCCGTGCTCCAGTTGGCTCTGTCTCTGGCATCATGTCCATCAATCACTTCACCTGCTGGGCTATTTCATTAGAAAAGGACCCAATGTTTTGGAGGTTTTTTAAACATTTATTTACTTGAGAGAGAGGGATCAACCATCCACTGGGTCACTCTCAAATACTGGGAAGAGTTAGCACTGGACCTGGCCAAAGGCAGAAGCCAAGAACTCCATACCCAGCCTCCCAAGCACTTGGGCCAGCCTCGGTGCTCCCTCAGAAACATTAGCAAGAAGCTGGATTGGAAGCAGAGCAACCAGGACTCAAACTGTTTCTTTGATCTCAGCCTCCAGGCTGGAATTTCTCTGAGCCACTGATCTGCTCCAGGGGTGTGGTGTTCACACCACAGGTAAGACTTGCAATCCCGAGTGGCTGTGCCAAGACTGTTGTCCTGGCGTGTGTGGAAAGCAGTTACTAGGCATCTCAGGATCACCAGGGTGGGGACAATGCTTGGTCTGTCCTTTAAAGCTGTCAGTAGCACAAATGTGAACTGAGCAGCCAAGGAGACACAGACCATCTCAGCACAGAACACAGAAAGAACCCCGGGGGAATGGCAGGTCCCCGTGTGACCTGGGAGAGAGACCGACAGCAGCCAGACCAGACTGAGGACGGGACTGAGAACCACAGACTGCAAAGGGGTTCTCTGTCCTGTCAGGACAGAGGCTCGATCAAGTTCCCAGAAGGGACAGAACCCCTGGGAAGTGGCGATATTACCAGCAGAGAAGAGGCAGGCTGGTGGGCAAACAGGTGAACTGGGCCAAGTCTCAGCCTCTTCACCTGATGATGCCCACGTCCTCTTGCCTGGACGTCAGGGTGAGAACTTGTTTTGCAAACAGGTGTTGCATGGCACATGTTGAGATTAAGGCGCTCCTGCCTGCTCCGTGGCGGAGGCTGGTGGAAGGCATTGGTTAAAGGCTTCCTGACTGTCACGTTAGCAGAGACTACAACGGTCATGTGCCTGAATCCTCCAGCCACCCTGCGGGGTGAATATGCTATCCTCTTCTGCCATCTCAGGGACACCCTTGATCCCTCCTCTTCTCCCTGCCTTGGCCTTGGCCTTGGCCACCGTCTCCTGTTTCTACCTCTCCCTTGAGGAGGTGTCAAAGGAAACCAGCTCCCGCCCAGCTGGGCCCCCACACATAGAGGCTGTTTTGTGGACTCCCCACATTGGACATGACCAGCATGGTAAGCAGCCCCCACAGGCTCTGGCCCCGGGCCGCCCCCTCCCGTGCAGTCGCAGCCTCGTGCTCACCCAGTGTCGGGAAGGCTCCATGAAGTCAGCACCCTGCCGAAGAAAAGGCCTCTGTCTGCCCGGATGTGAGCTGCCCAGCCCTGCTCCGCAGACATAAAGGCCCAGCTGTACCAGGCCTGTCATCTGGCCTGGCAGCCGAGACGGAACGTTTCCTTCTCGCTCTGGGAGCTCTTGCCCTCTGAGTGGCTCTGAGGCTGTGTGGTCATGCCATGACCCTGCTGCCTTTCTGCCCAGAAAAGCCCAGATGTATACTCTGACACCCCCTCCACACACACACACACAAACCACTGCCATGGCATGTCGACCATGGCCACCAGGGGGAAGCTCCAAGGTCTGCAACAGCTATCACTCCAAGCCAGAATGGCAGCCTAGACTGGAGCCGTTACCCTGTTTCAGTTCCTGAGCTAAGGCCACACTGAGGTACTGGTCATTGTAAAGCTCAGAGACAAATGGTCAGGGACACCTCTGATCTGTGTCCCCCCAAAGGCCATGCCTTGGGAGCATTTGTCTGGATCAGCTTGACAACCACCTGCTGATTCACTCTCCAAACGCTTGTACCAACAGGAGCCAGGGCAGGCCAACGCACAGAACCAGTGACGTTAACACCACACTCCCAAGTGGGTGGCAGGAAGCTGCATACACAAGCCTTCCAGGAGGCACATTAGCAGGAAGCTGAGTTAGAAGCCGAACTCAGGGACCCCAGTATATAGGATTCAGGCATCCCATGCGGTTTCCTAACTGATCCCTCAAACATCCACACCCATGTAGTAGTAGCTTAATCCCCAAGGCATCACTGTTGAGAGGTTGGGCCTGTAAGGGTGGTTGGGTCACACAGACTGTGCTCTCATGAAGGGATTGAAGCTGTCATTTGGGGAATAAATTTATGATTGTAGAAGTGGGTGCCTGATACAGGCCAGTCTGGTCCCCCTTGGTCCTCTCTTGTCCTCCCTTCCGCCACGGGATGTCACAGCCCCAGAGCCCTTGCTACATGTCAGCCCCATGCGCTTGGATTAGGGGACTCCAGACCACAAGCCAAATGTATGTGTACTGACTATGAAATCCCCAGCATTAAGGTGTTGTTATAGCAACAGAAAGCGGACCACGACACAAGCCAGGAAAACGTGCAGCAAGCAGAGCCTGAGGAGGAGCCAGGGCGGCTGTCGGGTCAGCATGGAGCAGACAACAGCCCCAGCAGTTCAAGGCTAAGAATCCACAGACCCAACCAAGGTGAAACCCAACAGTGGTGAGCCAGGGAGAGCAAGAGTCCACACCAGGGGAGGAAGCAGCTTCCATCTCAAACAGCTTCTCCTTCCTGGTTGCTGTACATGCGGGGCTACAATGAACACTTGGAGACACAGCGTTGAAGGGACACACACTTTCTTCTCTTGCCATGTAACTAACAATGGGATTGCTGGACAGCTTAGTGTTTCGTAATTCCAGGAACTACCACACTGTTTTCCACAGTGGCTGCATCATTTGACATTCCCACCAGCAAAGCACAAATTTTTCCACTTTCTCAACAATATTTGTTCCATTTGTCTTTTTTACGGCAACCATCTTGGTGACTATGTATCAGGCTGTCTTTTTTTTTAAAGACATTCCCCTCGTGGCTACTGATGTGGCGAGAACATCTCACGTGCTTGTCAGCCGTTCATCATCTTCCCCAGAGAGGAGCCATTCAGCCCCTTTGTGCGTTTTTCAATATGGCCATTTGTTTTCTTATTACTGAGTTAGTTGTCAGAGCTGGGTGCATTTTTTTCAGCAACAAAAGGCAAAATCTGAAGTTACATGCAGCCATATATGAAGCTTGTCTTAGTGTGATGTTGAGATTCTGTATGAAGCAGCCTGTCCACTCGTAAGTCCCATGGCAGTCCCACGCACACGCGGCGTTCAGAGCTCAGCCCTGGTGGGCAGCCCCACGTGCACGCCTCCTTCAGCACGTGCTGGGTGCCAATGGACAAAGTGAGACAATCCCGTCTCCTTCCCTCGGTCCATGGAGCTGCCTTCAGCCTAGGCTAGGGCTCCACGCACGCCGTGCCTGTCCTGCAGATCTTCACTTCATTTCTTTGGTTCCTCTGCCCTTGACCCAATTCCACACTGTTTTAGATAGCCAGGACTCTTTAAAAAGGAATGGCAGGTGCAAAAGTCAGTGAGACAGAGAGCGCGAGCAAGAATCATCCATCTGCCCCTCGCTAGGCTGAAGCCAGGAGCCAGGAACTCTCTTCAGGTCTCCCTCGTGTGTAGCAGGGGTGCAAGAACTTGCTGCCTTTCCCAGACTCACTCGCAGGCCACTAGCTCTGAAGCAGAGCAGCCAGGACTCAAACAGGGCTCCCTACACGAGCTGCAGCCATTGCAGGGGTGGCTTGTCCGCTGTGCCACAACGCCAGCCCTCAGAACTCCTGAGCAGGCCCTGGGGCCCTGACCGCTGGAAACATCTCTTGGTCTTGAAGACACAGCCTGCTGGTTCCTGAAAAGCATGCCTTCCCTTCTCAGTGCCTATGGTGTGCCGGAGACCAGCTCCGGCTGACTGAGAGCTTGCAAAGGATGCGTGGATTGGGGAGACGATAAGAAAAAGAGATAAGACGCGGACCACTATGGCTTGATGCTCATAATGGACAACTCAGGAAAGCTGCCTTCTTTATTTATACACAAATCATCGCAAGCTTTTGCACAACATCCAATTGTTTCATTTTTACATCATGGTTAAGAAAATACAAAAAACAATCCTAAAAAATATTACTTACTTCAAAGAAAACATTTCTGACAAACCATTACTCATTGAAACCTGCAGTGACCTGGCTGAAGCCAGGAACTCCACGGTTGGCAGCGCATGCAGTTACATAGTGACAAGTAGTTTACTTATACTCAAAATCAATTTTTACTAAACACAAACTAACTAATATTGCTTAAAATATTAAGAGTACAGAATTAAAAGATCATAAATGAAAGAATTTTATAAAAGCATATAACAGATTCTTTGCTAAATCTTATAATCAAGTCATGCATTAATTACCGTCGCCTTCACCTAGTGCTGATTCAATTGTCTTTTGTTCTTTTGTTAAAGGGCAGGGAAAGGGATCAAGGCAGCTCAGCCAATCTACAGACAGAGGGCCTTACAAGAAACTTCCTTTTATCTTACAAACTGTTTTATTTCCCTAGATGTAAGTGCCAATATAAGATACAAGTTTTTATAAACTGTTTTCTTTCCCTAAACATAAGTGCCAGTATAAGATTGAGATTTTAAGCCATTTTGAGGGGGTTCACATTTGTTTCCCTTTAGAAGATGCCCCATATACTTATGCTTTCTGTGGGGAGAAACTAGAATGCGTCATATCATGTGTTGTAACAGTTCGAGGCGCATGGTAAGCAAACTCTTTGTACCTCCATGATTGCCATCAGTTCCAAGATATTATCAAGCCATTTCTTAAGGAAAACATTACTTATACTAGGGCAAACTCCAGGACAAAAGTGGGCACGTAACAGGATGTTTGGAGACATTGTGGGCTCAATTGTACTATTGCATACTTTAAGCTGTGTGTCATAGCCTTACGTCGCTAAAGATGTTTTTATCATAACATGATTGATCAATTTGAGGTGTCATACCAGTTACAGGAATCACTTCACATTAGCAGAAAAATAACAACAACACCCTCAGGAGAATTCTATGAAACATCAGAGAGGCGACCGAGTGTCCATACAATGGGGTGAGGCACCAATGAGGTGACCAGAGACATTCTGCTGGGCCTTGCCTCGCTGCCAGAAACTCCTTGTAACCTTGCTAACTGGGAGTGGTGCTCATCACACACCCATGCCATCAGACCCAACTGCATGGTTCCCCACAATGGTGCCTCTGTTGTGATCAACTAGAGTTGTTCCCATGTGACTTCGTCCTCCTGGGGCCCTCAGGATGCCCCGTAGCACAGCTAAAGAGACAACCTTGAGCTCAGGGCAAATGAGCGCCAGGTGGAACTATTCTGGCTGGGTTTATGGCTGCATGCACAAAGTCCACCCTTGGAGAGCTCATTTCCTGTTACTGAAACTGCTTGGGCCTCATTGTCACCCCTGTCCGTGCCCTCCCCATCCCAGGCCCTGGGACCCGCCTGTCCCCAGCTCCCAGAAAAGGAAGGAGCAAAGAGGACATGAGGAGGCTGCCTGGCGCAGAGGCAGGCAGAGGCCTCGCGTCACCTGTCTGTCGATACGCTGTGCATTGCCTGGGCAGTGCTGAGCAGCTGCTCATCCCACAGCCCACCTCTTGCACGCCCTGGCTGTGGAAGGCTGCACTCCCAGGACTCTCTGCGCACCCTGGTGAGGCCATCAGCCTCCAGGGGTCAGCCCACCATGGCGATGGACAAAACTTGGGGAGACCCTAGCATTTCTGGCCATACCGTGTGAACTCCCAGCCTAGGATTCCCCTCACGGAATCCCTTACACACCTGGGAAGCATGTCTCACAACCCCAGGGGGCAGCCAGCTGGGCGCCCAGATGGGTTTCCTCTCTTCCAGGACCCGCTCATACTGAGAGCATGCAGGAAGGGCATCTTTGGAGCCTCTTCTTAGGACACCAGCCCCATGGGGTCAGCGCGTCTCGTTCTCGTTATTTATATGAAGGGAGCACATCTTGTGACTTTCCTGTGTATAGTGTAAAGAACATGGTGATGTTTCCACCTCCCTCCTGCTTTTCTTATTTTTTAACTTTTGCAATGACATACTTTCCACTTACTTGATAACCACAAGCTTTAACCTGCCACTGAAGAAAGAATTCAACAAGTAACCAGTGGTAGAACGCTGTGCAGCCGTGCCTCGGAAGTGAGGCTACCAGCAACAATAACAGTTCCGAGTGTCAATTTCAATTTTTTAAATGTGCTCTGTGTGTTAGTTACCACAAATCAGGAAAAATGTGTGATATATGTCTTTTGGGGATTGGCTTATTTCCCTGAACATAATAGTCTCTAATTAGTCCATCTTGTTGTAAGTTAGGACTGCATTCAGCCCCGACATGGTAGCCTAGTGGCTAAATTCCTCGTCTTAAACACACTGGGATCCCATAAGGGTTCCCGTTCGTATCCTGGTGGCCCCACTTCCCATCCAGTTCCCTGCTTGTGGTCTGGGAAAGCAGTCGACGACAGCCCAAAGTCTTGGGACCCTGCACCCGCGTGGGAGACCTGGAAGAGGTCCCTGGCTCCTGGTTTCAGATAGGCACAGCTCCAACTGTTGTGGCCACTTGGGGAGTAAATCAATGGATGCAGATCTCCCTTTCTGTCTCTCCTCCTCTCTGTATATCTGCCTTTTCAATAAAAATAAATAAATCTTTAAAAAAGAAAAAGTTAGGACTACATTCTTTTTATGGCTGAGTAGCGTTCCTTCATGTATGCATTCCATTATATGTGTATTTGATCATGTATGTATTCTATCATGTCTGTGTCCCAGCATGTGTGATTTCTTTACCAGTCATCAGCTGATAGACAGGGTGAAGCTTATCTTCATCAACTCGTAAGGAACCCATCTTGTCTCTAACAGCAGCCACCCGGGGGTAAGAGCCTTGATGTGTGAATTCGGCAGGAAGGGTTGGGTGGAGCGGGGACACAGAAGTCGGGACTGTGCTCCCAGGGGCCAGAGATCAAGGTGCCGACCCATGAAAGTCACAACCCGCTCTCTCACATTCACCTTAGCCCCTGAAGCGCAGTTCTGACCTGTGTAAGATGAGGAAGTGGGCTGAGAAGAGCTCCGAGGTCCTCCCTTCCGCTCCCACTGCGGCTTGTGGTGAGCCACACTCATGGGGGCCATTTCCGATGGGCTTCCCATGACTAGCTTCATGTATCTATGTCACCTACTTCATGGGCTTAGAGCTCAAATGAGGTTATGGCTTTGTTCAGATCTCAGCCCTAAAAAAATGGTTTATTTATTTGAAAGTCAAAGGAGCAGAAAGAGGATAAGGAGAGAAGGGAAACCTCGGATCTGGGGTCACTCCCCAGACGGCTGAACCAGCTCAAAGCCGGGGCCGGTGTCCATCCTGGTCTCCCACTTGGGTAGCAGCGGCCCAGGTGCTTGAGCCATCTCCCACGGTATGGGGAGATCCAAAGTGGGTTGGAAGTAGAATCACCAGCACTCCAACTGGGACTGCCAGATGGGATAGCAGCATCACACACTGGGGAGCACGGCGGGCGGAGCTCACGGCCCCTCCTGAGCTGCTGTGCGCAGCGCGGGCACTGGGATTGCAGCCTTTCCCTGGGAGAGCATTGGCTCTTTCTCACAGATCTTCTTGTCCAGACATTTACTCCTCAGGATGATTTTACAACTTGAGAAAAAAAGAGTTCCAAGTGGATCAACCGTGCTCCAATATTAGGATTCCCTCTTGGGGAGGTCCGAAACTGTTCTGCAAGCAGTGGGGAGGGTGTGTGATCATTTATGAAAAAATTGTGTAAACGTTTGCCTATGGCTTACAGATGCTTGGTCGATTCTGCTGATGCGCCATTGGGTGGGAATACAGGTGGATCCTGCGGATTCCATCCAAGACCAGGCAGGGAATGGTTGGAAGCCACCTTGAGGGGGGGCACAGGTGTGGGCAAGGGATATGATGAGCACCCAGCAACTTGCCACCGTGGCCAGTAGCACAGAGGAAAGAGATTAGCGAGAGCTAGGACCCTGGAGTGCTGTGTTCAAGAAACCCCAGAAATCCCTGGGCGATGGGGGAGCGGGGACAGGTATCAGATACTCTGTGTGTTGATCCAGGGAGCAAGCAGACAAGCACAGCCTCTTCCTGCTCCCTCTCCCTCCCAGCTCATGCCAGTGCCTGTCATTGGCCAGACCCAGCAAGCAAGGGAGCCTGGGAGTTACCACTTGACAGGGTTTGTCTCTGGGGGCACAGAGGGCAGAGACGGTGGGGAACGGATGCTGCTGGGGTGGGCATAACTGAGAGCAGGCAGCTGTGCCACCACCCAGCCCTGGCTTCTCAGACAAGTCCCTTCCTCTCTCGAGGATTTTGTTTTCCTTGCCCGGAAATGAGTCGCAGCACCGGCAATACTTGTCGTTGAAGCCATTTCAACTCTAGTAATCTACAATTTGAGATGTAGACACAGAAACCAAAATATAGGGACTGATGCAAAGCACATTCCACACGCCACCCAAGCCATATGTTTGTTTTCTGTAAATACGTGAAATGCCATGAAGGCATGGCTTTCCGCCACACTCTTATATAACTGAATTGACTGAGTTCTCCTCGGTACACACAATTTAAAGCTGACTTCCACAGAGTCAAAGGAAAATCAACAAACAACCACATGTTCTGGCATCCGGTCGGGGCAGGTTTCTTTCTGAGCAGCAGGATACAATATTCAAACCTCCTCGGGAGTCTGGTCTTCGCGGGGACAGCTGTTGTAAAACGCAACGAAGTGACGGAGACAAGCAGCCCTCATGCCACAGTCCTCTCCCGGCACTGAGAAATCGTGCCAGTGAGGAAGCTGGCCCACTACAAAGACTCCCACCAGGGCAGAGCTTGGCCTGGCCCGACAGGGGCAAGGAAGCAAAGTGAGCCATGCCTGACTGTGTTCCTGATGGGGCGGCACAACTTGACGGTCACTAGTGCCATGCGATTTCTATTTGTATGATTGTCTGTGCTCACCTCTGAACAGAAAGAGATAGCCATGGACAAAAATTTAAAAAAGGGCACTGGCTAGAGCAATGGACTAGCTTTCTGCTATCTGACAGGCTTCTCAGCTGCTACCCTCCAGGGCCCTTCCAGGACTGTCTCATGGACTTGACATGCTCTCCCTTGGGCCTGCAGGGCCTGTGTGCTCCACCTCCCCGCCCGATCACAGCCTGCTCGCTGTCATCGACAGACAGGAAGGTCCTGCTCTGGGTCATGGCTCCTGAGTGTGTCTTAGGAAAGAGAGGGGGCCGCAGCTGTGTGTCCCAGTCCCCCAGAATAGGGGTCCTCATGGGTAGAGAGGAAAAAGAAAAACAGCTGGCAGGCATGAAGCTTACAGCGCTGAGGGAGCGTCCTGCTGGCCGAGCGGCCGACAGCCACATCCGCTGTGACCAGCAGCCGCAGGGAAAAGGATAGAGCCGGAGACAAAACTGGCCTGAGCAGCAGAGACAGGGAGTTTGCAAAAGGATGCTGGATCAGGCTTCTCTCTCGGGAGAGTCCATCCTGGCACGCCCGGGGGCACCAGGAGCAGATTGCCGGATATTATCAGAGAAAACGAATGGTCGGCGCCAGGGCTCCAGTTGGGTTGTCAGCTCACGAATAAATCAGTACACGGATATTTCTGCGAGAATTCACAGACAACAGAAGGTCCCAGGGGAATGGGTGGGTGGGGGCAGGGAGGAGAATCCCAGGGGAAGGGAGTGGAGGTCTTGAGGGAGGAGAAGGAATCTTTTCTTTATTTGCTATCTCTCCGTTCTGTCCGGATTTATGACGTACGCATGTGTCACTTCTGCCTTCTGAGACACCCAATCTTTCTGCAGGCTCAATGAGAGCTTCCGGTGAGAGAGGGCAGAGCACAGCATCCTGCACACATTCAACGGCCCTGGTAAAGGGGGTGACGAATGAGTTTACTTAGAATCATGTAAAATCAGAAGACTACAAGATATCAAAAGCCAGGCCTCTCCACGGGTGCTGCCAGCCTCGGCTTGGGGTGTCCCAGCGTGACACCCCAGCGGCCTAGACAGAGATGGTCGCCCCGCCTGGGAGGGCATGAGGGCAGCTCAGCCCTGCCAGCTTTTCCTACCTGCTTGATCTTTCTGGCGAGGCACCCCTTCAGGTCACAACTCTTCCACCAGCGCCCACTTCCCTCCAAGGTGTGGAAACACATCAGACGTCACCTTGGGGAGCCCGATGCTGGTCGTGGATTGAGAGGCGTTTTCTGGGCTACCTTCTGACTCTGGGGTGCTACCTGGGAGGGGAGAAGCCAAGGCTTTCGGAGTACACGGATATCGACCAAGAACAAAAGCTACGAAGCGCCCCGGCGGTGCACAAGCGTTAGCGACACTCGGACTCGCATTTCTGGCAGAGCTGCTCTCCGCCCGCTGCGCGCATCGCTCCACGTGCATCCTGCCAGGCTCCCTCCAGCAGCACCAACTGCTGCTCCGTCCCTCAGTCAGGCCTTCACATGGCCTTGTCACCCCACACCGACACCCAGAGCCCCCACGTCCACCTCCACCTCCCGACTCTCCACTGTGAAAAGGTGTGAGACTCTCCCAGCTGTTCAACAGTGGGCAAAGATGACTGTAAACTCTTGGACCATGAACTCCACTGGCCAGGGGACCTTGTCTGTGACACCCTAGGACCCCTCCCGCTTTAGCACACTTCCAGCCCCTGATGAAAAACTCCATTTATACCTCGATCAAGCTCCCTACCCCAGTACCCCTCCTGACACAGCTCTGGCCAGGGAATTATTCAGGTCCTCTAATCTGGAGATTTGCACACAACCCTCTTTTCTTAGCTCTAAATTCTGAAGATGGTCATCACAGGTGTCCCACCCAGTCCCCCTCTCCCCCCACCTGCCGTGTGCAGGACCCTACATGTAGCACCCCTCCTCCCGCAGAGCCTCTCTGGACCTGGGGAATCAGTCTCAGATCTAGACTTGCTGAAACCACACTGAGCACAATGTTCAGGGACCCACCACCTAACAGAGTTCACCTCCTCTCGCCTCTGTCTAAATTTGGAATCCATCCCCCTGAATCAAAAGCTGGATGGCTAAAGTCCCAGAGAAACGGACAACAGGAGGTGGACAGCTAGCTGATTGGCATATCTTGGTTGTAGAATTTCAGGCACATACATGACCTGAAATGTCACTGTGCAGCCAATGTGCTGATGGTCAAGCCACCGGGTATACCACAAACGACCCGTGCTGGCAGGACCGGGTGTACCACAAACGACCCGTGCTTCATGTGTGCTGCTCTTTCTCCCACTCACAACGCCGTGACTTCCTGTTACGGTTTTCCCTCCTCCCTCCAGCACGCACCTGCTTTCATTCACTGTCTCTTTTCACTTTTTTTTTTAATTATTTATTATTTAACTTCAGTAATTACATTGTATTATGTGACACAGTTACATAGATACTTGGGTTCTCCCCACCCCTCCCCAAACCCTCCCACCATGGTGGATTCCTCCACCTTGTTGCATAACCACAGCTCAAGTTCAGTTGAGATTCCCCCATTGCAAGCGTATACCAAACATAGAGTCCAGCATCTTATTGTCCAGTCAAGTTCAACGGCTTCTTAGGTATACCCTCTCTGGTCTGAAGACAGAGCCAGCAGAGTATCATCCCAGTCAATTGAAAGCTCCAACATACCATCAGCAAAAATTTACATCATTATGGAATTAATTGACATAGTAATGAGTAACCAATATGTTAAAAGTAAATGCGGGTCCCCAGCCACCTTCTGTGACCACCTCACCTATACTTCAATTTTAGTTTATACACAACATATAACATTCAAAACATAACATGTTATACATAACATCATATCATCTTAAATCAAGGCAAACATGTGGTATTTAACCTTTTGGGATTGGCTCATTTCCCTTAGCATGATGGTTTCCAGTTTGGCCCATTTGGCCACAAAGAACTGCATTTTGTTTTTTTTAATAGCTGAGTAGTATTCCATGGAGTAGATGAACCATAGCTTTCTTATCCAATCCTCTGTTGATGGGCATTTTGGTTGCTTCCATGTTTTTGCAATTACTGATTGTGCTGCTGTGAACATAGGAGTGCATGTTGGTTTCTCATAAAACAAGTGTTCTGGATATATTCCTAGGAGTGCTATTGCTGGATCATACGGTATGTTGAATTTGAGTTGTTTGAATATTCTCCATACTGATTTCCATAGAGGCTGTACCAGCCTGCATCTTTTCACTTTTGTTTCCTGCAAGTGGAGTTATCGAAGCTTCTTTCACTTGTTAGCTACAAAAAACCACTAGCTTGGACAAAGGGGAGGTTGTACAGCAAGAGCATTATGGTGGTTTATGTAAAGGACACCCGACGGCTGTTAGGGCACAGGAACCCACCAGAACCAGGGCCTGTGTGGAGTGCGTCTGTCTCACCGTCCTCCCATATCAGCCTCATTCCCTCTTAGCCCAGGCCGGCTTTGTCCCATGTGACTGGACGTTGGGCGACTGGCACCAACCAGAAGCATCACACCCTCAGAAACAAGACAAAGTGAAAAGTGTGAGGGAAGCTTGCCGAGTGGGCTGGCTCGGGTTAGACCCCCAGACTAGATCCATGAACCTTGCCCTGACCCTTGTCACAACTGGGATTCCTGCCCAGTCATGCCGCTGGGAAGGAAATGTTCATCCCAGGAGAGATGTGACGGGGCACACTGCATGGATCAACCAGGAGAGCTACAGGTGCTCAGCGTGCCTCCAACCCATGCTGTCTGCATCTGGAGACAAAGCAATAGTTGTCCCGACAGATGCACATCCTGCTTCCCAGAGCCTGAGAACACAAGACGTGACAAGAGGGAAGGAGGGCTGCTCAACAAGTGACCTGAAGACAAATGTCCCTCCACATCTAGAGTCCTCCACCCCGCAGGAGGAAGGAGCGAGAGGCGCAGTCAGCTGGTGCTGCAGACAGTGGAGGAGCACAGACAGGGAGCACGGGTCACAGAGGCTACGGGGAACACGGTGACCTCCAAGAACTGGGGAAGAGAAGAAAGCACACTGTACCTGCCCCTCCCCACTGCGTCCAGAGGGAAGCCAGCGTGTGCACCGACGAGGCCCGCTGGGCAACCTCTCGCTGTCCCTTCTTCCCTCCAAAAGCGTGCGGTAAGTAGGGAGTCTTGGGGAAGGCTTGATTGGCAAAGGCCAGGTGGGAGTAGGAATTCTGGGTGTCTGTCTCACAGCGGAGTGACTGTGCCGTACATTCATCTGCTGAAAATAACTAGAAGACAGGCTTTTTGGATGTTTTCATAACCAGAAAAAAAAATTACATTGCTTCAAAGGATAAATATATTTGCCCTGATTCAACATTACACTGTGCGTATACTTAAGGAATCATCACATTATGCCCCTAAATACAAATACATCAGTTAAAACATAATTTCCATGCCTAATAGTGTTATTGATTAAAAATGTTTGAATAAAAATGAAACCACACAAGACACTTGGTTTTAAGCCACTGAGTTCGCCATCACCTGCTGTAGTACCAATAAAAACCAACTACTGCTATTCCACAATGTAGACAAATCTCAAAAATTATGAATGTCCGCCCTATGTGATACCGTCTGCCCACCTGTCAATCAAACGGCCCCTCCCCAGGACCTGAGGTCAATGTCAGGTAAGCACGCCCCTCCCAGCCTCAGAAGAAGCCTGGCAACGGGGAAGGACACACTCTCTCCCTGCAGACACAATATCAAAGTAGAAACCCCTCTCTCCCACCTTTCTCTCCTGACCCACTAACATGGTTCAAGCATGTCTGGGACTTTCTCACCTTTTAAATAAACTTTCAAAAAAAAAAAAAAACAACAAAGAAAGAAACTCATGCTGTACACACTAAAGACATGTCATTTTTCTCAATTAAAAACACACCTGCAAAAAAAAAATTGGAGAAATGGGTTCATGTGGTAGATAAGCTTTAAAAGGAAGGACTTGATTTGGGGAGAAAATTTTGATGACAGACAAGAAGGGGAAGCATGGTCACTCCATCCCCCCGGCCCGTCCCCGGAGCCTGGGCCCGAGTGCAGGGAGTTGAGCTGGCAGCTGATGGACGTGTTTGTATCAAAGAGGCCTCTGAGCCTCCAGGCAGTGCACACAGTACCCCCACTCCCCGCCTCTGTTTGGGACCCAGTTCTATTCTTAGCACACAAAGGGCCGACAGCTCTGGAAAGATCTGGAGGCAGCACCCTTGGCCTCAGCATGCCACTGACCGTGACGAAAACAATCAGCCAAGCCGACTGAGAAATCTTATGAACAGCAGGAGCCAGCAGGTGGGGGCCAGTGCAGAACAGAGCGAGAGCGAGAGAGAGAGAGAGAGAGAGAGAGAGAGAAATGGGTCCGTGTACACAACATAGCCCAGCTTTGGGAGGCAGTAATATGCACCAGGACCATTCTTTGGGTTTTCCATGAGGCCTGTGCAGCTCAACAGGTCACATCCTACAGCCCACAATGCAAAACTGTGGGCACACCAGCCCTCGTGACATCACTGGGTCTAAACCTGTGGTCACACCAGCCCTCGTGACATCACTGGGTCTAAACCTGTGGGCACACCAGCCCTTGTGGCACTGCTGGGTCTAAACCTGTGGGCACACTAGCCCTCGTGACACCACTGGGTCTAAACCTGTGGGCACACCAGGATCTTGTGGCACCACTGGGTCTAAACCTGTGGGCACACCAGGATCTTGTGGCACCACTGGGTCTAAACCTGTGGTCACACCAGCCCTCGTGGCACCACTGGGTCTAAACCTGTGGTCACACCAGCCCTTGTGGCACCGCTGGGTCTAAACCTGTGGGCACACCAGCCCTCGTGGCACCGCTGGGTCTAAACCTGTGGGCACACCAGCCCTCGTGGCACTGCTGGGTCTAAACCTGTGGGCACACCAGCCCTCGTAGCATCACTAGGTCTAAACCTGTGGGCACACCAGCCCTCGTGGCACTGCTGGGTCTAGCTTGCTGACCACAGCCCTGACCTTATGCAAAACTCTTGGTCTCCCCACCCCACCTCTCAACTTTTGTGTGTGGAATCATTCGGCTGCTCCAGCATTCCAGCCTTGGGTTTCTCTAGCAAGGTCTCCTGGGAGATACTCCCCTTTCCCTGCAATGGCCTGTCTTCTCACCCTTCCGTCAAGCCCCGCCCTCCATCAAATGGGAATTTAGAGGCGTGCTCACACTGACTCACCACTGACTCAATTCCTGAAGCCTTCGGAAGCATTGGGGTAGGGCAGAATGTCCTCCGAGTTTGAAACAGCCACAGCGTCCTCCTTCTCCAATGGTGATTGAAGTCCTCCAAGCGCCCAGTCCTAACCGGGCCACATACCAAGATCTAGACTACAGCATATCTCTACAAATCACAGTGCTTGGTCCTTGTTAAACCCAGCGCTTACAGCCTAACATGGTTGTGTGATGTCAGAACCGGTCCAGGGTGAGAAGGAGGTGATGCCTTTGCCAGCTAGAGGAAACCCCCAGCCACCCTTGCTTCTCTTGTTTGAGCACAAGAGAGAAGGAAGGTTGTGAGAAGAGCATAATCTTTCAGGTCAGGTTGGCATAGGTTCGAGTCTTGGATCTGTAAGTAACAGCTGTAAGGTCTGGGTAAGCAAATGACTTCTCTAAAAAATAAAGTGACTGGGTCCAGCGCGGTGTGGCTTAGCGGTTGAAGTCCTCGCCTCGAACGTGCCAGGATCCCATATGGCCACCGGTTCTAATCCCAGCTCCCCACTTCCCATCCAGCTCCCTGCTTGTGGCCTGGGAAAGCAGTCGAGGATGGCCCAAAGTCTTGGTACAGTCGTTACTGTACCCACGTGGGAGACCCAAAAGAGTTCCTGGCTCCTGGCTTCAGATCGGTGCAGCTCAGGCTACTGCAGTCACTTGGGAGTGAATCATCTGACAGAAGAGCTTCCTCTCTGTCTCTCCTCCTCTCTGTATATCTGATTTTGCAATAAAAATAAATCAATCTTGGGCCCAGTGCGGCGGCCTAGTGGCTAAAGTCCTCCCCTTGAATGCCGGGATCCCATATGGGCACCGGTTCTAATCCCGGCAGCTCCACTTCCCATCCAGCTCCCTGCTTGTGGCCTGGGAAAGCAGTCGAAGACCTGGAGGAGGTTCCTGGCTCCTGGCTTCAGATCGGTGCAGAATGGCTGTTGT
This sequence comes from Ochotona princeps, assembly GCF_030435755.1. Lineage (NCBI taxonomy): Eukaryota > Metazoa > Chordata > Mammalia > Lagomorpha > Ochotonidae > Ochotona > Ochotona princeps. The sequence goes on from NC_080836.1 coordinate 105,102,167, forward strand.
GGTCACTTGGGGAGTGAATCAGTGGAAGATCCTCTCTGTCTCTCCTCCTCTCTGTATATCTGACTTTGCAATAAAAATTAATAAATCTTAAAAAAAAATAAATAAATGTTAAAAAAAATAGAGAGACCAATTTATTTGAATGTCAGAGTGACAGAGAGAGAGAGGGATAGAAATTTTTCCACCTGCTAGTTCAATCTCTAAGTGGCAAGAACAGCCAGGACCGGGTCAGGCCAAAGTCTAGAACCTAAAACTCCACATCGCTCCCATGTGGGCGCAGGGCCCGAGCACCTGGGCTACCTCCTACTGCTTTCCCCAGCAGGAGCGGGAGCCACAGCGGAGCAGCCGGGACAGGAAATGACATTCGGAGCTTCTCTGTCAACAGGATGTGACTGTATTTCAGGACGTTGTGAGGCTTAAAAGCTAAGGGTCCACGAGGCACCCAGCTCTGTACCCCAGGTTTGCACAGAGCCCTGGTCGCTTTTCCACCTACCTCATCCCTGATCCATTAGGCTGGCTTTCCAAGCAGCAGGATAAGCAAAACCCTGGCACAGAAATGCCAGGCTTGCTGGGAGTGAGCCCGAGGGAGGAGGCACCTTACACAGCGAAGGAGCCTGGCACTGCCTCCCCTCATACCCGTCCCTGCCGATGCTCCCTGGCAACGCCTGGCAACAGGTGCACCCCTGAAATTTTACAAAGCTTTCCAGAAATGGTTTTCTGAGCAATTTTTATTCCTTCCTAACATTTTCCCCTAAAGGAAATAATTTCTCTTTATTGCTTTTCTTGATCGCAGAAGTAATTCCAACTTGATTTAGAAAACACGAGCTATAAACAGAAATTTTTACAGAAAGTAAAAAGTCCTAGTTGACACTTCTCTCCCCAGTCCACCTGCCCAGTCCCGTTACGGGAAAACTCACCCAGCAAATACCATGAGCCAGTTCCTGAGGGAGGAGGCTTGCTTGCTTGGTTTTTGTTTGTTTTAGGTAGAGTTTAAGTTGTTTTCGTGGGTAATCTGTAGCCGTGTGTGTGTGTGTGTGTGTGTGTGTGTGTGTGTGTGTGTGTGTGAAAAATAGGAATGAACCATACTTTCATTTTAGGGCAGTCATTGTCGGACAATTGATGTTTTATTTTTATTTATTTATTTATCTTTTTCAAAGAAAGAGAAGAGAGAGAGAATAGAGACAAAGAGTGTGAGTTCTACCCACTGATTTCACTGCTCAGCTGCCCACAGTTGCCACCACTGGACCAAGCCAAAGCGAGGAACCAGAAGTCAGGAAAATTTGCTGGTTCACTCCCCAAATGGCCACAGTAGCTAGAGCTGAGCTGATCCAAAGCCAGGAGCCAGGAGCTTCTTCCAGGTTTCCTACGTGGGTACAGGGTCCCAAAACTTTGGGCCATTTTCTGCTGCTTTCCCAGGCCACGAGCAGACGGCTGGATCAGAAGCGGAGCAGCTGGGATGTGAACCGGTGCCCATATGCTGTGACGACACCACAGAGCACAGCATTAGCCAGTCGTTACTGTACCGGCTCCAAGTAGTAGCCTCACCTCTGTTCCAAATGCTGTCCCAGTGCCTCCTACTTGGTCGTTTCATTATTGTCATACTGTCTTCTTTCTTACATTAGTTTTATTCGATGAGAATTTAAAACTTGGCCAATGAGAATGAGAGCATAGACCATGCTGAAAATGTGGGTCAGTCAGCCATGCTGCAGGGTGAGAATTAGAAGAAGGAGGGGGAGAATGAGAAAAGAAGGAAGGGATGCTTGGTTTCATTCGCAAGTAGCCTTGAAGCCACTTCCGCCGGCTGGATGCTTAACCTGGGCCTTCTCACAGCCATGAGCACTTCTAGGGGAAGAGTAACAACCCACCTCACAAACTCTGCAAACAGGGGCCTGAGGAGAGGGGAGCTCTTGGTCTGAGCGATATCCCTAGTCCATGGGCTGGGGAGTTTCTGATTTGATGACAGAAAATCCCACATCCCGATGGCCCCTCAGTGCCCAGGCCAGCCGGAGCCCATCAAGCCCACCTAAAGCAGCAGTGCATTTCGGAGAAAATCCAGACACCAAGCAACTGCAATGGAAGAGCAGTGTGCAACTGCCACCCCTAGATCTGGCCCTGAAGTGGGCTCACAGCCGTTAAAGCATCGGACGGTGGATACGGACCTCGGCGTGTGCAACTTCAGAGAGCTCACAGATGACACATAGATTTCAAGGTTTTGCCCCAAAACAAGTCTGTCCTCTAACTCCATTTTGCATGATCCATTTGAAGACCCCCTCCACAGACATCAGCCGCAGGAGGGCACACCTGTAATGCATAGTGGCCTCCGTAACTCCCCGGGACACCAAGACCCCAGCCTGTCACACACCTGCAGCCCGGCCTTCGCTGAGGGCCACTGGATCCCGCCTTTGGTTTGTCCTTTTGAGTCTTAAAGACGACAAAATTCTAACTCTGACCCAAGGGATCCCACTCTTGGAAGGAGGAAGCTGTGCGATCATAAAGTAGACTTAGCCATGGTGTCTTATGAAGGGACCCAGTAGAGGCACAGAGGGCATGGGCACGTCTCACAAGGGTCTGCTATACATAAAAAATGAAAATAGATCTGCTGTTATTAAGGCAGGTAGGAGACTTGATGACTGCCCGATGTGGAAGAGATTTTAAATGAGATCTGTGTTTCATACGCTGGTTCTGGTCCTGACCGCTTAGGGCAGGCAAGTCACCTCACCCCTCAGGGCCTTCGGTGTCCTCAACTGGAAAACAAGAAAAACATCCAGGCCTCCCCACTCGTAATGAGCTTCTGATCTTGACAGCACAATTACAATGCCAGTGTGGCATATCCTTGGGAATAAGGCACCAACTCGAGTGACACCACAGACCTGCATGATCCAAAGGGCATCCGTGCCACGGCTCAGGGCTCCAGCACCACCACCACCACCACCAAGCTGCCAGCCGGCTGGAAGCTGCACATTCCTTCCCTCGACCTAAGCAGCACTTGTGGAGTAAGACCTCATTCACACAGCTTCAGGAAGAGAAACAGCCTTTACACTTGGGGTAAAAACTGTGAGGAGAGAAAAAACACAGAGCAGAGAGAAACCTTTCCCACAGCTCTGTTAGGACAACTAGATGGGGCTGGGGGCTTGCCAGGACATCCTTTTGCCCTGTGTTTGGGGGGCTGCAAGGTGGAAACGTGAAACCACACGCCACCTGTGTGCCTGGACAAGAGAATTCCAGCACTAGCCAGGGACTCCCAGCTCTCTGAGGACAGAACCCAAGACACCAAGTCTTCCAGGTTCCTGAACATGTGGACATGTCACTGCCGAAAGCACGTGGAACCCACCACTTGAGCTCACATTCAGAGCTCATCATTCTGACAAAGGGCACCCCTCGGAGCCTCCACATCAGAAGGGGCGTTTCAGAATCACCATGATCTTGGACCCTGGCCAAGAGTGGTGATTTCCAAACTGTGCCTGCTCTTGTCTCTCTCCCTCCCTCCCTTCCTCTCTCTTTCCTTGCCTCCTCTCCTCCTTCCTCCCTTACTTTTCTTTTTAAAGATTTCTTTTTATTTGAAAAGTAGAATTAGAGAGAGAGAGAGACAAAGAGACGGAGACAGAGAGGTGTTCCTTCTACTGGTTCACTCCCCAAATGACTGCAGCAGCCAGGGCTGAGCCGATCTGAAGCCAGGAGCCAGGAGCTTCTGGGTCTTCCACGTGGGTGCAGGGGCCCAAGAACTTCAACCGTTCTCTGCTGCTTTCCAAGGCACATTAACAGGGAACTGGACCAGAAGTGGAACAGCCACGGATCTGTGCTCACATAGATGTCTGTACTGCAAATGGAGGCTTAACCTACTAGCCATGGCATCAATCACCTCCCTTACTTTTAAATCAGTGACCTTTAGATAAACAGAACACTATTTCTTCTCCCCCTTTTGAGGAAGACCACTTCAATAACGACAGATACTCATCAAATTGCTGCGATGCTCTGGGAACTGGTCAGTGTTACTGAAGACAGGAATTGCTTGCATTGGAAAAGTTTTGGTCTCTCAAACATGGAGAACCTGACTTCTTCCAGGGACCCAGAGCACACCAAGAACGAGACACTTCTGGGCTGAGGGCAGAGGGGAAGCAAACAGGAAAGGGGGTGGTAGGGAGGAGATGCCAAGAACTGGAGGAGCCATCACAGGTGCGTTGGAGCCGGCCCTTGCTTGGTGAGCTTTGGCCCCAGGGAGAGCCCATGTTTCTGCTCTTTGCTCTGCATACTGTGGTAAGCAGGCAGTCAGATCATCTCTGGTCGTGAACTGGTTCTATGTGCCTTTCCAGGTAGGATCATCACCAAAGGGTGACAGTTGAAACTGACAAGCTGGGTTGTTCTGGTGGGCACCATTGCAGCAGAACCTGCAAATCCCAGACGTTACACAGATGCCCCAATCCCAGAGGCCACAGAACAGTGAGCATTAGAAATACTCTTGGGGTTCTTTTAAAAAAATGGCTTAAGAAATACTCTTGGGGGCCCGGCACTGTGGCCTAGCAGCTAAAGTCCTCACCTTGCACATGCCGAATCTCATATGTTCATGTCCCAGTAGCCCTGCTTCCTATCCAGCTCCCTGCCTGTGGCCTAGGAAAGCAGTTGAGGATGGCCCAAAGCCTTGGAATCCTGCACCCATGTGGGAGAATTGGAAGAAGCTCCGGCTCCTGGCTTCAAATCAGCTCAGTCCCGGCTGTTGCAGCCACTTGGAGAATGAATAAACAGATAGAAGAGCTTCCTCTCTGTCTCTCCCCTCTCGGTATATCTGACTTTCCAATAAAAATAAATATATCTTTTAAAAAAAGAAATACTCTTGGGTGGGCCAAAGTTATGCAGGAAACACAAAGGTTACTTTGGGGAACAGGATCAGGAAGGGGAATTGTGGGAGGCTGTAATTCACATTTGCCCTCCCAAAATAATTGCCTCTCACACACAAGGAGGTGACAGCATGGTCCCCTCCCAGTTCCCCAGCTAGGAAAGAGACATTGCAGTGCTTGAAGGAAAATTTGCCATTGTGGTGTGAGGTCAGCCCAGAAAACAGGTGCGTAGTCAATGAACTCCCTGAACTTAGAGTAGCAGAGAGGGTTCTGGCGGAGCGGGAGAAGGTTGCCCAGGTTTGGGAGGTGAGATGATCATGTCAAAATCAAAGCTTGAGTGGCACCTGCCAGAATTTTCCCCATTCACTTTTACAAGTTTGCCATAAAAGGGGAGAGCAAACAACCAAAATAAAAATGGTCCATGGACTTGAACAGACATTTCCAAAGAGGAAACATATACATAGCAAACAAGCCCATGGAAGGATGTTCCAGGTCACTTATCACAAGGGAAATGTAAGTCAAAACACAGTGATGTTCCATCTTGTACCCATCAGGACGGCTGCCGCAGAAAGAACACAAATGTTGGCAAGAATACGGGGATGTTGAAACTCTGGCGCACTATTGCTGGGAATATAAAATTGCTCAGCCACTTTGAAAACCAGCGCACAGGTTTCCAACAACATAAACATAGAGTTACCGTACACACCAGAAATTTCACTTCTAGGTACAGACTCGGAACAGACGGAGCTTGTCCACCCAGGTTCATAGCAGCGTCAGCCACACTAGCCGCAGGTGGAGGATATCCAGGCATCTGCCAACAGATGGATAAACAAATTGCAATGAATTGTTATTCAGTCTGAAAAAGCGAGCCAACTCTGACCCCTGCCACAACACACTTGAACTTTGAGGACATGACACCAAATGAAGTAAGGCAGCCACAAAGAGACAAATAGTAGGTATTCCACTTCCCAGGGTAGCCGCAGAACAGGAAATGACTGCGACTGGTGGCTGTCCATGCCTGGAGGCAGGCACAGAGAGGGTCGTTATTAAATGAGAACAGTTTCAGCCCAGGGAAATGAAGGGTTCCCAAGAGGTGTGCATTATTGTCAACATACTGAACACTACTCAATGACCAAGACAGGTCATGGATATTTTACCACAATTAAACCATTTTAAAATAACAGTTTGAAAAAAAGAAAGCCATACCTAAAGCACAGATTTGTCAAGATGGAAAGCATGGACACAGCCCAGTGCAATGGCTCAATGACTAAATCCTCATCTTGCAAGTGCCACCATTCCATACCGGCGTCAGCTGATGCCCCAGCTGCTCCACTTCTCATCCAATTTTTCTGCCCATGGCCTGGGAAAGCAGCAAAAGATGGCCCAAAGCCTTGGGACCCTACAAACATGCTGGAGACCTGGAAGAAGCTTCTGGTTCCTGACCTCAGATCGGCTCAGCTCTGGCTGTTGCAGTCATTTGGGGAGCAAACCAGCAGGTGGAAGCTCTTTCTGTCTCTCCTTCTCTCTCTAAATCTGATCTGCCTTTCCAAAAAAAAAAAATTTAAAATCTTTTTTTTTAAAGATTTATTCAGTTTATTACAAAGTCAGATATACAGAGAGGAGGAGAGACAGAGAGGAAGATCTTCCATCCGATGATTCACTCCCCAAATGAGCCACAACGGCCGGTGCTGCGCCCATCCGATGCCGGGAACCAGGAACCTCTTCCGGGTCTCCCACGTGGGTGCAGGGTCCCAAAGCATTGGGCCGTCCTCGACTGCTTTCCCAGGCCACAAGCAGGGAGCTGGATGGGAAGTGGAGCTGCCGGGATTAGAACCAGCGCCCATATGGGATCCCAGGGCGTTCAAGGCGAGGACTTTAGCCGCTAGGCCACGCCGCTGGGCCCAATTAAAAATCTTTTTAAAAAATCAAAATGAATTTCCCTTCTTGCTTAAACAGCCTACAGGGCATTCAATGCTTTACAATGAAAACCACTCATTTGACAAAAGAAGAAAAGCCAGGACTGACCAATTAGCAATCAGAATTTTCCATCAATCCTCTCTGGAAACTATGGATCGCGTCTAACTTGAGAACAAGATAAACCAGCATTCAGGCACCCAAGAGTTACCTTCCATGAAATTATTTACGACTGCAGCCAAGCTTTTTCAGACTTGACAAACAAGTCATGAAAATAACTCAGTGCACATACTGCAACACACGCCAACATTTGTCGGTAGCACCTGTTGCTGTTTGAAGGGAAATTGCCTTTGATGCTTTGGGCACCTGACCTTTGAGTAGAACCTGACACTCCTTCTGACCCCTGACTAGTGGAATCTTCTACTTCCTGATTTTCAAGCATTAGGATTTTTCCCTCTAACCTGCCAGACTATTATCCTAAACAGAAGCATTAAGCCCCCTCAATTCTCTGTGGTGCCCTCTGAACAGCCACAACTCCTTGTTGGTGCCACCCACACAGATACAGGCTCACCTCCACCTTACGTGCACAGCTGATTGCTTGCCCAAAACTGAGCAGGAAGGAGGAAATTGGCTACAGAAAAATGCAGTGACTTGTGCCTTGGCCTCCCATAGGGATGTTTACCTGCTGGAAAGTGTCTGGATGGGCAGGTGCAGCTCACACCCCACATACTGACCTTGCCCCTTCTGGTCACCAGGCCTCAGGCTGGTGGCTGGGCACTGAGATGTAGAGGTGCCTCAGTCCTGCAAGAGTCCCCCAGGGTCACCACGGAGATGGACAGGCAGTGAAGAACTTTGGTGGTCTGTGACAGGCACAGAAAGTCCAGTCCGTGTGTACACAGACAAGAGAGCCAGGCCACCTGCCAGGTCGGTGCATGGTGTCCAAGGGAAAGCACGGGGCCAGATGGTGGAGTGGGAAGTCTCCCAAACAGAGTGGGAAGAGGCTTCCGGAGTGAACCGGATGAAGGGAGGGCATGCAGAAGCCTGAGGCTGAGAAGGCACAGGACCGAGACTGCTGGTAGACCAGTCGCCTGAGGCGCTAGCCCGTGAGAGAGAACATAAGTTTCTTCTTTCTCTTCTGTTCCTTGGATTTAAGAACAGCTTTACTGAGCTACAGTTCACCTACTCACTTCAGCAAGAAAGATTTCTAGTACATTCACAATACCATGCAATTATCAGCAGCATCTAATTTTATAGTATTCTATAACCACCAAAATGAAATCCACTCACTAGCTTTGAAGCCCCTAGAAGCCCCTAGCCTACCCCCATCTACGTGGATGAGTCAATCGTGGACATTTCGTGTCAGTGTAATCCTATAGTACGTGTTCTTTCTTTCACTTCCTGTGACATTTTCAGTGCTGACCTCTGTTGTAACAGGTGTCAGGATCTGCTTCCTTCATCGTTAGATAGCATCCCACTGTATTAAGACACTGCTTTTTGCTTTCCCATCTCTCCGTTGATGGGTTTGAGGTTTATTCCTACTTCTGGGCTCTCCTGACTTATACCATTAGGAAGCTTTTACGTGGGTGCCTGTCTTTCTCTCAAGCATGTGAATTGCTGCATCATATCCCTTTATATTTCATATTTCAAACCCTGCCAGCTTATCACCCTGGGAAGGTACATGGTTGATATCCCCACCAGCAATGGTGGGAGGTTCCAATTTCTCTGCAGATTTACCAGGCACTTAATTTTCCCTTCCATTAAGGGTATTGTTCTAGCCCTCCTGCTGGGTGAAAAGCGATATCTCACTGGGGTGTTCATTTGCATTTCCCTGATGACCAATAGCACGGAGCTTCTTCCTGTGTGCGCTTTTAAAAATGATTTTAATAATGATAATTGCACATTTTTATGAACTGCAGTGTCAACATTTCAACACGTGTATGCAGTGCATGTTGACCAAACCCAGGTAAGTCACATTGCCCCTTCTTTGAGGCTGCTTTATGACAGGAACCTTGGCCCTCTTCACATCATTTATACATAAAATCCATACCGTGTCATGCCCGCAGTCACCCCACTGTGCTGGGGAACACCAGCAGTTTGTTCCTTTGGGTTTGACTTTCTCTCTCACCACACCCACCCCCAACTTTCAGTAGTCCGCCCACATACAGCCATCCAACTTCTGAAAAAGGTGCCAAGAACGTACATTGGAGAAAGAAGAATATTTTCAATAAATGGTGCTGGGAAAATTATATATACATAAGCAGAATAAAAAGAAATTAGATCCCTGCCTGTCACTAATACAGAAACAAAATCAACGCAAGATGAATCAAAGACCTCAAGCTAAGACATGAAGTTAAGAATCTGCCAGAAGACAACCTAGGACAAACACTTTAAGACAACAGTGTAGGCAATGATTTTTTTTTAGTAAGAGCCCAGAAGTGTGGACAGCAAAAGCAAAACTAGAGAAATGGTATTGTTTCAAACTCAGAAACTTCTGCCTTGTGAGGGAGAGAATGAGCAGAGAGCAGAGACGTCTGGCAGAATGGGGGGTGCGCTTGCCTGCTGCTTACCCAAGGAAGGATGCATACCCGGGATCCACCAGGAATTCACAAAAAACCCTCAGCAGCAAAGGCAACCCATCCAGGTCAGACCTGGGAAAGAACCAAGAACCTGAACCTGAGAAAGGCTGCCTGCTGGCCTTGACCTGGTCTGGACCTGGCCTTGACCTGGCCTGGACCTGGCCTGGACCTGACCTGGACCTGGCCTTGACCTGGCCTGCACCTGGCCTGGACCTGACCTGGACCTGGCCTTGACCTGGCCTGGACCTGGCCTGGACCTGGCCTGGACCTGGCCTGGACCTGGCTTGTGGACACCAGGTCCAATCAGACGGAGAAGCACTGCCTGCCTCGAAACAGACACTTACTAAGACTTTTTAACTAACTCAGAGTTCTATGTAGAGAGGGAAAGATGGGAAGACAGAGAGACAGAGAGACCTTCCATCTGCTGGGCCAGGCCAAAACAGGAGCCAGGAGATTCTTCTAAGACCCCCAAATGGGTGACAGGGGGTCACGCACGTGGGCCCGAGGATGTGACCATAGGTGTGGCCAGGCACTGGCCACAGGGCCAGATTCATGCAAAAGCTCTGCTGGATGCCAGGCTTGCCCAGCACACCTCACAGAGGCACAGGGTGATTGTGTTGGTCCCTGATGATTCTTCCCTCTGTCTGCGAGCGAATCTTCCCCCAGGGAATCACATAAGGTAGATGGGCCTCGGGGAGACCCCCAACCTTCGGTTCCACCCATGGAGGCCTCATGTGGGTACAGCAGGGGTCTCTGCTCAACCACACTGTCACCCTTCACTCCAGGGACTTCCTGCAGCCAGACCTCGCCCACTCAGCAGGTTCTCCTTGAGGGGAGTGCTACCCATCCCAGGCTGCCAGTTTGTGTCTTCCTGGTTCAGCCCTGACCCAGGGGCACCTGCTCCACAGCTTCCCAGAGGACCCAGGCGTCCAGAGCTCTGGCTATGGCTCACCCAGCTCATCATCCCCATGGGCCACCTCACCAGCTCCAGGGTCACTCTCACTGGGACCAGGAGGGCCTGGAGGCCAGCAGAAAAGGCAGTTCCAGCCAGCTGATTGGATCAGGCCCCGGCTCTCAGCTCTTGCCCGACAGCTAAGCAGATGAACGCAAGGAGCATTCCTTTCCTGGGCCAAGGGAGGCTTTTGTGGTTGCTACAAGACAAGTGACAAACTTGGAATGTATGACAACACACTAACGCAGAGCGGAAGCCCCCAGTGAGGGAGGAGACGGGGCGGGGGCCGTTAGGGGAGCTCAGTCAGTCCACAGCAAGCCTGTGAATTGGGTGTTTGCTTCCCTGGATTTCTGATGGAGGTCATGAAGCTCACCCAAATTAAAACTTCTTTTTGTGTAACTTTCAATTTCAGCGTAGTTTTTCAATTACAAAACCAAAATTGTGAGGTAGTGTGGAGTTCCCAGGTGCCCCACACCACCTCCCCTGTGAACGTCTCAGATTTGTGTGATGTATTTGGCACAATCAATAAATCACACTCAGCTTCACCTAGCTTTTTAAAACGGATTTATTGATTTATGTGAGAGTCAGCGACATAAAGAGAGATACAGAGAGGGAGGACCAGGGGGAGGGACAGAGAGATCTTCCCTCCACTAACTTGCTCCGCACTTGGCTGCATCCGCCAAGGCCAAGCCAGGCCAAAGCCGGGAACACGGAGCTTCATCCAGGTCTTCCACCTGTGTGGTAGGAGTTCAAGCATTTGGGGCATCTTCTACTGCCTTTCACTGGCCACTGGCAGGGAGCTAGACTGGAAGTGGAGCAGCCTGGACACAAACCAGCACTCATATGGGAAGCTGGCATTGAGGTGGCGGTTGGCTCGCTACAGCACAGCGCTAGGCCCACTGGCTGCTACAGCTCCGAACTACTGCCTGTTATGACATCCTGGGAGGCAGCAGATGACGAGCCAAGTACAGGACCCATGCCATCCATGGGGAGACCTGGCTGGAGTTCCTGGCTCCTGGCTCACACCTGGCCCAGTCCCCACTACTGCCAGCATTGGCCAAGTAAGTCAGAAAACAGATCTCTCTCTCTGCCTTTGAAGTAGATTTTAAAAAGTTTAAAAACAGGGCCCGGCGGGGTGGCCTAACGGCTAAAGTCCTCGCCTTGAACGCCCCGGGATCCCATATGGGCGCCGGTTCTAATCCCGGCAGCTCCCTGCCTGTGGCCTGGGAAAGCAGTCGAGGACGGCCCAAAGCTTTGGGACCCTGCACCCGCGTGGGAGACCCAGAAGAGGTTCCAGGTTCCCAGCTTCGGATCAGCACAGCACTGGCCGTTGCGGTCACTTGGGGAGTGAATCATCGGATGGAAGATCTTCCTCTCTGTCTCTCCTCCTCTGTGTATATCTGACTTTGTAATAAAAACAAATAAATCTTTAAAAAAAAGTTTAAAAACAATAGCTTATTGCTTAACATTTTTCACTGTGCTGTTTTTCAGCTTCACACTAACTCCCACAATGATATATTAATTTTATAATTTGGGACATGCATTTTTCTAAATAGCATACAAAGTGGTAATCCATTTTGGAAAAAATTTTTTTTTTTTAAACAGTGTTTTCCAGCAGGTCTGTTTGCACTCAGCAGACCCGGAGGCCTCTCAGCTCGCTCCTCACGGGGAAAGCGTGATGGGGAGTGGGCGGAGGGCAATGGAACAAGGGTCTCTCCAGAACCATCCGTGGGAACTTTCACAGCCCCACAGCACTGCGTGTCCAAGTGCACCTCCGCCCAGTACACATCACTGGGCGGCTGCATCTTGAAAGCAAGCCACTTGATCGGACAAGGCTGTGAACATGCTTCCAAGACCCAGTGGCCTGTTTTTAGCAGGTGTGTTTGTCGAGTGTGTGTTTGGCAGGCAGACTGACCAAAGGGGAGGCCTGGAGGAAGAACAAGTGAATCTTCCATCTCCTGGTTCATCTCCCAAATGTCCACAATAGCCGGGACTTGGCCAGGCTGACCAGCAGCCCGGAAGCCCAGCAGTCTCCTATGTGAGTAGCAAAGACCCAAGCATTTGAGTCATCTTCCAGTGCGTTCCAAGCACGTTAGCAAGTAGCCGGATCGGGAACATAACAGCCAGGATCAGAACCAGTGTTCTAACAAAGCACATTGTCATCTCGGGTGACAGCCACAATGCCGGTCCCCACCAAGCCTTGTAAGGGATGTATGTGGCCAAACCTCAGGGTGGATGACAAGGACATCTTTTATCAACACCCTCCACAGCCATGCTACTGAAAAACTGAAACAAAAAATTGTAGACTTACCCACCCTGATGGCTGGAGAACGTACAGTGTCCAGAGCCCGGCTGGCCCATGGTTTGCAGGACAGTGCCAACAGCAGCACCTGTAGGCTGAGCCAGCCTGGGACCCCCCAGCACCTGTAGGCTGAGCCAACCTGGCCCCCCAGCTTGCCTCAGTCTTGACTCTCCTGGCTCTTCCCTCTCAGCTTTGCGATTTTAGAACCTAACATAAACACAGACTCAATGTCTGCAACCAAGGAGCCTCAGGGCTCACCCCTCCACTACCGTTGGAGCAAGAGGGAAGACACTGCAGACATGGCTGTCGGCATCAGTTGCCCAGTTAGTCTGAGCCATGGCCACGTTCTGTGCACCTGACCGTGGGCGTTCATCCTCTTTCCTATCTGTGATTTCAGGTGCACTTGCCTCCTCCCCTTTGTGGCCCAGCCCAGGCAGAATGGCAGGCACCGCCTCCACACTCGGGGGTTCCAGTATCCCAAGCCCTTGTCACTTCCCACTGTCTGCAGCCCCTGCTGCGGCCCCTTCTCTCTGAAATTGCACTTAGCTAACAGCCGTATTACTCACTTAATTAACTGGGAAGATGCAGCTGCCACGCTCACCCTTCTGCGCCTCCAGTTTCTGCGGTGCGCCAACGCCCCCTCCCTCCCCTGTCCGCCCACCACCCACACACACCTCCCAGCAGGCCACACACAGCTGCTCTGGCGCTGCCTCCCAGAGCAGTGCACCTGCCGTCTCAGGGGAGCCGAAGCCTGCTCAGATGCTCTTGGTATGGCTCCTGCAAGACGCTGGAAGCAGAAGGAAGAGTCCTTTGTGAGGAAAGAGTACTTCACTCAGTTTCCAGCCCGATTCAGCTCCTGTGTAACTAACATCTAACACCTGCAGGATGTGAGCACATCTGGTGTAACAAAAAAAGATACAAACATGCTTTAAAATGCTGGGAGGAGAACAGGCTAAGCAGACTGAGTGAACACGTGACCACTGCACAGAGAAGGGCCAAATGGGCCACAAGTTTCCAGCGATGCCCAGTTAGCCAGCAAGAGGGTCTGGAATGGCCATGGGAAAGGATGGGCTCATGGCGGCACAACACAGACTCATGTCAGGGACTGAGCACAAGCAGGTGCACAGGACGGGTCCTAGTTCTGTCTCCATGAAATCTAGGGCAGCCAAAGCCGACCAGTGGCTCAGTGCCTGAAGGGGAGGCCATGTTGGCAGAGATTGAACTTTCTGGAATGATGAGAAGGTTCTAGATATTGATTGGCATCATACTCATAGAGTTGGCATATTTTATACATTTATAAAATAGGTGCCCGGGGGCCAGAGTTTCCCTTTGTGACACCGACATCCTGTCGGGGCACAGCTAGAGCATAGAATGCCCTGCTTCCCATCCAGCTCCCTGCTAATGCACCTGGGAGAAGCGGCAGAAATCTGCCCTAGTCCTTGTGCCCCTGCCACCCCCGTGGGAGGCACACACGGAGATTTTGTTCTTGGCTTCAGCCTGGCCTAGGTCTGGCTGTTGCCAGCATGAGGGAATGAGCCAGCCGATGAAAAAGGTCTATACCTTTCAATCTCTTCTCCTCTTCCTGTCATTCTGCTTTTCAAATAAAGGATTTTTCTTAAAAGGCATGCATTTGGGGGCTGGCACTGTGGCTTATCAGGTTAATACTCTGACTGCTGTATCGGCATCCAATATGGGCATCAGTTAATGTCTCGGCTGCTCCACTTCCCATCTGGCTCCCTGCGTATGAGCTGGGAAAGCAGCAGAGGACGGTCCAAGTCCTTGGGTGCCTGAACCCGTTTAGGAGACTTGGAGGAAATGTTCAGTTTCTAGCTTTGGATCTGCTTAGCTGTGGTCATTATAACCATTTAGAAGTGGATCTCTCTCTCTCTCTCTGCAAATCTGCCTTTAAAAATAAATAAATCTTTTAAAATGTATGCATTTTTGCTGTATGCAAATTAGACCTTACTAAAGTGGATTTTTTTTAAAAATGACTACAATTGGGGCTGGCGCCATGGCATAGTGGATTAGGTCTGCCTGTGTCACTGGCATCACATACGGGTACCAGTTTGGGTCCCCTTTGCTTCATTCCAATCCAGCTCCCTGCTAATGCACCTTGAAAAGCAACGGAGGATGGCCCAAGTGCTTGGGACCCTGCACCCATGTGGGAGACCTGCAGGAAGCTCCTGGCTCCTGGCTTCAGATCAGCACAGCTCTCGTGGCTACTTGGGGCCAGCAACATCTCAGCTTGTGAACTTTGCATTTTATCTGCTGATAACTCATCAGGGAGAGCATTTGGTCGCATGTGAAATGCAAGGCCCTGGATTTGCACAGGTGAACCCAGAAGATGTAAAACATGGCCTGCCTGGGGTCCACACGAGGCCCCCGCTTGCCTGCTGCTGCGCACACAGTGGCCCACCATACTCTGAGACCCAGCACAAGCCCCACGTACCACACCGTGTGTGTGACGCTGTGCACCTGTGCCAGCTCTGACCCCGCAGAGCGAGCGAGCATTTGCCAAGACATAACGCCATGCACCTGCAGCAATTCCCCAGCTGTTTCAGTTCTGAGACACCTGCTTCCCACACTGCATCCTTCCCTCCTCTTGCCTGGAAAATACTGACTTTCTGTCTTGGGGCTGTTTGCAAGCTCCCCTTTCCTGCAGTGCAGCTGTCACACCCACCAGAACCGCCATGGGGCCAGCATAGTTTCCCTGCATCTCCAAGAAGGTGGGAGGAAACGAGTCTTGGAGCAGAATCACATAGAGAAGGGGACATTAAGGGGAAGTAGCAAGCCAGTGTCTCCTCCCCAGGTCTCCTCCTCCCCCAGGTGGAAACACAGGTAGGAAGGCAGACCCTCAACCCACAGATCTGGACGCTGAGGACTCATGCCTGGAGTGGCAGTGATAGTCTGGCCACACATCTCCTGCTCCCAAAATTAAACCCACAACTGGAATTAAGCTCGCCCCAAGTCAAACCACTCACCAGGACCCCTGACACACACAGTCACCGGGACCCCTGACACACACAGTCACGAGGACCCCTGACACACACAGTCACGAGGACCCCTGACACACACAGTCACGAGGACCCCTGACACACACAGTGAAAACTGGCTCTGTGAAGTGCCCTGGGCCCCTGGGCACAAGGTGCCTACTTGTCATCCCACCATCAGTTCTGGGCCTCCTGTCCATCCTAAGTGATTCCTGAACAAACGGCCTGCCTGGCATCTGGCCTGAGGAGACTGTGAAAGTGGCACCACTCGTTGTGTCCCAGGCATGGGGCAGGGTGGCTGCAGACCAAAAGCTCCATTTGTGTGGAATCCAAGGGCCAGGCCACTGGGCGAGGCTACTGGGACAGAGGCCAGCTGGGTCTGTGGTGCCCTTGAGTTTTACTTCGCCTGCGCACGGCCCTCGAATGCAGAGCTGCAGACCGCACAGGCTGGCTCATGCACAACCAGCACTTTCGCTGGACTGTTGTCCTCCCCGCATCCCTGGGGTGTGCCGTCCCATAGAAAGGGCCCATTGGATCCCCACGCTAAAGCGTGGCCTCTCAGGATTGGAGGGATTGGCTTGGTTTGCTTTGGTTTGGGTAGATGGATCCCATCTTTTGTCTCAGGTATTGAAAACAACAAGCTCAATTTTTGGTTCTTATTTAACACATAAATTGTACATTTGTACAACTGTAAATTTGTGGGAACACGATGGCGTTTCACATAGTATACAATATGTGATCATCAAATCAGGTCGCGTATGATTTGTTTGCAGTGAGAACACTCAGAATCCTTTCCTGCAGCTCCTCGGAAGCAGCGGGTAAGTAGAGATCAGTGTCACGTGCTGAGCTGAGACTTCCCCTCCTCCCTGGCTTCAGGTTCAGAGTGATCACTGAGTCCCCAGCCCCCCTCACCCCTGCCCTTCCCTGCCAGTGGTCACCATTCCCCCCTTCCCCAGCCCCCCTCACCCCTGCCCTTCCCTGCCAGTGGTCACCACTCCCCCCTTCCCCAGCCTCCCTCACCCCTGCCCTTCCCTGCCAGAACATGTGATCCACCTTCAGAATGGAACTAGCTCTCTTTTTAAAGGGAAAGAAAGCCCTAGCTCTGGAAGACTTGAATGGAAATTAGAATTGGGCGCAACTGAACGCTATGTGTTGTGAAGCAATGGCGGAAGCTGTCAGTGAGTGCAGGGTGCTTGGTTGTTTGAGCGTTGCTCCCTGATACAGGGAACCCATATGTCCTGGTAAGAAAGTCAATCCTGGGCAGGCAGAGAGGTTGGACTGGGCAAGGGCCCAGCTGGAACACTCTGGAGCGGCCAACTCACAGCCAAAGAGGAAGCAGGCTGCCAGGAGGCTGGCAACAGAAAAAAAAATGTGTGAGTGTCCAGGAAAAGTGCTATTCTCAGAGCTTGTCCACAGGAAATGCAGTCGGAAGTCCTGAAACAGGCTTGTGGCACTGGCATTAAGGAGCCGTCACGGAGAGAAGTCCTCTGGGCTCAGGCATCAAGCTTCGCAGTTCTCGTGTGCCCAGTGATGGGCAGCCTCGCTGCGCTCTCTGCTCGAGGAGGGTAGAGTAGGAGGAGAGTGCACGTGATTCCAGAACCAAAGCATCCACGTTCTAGTGCAACATGGGGCCCAGACAAGAACCCAGGTCACTGTGAAGATACAGACCAGGGAGACTCAGAGCGACCTCCCATTTAAAAACGGGCAGTGGAGTGGGTGCTGGACACCACAGTGGGACGGCCACATCCCACATCCCAGGGCCAGAATTCCAGTCCTGGCTCCAGATTCCAGCTTGCTGTCAGTGCACACACTGGGAGGCAGCAGGTGATGGTCCGGGCCACCCACGTGGGGGACCTGGCATTGAGCTGGACTCCCAGCTTGAGCCTGGCCCAGCCTCAGTGGCTGCAGACATTGAGACGTGAACCAGGGGATGGAAGATCTCCATCCGCTCTGCTTTTCTCTCTTCACCTCATTCTCTCTCCTCTTCCTCTTCCTTCTCTGTTATTCTTTCTATTCTCTCCTCCTTTCAAACAAATTAAAATGAAGAGCAGAATCTCCAGGGAGAGATGAAATGAGACTGGGATAAATGTGGCAATAAGATGAAGAAAATAGTATTAATTAAGTCGATGAACGAACAGGATGCCCTGAGTTGGAGATAATATATAATCCAGTCCTATGCATCTGAGACAGAAAACAGAATTAGGGGCAAACATGGTATCATTACAGGAACAGCTTGAAGGGTTTTCTAACTTGATATCCAAGACTTAAGTTATCAATCAAATAAGCTTTGGTTCATCTATATGACAAAATAAAATGCAGCCGTTAAAATTATACTGCAGAAATAAATTATTCATGATGTATTAAGTAAAGAAGGAGGTTATAAATAGCATGTGTGATTGATTCATACATAGCAGAACACTGTGGCTGTGGATACAACAAACCCTTAAATGTCACCTCTGGGATTCCAAGAACTTTTCTTGCCTTTTTCCTGGCTTCTCTGCATCTTTGATATTTTAACCATGGGCAGAGCTGGCTTGTATAACAAACACGAGTTTCCCAAACACACTGTTGTTTGGTAAAACACTGTAGCATGCAAACCAACTCTCAGAAACAACTCCTCTTTGTGCTTTGAGTATGTCTTCGCGGCTGCAAGCGTCAGCCTGCTTGGCCTTGTTCTAGCCGTCGCCCCCCAGGGTGTTGCTTGCTGCACCTTGAGGTCCTGGTGACTTGCAGGTGTTTCCCCGGATGAAGGCCTGAGCACAAACTCCAACCAGGAGAATGAACGCCCTCTGATTCGTGATGTGAGCCACAGCAGGTGTTCTTGCTCTAGTATGTTTCAATCAGCTGCAGGGGGAGTGGCGCTAGGCATTTCCCACTATGTGCTCAGGGCGTCACCCCTATTTCTGGGTCATTTGGCACCATGTGCCCACACCATCCTGTTGGAAAGGACCCAAGGGCAGACCACAGAAAATAAGGGCTTAAGGGCCAACTGGTGCCAAGATCAACATGGGTGCCGCTCTGGCTTTGCAGGAGACACTCTCCGTCCCTTAGAGAAAGAATGACCGAAGAGAGGACAACTTCCCTGGGAACCCACTGAGACCTCCTGGGACTCACAGACACAAGTCACCAAGTTCAAACCTGTCTCCTGCTCTCAGCCGAACCCAGAATCACCACCCAGGATACAGTCTCCCTTGTGACCTTGAAACACTGTTACGTGAACTCCTGACCTTTACGGCAGGTGTAAATGTTTGCACGGGAAAAAATTGTACAATTGCCAAAAAAGCTTTTATTTTTAAAGTTCAGTAGCATAACTCTGCATCAAGTATTCTACCTTCTTTTAAATAAGAATTCTCGTCTTCCAGCCCCAAGAACAGCTGTTCTGAGCTTTCATCAACCTGTTGGCTAAGTTAAGCAGAACGTGAAATTACAGGAAGAGGGTGGAAGATAGCTGGCTGGTTGCAAGCTGAGAGAATGCTTCAGGCCTCAGCCCTGACGATGGGGTAAGTGTGGCCTCCCTGGGTGTCCAGCCCTGCCCAGCCTGGGCCCTCCTCCCTCCTCCCTCCTCCATCCTCCATTCTAAACGTTGGTTCTGTCTCTGAATGGGGCATGCAAGACGTGGAAGATCTCCGGGCTTGCCAGCATCTCAGGTACCTCAGGGAAGGTCTTCAGCAAGCTTCTAGCTCATTCGAATAACAAGTGCACTGCCACGCCTAGCCTTGGCTAGGAGGAGGACTGAGGGTGCTGAGACAGGCAGAGCCCCACAGAACAGCCAGTGAGTTACCGGCCCACCTCTGCCGTGGCATGCGGCACAGCCCAGAAAAGCTGAGTCCACAGCTGAGCTCCAGAGACTAGGGCAAGGACAGAGGGCCCCGAATAGGAATAGGCGCCTGCGAGTCAGGGGACTTCATGCATGTCCCTCAGACAAGGGAGCACGTGCAGGACACTTTGCTGACGTTAGTCCATTAATCAGCATTCCAAGGGTGCCATTTTTCAATGCTACGCGTGATTCTGTGGACTGAAATCCAGGACACATGTGAGCACTTTGGCCCAGTGAGATGAGAAACGCTTTAGGAATCTTCGGGGGGATTCCATGGAATTGCACTCTCCAACCTCTGCCCCCTCTCTGATCTCCCTGGTGGCAAAGATTTATCGGGTACACAGCCCATCATGTTGCAAGTGGGCACATGCTGACTGCTATAGACCACCTCACAAATGACTCTTTACTAATGAGATCTCAAACTTAACAAACTGTCCACAATAATGTAACCCTTCAGCGTGTCAAGTCTTCACTTTGCATCTTCTTTTGCCCTCAGGCACACCCCTCGTTGGCACCGACGCCTCCAGTGTTTGCTGGAACATTCCACCTTCGCCTGCTATTTCACCGGTCTGCAATGCAACTCTTCCAGCTACTCTGCTTCCGGCTGTACGCGCTGTGCCGGGTTAGAACGGGAAAGCACAGCAGTGTACACAGCAGAGGCCCCGGCTCACACACACTCCCCCAGCACCTCCGTTCTCTGCACACCTGGACACCCGGACTCCCAGCATGTCACCTGGCCTCCGTCCTGGACCGTACAAGCTCAGTCTGCTGGGGTGGACCTCTGCACCTGTGTCCTCTGTGCCAGACCTGGGACTGACAGAATGTGGCAAAGGTGACAATGTGCCTAGGAAGGTGGCCCGAGTGCAATGTCCCCTGCCCTTGTGTAGACGAAGCTCCACTCGGCCTGGCACAGCCTCAGCATCACTGCCAGCTGGGGAGTAACAAAGATGTGTTATTTTTTGAAAACAGACACGAGACAGCTGAATAGTACCCTATAGCCACTTTAGGATGTATAGCAGCTGGTTCTGTGTACAAACAAAAATTGAAGGGTCCATGAAGTAGTCATAGGATGTGGTTAAGAACTTGCACTGTTATAACGTATTGATTACCCAATACCATGTCAATGAATTCCATAATGTTGTAAATTGTTGTTGAGGTTGTGCTGGGGCTTCTAATTGATTGGGACGATATTCTGCCAGCTCTACCTTCAGACCAGAGATGGTCTCCCCAAGAAACTGTTGAATTTATCTGGACAATAAGATGCTGGACTCTATGCTTGGTATATGTTTGCAACGAAAGAATCTCAACTGAATTTGAACTATAATACTACAACAAGGTAGAGGAATCCACCTTGGGGAGAGGGTACGGGGAGGGGCTGGGGGAATCACAGAGCCTATGAAACTGTGTCATATAATGCAACGTAATAAATAATTTTTTTAAAAAAAAGATCTCTCATTTTTGTCTCTGCCTTTCAAATAAATGAAAGTCTTTTTTTTTTTTTTTCTTTTTTAAGTAGCACATTCAGGGCCCAGTCCAATGGCTAGATCCTTGCCTTACACCTGCCAGGATCCCATTTCAGCACCAGTTCATATCCCGGCAGCTCCACTTCCCAACCAGCTCCCTGCCTGTGGCCTGGGAAAGCAGTCGAGGACAGCCCAAAGCTTTGGGGCCCTGCACCTGTGTGGGAGACCTGAAAGAAGCTCCTGGATCCTGGCTTTGGATCAGTTCAGCTCTGGTCATTGCGGTCATTTGGGGAGTGAATCACTGGATAGAAGATCTTTCTCTCCTTCTCTCCTCCTCTCCGTAAATCTGACTTTCCAAATAAAATAAATAAATCTTTTTTTTTTAACGACATACATTCAGGTTGTATGAGCACGGATATGAAGAGAGGGTTTGAGGGAACTACAGACCAAGGTGTTGGTCTGATTTTGGCAACAGGGAAGGAGGTGCTTCCAAAGGTGAGGTACCCAGGGACAGGTCCCCTCTGACCGGCAGCAACGGGGACCATTAGGAAGTGAAGAAGGCGACTGAGTCCAAGTCACAGGCAGGAGAGACTCGGCTACTGCGAACAGGTCTGTGATTTTTCTGTCTCCTTAGCACACCAGGTTTTTGGCAACATGCATCGATTGGTGGCAAATTTAGGAGAAGTAGAACATGGCTGTTTTTTTTTTTTTTCTAATCTAGAGACACAAACATCACTATAAGAATAAACAAATAGTTCAAGAATAAAATGTTTGGTTAAAATATTTACATTCTTCAGTTACTTAGTCAGCCGTGGGAAATTTGACCTAGTTATGGAAGTCAAAAATAAGTGCAATACATGTTGACATCCCTGGCCTGGAATGCTTGGGACCGGATCTTGGGGATGGGGATTTTTTTAAAATTTTGGAATATTTGCATCTACATTATGAGCTACCTTGGAGATGGGACCCAAGTTTAAATGTGAAATTAATTTGTGCTTCCTATGCGTCTTATACATACAGCCCAGAGGTAACAATGCCTTTAATCACCTGTACATACGGAATGATGGCATGGCATTGTAGCAAGTTTAGGCTTTCCCTGTGCTGCGGGTGCTGGTTCAAGTGCTGTATACTCCACTTCCAACCCGTCCATGTGCGTATGACCCGGGAAAGCAGCAGAGGATGGCTCAGTTTCTCTGGCCACTGTACCCACATGGGAAACTCAGAAGTTCCTGGCTCCCGGCTTTGGGCCAGTCCAGTCTAGCTGTTGCAGCCATCCAGGAGTGGATCAGTAGATGGAAAATATCTGTGTGTGTGTGTGTGTGTGTGTGTGTGTGTGTGTGTGTGTGAATCTGACTTTCAAATAAAAAATATATCTTTTTTAAAAAGCTCATGCACAGACATCATTCCATAGCATGGACCTCTCTACCTGGGGCGTAAAGTTGGTGCTCAAAAAAGTTTTGGACCATGGAGCATTCCAAATTTGGGATTTTAAGGCTAGGAATGCTAAGCTTGCAATATTTAATAGAGTTCTTATACACATTGTTGATGCTGGCATCCATGTTCCTTGCTGAGGATTAACCAAAGCTCCTGGTCCATTGGTTGTGTTTTTAATGGCGTAGAAGAGACTTAAACACACGTTCACAGCCAGTGAGCTCTGGCCAGTGAGCTCTGGCCCACCCCAGTTCAGCCGAAGACTGAGCAAATCAGAGTGGCAACAACGTGGCCACCTGTCATCAGCTGTAGGGGCGTCAGATGGGGAGAGGTTCCCCTAGGACTGAGTGCCGGGTTGACAGGTTCCGTGGGACTGATGGCTTTTCTCTTAAAAGATGTCACTTCTGCTTTTTGGATCTTCTGGATCATGGTCTGCCACAATTTTCTGTCTACGTTTTTATGAAATGGGTTCCTCGCTGCGGCTGCCTCTGAAGGTTTCTCTCTATCCTGTGGTTTTCAGCTGTGTAATTACAGCAAGTGTGGGCGTGGCTTTCAATTTTACTCATTCTCAGAGTTCTCAGCTGTACAAATTAAAGTCCGATGTTTGGGGAAAGTTCTCGGCATTTTTTTTTTTTTTTTGAAGTAATTCTCCTGCCTGTGTGTTCTCCTTTTTGCCCTATTTGGGATTCCGACGGCACCTGTGTCAGGCTGTAATATTGGTCCATATTCCGTTTGGTAGTTTTCTCTCTGCACTTCAATTTGTGCTGCTTTTTATTCACCTGACTTCAGGCCGACTGGGTTCTTTTCCTCAGTCATGGCAAACTGTCTGATGAGCCTGGGAAAGGCCTTGTCTGTGGCCACAGTTTCCCCGCCCCCCAGCATTTCCGTTCCCTTCTCTCTTCCTAGTTCTCCCTCTGAGCTGAGGCGCCATGGCTGTTCACACGTGGCTTTATCAGCACTCTCAGACATCAATCATGATCATTTTGAGTTTGACAGTTCTGAATTCCAGAGTCTTGCTTTACTGATGCTTAGTCCCCGTGTGCGAAGCTTGCTTTACTCACGCTTCAATGTATCCTGTGATGCGGGCTTGCAACATTAGCATGGTAGAAATCCCAACTAAGATTGAGGTTGGTCTCAGCCACGCCTCTCAGCCATTGCTGCGGGTGCTGGGTCACTGTGCCTTGCAGCCATGGGGACGCTCCGTGCCCCAGCAGCTCCACTTCCGTAGGTTTGGACGCATGCTGGGCTACTGTGGAGTGACCCCCGATGCTCCCGTCCACCCCAGTGTCTGGCCCTCCCCGTGACAGTGACCGTGTGCCTCAAAAAGCATTTCACTCTCCTCGTCATGGTTGCCAGCCTGGGAGGGGTAAGGATCCCTTTGTCTCATGCACAGCCTCAGACAGGCCCCCTGCCCTGGTCCCAGGAGTGGCCCCACTTCCCACGGAGCAGACCTGCTGCCTTCTGAATCTGAGCTGATTTCCTGTCCTTCCCCAGGAGCAGAGACTTGCCGCCATTTCCATCCTTCCCCACCGCCGCCAGACCAAAGCGAGCATCTGCCTTGGGCTTGGGCAGAACGTGGTCTGCCTCTCCTGTCTGCTCCTTCTGGCTCTGGATGCCCACGCGAGATGTCCTGGGGGCTCTCTTAGGCCACCCCGGGGAGTTTTCTCCTTCGTCTTTTCAGCACGCAGTTAGTGAGGTCTGTGGAGAGGAAACATGAGGGAGAGCCAATTTGCCATGTGTGTGCAGCTCCCGGGGAGCTGAGCTCCCAGAGGCCCAAGGACACCCAGCCTTCAACTATCACTGAAAGGCGTTGACTGAGGCCTGCTCACCACCACTGCTTGGCCGTGTGTGTGTGTGTGTGTGTGTGTGTGTGTGTCTGTCTGTCTGTCTCTGTGTATGTATGTATATCTGTGTATGCTTGTCTCTGTTATGTCCATGTCTGTGTATGTATCTGTGTGTGTCTGTGTGTTTGTATGTCTCTCTGTATGTGTGCCTGTGTGTGTATATATGTGCATAGCTGTGTGTGTGTGTGGCTCTGTCTTCCTCACAGGCTCTGCTTTAGCTTAGCAGATTTCACAACTCCTAAGCACGTGTCTCTTCCTAGATTTCAGGTGAGTTGTATGTTCTGACAGCCCCTGGGAAGGTGACAATGTGGCAGATTCTCCTCCAAGTGGGGCAAAAGCCCTGCTCTGTTCTGCATTCTACGGCCTCAGTAAAGCCAGAAGTCCCCTTCCAGTCTTTTTCTCTAAAGAATGGGAAGTTTATTCTGCAGGATCCACTACCACCTACTCCTGTGAGAACCCTTCGAGTCTGCTCTGCGTTCTTGAGTTTTGGATGAGCATGAACTTGTTCGGGGGTGAGTGGTTTGTTTCATAGGATCCTTTGCTATCCCACAAGCAAAACTCCTCAACAGGGCTGCATTGCCCCGTGTCAAAGGCCCTGCTTTTTTTTTTTTAAAAGATTCATTCATTTTATTACAGCCAGATATACACAGAGGAGGAGAGACAGAGAGGAAGATCTTCTGTCCGATGATTCACTCCCCAAGTGAGCCGCAACGGGCCAACGCGCGTCGATCCGAAGCCGGGAACCTGGAACCTCCTCCGGGTCTCCCACGCGGGTGCAGGGTCCCAAAGCATTGGGCCGTCCTCGACTGCTTTCCCAGGCCACAAGCAGGGAGCTGGATGGGAAGTGCAGCGGCCGAGATTAGAACCGGCGCCCATATGGGATCCCGGGGCTTCCAAGGCGAGGACTTTAGCCGCTAGGCCACGCCACCGGGCCCAGGCCCTGCTTTGAAGACATTCACACATTAGCTGGTTTATCTTCCAAAGACCCCAACCATAAGTGCTGGGCCAGGCCAAAGGTGGGGGCCAGAGACTCACTCTGGTTCTCTCACACAGGCGCAGAGGTCCGAGTATGTGGGCCATCTGCCTCCAAGAGGCACACTGATGGGAAACTGGATTCAGGAGCAAGGCCAGGGCTCTCACCTTGCACTCCAGCACGGGATGCGGGTGACACAGCAATGCCTTAGCTTTTATCCGAAATGCCCATCCCTCCATCACAATTCATGTGTTCCCTGGATAACCTGCGTCGCTGTAGGGGCAGCTTGTTTTTAAGATTGATTTAAATTTTTACTCAAAAGAGTTAAGAGAGAGAGAGAGAGGTCTTCTACTCACTGGTTCTGTTCCCCAAATGGTCATCATGTCCAGAACTGGGCTGGTCCAAAGCCAGGAGCTAGGAGCTTCTTCTGGGTCTCCCGGGGGGTGTAAAAGCCCATCCTCTGCTGCTTTTCCAGACCATCAGCAGGGATCTGGATTGAGTGGAGCAGTTAGGACCGGAAGGGGCACTCAGGGATGCTGGTAGTGCAGGTAGAACTTCAGCTTGCTACACTAAGCTCTGGCTGCACCCATGGGTGTCCTATGAACTCTTCCAGATAATGCCTAGACATGCAGAGGTAGGTCAAATATGAACATTTTTATAACATAAATAAGATGCCATTTTGGTCCTGGTCTTTTTCACTCAACAATATACATCTTAGGCTTCTTTCCGTATCAGTAAATAAACACTTATTATGTTCTTCCAAGCATTTGTCTTGCATTGTACTGAATGGCTGTTTTGAAACTCATTTAGCCAAATATGTACTTCACAGCTATATGAATTATTTCTGGGTGTTTCATGCTGCAATAAATTAGTTTTGTAACTGATGGGCAAGGTATTAGTCCCTCTCGGTCTGAACAAGTCCATTTGTATGATGGGAGTAGACAGGTTGTCATGACAATGACATAAGGATGCCAAGCCCGTGCACTTTTGGATGGTGCCTGGCATGTTGTATCACTTGGTAGTTGCTGAATGCCATTATCATATCATAATCCTTATGTTATTTTATGAGAATTAACAGTGCATATCTGCAAGCAAAATCCAGCAGCCAATGAGTGTAGACACTGGTTGTTGGGAAAGACATAGCCAGCCGGCTTCCTAAACATTTGCTCCACAGACAGTCAGGCTCATTCACAGAGGTGAATCAAAGCAGCTATGCCAGCCGCTTCCCTCCCACTCAACTGACAAAGGTTAAACAGTGGGGAGGGAACCGGTACTGGCTGGGAATCAGAGGAAGGTGATCCTGTACCAAGTGGCTTTCGGTTTGAAACACTCCCTTACTCGTTGGGTAGGGCTGTTCTTGGCATAGCTCTGCAATGTTTGTTTCAAGAACAGGTGGAGTTCCTCAGCAGCTGAGGGTGGACTCTCCTCCAAAGTGCTCAGAGCTCATTCCTGGACCCAGCTGCCCCCCAAGCAGCTCTCAGGTGATTTCTGCTCCGTTGAGACATGGCTTCACCATGGCAGCCACACACAGGTCCATATGCAGCCACACAACAGGGCAGAATACATGGCGAAGGGAGAGTGGGAACATGACTTCATTCAGAGCCTTGACCCCTGCCTCCACCTGCTTCATCCAGAAGGCTCGAGCCAGTTATCACTTGCCCTCTCTTGGCCTTGTTACCATGGTCAGTCCCTGTTTCCATGGCTGGTATTTCATTGTTGGCACACAGAAGGCCATGCAATGTTTTAATATTTCTGCACCAGTTGGTAAACAGCTCACGGGTGGCAGGGGCCCAGTGCGGGGCTGTCACCGGGTGGTGCGGGAGTAGAAAGCTAGACTCAGGAGGGAGTGAGGTCCCATTAGGAGCCGGCGGCCCTGAGTCCACTCTCCTCAGCCTCCTCCAGTCCAGGCTCCTGGACCTTCCTGACACATTTAGAAAGATCCCACTCAACTTCCAAGAAGAGAAGACAGTCACTGTACAATAATAGCAGATCCCAGCTCACCCACGAACAGGCAGCGAGAGCTCCCTGAAGTACCAACCTGGCCTGTTTGCTCCGATACAGAGCAAAATCGAGTTGGTCAAACTCCAGCCCTGGAGCACCCTGCAGACATAGCCCTCTTGGTAGTTGAGTACGATGTGGGGGGGAATATCCTGAAATGTTTCTCCTGTATTTTCTGTTTCTCTCCTCCAACTTTCTGGTTGTGGTCTACAACAACTTCAGGTTTAGTTAAACTGCTTAGCTTCACCGTTGTTGAGTTCAGCTCAGTAGTTTTCTGAAGCCACTCCATTCACGGAGGCATCCGTGGATTTTCTCTACAATCATTATTGCTGACAGGAGCAATAGGAGTTGCTGGTCATTCCCTTCCCCTCACCCCTTTATCTTAGGAAAATCCCCTTTCTCCTAGATTTATTTATCCATTCAGTTATTCAGCTATTGTGTTAACACTGGCATCTGTCTTGGGTTCAGCTGTCTCAGCCATGCCAATCTGTACTTCTGGCAGCCTGGCATTCTGGCAGTAAGTCCTGTCTTACCTGGAGGAGCCTGTCGTCTCTGGCATCTCGCCGAGCTCCAGGCTCCTCTTGTATTTCAGTATTGTTGAGACTCAGATATGGTTGCTGTCGCCAGGGGGCCATTGCGTCCAGGCTCTCAGCAAGCAGAGCTAGGAAACGGATGTGTGCACACTGACCCATGCTCTCACACCTGCGTCTGTGTCTCCAATGCCACACACATCTGCATTTGTTATCCTTCATTTCCAATGCCACACATCTGGATCCGTGCTGTTCTGTATCACCTTCCTCTTCATCTGTTCAGGTGTTTATGGTAATCCCTCCAGTCCCAGTCAGTTCCCAGGCTCGTTTTAATCTTGTCAAGGGTAACACACGAGAGGCTCCTGCAGTTACAGGAGCGACAGCAAAGCCAGTTTCTTGGCTATGCCTTCTTGGACCCTCAAATAGACCCGGGGGTTTAGCCACACAAGACATCCCTTTGGGCCCGGCGCAATAGACTAGTGGCTAAAGTCCTCACCTTGCACACCCAAGATCCCATAAGGGGGCCGGTTTGTTTCCAAGCAGCCCTGATTCCCACACAGCTCCCCGCTTGTGGCCTGGGAAAGGAGTCAAGGATGGCCCAAAGCCTTGGGACCCTGCACCCACGTGGGAGACCTGGAAGAAAGCTCCTGGCCCCTGTTCCTGCTTTGGACCCACGCAGCTCCGGCCATTGCAGCCATGTGGGGAATGAATCAGTGGACAAAAGATTCTCCTCTCTGTCTCTCCCCTCTCTTTCTGACTATCCAATAAACAAAGAAAACCAGCTTTGTCCTCTGTTTTTTTCAGGGAGCCGACAACATGAAATAAAACTGAAGTGATTCTATCAGAGTTGTCAAATTTCCAAACATTACGATCATGCAGTTGAATCCAGAAGTCGGTGATATGCTTTCTGTGGATACAGGATGTTTACCAAACCATCACAGGTGGATGCAGTTCAGGTAGAAGAGTTGTGTAAATCTGGGGTCTCCCTTTCCATAAAGCCCCAAGGTGGAGAAGCTTATGTGATGTCTACCCTTGAAAGGTAACACAAGACTTACCACGGATGACCCCAAAATAGTGCGAAAATTCTGAAAGGGTGACACCAGCAGCACTTAGAAGCTTCTCCGTTGCTACATGGTCTCCATGAGAAGAGATTTCCCAAAACACTTCAGCCCCTTCTTTCCAAAGGGACCGACAGAACCTGTGCTCCCTTCCACCTCTAAGCTCCGGCATCCCACACGGGCGCCTGTTCGTGTCCCGGCTGCTCCACTTCCCATCCAGCTCCCTGTTTATGCCTGAGGAAGCAGCAGAGGATGGGCCAAGTCCTAGGAACTCTGCTTCCACGTGGGAGACCCAGAGGAAGCTCCTAGATACTGGCTTCTGGCCTCGGACCAGCTCAGCTCAAGAGGTTGCGGCCATTTGGAGAGTGAGCCAGAGGATGGAAGACTTTTCTCTCTGTTAATGTGCTTTCAGATAAAAACAGAATCTTCTTTAAAGAGAGCGGTGGCCTCAGATAAGGAATCTCTCACTGGTGGCCAGGGCAGTGATGGCTGCACACAGCTCAGCTCCCCCTCCTCCACTCAGGGCAGCATCTCCCAGCCCCAACCAAGGGTTCCAGTTTGCTGCACTTTCTTTTTGCCTCATGTGTAGGTCTAATTTTAACCAAGCGGTGGTCCAGGAGTCTTGGGTTTGCATGAGTCCCAGGTCCCCTGAGGCTTTGGTGAGGATGAGGGATGCAGACTTGCAACTGTCATGGTTTCCAGTGACTGCAGCAGGCTGGACCCGCCCATCGAGGACAGCCTAAGCGAGATCTCATTTTAGTGGTCATTGCAGCTGAGTGATTCCATTTCTAAACGGGAAAGGTAATGGGGCCTGACCTTGACCGTGCAGGCTACCCTCACCTTAGCCTGTGCGCCCTGGCTGTGATAGCCTAGACAACTTCAGGCAGTTGGTACCAGCTGCCGTGGAGCTGCACAGACCATGCGCCTTAGCCAAGCATGTGCCACAGGGACCAAGCAGGTGCGTGAACTAAGCATCAGCTGTGTGGGTGGACTTGGTGTGCCTGCCGCTACGGCTTGACCCTGAGCTGTACTGTACACACTGGACCTCACACAGCAGGTGCAGTGAAGGCCAGGGAAGCTCCTCCTTCATCTTTTGGGCAGAGAACTTTCTGCTATCCATCCTGACAGTGTTTGGACCTCAACGTCTAGCCTCCACAGCTATGAAGCTCTCTGCTTTGGAGGTTTTAAGTCACCTAGCCAGCAGGCCTTTGTATAGTCACTCTAGCAAACTGACAGTCCAGGTAAGTGCTCTGTGTGTCCAAGGCTGGCAATGGAAGAAAGCCCAGCTGCTCACAGAGCCCAGGCCAACCACACACCACGTCAGCCGTGACTCGGCCTCTGCCAGGCACAAACTAAACATCAGGGCGCTTGATGCTTGCTCTTTGATTTCCTTGACTTCTAGTCCATTTGAACTCCCACTTTGGTCTCCTTGGATTTTGTCTTCTTTGAACTTTGACTCGCAAAGGGGAGCTAAGTTTTGGAGTATCTTTAGGGTGTCATTGACCACAAGGCAGAACATTCTGATAAGTGACATCAGAAACATGGCTGGGTGGAATCTGAGATGCAAAATGGAAGACACAGTGTTTGGCAGTGGGGGAGAAGTTACCTCGAGTTCACTGAGCCCTTGAGTCTGGTTGCCTAAGAGCTCTTTGGAGAGAGCCCCTACACTGTCCCCCTAAGTCCAAAAAGGCCAAGGCCTGGAGTCGGGGCACACCCAGCTCATCAGCTCTTCTCCCTTGGCTGAGAGCTGGGAATGCCCTTGGCAGGCCCTTGGCTTGAAAAGGAAATGGAGAGACAAGCATGTGTGTATAGATATATGTTATGTGTATAATATATATAAAACACAAAATATGTGTATACAAGGACATTTTAAAAGCTTGTAGCAAATGTACATTTTAAAATGCATGGGTGTAAAATTCGTTTTACACCAAAATAAACTCATATTAACTATGTATGACACCTCTGAACAGAACTTACTTTGAGGCACCAACCAAGACTCGGGTTAGAGGAAACCATCTTTCTGAGCAATGTGAATCCTGATGAAGCTAAAACAGGAACTCAGGGCCGCATGGCAGCTCTGCCCGGGAAGCCACTGCCCCTATGGCAGCTCTGCCCAGGAAGCCACTGCCCACATGGTAACGCTGCTCTGGAAGCCTCTGCTTGTGTCGTTGGCACTGCACTGCAGAGTGCCGCTTTGCTTCCAGCTCCCCGCTGATGCGCCTGGGAAAGGAGCTGCAAGCGGCCCCTTTGCTCAGGTCCTTGCCGCCCATGTTGGAAGCCTGGATGGGGCATTTAGTGCCCGGTTTCAGCCTGGCCCAAGTTCAGCCGATGTGGCCTTCATGGAGGTAAACGGTGGATGAAGGCTTCTTTCTGTCAACTCTACCTTTCAAATAAATTAAATAAATATGTCAAAAAATTTAAAGCAAAAACAAAAAATCAAATTGATGATGATGTTTGTGTGGAAGAACGGAGAAATTATCAACACTTTATAAAAAGCTGTGGGGGGTGCTCGCTTCGGCAGCACATATACTAAAATTGGAACGATACAGAGAAGATTAGCATGGCCCCTGCGCAAGGATGACATGCAAATTCGTGAAGCGTTCCATATTTTTAGAAGCCGTTGAACTTGACTGGACAATAAGATGCTGGACTCTATGTTTGGTATATGCTTGCAATGGGGGAATCTCAACTGAACTTGAGCTGTGGTTATGCAACAAGGTGGAGGAATCCACCATGGTGGGAGGGTTTGGGGAGGGGTGGGGAGAACCCAAGTATCTATGTAACTGTGTCACATAATACAATGTAATTAATGAAGTTAAATAATAAATAATTAAAAAAAAAAAGCTGTGGGACGATGCCTGCAGAGAAACCACGGGCTCACAAATGGGTGATTTGTTTTAAGAAGAAACAAAGCAGTATTAACCAGGAAGCCCAGTGTTGGACACCCACATCAAGAAAAAAAAATTCACCTTGCCCACATCATAATTGAATAGGACCCAGGAGTTACAGTCGGGTGGAAACCAACACCACAGACATCTCAGCTGCTCAGCTTACACAACTGTGCCAGGAAAGTTCCAGCACAGCCAATGTCGGCTCAGCGGATGTCAAATCGGCCGGGCCCCAGTGAGCCGCAGGCAAGAGCAGAGCTTCCAACTAAGATGCTTAAGCAGCGGGATCACCATCCTGAAGCATCGCTGGGGAGAACCGCAATGGGAGGGAAATGGTGGTCTTACCTGTAAGATCCCGTGGACAGCGCATGGCAGCAGCTTCCGGGAGAGGCTGGAGCAGAAGCCAGCCCAGAGCAGAGGGCATGGCCTCAGCTTCTGGCGAAACTCAAGATGTTTCCCCTGCTGACTTTGTGGCAGCCAGAGACCGTAACATCTGCTTCTTATGAGAGGCTTCTGGAAGGTTGGGATTGCCTCAGCTGAGAAACAGCCCAGAAGGCATCCCCAAGGGATGCTTCTCCATGGCCACGCTCCTGCTCGCCCCATTCCCTGGACACGGGCAGTTATGCCGGAGTCCCCAAGTCAGGCCTGGGAAGGCGTAGGCAGCTGAGGATGGGCAGCGCAGGGAGCCAGGCCTGACTGGAGGGGCCAAGCCAACCCTGACTCTCCTTGGAGGGGTAGCTGTCAGCATGGCCTTGGATCACATTATCCCAGAGGATTTGGGGTCCCCACCTGGGGCTGACACAGCCCCAAAGCCAGATGGCAGAGGCAGGGCTCAGAGAAGTCACCCAGGACGGGGGAAGGGCCAGGAGCAGGCGTGGAGAGGCTGAGAACGCAGCCCGCTCCCCATCGCCGGGACAAAGTTCCCCATTCAGCAACTCCAAGAACTCCAGTGTGGGCGGAGGCCGGGCGGAGGCTTCCCAGCCCCCGGTGTTCTGTCTCCTTCCCCGGGGGAGGGGGCAGGAGGTCCACAGCAGTGGGCTGCAGCATCTCCTCCTAGCGCAAGGCCAGTGAGGAAGGACACCTGGGGCTTTCCAGGGAGGCTCCAGGGCACCGGTGGGAGGCTCAGGACAGGCCACGAAGGCCCACTGTCAGTGCTGGGGGCCCAGAAAGTACAGCGAAAGGTGCATTCCAACACTGGCAGCTGGGCCTCCAGATGACCTGCAGAAAATCTGGGGGTGTGTGTGATGGGTATGGTGTGTGTGGTATGTATATATGTGTGTGCGGTGTGTGTATATGTGTGTGGTGTATGTATGTGTGTATGTGATATGTGTATATATGTATGTGTGTAGTATATGTACATGTGTGGTGTGTGCATGTGTGGGTTGTGTGTGTGGTGTGTGTGGTGGGGGTATGTATGGTGGTGTGCAGTGTGTGGAGTTATGTGTACGGTACACATGTAGTATCTATGTGGTATGGTGGTGTGTGTGTTGTATGTAAATGGTGTGTGGTATGGTGTGTGTCTTTGGTTAGCTCTTAATCACGCGTATGGATCCTTCAATTGTTCTTCCACGTTCTCTGCCACCCCTGTTAGTTCAGGTTAAACATTGAAGTCAAAAATAGAAGGCACAGCGAGCAGAAGGAATGCCGCCCTCCTGCCCAGGTGAGCACGCAGCTGCCTCGGGCGCGGGACCCGGTGCTCCCAGCCAGGTACCCAGCGCTTTGTGGGCTCCCTGTCATCAGCAGGGCTGAGCAGGGTGTCCAAACACAGACTGGACACACAGGAATCGAGCATATGCAACGTGACATTTCCTGTCCAGAGGAAACATAGACGCCGTAGGTCGTGGGCACGATCGCAGGGGTGTCTGCGGGACGCAGAGGGGATCCGGCCCTACCTGTCTGCGGAGATGGGCATGCAGGAACGCGCCCATGGGTGCTCGAGAGCTGTACGTGCCCAGCGGCTGCCCCCTTGCATGGTGCAGGCTTTTCCACATCCCAGGATTCTGAGGAACGGAGAGGTACTAGGTGACGGAGCGTTTAAATATGGAAACTGACTTGACTGAAGCACTGTTGGAAAAATGAACACAAGCCCCAAATCCTGCAAGAGAAAAGCAAAAGCCTCAACAAACACTGCGGGCGGGTGGGGGGCCGGGAGGGGCGGGTCGTGACGCAGCGCGGCCCATTGCCAGCGCCTGCTCTGAGGCTGCGCCAGGGTTCTGCTAGTGCCCACCCCGGAGGCAGGCAACGGACGCAGTACTTGGTACCTGCCACCACCCACTGGTCCAGCCCTGGCTACGGAGGGCCCTTGAGGAGTGAACAGACACACTGGCTTTCAAGTAGAGGAAAAAGTAAGAAACATTTGAAAATAACTGAAGACAGCATAGAACATGTGCTCATTATTGGCAAGTAAAACTGTTGGTTATTCTCCGTTAGACAATCAAATAAGGTTCAAACAGAAAAAAAAAAAGAGGAAGCTCTTATAACCTATAGCAGATACAGAGCTAATTGCCTTCATGGAAATACTAGGAGACAAAAACTCAACAGAAAAAACATGTGTCAAAGGATAAACATCTCAGAGAATCAAATACATAGCCAAGAGATGCAGCGAAAAGTGCTTAGCCTCACTCAGAAATACAAAAAATGCAACATAAATAATGAGAGTATCATCACTGAATAATGAAATAGGCCAATTTCCAACAATTGCTGGCAAAATGAAGGGAGGGGATCCTTTGCAGGTTCTCACGCTCTTGGCGAAGGAATACATCGCAGCGGACTTTTCCGAGGCAGCCCGTCAGCAGACATCAAACTTAAAATGCATGTTACCTTTAACCCAGTATTTCTGCTGTTAAGAACTTATCCTACAAATCATACTTTCAGGTCTCGACCTGCAGTGCCAGCATCCGAGGACACCAGTTAGGGCGAGCCAACCCAGCTACTCTACTTCGAATCCAGCTTCCTACTGATGTGCCTGAGAAAGTAGCAGAAAGTAGCTCAAGTCCTTGGGCCCCTGCACCCACATGGGAGACCCAGAAGAAGCTCCTGGCTCCTGGCTTCAGATCGGGTCAGCTCCCGCCCTAGTGGCCATCTGGGGAGTGAGCTAGTGAATGGAAGACCTTTCTCTCTCTCCATTTTTCTCTGTAAAAATCTGCCTTTGGAAGAAAAATCAGTAAGTCTTTTAAAAAAAGATGATGATATGAGTATACTCTGAAAGTCCATGGAAATGAACAATGGGTTTATTTTGGTAAGAAAAATGCTGAAATCCACACATAGATTATTTTCATAGTCAGCATTTATCATGAACTTAAAAAAAAGACATATTTATTTTTATTGGTAAGGCAGATCAGATTTACAGAGAGAAGGAGACACAGAGAAAGATCTTCCATCTGCTGGTTCACTCTCCAAATGACCTCAGTGGCCGGAACTGAGCCAATCTGAGGTCAGGAGTTGCTTCCAGGTCTCCCATGTGGGTGCAGGGTCCCAAGGCTTTGGGCCATCCGCTATTGCTCTCCCGGGACACAAGCAGGGAGCTGGATGGGAAGTGGAGCATCTGGGACACGAACTGGCTTCCATATGGGATCCTGGCACTTGCAAGGTGAGAATTTAGCCACTGAGCCATCATGCTAGACCCTTGTTGTGAACTTCTCAAAAACACTTCATTGCATGGATTTCAAAACGTTTTGCACCAAAATAGACTCATGTTTTAATTACCTTTTCCATGAGCTTTTTGAAGCACCTTCTTTTGTGTAAATAAATAAGATGCCCAAGATACAAAAATGAAGAACATCAGGCTGCAATGGTACATCGCGGGGTCCTAACGTGGGGCTGTTTTATTTTCAAGTCAAACGGAATGTTAATGTAGATTTGCACAAGCGTGCTGGATCCAAGGCTCCCAGCAATCCCTGCTAGCGAGGAGGAGTGAATCTTTGGTTTTCTCTCTAGATCTATGTGGTGTATACCATGTGTATTCCTTTGTTTACATAAGGAGGAGAGTGGCGGAACTGAATAAAAGCACGGTGTACACAGAAAACAGGTACCACTTCTATATAGACTTAGTTGCCAAAAGACAGTGTACATAGAGAAAAAGAGGCTGGGACTGCGAGTTTGGGGGCTGGGGGCCAGAACGTGTCCTCGCATACACAGAGCAGGGGCTGCTCCCACCCACCTGGCGGGTGTCACCCCGCTCCCACCCACCGGAGACTCTGCCAGAGGCTTCATCTCTGGCTCAAAGGAAGCTCTGCTTGCAGGGAATGCTACCCTGAAGAGAAGCCGTGTGACCCTCCAGTGTAGGAAGCAGCTGCCCGCTGCCCGCTGCCATGATGAGGAGGTTTGACCTTGGTCTTCCATCAGTCAGAGGCGAGCTCAGGTATGAGTTTAATGGAAAGGTGCCAGAAGGCTGCTGGGGTCTGCTGCGGCTGTGTTCCTGGCTGCTGAGGATGCAATACCCGGGACAGGTGGCTAGCCCCTTTCATTAGAAAGCAGGCCCCCTGGGACCACAGTGTCCAGGTCTCTTGCATGTCCGCAAACTCAACCCTTGGGGGTGGGAGATGGGGAGGGACGAGCGAGATACCAGCTGGCAAGTGGAAGATTTGCTTTGCTCTCTGTACAAAGCTGTTTCATGTTGGCATATTCTCTTCCCATCTGCCTTTCTATGAGGACATAATGCTCACATTTCTGATGAAAATAATCTCCAAAGGTGGCACTTTTTAACCTCCATGCAATCCGTTTTCCACGTCTCCATGGAACCCTTCTCCCGTAGTCTCATCACGCCACTTGTCACCAAGTGGATATGTTGCACGTGGTTGGACATTTTTGATCTCGTAACCAGACAAGCACAGCTCTGGCGAGCACCCTCAACACATCAGGTTTCCCTTCTGGAACATTCATTCTCAAGGCCAAAGTCACAAACAACATTGCCACACGTTGGAAGGTGGCATTCCACCTGGGTTGCAGCAGTATCTGGCACCTAGGAAGTGCTGGAAGAAACAGTGCTCAGAGCAGGATGTAGCCGGCGGTCAGCCGAGAAGACTACGGCCATCTGAGTCCCCAAGGCCAGGTGATGGCAGTCCTGCCATCAGAGCACACGTGTCTCATTCACAGGCCTGGACGCCGGGAGCTTGAGCTAGGGCTGCAGCATGGCCCCCAGCCCCACCCCTGATACAGCAGTCCACCGGCCCCTCTTCTGCAGGAAACTTGGCAAGAGGAGGCGTACCAGTTGGCCTGCTACCAGTGACAGTTCCTGAGATCCTGGTGTGGCGCCATGAAGGCAGGTTGTTGCTTCAGCGAGAGTCTGGCACCTCCGCCCCGGAGCCTCTGTGTCTCTGAGACAGCTGATGCAATGGCTGCTGCTGAGCTCAGAGAAGCCAGCTTCCCCAGGCTTGTTCATGTTGCATCACCTGTCTCAAACTGCCTGCAAGGGAGTCCCTGTGCCACCCACTGCCACCACCAGAAAGGGGCCCTTGGTTCCCAGGCCAGGCAGAGAGGCGCACCTCCTCAGGTGGCCCCACCACTGACTTGTCCTCTCTAGTGCCGAATGGTCCCTCGGTCCACACGGATCCCTCCAGAGACTCCATGTGGTGCTCCTGAGACCAGAGACACTGTGTCCAGCTGCTCCAAGGAGTGTGGCAAGGCTACCTGAGCATAGCCAGGACCCCTCACACCCACTATCCACAGACGCTGGAACTGTGGGGAACTGAGCTCACTCGCTCAGTCCCAGCTCTGCTTCCCAAATGGAAACACCCACACCCAGGTCCAACGCATGGGCAAGCAAAGCAGGCTTCAACGATTTTCAAGAGAAAGAACCCCATGCAATGAAAGATTGACAGAAGCCTGCTGCAATTGGATCAAGATGCGACTCCTCAACTGATCCAGACTGTTCAGACTTTGACTGTCGAGGCCCAGAGTCACAGATGCATGACTGGTCCAGGAGGGGGCCTGGGGTCGCAGGGACAGGCTGAGTGATTCCTGGGAGTGGAGCCCAGTGGTTCTCTCTGCTTCAGGACCACACCTGTGACAGCCACAACCTCTGCACACAGAGGCTTGAGCAGTGGGACTGCTTGAGGACCATGAGCCTCCAGAGGGTCAGCAGGAGTCAACCGTCCTTTAGTCCCTTGCTGGGCATCTCCTTACGGTGACGAAATGAAAGACCACTTGCCACATGTTAATGAAACTTGCTTTTAGCCACACTGTTTCTAAGCTTTATTTTTAAAATTATTTATTAATTTATTTGAAAACCAGAGTTGCAGAGGGAGAGAGAAATCTTGTGAGGGTGCCACCTGCAGCCTGCTGAAGGGCAGGCTCTCAGACCTTGCCCACGACCTTATTAAGAAGACCAGAGGTGGGGCTGGCATGTGGCACGGAGGTTAAAATTCCACTCAGACCTGCATCCTGGGTTTGAGTCTACTCTCTGCGTGCAGCTGGAGTTCCCTAGTAACTGTGCTGGCAAGCGACAGGAGAGGGCTCAGGCAGCTGGGGGTCTGATACGGAGGGCTCGATTGAGTCCTCACGTTCTCGGCTTTCTCCTGGCCCAAACCTCCATGGCTGTAAGCATTTAGGAAGTGAACCTGTGAGCAGAAACGCTCTTTGAAATTTAAAAAGTGGGGAGGACCAATTACAGGTGGATTTGTGTGTACATTCAAGTTCAAAAAACACAACCCAAAGGACACAGGAAGTTGGTGGCTGTGCCAGACTAGTCCCAGCCTGGCCATGCCCTGGCTGCCAAGGCCAGCTCCTCCATGGCTTCTGCACCCTGCTTCTTGCCTGTGAGACCTGTGGCAGCTGGGCAGCCTGCTCCACAGCAGCCCCAGGGCCTGTGCACCTGCTGCCAGAGAACAAACGGCGGGGCCTGACCAGGGTGGAGGCCTCCGGGTGCAGAGAGCTCGTGGGGGAGGGAGAGGAGGAGCAGAACTAGGCAGGTGTCAGGAATCTTCCTCTGCCTTTCCTTGGCTCTATCTCCTCTAGCTCTAGGGCAGCTGGACAAAGTCCCTGCCAACCAGGAAGACGTGCGAGGGACAATCAGTACTAAAATGTCACTGTTCCTCCTTCTGTCGGTTCAAAAATATTTTTAAAATACAGTTGGGGTTGGCTCGTTAGTGTAGCAAACCAATCCTCTGCTTGCAACACCTGCATCCCACATGGGTAGCGGTTCTAGTCCCAGCCGCTCTCCCTCTGATCCAGCCCGCTGCTAGTAGCCTGGGAAAGCAGGAGAGGATGGCCTAAGTGCTTAGGCACCTGCACCACGTGGGAGACCTGGAAGAAGCTCCTGGCTTCAGCCCCACCCAACCTCAGCCTTTGCAGCCATTTGAGGAGTGAACCAGCAAATGGAAGCACTCTTTCTCCACCTCTTCCTCTCTCTCTGACTCTGACTTTCAAGTAAAATACTTTTTTTTTAGAAAATACAGAAGTTTCCAGGAAGGAAATCTTCAGTTTGCTACACTCAGAGTGTGCCACTGAATACAAAGATTGTTGGGATATGTGATTCTCTCTCCCTAGGCCAGCTCTGTCTCCCCAGCGTCCCAGGTAGATTCCTGTGGCTTCATGCGTCTGGTCCTTGTGGCTTCAGCATTGTTTGCCTCCTGTCTGATTTCTGTGCTCTGTGACTAAAGCTATGATAGCTGCATCTGTACTGAAGATGTATCAGACAGCGTAACCTAGAGGTGACTTGCGGTTACAGGAGGGTCCGTGTACAATCGCGGTGCCATTGGCTTTGGACACAACAGGATGACTGTGTCTAGGGAGGACTTTGACATCCAGTACTGTACTGGTTAACTTCCCCTTTAAAAGAACCAAATTAAAGTTGGAGCTTTCATCAGGGACATGAGGGAGGTAGGGTAGCCCATGGAACCAGTCTCACTACCTTCATTCTGGAAGGAGGAGCCACTTGCAAATGGCTGGCTGCTGCTCCCTTCTCAGAGGCACCCATAGGTTCCTGGGGGGTGTGCAAAGTGTCAGTACTGTGCTGGATGAGCAGGGTGCATGGAGCCCTGAGGCTCATGTGGGTGGCTTCTCCACTGTGCACAGAGCCAATGCAAACACAGGCTGTCAGCTTGTCTGGATCTGGCTGGGCCACAAGACTCGGTCAAGACTCCTCCCTGCCTAGTGGGAAGATAAGTGAGTAGAGAAGGTGAGGGCAGGAGGAGTGTAGTCAGGAAACACATGGTGGTGGTGTGGTCTGCAATGGTTTCTTCCATGTGGATGGTCTATACTATAGAATAGCACTGGACCATAAAAAAGAAGGCAGTTTGAACAGCAGAGCAAAAATGGGTGAACTAGAGGACGTTGTGTTAAGTGAAATAAAGCAGAAGCAGACAGACAAATATTGCATGCTCTCAGCTGCACGTGGCAGAAACAGCTGATCCAAACCTAGGACAGTGATTGTTAGAGGCTTGGCAGGGTTGAGGCTGAGAATGAAGGTGGGTTGTAGCAGCACCACCAAACCACAGCTAGAAGGAACAAGTTGTGGTGTCCCCACGGCACAGTGGGGAAACGCGGGATCGCAATGTGTATGCAATGTGCCATGAGCAAATGGACCCTGGGAGCCCTGGCACCCCAACTAGAGACCTGACCAGTGAAACCAGTGAAAAGATATACTCAGTGAAATAAGCCAATCCCCAAAGGACAAATGTCATATGCTCTACTGATATAAGGCAGCCTTCATGCAAAATATAAGATATGTAAACATGTCTGTACATATATTCATCCAGAGGAATTGTATAATGGAGACCAGCATACCTAGAAGCGAAGACACTTTGCAGAATGCATCTCTACTTCCAAATAAAAGATGCACTTCCAATGAAACTGTTAACTATATCCTGACTATAGGATGCAGGAGTTTCTATCATTGTCTATACCTATGAGGACAGGATAGACTTAAATTGCAGAATGATGGGCTTGTGACTGTTGTTGAAGAACTACCCTATTGTAATAATATAGGGGAAATCAGCCTATGGAACTGTATTACAAAAAATTTAAAAATTAACAAATACATTTTAAAAACTAAAAGACACACACTCTCACAACACAGTGACACGCAGAAGGAGGCATCAGTCACATGGGTTTGGTCAGGTTTCCTGGCATGTGCTTGCTGTACCCCAGAAGCAGGTTCAGATATTGAATGAACCAAGCATTTTAAAAATGCTTAAGGAGATGCAGAAAGTGTCCCCGTGGCCCTGTGGACACCACAGCCCCTGGTGTTGCTAGAATGAGTTGGGAGGAAGCACAAGGGACCACACCCAGGAAACCACGCTGTTCTGAGGGTCACCCTGAGTGAGGCATTGCCCTGTGACCTTGCCAGGGAGGAGAGTGTCTGTGGGCAGGGTAAGCTCCCTGCAAGGTTGCAGAAAGCTACATGAGGTCCTGCCGGTAGGTGCCTAGCGCAGTCCTCGGGGGCAGTTCCATAAATATTTAAGCTGAGTCTATATTTGGAAACCAAGTGAAAATTGAAGAGTGGGACAGTAGTCCCCTCGCGGGGCAGCTCTGGGCATGCTCCGTCTGGAGGATGTGTCCAAAGAAGCCAACTGCCAGGTGTGTCCAGCCCTGACATTTCACAGCGACCCCAAAGGTCACAAAGCAAACCAACCCACGCTGAAGTACCAAGACGTCTTCAAGAGCCAACGCTAAGCTGGTCAACTTTACAGAAGCTGCCATTCAGCTGCTTCCACACACCCCTTCCCAATCCATTTCTTGGATTTTACAGGGGCCGGAAGATGATTAGGCAATTTCAGATGCGTCTGTAAACTACTCATTTGCATCTGATTTCTTAGTGTCGACTTTATCAGCCAAAGAAGTGTGTGTGAAACCAGCTTTTAATCAGCTCGCAGAATGTGTGTCAGCAAATTAATCTCTCTTTTAGGAGAGGAAGAATTCAGATGCTGAAAAGGATCAGGTGCTTGGCACTTGGTACCCGAAGGAAGCTGTGTCTATGTGCAAACCCACACGAGACACTGCCTGGAACCCAGGGTGGATGTTCAAATCCTGGGCTTAACCCGCATCCCACCCCAGGCTGACGCAGCTGCACACCTGTTTTCTTGGCACAGAAGGAAGGTGGTTGGAAGGGCCATTGAGAGGCTAAGCTGTCTTTGCTGCCTGTCTGCATTTGGAAGGGGACTGATGGAGAGAGCAGCAGGTGAGGCTGTGTTCCCATCAGACACTGGGTGGGCTGCTAAGCCCGGGGATCAGCACTGTGGTCTTGCTTGGAGCATCACCTCCTTGGGGGCCTGTGGGTGCTGAGATTTCCACTGCTGTCAGATTGCTTCCGCTTTTGGTAGCTTCACGGGCTGGACTCCATTCTGCCCCGGAACCCACGTCCAAGAGCATGGTGCCCTGCTGCAAGAATCTTGTCACCTGTGCAGCCTCAGCTTCCTCGTCCTCAAGGTGTGAAGGTGCTGGTGAGGTCCCTTTCAGACTGTGCATTCAGTGGCATCCTTTAGCTCAGAACATGCAACTTCTTATCTCAGGCAAAATCCCAGGAGTTGGGTCCATTGGCTAAATCTTTACCTTATAAGTGCTGCCATCCTATTTGGGCACTTGTTCCTGTCCTGGCTGCTCCATCTCCCATCCAGCTCCCTGCTTGTGGCCTGGGAAAGCAGTCAAGGATGGCCCACAATCTTGGGACCCGGTACCTGTGTAGGGGACTTGGAAGAAGCTCTTGCCTTCTGACCTCGGATTAAGTCAGATCTGGCTGTTGCAGCCATTTGGGGAGTGAGCCAGTGGATGGAAGATCTTTCTCTCTGTAAATCTGCCTTTCCAATAAAAAAAATAAATCTTAAAAAAACCCAAACAGTTCAAGGAACTTCCCTAAGTTTTGCACACAGGACAAACTTGGGAAAGTCCTTCTGAAACAACATTCACTTGCCTTTCCCAGCAACATCAATTCTTTTGGAAAGACAAGAAGTTCATGCAAGACATCCATGATGAGAAAATGAAGTACGAATTTCGAAATTGTTCACTCCCAAATAACCATGCCACTTCTCCGCGGACTTTGTGAGGTGCTCTGGTATATTCCAGAACTTCAGGGCAGACCTTGGAAGAGGTGTTTACATTCATGCGCACAGAGGCACAGTTCATGCTTGTGGTATGGGTACCCCCCATGGCTGCTGGCTGAAGCCCTGGTTGCTCCCCTTCTGATCCAGCTCCTGCTAATGCCCCTTTGGAGATGACCCAGCGCTTGGGTCCCTGCACCCATGTGGGAGACCTGGATGGACTTCTTGGCCCTTGGCTTCAGTCGGGGAGGCCTCTAAGGACTGAACTAGTAGATAAGAGATATCTTGCTGTCTCTTTCTTTCTGTCTCTGTGTAGCTCTGCCTTTTAAGTAAATAAA
Organism: Ochotona princeps; assembly: GCF_030435755.1. Classification (NCBI taxonomy): domain Eukaryota; kingdom Metazoa; phylum Chordata; class Mammalia; order Lagomorpha; family Ochotonidae; genus Ochotona; species Ochotona princeps. The sequence continues at coordinate 105,145,043 of NC_080836.1, forward strand.
TATATCTTTTTTTTTTTTTAATAACACCTGTTTTCGAAGACCCAGACTCTTTGCATGGGTCAAGTACTTTTCACTGGGTGGAGGCCTTACACCAGGTATTCTGTGAACTTGATGGGAAAATGTTCACGTTTCTACTATCACTCACTGAAATGTCACATTTAATGGAGGTGACCAACCATGGATGGATCAGCAGGATGGGGGCTGTTCTCACATCTGGATATTGTAAATACCTTAAAAAAGTCATTGAGGCTTATTACTAGTCAAAGCTACTGTGGTGAGAGGGTGATCTGTTACATCTTGTTAATTAATCTGTTAATAAAGAAGCATGTATATTCCCATTCTACAGCATTAAGGATCTTGAAAATTACATTTTAATGTAGTTGGTTTCCTTACTAATCCCATGTATTTCATTGACTGAATTCTAAAACCCCAAATTAAATGAAAACGAGGAAAGCCCAAGGTGCTTGCATTTTCCATAGACGGGCTGGTTTCTGAGAAGTCTGTCACTAAGATTCTGTTGGTGCAAATTTAACGAGGGACAAACTGGAATGCGCTTCAGTGAAATATGCAAAGTGCATGCCTGTCCCTGCTGTATGGAGCATGGGTCCCTAGAGACGCCCACCTGCCAATGCCCAGGACCTGTATGCAAAAGGGACTGAGCAGATCATCCCCTTAGGATCTCCAGGGAGGCTGGGTTGCCAAGAGGGCGCCGGGTCCAGGCCATTGCAGCTCTCCTTGTTGGTATATGAGAGAGGCAGAAAGGACATGGGTTGGAAGACGCTTTGAAAACGAGGTAGGGCCACGAGCCCAGGGATGCAGATGGCCTCTACGAGCTGCTCACATCCAGGAAACAGGGTGGTCCCTCGAGCCGCCGGAGAGGAAACCAGTTTTGCCTGCATCTTCGTTTTATTCCAGGGAAGACTGTTCACAGATGTGTTCGGTGTGAAATTACGTTGCCAAGTTTACTGCATTCTGCTAGAGTGGTCTCGGGAAACTGTTACAATGTGGGAACTCTGGAAGCAGGCTTAAGAGCCTTCTCTCTGCTCACTGTAAACAGGCTTCTTGGAACCATAGTGAGCCCTGGACAGTGCAGGCGCCCCTGACTGTGACGCCCCGGGGTCCTCTCCACGCTGATTTAGCTACTGATAAGGATGAACTCCCAACCTGTGAGAGCATCATCACTGTGGAAGTCCCCTCCAGGAAACACTCCTTCAGTTGGCAAAAGTGTGGTAACTGACTAGCTTTTTACTTCACACCTTTGTCAAAGTGGAAAACTATGCATCATAAATATGATGCTTTGGGGTGAATTCTTTCCAGGAAATTCAAGAAGGTAGGCATCGTGCAATGGGGAGCATCTGTCCTAAGGAATGAGGAGGGTGAGGGGGAAAGTGAGGAGCTGACTATGAAGAAAAAACACCAGGGAGCAACAGTCACAGGCACCACACGGCCACGACCAGGGACCCGGCGTGAGCCGGCCACACCAGAGGCCTGGCACCACACGGCCACGACCAGGGACCCGGCGTGAGCCGGCCACACCAGAGGCCTGGCACCACACGGCTACGACCAGGGACCCGGTGTGAGCCGGCCACACCAGCGAACTTCTCAGAAAAAGTGTCCAGTGTTCAGGTTTTGTTTACCCCACGCCACCTTCTGCCACCCTGAAGTCTTCTGAATGCCCTAAAGACTCCAACTCAATGTAGAGATTCCTGGAAGAATAGAATCTGGATTTTGTAGCAGGCATTCAAGATGCCCAACCTCCACACAGGAGCGCTGGGGTTCTTGACCCAGATCCAGAACCCTGGAGGTAGCAGGTGTTGGCCCGTGCTCCCCCAGTGGAAACCTGGCCCAGGCTCCTGGCTCCCCGGCGTTAGAGGTATTTAAGGACGAGCAGCAGATGCACTTGCTCTGTCTTCCCCTCTTCATCTCTCACCCTGTGCTTCTCAAACAGAACTTTCAACAACCTAGATTTTAACCAGGGCTTATTTGCAGTTTCAGTGAGATTTCAGAAATCTTGCAAAAAGCCACATAGAGTCAAGTACGTTCATCTTTAAGGCTAAGCAATAAACATGAGACTCCTTTATAAACTAATTTCAACATAAATAGTACAGTTGCTCACTTCGTTTATATATTAGGAACAAATTCTTTTTTTAAAAAAGTTATTCATTTATTTGAAAGAGTTGCAGAAAGGGAGATGGAGAGATCTTCCATCTGCTGGTTCATAATAACCCCAGATGGTTGTGATGGCCAGGGCTGGGTCAGGCCAGAGCTAGCAGCCAGCAGCTTCTTGCAGGTCTCCCACACGGGCCAGAAGCCCAAGCCTGTGGGTCGTCTTCTGCTGCTTTCCCATGCACAGCAACGGTGAGATGGATTGGAAATGGAGCAGGCGGGACCCAAACCAGTGCCCATCCGGGATCTTGGTGTTATAGGTGGCAGCTCTGTCCACAAGCAAGTGCCAGCCACAGGAAGACTGACTTTTTAATCCTACAAGTAAAACCTGACCTAAACATGTCAGAGCAGAGAGATGAAGGCAGAGAACCTTTGAACACTGCATCTGCCTGTGTTCCTGCTTCCCGTGACTGGGGAGCAGGGCACGGGGACACAGATCCTGTTGGTGGAAGGTGACCCACCAGGTCACACAACACTCATGAGTTCCAAGGGACAAGAGAGGGTGTGAGGCTGATTCTGGCTATTCAATGTTTCCTTTAAATTGTCACCCAGTCATCTGTAGATGTGGATTTAAATGTAGCTGTGATGTCACTGGATAAAACAGAGACAAGACCTCATGACTGTGTCACAGGCACCAAAGATGCCCACTTCCTTATCCCTTCAACCCCTGGCAAGGGGAGGGAAGGCCACAGGAGGAACAGACAACCTGGAAGATGAGATAACCCTGACTGATTCATGTGGGCTCCATCGCATGCCAGGGACTCTGGAAGGAGGAGCAGTGAGCACAGTGGGTCCCGTGTGATATCAGAGGGACCGAACCCATTTGCTGGTTTTGAAAAGCATGGAGGAAGGACCACAAGTCAAGACACACAGGGCAGAGGCTGGAAAAGCCCAGGAAATAAATCCCACCAGAGCTGACTGAACAGCATGGCACCTTGTTGACAGTTTGGCGTTGGTCTGTGGGGGCCAGAGTCAGACCTCTGGCCCTCACAACTGTAGGGCAATGCATCTGTGTTTAAGACACCAAGTTTGTGCCAGCAATGGAAAAGCTAATACACTGAGCCAGCATTGTGGTATTATAATCTATCCCTACAAATAAGGAAACGGGGGGTCTTAAAGCTCCCAGCTTTGCAATGCTGTATCAAGACTTGTTGCTGACAAGGTGTCAGCCCTCTTGTCAGGGGACCGTGACCTTCAGCCTATCGGCTTCCTTGCATGGCCAGCAGTGATGACACAGGCTGGACCAGGAGCCCACTCTGCACTGCCTCCCAGAGATGGGAGTGTCCAGTTACCCATTGCAGAGCCCTCCCTCTGTGTGCGGGGTACACCTCCCTGACCCTGCTCTGGGCTCAGTCTCGTGACTGGAAGGTACCCGCCCACTGCGGCTGTTCTGCACGTCTGCCACCAGGGAGAGACGGACATGCCTGGTCTAGCCCAATAGTGCGAGCAGGAGAACATGAGCTCCATGGACGCGAGCTGAGCATCCTAGCGGAGCCCAGCGGACTCTTGGCTGCCCCCAGAATGGTGATCCAAATGCTGCCGAGTGAGTGACTATTCGGTGGGCAGAGCGAACTGCTGCTGCTGGCCTGGATGTAAATCCATGGCTGATGGCCCAAAGTCTGACATTGCGCAACACACCGGGGACTCCAGTCTTCCTCAGCTCCCCAGAGAAGAGACAGGGGTGGGCGAGGACGTTTATCTGCGGCGCTTTCTGCATTTTTCCTCCTTCCTCCTTTCTTTTCTCTCAGCCCAATAGGAACCCTGCCCACCTTCATTGGGTGCCCAAAACCTTTGAGTCCCTGGCTGCCTGGAGCCCACACCTCCGTCACTCCTCCTTCCCTGCCCCTGCTGAGAGAAAGAAGACAAGTGGAGGGTTCCGTACTAGGAGTCAAGCTTGGCCACCTTCCAGTCCATGCACCGTGAAGCAAACATCTCCTTGGCCAAGCGTGGAAGGGATCCTTGCAGCCCAGGCAGGTGTGTCAAGTACACAGAAGTCCAGGGACAGACACGCTTTTACCCCTTTCTTAGATCTTAGAAAGGTGGCATTGTGCCATAGCTGGTTAGGTTACTGGTTGGGACATCGGTCTCAGAATGCTTGGTTTGAGTCCCAGCATCTTTCTAAAGCACCTGGGAGACAGTCACTCAAACGGAGGACCAGGACGCAGGTCCTGCCTTCTGGCTTCAGGCCAGCTCGGCATGGGCTGGCTACTGTGGATATTTTGGAAGTGGACTGATGAAAGATTTCATTCTACCTTTCAAAAAATAAATCTTTACAAATTAAACATGATGCTGCTAAGAGACACTGGGGTGGGAGGGCTAGGGGTAGTGTGGGAGGCAGTGTTGTATCTCTGGGGGCCGGGGAACATTCTGACAGTTGGCCTGACGACGGGAGAAGATGATTCACACCACCGGCTTTTAGGAGATCAGGCAAAGGTGCGGCCAGACACCATTTACTGGGAAGACAGAGAGAGGAGAGGAGAGAGAGGAGTATGCCCATTCTCTAGTTCACTCTCCAAATGCCTGAAACGGCGGGGGCGGGGCTGGGCTAGGACAAAACTGTGGGAACTCGACTCAGGCCTCCCCCAGGGGCGGCGAGAACCCAACCACTGGGCCTTTCACCTGCTGCCTCGCACATCCCACAGCAGATGCTGTGAGCGGGAATGGAGTTGAACTTAAACCCAACGCTCCAAAGTGGGGCGTGGTCATTGCAAAGGATATGAGAACTGCAGCACCAAGCAGCCACCCTTAGCTCACACCTGTAATCAATTCCAGAAAGATTCAGGTAGCTTGTAAGTTTAAGGCGATGTGTGTAAGCTCCATCGAGGGGTGCAAACCCACCAAAGGCATGCAACATCGCTCCCTGTCCTAGGCCTGGAACACAGCACCCCGTGTGGGACAGCAGTACACGGGGAGGGGGAAGAGGTCTGAAGACCCGTAGGATGGATAACTAAGAGATGGATGACCGATCATTGAAATTCTCAGTCTTTTGTTGACATCTTCCATGACGAAAGAACTCCACTGCTGTGGGAGACAGCTTTCTCACACCGTGGGGCTTTTACTCTTAACCTAAAGTGACCAGGAGGACCATTCCAGAACACACGGTTAGTCTCGGCTGTTCTCCAAGGAGACAGATGGATCTGCAGTAACCTCCTCAGGAGAACAGCTGGGTCCCCCAGTGCTGGAAAAGGTACATTTGGTTCTATCAGCCAACACACGGCTGCCAAGGGGGGAGACAGGCCCCCTAGCAGGAGAGCGCCTGTCCTCACCCTCACCCATGAACTACGGAATGCTTGCGGCATGGCACAGCATTGAGCACAGTGCGTGCAAGAGACAGGGTCCCTTGTCCTCCTGGAATTTATGATGCAGTGGGGGCAGCCCACTCATGCCACAGGCACTTGCCAGGCCCTGGGTATCAGGCATTGATGCCAGCCTTGGCTACGCAGTGAGAAACAAAGCAGACATCTCGTGAACTTCGGCATGTTCTAGTGGGGATCCTGGGCCACGCCCAAGAGGATAAGTGAAGTGTACAGTGAGTGCCGGGGCCAAGTGCGAAGAAAAAGCAAACGCCACATGTATTTCCTGTGGTTACTGTGGCACACTGGCACACACTCGGTGGCCTACACAGCGCCAGTTGATTGTCCCCCAGTGGGAAGGTCAGGGTCCCACAGGGGTTGGGGCTCTGCTACTGTAGATGCTGCCGGCAGGCCTTGGTTCCTGGCTTCCTCTAGCCTGTGCTAAAAGCTGGCGGAGTGGCCCCGTCTCTCTCCCCCCTGCACCTGTCGGCAGGTCCCTCTGACTCCGCCCCCAGGACATGTGCCATCACACAGGACCTGCCCATAAGCTGGGATAGTCGCTACCCCGCCCCAGGTCCTCAACTTCATCTCATCTATAGGGTTTGATGCTAGGATGTGGGTTAAGTCACCACCTGGAATGCCAGCATCCTACATGGGTCCAGGTTCAAGTCCTAGCCACTCCACTTTCAATCCAGCTCCCTGTTAAAAAGCAGTGTAAGATGGCCCAAGTGCTGGGCCACTGTTCCCATGTGGAAGACCGAGAAGAAGCTTCTGGCTCCAGATGGCTCAGCTCTAGCCATTGTGCCCATTTGGGGAGTGACCGAGAGTTTCTGCTCCCTCTCTGTAACTCTGCCTTTCAAATAAATAAATACATAAATAAATATTTAGAAGCTAACACTCGGGCTGCTACACCAGGGACCAGGAGGTGCACCTCACTGCTGGCAGTGAGAAGCTGAGGGCGGAGCCCACACTGGGGCCCAGCGGACCCAGGGTTTCAGGCTCAGCAGAGGCTGCAGCAGCGCTGGGGAGGGAAGGGAACTGGGGCGGGGGTGGGGGCGGTGCTGAGCCTGACACAGGTGGGACAGGAGCAGGGCCTCTACTCTGGAGAAGGCGCTGGGAGGCAGACAGACCCGGATGTGTAACTCCAGGGTGAGGTCTGTGCATTCTTCCACCTGTGCGTGATATGCCAAGTCAACAGAGCACGGCAGAGCAAATTGAAGTGAGAAGAGGCTGTCCCTTGGGGTCCTCCACTTTTAGGGCCAGAGAAGCAAGAAGAAACCCCAGAAAGCACCAAGGAGCTCTGGTATGCAGGAGGGACCCCTGGCCCTAGGCGGGGTTCCGGGAGGGGGCGTGGCCGCCTCCCAAGCCTAAAGACCGAGGTCAGGAGAGGGTGAGGCTGTGGCTGGTGGATGGAGTCCTGGACTCTGCCCAGGCATCAGGGCCCAGGCAGGTGTGCACGAAGGCCCACGAACCTCTGGGAATCTAGCAGGGCCCAGACTCACCAGGGTGCTCAGGTCTCAGGCTGCCTAGGAACAAGGAGAAGCCGTGGCCCAGCGTCCAGCAGGAACACCCATGGGCCGAGGGGGTTTTCCCAAGTTCTACTAGAGGCTGGGGTGGGAACTGGCCCAGCGCCAGCAACCAGGGCCCCCGGGGGGTGGCGGCCGCAGTGTGGCTCTGCTGCGCGGGGGTCTCGGAGATGGGGCGTCCCCTACGCTGCTGCAGTTGGACGCCCACAGCACAAACCCAAAGAGCGTGGCCCGAACGCACCAGCCCCGTTCCCCTCCCGCAGGAAGAATTCTACAGCCACTTTCCAGAGAAGGAGGCAGAAAGTTTACCCAAGGGGCAGGGAGACGCCAGGGCAACCGGCCAGCCCTGGGGAAAGCAGGAGATGCGCGCGGCCGGCCGGGCAGGAGCGGAGCGCGCACCGGAGCGCCGGCTGCACTGCTCCCTCGCCCCACACCCCGGATCACCGGCCGCGCACCGGACAGCGAGCGCCCAGCGCGCCTCCTCTCCGCGGCCCGGCTCGGACGCCGACACGCGCGGACTACAAGTCCCAGGAAGCCCAGAGACGGCGCGGGGCGGGGCCTGGCGCAATTCCCCGGGATCCGGCGCGCTGGGAAGTGCCGAGGAGGACGCAGCGGCGGCCGAAGGGCGGCGAGCGCGCGGGCGGGCGGGCAGGCGGCCGGGGGCGGGGCCGACGTGGGCCGGGGCCCTGCGTGCCAGGGAGGGGGCAGGCCGGCCGGGCGGGCGGCGGGCGGCGCTCGGAGCGGGCTCGGCGGCTTGCACGGCGCCTGCGGCTCGGTCGCTGCTCGGCGGACGGCGCGCAGCGGACTCGGCGCGCAGGGAGGCGCAGCACGCAGCGCGCAGACCCACGCCGCGGCCGGGCGCTCGGAGCGGCGCGGCCACTGCCCGGGGGCGGCCCTGGGCCCCAGCGGTCGGAGCGCGGCGCCTGCCTGGGCTTTAATGGCTGCTCGGCCGGGCAGCGCCTAGGGCTGGAAGGCGGCTGCGGCGCAGGAAGGCGCCCGAGCGAACCTCCTGCCGGGCCGGCCGCGCCCGCCGTGGCGCGCTCCATGGGGGCCCGCTGACCCGGGGCGCCGGGGCCCGCTCGCTCGCCGGCTGCGCGTCCCGGCCATGAACTGAGCCCCGCGGGCCGGCCCCGCGCCTCTTCTCCGCCTGCGCCTTTCTTCTCGCGTCTCCTCCGCGCGCCGCCGGCGGGTCCGGCTCCCCGGGGGCTGCGGCGCCCCGGGCTTGGAGGCCCGCGGGCCCCCGGGGCGCGGGGCGGCGGCGGCGGGGGGCGCGCGCCTGCACCATGAACTACCAGCAGCAGCTGGCCAACTCGGCTGCCATCCGGGCCGAGATCCAGCGCTTCGAGTCGGTCCACCCCAACATCTACTCCATCTACGAGCTGCTGGAGCGCGTGGAGGAGCCGGTGCTGCAGAATCAGATCCGGGAGCACGTCATTGCCATCGAAGGTGAGAGCCCAAACGGCGCGGCGGAGAGCGCGCGGGTGCCCGCCTGTGGCCACTCGCGTGTCCCCCTGCTTCCCTTCCCTGTCTACGCGCGCACGGCCACGGGGAGCTGGTCGGGAAGACAGGTCGTTAGCGTTCATTTGATAATGGACGATGGAAGTCTCTCCGGTGAGAAAGTGGCTCTGTGCTAGTGCCTCTTGGGCAGCGCAAGTGGCGGGGCCCAGCTCATTCCTGGGCTGGACGCAGCTGGAGGGGTTGGCACAAGCCCACGAGTGACAGGCAGGTTACCAGGCTGGGGTCTGAGCATCTTGCTGGACGTGGAAAAACGCGTTCAGACAAATGGATTTCAGCTGCTGGAGATAAGGGTCCGGCTGGCGAGTTTGGGCAGAGCGGAGCTGTTCCTCTGATGTGTCAGCCCAGTTTGGGGGTGCAGCGGGAGCTGTTGAACTTTGGTGCTGCAGACAGCTAGCTGAGAGGCAGCGTTGCGGCCAGGGCCCTTGTCTACAGCGTGTTTTAGGGTCAGCCAAGAAGAAAGCTGCCAAGCGACAGGGTGACCCCCATTGAGGGAGCTCATTTCCGTGAGCCTGTGTGGAGGGTGTTGGCTTGGAAGCCTGGCTCCAGGGCCCCTGGCTGGAGCCTGGCAGAGGAGATGCTGCAGCAGAGCCCAGCCTCTGGTCTCTCCACGTATCGGTTCCTTGCTTTGTCCTCGGGATTGAGCTGGGGAGAGCAGGTGACCCGTCACTGTAGGATGTGCGGCCAGCCGCAGCCCACCGGCAGTCCAGTGCTGGGAGCAAGCCAGCAGGGGAGCTGGTTGGACAACCGTGGGGGGTGATCTGAGGCTGGCAGCAGTGACTGGAAAGGGTGCCCCCCTGCCTAGGCTTGGCTTTGCCCTGATGCAGTTTGAACTATTGACCCCAAAGTGTTTTGGTTTGAAACTTGGCCAGAAGGTGGGGAAGGTGAATGTTGGTGTTTGGCAGCCCCATTGGACTTGAACCAGGTCCTGGGCAGCCTGGCTGCGGCTGGCTGAGTTCGGGTGCCCCCTCCCCGCCGCCTTCTGAGCCGGAAGGAGTCCAGGTTTGTGCAGAAGCAGGGGCTCCGGCGATGCGGCTGCTCCACGCCTCTGTCCTGCCCTTCCTCCGTGGAGGTCTGGTGAGACATCCGGAAGGCTGATGCCAGGCTGGAGCCCGCCTGGCTGAGGGCACCAGGGGGCTGCGTGGAGAGCTCTAGCCCAGTTCTCGCTGTCTCGGATTCGCTTCCCACTCCCGAGCCTCACTCTGGGGCCTGCTGCACTTCCAGCAAGGCAGTTGGATTTTCTGGCAGGAGGATGTGGTTACATTTTTTTCTTATTCTTTAAGAAAAAAAAATGTTGTGTTTCTTAAGTGATGCCTGCTATTTCTGATAGCTTGATGCCTTCAGTTTACGAGCTATGGGCTATGAGGCTCTTCTTGGCCGGAATCCTTGGTTTTAATGGACAGATCCTGCTGGGCGGTTCGGGGATGCTGTTTGTTTGTGTGGTGTCAGGGCTGCAGTAACTTCAGACAGGCTTCAGGATTGCACACACTTGCAGTCTTTGCAGTGGTGTGCACGGCGATGCTGTCGCTGGTGTTGAACATGAGGGTATGTTTGTGTTCAGCTCTCGCTCTGGTGGCTCGAACCCTGTGGAGAGAGGGTAGGCCGGCTTCCTAGTCCTCCGATTAGATAGTGGAGGTGTTGGGGGTTTGGAGGGAGGGACAGTGACCTCCTGAACATGTGACTGCCAGTGCTTAGGGTCTGGTTTAAAACTGGGATCATTTGAATGGAGCCTGGGCCTCCTGACCCCCCGAGGCAGGAGCTCCTGTCTTCCACTCCTCACCCTGGCTGTGCCAGCTTTAGGATGTGATCGTAGCTTCGTCTGTGGAGGTGTGGCCGGGATGTGGCAAGCTGAGTGGAGAGGTAATGCAGCGGGAATTTTGGGGAGTGAGTGGTCGGAGGGCAGGGACGTGGGAGAGGGGGCGTGCATTCCCAGACACCAGAGTTGGGTGGGCGTCACCCCTCTGCTCCTGCCTGCCAGTGAACCTGGTGAAGTGCACCAGCAGGATGCCCATGTTTCTGGACCGTTTCTACTGCAAATCTTCTGGGTGCAGGTGCAGGCTTGATCCCCTACCAAGCTGCAAGTCCTGCCCATGTTAGGAAGCTCTTATGCAGATGTAATTGCTTTTGCTGGCCTAGCACCCCAACCTTGGCCTGCGCCATGGTTTGGTGGGGCCTGCTGTGCTTCCTGGGGTCCCCCGGAGGTTCTGCTGCTGGAGGCTGGCATGTCCTTGTCACAGGGAAGGGCACCTGGGCTGGAGGTCATTTCTGAGTGAATCAGAGTGGGCCTGGGTTGGACATGTTTAACTTGAAGAGCCCGCCCAGATTGCCAAGTGGAAATGCGCTGGTCACCTGGTGTAGACAGAGAAGATGTGGGTCTGGCCATCAGTCTTTAAAACATGAGCTTGTCAAAAAGAGAAAGCTGTGTTTCAGTCTTCATTTTATACTGAGAGAGAATAATTTTCCCTCCAGATTGCTGGAGCTTGAGGAAGCTTTGTGGGTCCCCTTGAGATTTCTGGGGTGTGCCCGAGAAGGAACGTGATGTGTCTTGTCGCTGGAGCCGTCACTGCCACCCTGCCCTGGACCGAGCCTGGGACTCGTCCTGTAGCTCAGCTGGGCTGGCCGCCCTCACTTCCCCTTTAAAAGTCTATCTGGGCAGAATGGAGTCCAGGTAAAAGAGTCGACTGCCTTTCCTGTTCAGTAGAACTTGCTCTGTTGAGCTAAGGCCTCTGTTGGCAAGTGCGCGTTGCCTTTCAGAGGGCCAGCACAGGCGCGTGCTGCTGTGAGAGTCCAGCTGGCTTGCTCAGGCCGGCTGGGACAGTCTCGGTTCCTGGGCAGCACCAGCAAGCGTGAGCGACCTGTCCTGCTGGGCCAGCTTCGGTGCCTTCACCGCCTTCCTCCTTTTGATGGCCAGAGGAAGCCCAGACTACCCCCTGCACTGGTCCCGCCCCTGGTGGGACCATGATGCCTTTTAGCTCCCATGGTTTGTCCAGGGTGATCTGAGAAAGCAGTGCTGGAGGCCCGCTTAGTCCCTTGGTGCAGCTGTTTTGTTGAGTGCTGGGGCCAGTACTGGGCTGTTGAACCTATGAATCTTATTTCATTCTATGTCCATCTAGCAACCCCGAGGCCCAGAAAGTGTAGGGAGCTTGTCCATCGGTGCTGGGCTGGGCAGCCTGAGCGCTGGCTCTGTGGCCTCTCGGGAGGTGGACATGGAGTGCTGTGAGCCATGGTGGCTAGTGCAGGCCTTGCCACGCTGCCCAGGTCCATGGCAGGGGGTCTCCGCATGTCCCCGTAGCAGGCTGTTACGGTGCTGGCGGAGTTACTCACTGCAGCCAGCTTGCTGTAAGTTTGGTCGTCCTGAGTGCATGCGGGGAGATAGGTGTCTGCTTCCTGCCAGGGGCTTTTCTGTCACTGTCTGGCATGTTAGCATTCCTCCGTGTTTCAATCAAAGGCTGCAGATGTGTGGTATCCTTAGCGCCAGTTTTCATTGTGCTGAAGTGCGCTTGCACCCTGCCAGCTCCATCAAGGCCCTCTGCAAGCTCGTGTCCCTCACACGGCCTCTTGGCTGAGGCAGGCGCACCCCTTCTGAAATGCCTGCTTTTCTGCCTGCTGCTTGTCCAGTGAGGCCCAGCCTGTGGCTGGGTCCCTTATGGCCGGCCCCCTCATGGCTGGCCCTGCGTCTGCATTCTCAGCTCTGTTTGACTCACATCAGCTCTTCTCACTTGCAAATCCTGCTTGGTTTGAGCATCATGACTGGTCCTCACAACAGAGCCAGGAGTTGTGTGTTGACCGGTGGAGTCGCTCCTCATTGGCCAGGTGCAAGGGTATTCTGAAACATGTTACAAGTGCACACAAGTTAAGGACTGGGGTGCCTTTTGGGTTTGGTGGGTTGCTTGGAGGGGAGCTAAACAGATACCACATGCTACTTGGGTGGAAATGAAATTTGTTTAGCGGAAGAAAAAGAATCCGTGTGCTAAACACTGGTGATTTTTTTCAGGTTGACCATCTCGGCCTGTTTGATGCTCATTGTAGAATTGAAATCTTTGAGAGGGCCCAGTGAGTGGGAGGCTGTCAGAGGGAGAACAGCAGTTCTTAAAGAGTGTGCCGGCACAGGACATTGAGGGGTGCTGTTGACAGTGGTGGGGTGCCCCAGCCCTCGCCACAGTTACGAGTTGTCTAAGTCTGGAGCAGGGCCTGGGAATGTGCATTTCTGGCAGGTGTGCTGTGGGTGCAGGTGCTCCGGGGACTGACTGTGGAAAGGAAGTGTTGCTGTGGAGAGAGTTCTCTGGTCATTGCTGAGGCTCAGGGTTTCTCAGAGAGAGACAGACGTACAGGCACACACACACACGTGCTAGTTCACTCCCCGCATGCCAAATGGCTGTAATGGTCACAACTGGGCCTGGCTGAAATCGGGAGCCAGGAGCTTGTCCAGGTGGACAGCAAGGGCCCGAGCGCTTGGGCCATTGTCAGCTGCTTTTCCAAGGGGAATCTACAGAGAGCTGGCTTGGAAGTGGAGCTGCCAGGAGATGTATTGGGTTCCCATATTGGATGTCCATGTGGCAACTTGACAAACCTGAATTTGTCAAACCTGAGTGGGAGTTCCTGCTGTCTTCACGTCCCTGTTGGAGATGGAGCCTGTGGGGCCTGAGTTCCTGGCAGTGGGCAGGGCGGAGGTGGACATGGCTGAGGTGGTCCAGCGGAGAGGTGGAGCGTGCCGCTCTCCCTGGCCTTGGAGGCATGGGCTACAGGTCCGTGGGGTTTCCCGTGTCTGTTGGAGAGTGTTGGTTGCCCATGCACCTTCATGTGTGAGTTGGGGAGGTTGTCACTCACTCAGGAGGATTTGCCAGATGCGTTTTGTTCTTGTGTCTGCAGGCTGGAGGGATTTCTGTGAGAGGGAAGCAGCAAGTTATTAGTGGCTTCAAAGAGCTCTTGCAGGAAGTGACTCAGAGGGCCACGGACCCGCTGCAGCAGCTGCAGGGGCCTTCCGCGCAAAGCCTGTGGCCCCAGGACCCCCACTCTGCTCTCTGTCCCCAGCGGACTGTGTATGTGGTGAAGCCGGAATACCTTCCTCCCTGCCGGCCCTACCGCGTGCCCCACAGGTGTTCACGGTGTATCTCATTCTCACTCGTTTTAACTACTAATTTGATCATGTCTTATGTTTCTGAATACTCCAGCAAGTCTCTGTCCCTGCCCCCATCCTCCCAAAAAACTCCAGAACCTCCCTGTCCCTTGGCTGAAGCGATTGAGTATGGCAGAGCCGGATGAGGCTTTGGTTATTTTTAAAATCCAGGGTTTGGGGTTCTGATCTGGTGCTTAGCGACATAATTCCTTCCCTTTGTTAAGTACCTTTCTCGGGGGAGCGGAATGCGCCGCACAGATGTTAATCTCTACTCTCTGCAGCATCTGTTATTTCTGTCCGGGCCGGGGGTGGGGAGCTGGGATTGAGTACAGGGCTTTGTGTACGCTGCCCGGGCCCTGCTGCCCTGCCTGGGAGGGAGTTCTGCTTCCTGGTTTGTAGAGTGGGAAGAAGCCAGCACTGGGCTGCTCCTTTCCCAAGATGCAGGCCTGGCCTGGGCCTGGCATTGTCCTTTGGGGCCACTCCCTCTGTGGTCTGGTGTTTGTCTGACCGAGGCTGGGGAAGGGGTGTGTGTGGGCATCTTGGTTGTGTCTGGGGACTGCGGGTGGGGGAGGGGAGGAGAACAAATGCCTACCTCCCCCTCCCCACCGAGGCAGAAGAAGCTGTTAATGGGTCCTTTGAAAACCCAGCCACATAGCTTGTTTGTGTGCAAGGTCGGGACATTTTCCACAAAGAACACACTAAATATAGGCGTGCGGGTGGGGACCTGACCCCAGAGGGGGCTGTGGCCTTTCCATGTTGTTTCTCCCTTGGCTCGTCCCTGTCCTTCCCCCAGCCAGAACAGGTGGCCACCCCGAGCTCTCCGGGAACAGATTGGTGTTTTTGTTTAACCAGGGGCTCATTTGCAAATTTTCGCACTTCTCCCGCTGTTGGTGGGGATTGTCTTTTTTTGGGCTGCCGTGTTGGAGTGTTTGCACAGTGTTTCTCCACAAGCCACTGCCTGATCCTTGAAGCTGCTCCTTCCGTCGGGGTGTCAGCATCCTGCTTAGGTGCTCTCGCTCTTTTCTTTCTCATTTAGGGGTAGGAAACACTTTTCATGGACTGGCAGAAGAATTGCAAACAATTAGCGGCCGCGTTTGCTGGCGGTTTGTGCCTGGCTTTGGGGATGCCCACATGCAGCGCGCACCGCGTGGATTTGCAGCTGCCGATGAGGTCCTGCAGTGGAGGGTCGTGGAGTTTTAGTGAGCCGGGTGTGCTAGCGGGATGGGCCATCCTGATTGGAGGACGCCAGAATCCTTCTTCTGTGTCGCCGCCTCTTCCTCCCGGTGACCCCCAGCGAGACTCACACTCACGTGGCTTGGGAGCTTCTGCAGGTGCTGTGGAGCGAGCCCACCCGAGCCCTGTGCTGTTGACTTTCCAGGGATGGGACTTCCAGGAAGCCTCCTGCCGCTAGCCTGCTGTTGTTTTCCAGGGCTGGGTACCACTGGGAGCTGTGATCCTGCCTGCTCCCTTGGGCACTCTAGTCTGAAAAGGGCGGGGTGGGGGGAGATTGCATTAGTGGCAACAGTGCGAGTGTGTGTGTGAGTTGGGGTTGGGATTGAAGCTGCCTTGAGGGCCTTCATTTTGGGAACTCTTTTCGACATAGAGTATTAAGGAAGAAATTCAGAGTTTTGTTGTTGTTGTTGTTGTTGTTAAGGTTTATTTATTTGAAAGTCAGAAAAAGTGAGGCAGAGAGGTCTTCCGTCTGGTTCACTTCCCAGATGGCAGCATGGGTTGCTCCAGGGCAGGCTGACAGGAGCATCTTCTGGGTCACCCTCAGGGGTGTAGGGATCCATGCCCTTGGCGCGTCCTCTGCCGCTCTCCCAGATGCTTAGTAGGGAGCTGGGTGGAAGTGGAGCAGCCGGGACTTTCATGAGCACCATAGTCAGTAGCTTAACCCGCTGTGACACAGCACTGCCCTTGCCCACCCCCATCAGACTGCCCACGTGTATCGGCAGCATGCAGATCCAGCGAGAGAAGCTGGCGTGGGTTTTGGGCACTGCTTAAGAGGCCCACATCCCCTATCGGAGAGTCTGGGTTCAAGGCCCAGGGCTGCCCCCGACTCCAGCTTCCTGCCAGCGTGTACTCTGGATGCTGCCCCACTCGGAAGCCTGGATGGAGGTCCTGGCTGTTGTGTTTGGGGGAGTGAACTGGCAGATGGGCGAGCGCGCTCTCTCTCTGTCACAGATTGAGAGGAATAACAGTCCATGAGTGGCTCACTCTGTTGCTGTGGCCTTGCTGTCTTACTGGCACCCTGCTCTGCCCTGGCAGCTGTGTGCTTGCCTGGATCTGGCTGTTGGAGCTCACTGTGTGTGTTCCTGTTTGAGCCCTGGGGTGTCCACGGCCTTCATGGTCCCTGAGGTCCTGCCAGCTTCGCCTTGTCTTGGTGGGAGGGACGTGACCGCTGTGGTACCCTTCGAGGTTCTGCGGCTCTTGGCATGGCGGCGTCAGTGTTGCCTCCTGGGCTTTGTGTTCTTCCAGTCTGTTCTGCTTGAACAGTGCTGACCAGGGGTCAGTGCGTTTAGCCGACGTGGCCGTTCCTGACCGTCGGAGCCCAGGCTTTTCTAGCAGCAGGGTTGCGCATAGGCCCTTGTATCCTGTTAGTGGAAAGAAGCACCTTGGGTAGAAGCATGGAGCTGTGTGTGACATCCCCCACCAGCAGGTCCTCTTTCCCTGGAACAAGGGTGGACCCATCCATCCAGGACTGAGATGGGGCCCTTCCTGTCCCTGGCAGGGACCAGCCCGACTCTGCCTCTCTGCTCTGCCCTCGTTTCCGGGTCTGGGTCTTAACAATTGCGTATGAACACCCTCTGGTTACTGTTGGCTTATGGCAGTGATGCCCAGGACACAGGAGGAGAAAAAAGCCCGTTTACCAGCTGCCTGGGCCTCTCCTGGGGTTATTTCCTTTGTTCCTGGGGCTGCGTCCTGGGAGTGCCCATCCCCCTCGGCAGAGGCCAGCGCTCAGCGGGGACAGGCCGGGAAGGACGTGGCCCGCCGTGGGCCATGGGTTGTATGCTGTGTTTGTGTGTGGGAACTTCCCCAGTGGCTGTGCAGAACACAAATATTTATTTTGAGGGCTGGTGGTGGGAGGACTGCGTTTATGCCCACTTTGGTATGGGAAGTGGCTGACGTGAGGAGTGCATGGGTGAGATTTTATCCAGCCTCTGCTGTGGGCACAGATGGGCTTGGCAGCCATGGGGTCGGCATAGATGTTCACCTCTCCTTCAGGCCCCTCGCATCTCACCCAGCAGCCACAGGAATGACAGGAAAGTGTGGAGGGAGGTGAGGTTAGGCAGGTGTGGTGTGGAGGGGGTTGGGGTGCCTCGCAGGTCAGCCAGGACAGTGGTGGAGCACACCTGGGACAGATCTTCTTTGCCTGGAGATAGCAGGGTCAGGAGGTCACCGTGATGGGGCAAGAATCCTGCAGGCCACTGCAGGGCAGGATGGACTGGGTGGTGGCCGTGGCTACAGTACCAGGCTGTCGGCTGGGAGGGTCAGGAAGCAGAGCTTACCCCAGAGGATGTCCCATCAGGTTGGGTTGAGGCTGCCTGTGAGCCTGGGGGTGGAGGGAGGAGGGAGGGTGAGGAGGAGCCTGGGGACGCCAGGAGAGGAGATCCCACCTTGAGACTGGCAGAAGGCAGGGAGGGAGGGCATGGAAATGGCTCTGTGAGAGGTGGGCGCTGGCTGGAGGGGCCAGTCACCCTCGGCTGTGGAGCGTGAGAGGTGGGCGCTGGCTGGAGGGGCCAGTCACCCTCGGCTGTGGAGCGTGAGAGGTGGGCGCTGGCTGGAGGGGCCAGTCACCCTCGGCTGTGGAGCAGGCCAAGAGGCAGGCAGGTGCATCCTGCTGATACCCCTGCGTCCAGCCCCCCACGGGCACCTGCGCCAGCGTTAGCATCCCGCAAGTGGGCTCCATCTCTGCCTCCTGAGCCCTAGGATTGTAGAGCTGTGTCCTGCAACACAAAGGTGCATGCTGAAAGCCCAGGGGGCAGGGAGGGCCTAGAGTTCCCACTTCAGGCGTGCTGCAGGCTTGTGACCCAGGGTCCTTGGAGGCGTCTCGTCTGAGCTCATCCAGGCACAGGCCAATTCTATTTCTTGGTTTAGAAAATTGGCAGTTCTACCCAGGCTTCTCAATCACTATTTACCTTTCTGGATAAATGCTGGGACTTAAAAAAAAATAGTATTTCTTTCTGCTGGTCATCTACCCTGCAAAGATTCCTAGGCCCCGGACCGTCTCCCCAGGAGAATACAAGGTTCTGGCTTGGGCCTCTTGGATGCTCCTGAGGTGTCTGGGACCACACCTCCATGTGGCTCCCCAAGGTGCTGTTCTTGCTCCCAATAGAGCCGTTGTGTCTCTGAACTCCTGGCCTGCACCCCTTAGCATCCAGGGTGAGCCATGGAGTTTGTGGGGATCCTGATGAGCTCAAAGGTGGGGGTGAGGGCAGGAATCCTGTCTCCTGAGGCTTATTAAGCTCAGGGAACAATCGGCAGAAGGCCTGGAGTGGCCCTTGCTCCCATAGTACGAGGTTTCCCTGGGATGGGTCCAATTTGGGCTTGGAACCCCTCGGGGTCTGAAGCCCCAGCACAGGTTGGGGTTCGTCAGCGCTGTGCAGGCAAGGTAGGGTAGTGTGTGCGCGACGGTGGGTGTGGGTTGGTCCTTATCTTGTTGCTGTGATGTGGTTGGAGTTGGAGGCCAAGGCAGGTGTCTGGCTGGCTGTTGGAGCTCTGCTGCTGTGTGTAGCCCCTCACTCGGGCCTTGGCGGTTGTGGGGTGAAGTGAGCACAAAGTCCAGGGTCCCTGAACTTTGCTTTTAGGATTAGCTGATGGGGAGATAAGGAGACAGACTTCTTTTTGTTTCACTGTGACTGAGTTCTTGCAGCAGTGATGTTGTGAAGGCTCCCAGCGTGTGTGTGTGTGTGTGTGTGTGTGTGTACACGCAGGGGTAACCGGGGTCTGTATTATGTGTCTGTGGAGGGAGCAGGGGTCTGTCTATACGTGAGAGTGGTGTCTGTGTGCGCATATGCACAGGGATAACCGGGGTCTGTATTCTGTGCTTGTGGAGGGAGCAGGGGTCTGTCTGTACGTGAGAGTGGTGTCTGTGTGCGCATATGCACAGGGGTAACCGGGGTCTGTATCCTGTGCCTTCCCAGGGCATGACTGGCATTGTTGTCTTGGCTACAGCTCTCTTCTGTCGTTGTGCTGTGAGCCTCTCTCTAGGTCCTGGTCCATGCAGGCCAGCCAACCCATTTGCTGTTCTGGTTCCCAGCTTTCCTGGTTCCCCCTTTCCTGGCGGCCACTTTCCATTCATAAAGCAGGTCCCCAAGTGTCCCTGCTCTGTCAGCATCTCCTCACTTACTGCCACGTGTCCCCTCCCAGTGTGCCTGCAGTTCTGCTCCTGAATGACTCACCTGCGCTCACAGCTGCCTTCTTCCTAGAAGAATGCGCTGGCCTGGCTCTGAGAGGGTGGGGAGGGACCCTCCGACCCTGCCCTTGGCTGACCTCCACAGCAGAGGAGCAGGATTCTCTGCTCTCAAGCCTCTGCTTCCCAAGGGGGTCCCTGTTCTTTCCAACCCAGATGCCCTCGCGACTGCTCCTCATGTCTCTCTGCACACCACGCAGGGGAAGCTCAGCATGGAGGCAGAGAGAGCATATGAATGTGTGTGTGTGCTGCGTGCAGCCTGGCCAGCAGCAGGGGCACATGCTTGTTCCTGGATGTGGGGAGGAGGAACGCGGGGGAGGAGCTTCTTGGCTGGGGTCTGCACCTTCCAGGGTCAGAGGTCAGAATCCTCGTGTTGCCACAGCCACCGGTGGGTTCCTGCCGGGATCCCTGCCCTGTGCACGCAGGGGCAAGGGCCCCACATGAGGCTGACTGAGGTGGCGTCTGCAGAGAGTTGGTGGAGACCTGTTTTCCATGGTTACGGTTACCTTGACTCCTGTTACACAATTCTCTGTTGGGTTTTACGCCTGGCTTCTAATATTTAAAAAAAAAATAGCCATTGTCATGTCAAACGTGGTACCTTCAGGGGACTTTGTGAATACAGCTGAACTTGGGAGGACATGGGGCTTGTATTTGGTTAGGGCCACTGAGGCGAGACGAGACGAGACTAGGGCCCTGTGGCCAGGGAATGAGGGCATGGAGCCCATAGACCCTATTCCTGGGTGCTGGGTACGTTTTTCCTTGCTGTCTGTCTGCCTACCACACAGTAAGGTGCCTGGCTGGTGCTCAGCACAGTTCCCTGAACTTGACCTGGCTCTCCCTTCCGGGATCCCTGAGGGCAGCCCCTGCTCGGCAGCCCCTGCTCGGCAGCCCCCTCCTTGAGGCTCCGTGCTCCTCAGCTTCCTCTTTGCTATCCCGGGAGATTCTTCTACACATGAGCTGTGTGCCCCGACTTGGCCCAGAGCCCGGCAGCTGCTCTGAGGCTGTTGTGTCCAGAGGGGCTGCTGGTAAGGGCCCTGCATGCCATACCCAGCACCCTGTGCCGCCTTGGGTGACCCTGCCAGCGGTTCCCTTTAGAGGACGTGGCTGGGGAAGAGAAGTGGCAGCCAGAGGGCAGGGGTCACTGGGCAGGGAGCCTGGGACCCGTGTGGACAGAGGCACAGCCCTGCTGCAACACCAGGAGTGGCCCTGCGTGGCCAAGGACGTTGTGGCCTCCAGGCATCTCCAACAGCTGCGCCAGCTCCGGATTCCGGAGATTTCTATGAAGCCTTCAGGACACACCCTCGCAGCTTTGGCCATTCCCCTTGTTCAAGATGCCCGGTAGCACCTGCTGTGCCTGTGTGGAGGGAGGGGCATGCCTGAGTCGCGTTGCCACCCAGGTCGCAGGGGCAGAGCCCTGTCTTGCGGGTGGGGGCCTCAGGCCTTGCCGACACCCCATCTACAGCTCTGATACACAGTGCAAGCTGACTTTTCTCAGCCCGGCCCCAGGGTCTGCAGAAGACCTGGGGCATGTTTGCCGTCCACTCCTGCTGCCCGGTATTGTGGTTCAAAACTCGGGGACACCTGGAGGCTTGTACTTAATGAGGAAGTAAGGCAAGAAGCAGCTGTGGGTTCCCGTTTTTTCCCCTGCATCTGGCGGCCGTGGGGACACAGGGTGGAGGATTCCGTTGCAGGGGAGGCTGTGTGAGGGCGTGCCCGATGCCTGGGAGGGCAGGCTGCTTGGTGGGGATGGGTTTCTGAGCAGCAGTGTGCCCTTGGCTGTGCACCTGAGTGTAGAAAATTGACCAACGCCTTTTGTCCACTCAGGTAGCAAACGCAGCTCTTCAAGCCACACATACGCGGTGACGTTTTAATCACAGAAAGGCTAGTGGGAGGTTAATTTGTTACACCTATGAATAGAAGTGCCTTTCCCCCTGAGCTGTAGTTAGCACAGTGGGCACATGGGGACTGTGAGAATCAGGCCCTTTACCTGTGGCCACGGAGCTGGGACTGGGCATCCAGTGTTGGGGCTTGCTCCTGGGCTCTGTGCTGCTTTGCTGGGCAGTGTGCGGCGCTCCTGCTCTCTTATCCTTATTTGCAGGTTTCCTGGTGGTACAGCGAGTCCTCACCCGCCAGGGCAGCCCTCACCTGGAGGCTGAGCTCAGGTGGCCAGCAGGGCCCATCACAATTGCTGGTAAATTTTATAGCTGCCCTCGGGTGATTTTTTTTTTCCTACAGTTTTTTTTGTTTGTTTTGTTTTTAAAAGCTTTTAAAAAGTTTTATTTGAAAGAGTTACACAGGCAGGGACAAACCTTCCATCTGCTGGTTCACTGTCTAGGTGGCTGCAGCAGTCGGAGCTGGGCCAGGCTGAAGCCAGGAGATAGGAGCCTAATCCTGGCCTCCCACGTGGGCTGCGGCTTTCCCCAGGCCGGTAGCGGGAGCTGGCTCCCAAGTGGAGCAGCTGGGGCATAGAGGGGATTGTGGCCCCGGGGGTGGCGACTGTGCCAGCTACGCCCGCAGTGCCTGCCCCAGCCACGGCTTTATAGGTTTGATTTCCGTAAGGTAACTGCAGTTCTGGGAAGCTTAGGCTTTGATGTGTTTTGACAGGTCCCAGGTGTGGCCTGTAGCTCACCCTGCTGTCCTTTCGTGAGTCGCCTTCTGTCCCGCTTGGCCTGCACAGATCTGCCTTCTGTCACTGTGTGTTCATTTGCGTTTTCCAGAATTTAGAGGGAGTGACCCGTTCCTTGACTGGCTTCGTTCCCTCGGCGTCGTGACTTTGAGGCTGAGCCAAGCTGATGAGTATATCAGCTGCTTCCCCTTTTTATACTGCTGAGTAGTAGTCCACGGTCAGCATTTACCAGTTCCGCTTGTCCTGTTGGTGGCTCTCGTTAATGGACATCGATTAAGTTCTTTCCGGCTCCCAGCGTTTGCATGTAAGGCTGCTGTGAGTATCTGTGTGCCAGTCACCGAGTGGGCACCTGCTTGCAGGGGAATTCCTGGGCACAGGATAGCTGGGTCAGGTGACACATGGCAGGTGGCCTGGTTTACTTGCTTAAAAGTTGTACCTGCGGTGGGAGCCTCTGTCGCATGTCTCAGCATGCTCCTGGTGGTGCTGCCTGCGTGTTGCCCCCAGAAATTGCTTGGCAGTGTCTGGGGTAGGTTGGCTTTGCCACAGTTTTGCAGGGGTGGCTAAGAGCAGGGCTGCTGCCGGGCATCTGCTGAGGTGGTGCAGACTCCAAGGCGTGCCAAAGCAGAGAGCCCCTTGGCCTGGGCTCTCAACTCACAGCTCCGTGCTGCTCCAGCTGGGGCCTGCAGGCTTTGCTAGACAGGACCTGCACCTGCATGTCCAGGTGAGACAGACCCTGCCTGCTAGTCCCAGGCCTGCCTCAGGCCTTGGGGAGGGGATGCTAGGCACTGCCAGGGGCCCAGCTGACCCCTGCGGTCCGTTTCCTGAGGGCCTGGCTCTTGCGTGGGGGTGGGACTTTTCACTCCCTGTGGCTTCAGGAGGCAAATTCCACCTCGCTCTGCGTGACCAACCACCCAGCAGCCCTTCGTGAACTTCTTTGATTATTAACCTTTGTGTGGCTCAGGGCGGTTACTCACCTGTTCTCTAGCTGAGAGGGAACCTTCTGGAAACTTCTACGTGTGGAACTTGGTACCAGAGCTTATATTCAGGAGATTCCCTGGCAGGTCTTTTCCTAACTGGGTGGGGATAATTCCCTTTCTGCTTTACCCAGTCTGCATTCTGTTTCTGTAAAGCTGTTCACGGGATATGCATGGTGTGGTTCAGTGTGTGTGTGTGAAGTGGGTGTGGTGGTCAGTGTCCACCTCCCTGTCCCGGTCACTTCCTGACCTCATCCTGCATCAGCAGAGGGCTGGCCGGTTGTTATCCTGGCCGGGAGTTCAGGTGCCTGTTGATTTCTTCCTCTTTTTAGATTGATTTGAAAGGCGGAGTTAACAGAGAGAGGGAGAACCAGCGGTCCTCTGTCCGCTGATTCCCCAGTGGGTGCTGCCTGAAGCCAGGGAGTCAGGAGCATCTGCTGGGCCTCCCAAGTACTTGCACTGTCCTCCACTGCCTTTCCGGCACATCAGCAGGGAGCCAGACGAGGAGTGGAGTGGCCAGGTTCGGAGCGGCAGCCGTAAGGAATGCTGATGTTGAAGCAGTGCCACAGTACCAGCCCCCATTGCCTTCCTGGGGAGACTGTCAGGACAAGAAGTGGTCCTTGCCCCTGCTTTGCGCTGCCTGGTGCTGGCTGAAGCCAGCCGTGGTCTCGGGTGAGTCTGGGGCAGCATTACGTTTATGCACCTACTATAGAGCTCACCTTGGGCTCCCTCCCAGGAACCTGTTGGGACGTACGAGCGAGCGAGCGAGCATATCCTATTAAGTGCTGTGCATGTTACACAATGCCAGCTTGTGGCTGGCCAAGGACCCCTTGCTGATGGTTCTAGTCAGAGTCCCTCTGGGTTTAGGACTGCTGGTTCCGGCCAGTTCTGGTCTGGTCACTTTCTTTTCTTTTTTTTTTTTTTTTAATTTATTTATTATTTTTAATTCATTAATTACATTGTATTATGTGACACAGTTTCATAGGTACTTGGATTCTCCCCACCCCTCCCCAAACCTTCCCACCATGGTGGATTCCTCCACCTTGTTGCATAACCACAGTTCAAGATCAGTTGAGATTCCCCCATTGCAAGCGTATACCAAACATAGAGTCCAGCATCTTATTGTCCAGTCAAGTTCAACGGCTTCTTAGGTATACCCTCTCTGGTCTGAAGACAGAGCCAGCAGAGTATCATCCCAATCAATTAAAAGCTCCAACATATCATCAGCAAAAATTTACATCATTATGGAATTAATTGACATAGTAATGAGTAACCAATATGGTAAAAGTAAATGCGAGTTCTTAACCACCTTCTGTGACCACCTCATGGACATTTCAATTTTAGTTTATACACAACATATAACATACCTAACATAACATGTTATACATAACATCGTGTCATCTTAAATTAAGGCAAACATGTGGTATTTAACCTTTTGGGATTAAGGCTCATTTCCCTTAGCATTATGGTTTCCAGTTTGGCCCATTTGGCCACAAAGAACTGCATTTTGTTTTTTTTAATAGCTGAGTAGTATTCCATGGAGTAGATGAACCATAGCTTTCTTATCCAATCCTCTGCTGATGGGCATTTTGGCTGCTTCCATGTTTTTGCAATTACTGATTGTGCTGCTGTGAACATAGGAGTGCATGTTGGTTTCTCATAAAACAAGTGTTCTGGATATATTCCTAGGAGTGCTATTGCTGGATCATACGGTATGTTGAATTTGAGTTGTTTGAATGTTCTCCATACTGATTTCCATAGAGGCTGTACCAGCCTGCAGCCCCACCAGCAGTGGAGTAGGGTTCCCTTTTCCCCGCAACCTCGCCAACAAGTGTTGTTGGTGCTTTTATTCATGTGGGCCAGTCTTACTGGCGTTAGGTGGTACCTCATTGATGTTTTAATTTGGATTTCCCTTATTGCCAGGGAACTTGAGCATTTTTTCATATGTTTATTTGCCATTTGGGTTTGTTCCTTTGTGAAGTGTCTGCCCATTTCCCGTGCGCATTTCTTACAGCAAAGGAAGCAATCAATAAAGTAAAAAAGCCCACAGAATGGGAGAAGATCTTTGCGTACTACACAGGAGATAGAGGGCTAATCTCCAGAATATACAAAGAACTACGAAACAGCCAAACACCAAAACAAACAAGCCACTCAAGAAATGGTCCGGTCACTTTCTAAGCAGTCTAGTTGATAGCTAGCTTGATTCATTTTTGTTTTCTTTTTCTTTTCTCGTCTCTCTCCTTCCTTTTTGTTTCTTTTCTCCTTCGTTTCATTGAATAGGAAAGGCAGAGAGAGTAAGGGAGTGAGGAAGCATGCGTGGCTCACTGTCCACTGGTTCCTTCTGTAAGTGCCCACGCACTGGACACCAGCCTGGAGCTCGTTGTCGGTCTCTCGTGTGGGGGGCAGGGATCCAGCGGCTACTCCAACCACCCACGCCTTCTGGAGTGGGTGTTAGCAGGAGCTGGAGTGTTCGGGAGCAGAGTGGAGCTGGAACTCAGGCGTTCCCAAGTAGGGTGCAGGCATCCTAGGCACTTTGGCTAGCTCTGTGCCCGGTGCCTGTCCCCAGTTTGCAGTTTCCTCAGACATGTCTTGCCTTTTATTCAGATATGGGTTCTTCGGCTGTTTCTCAATCCCAGAGGATCTGGATGGTGTGAGTTCAGGATGTTGCGAAGACATCATGCGTCGTTTTCTTCCTTCTTCAACAATGCGCTGAGGAAGGCTGCCGGTGTAACTGTGTGCTGTGTTGCCGTGTGTTACGGTTGCCCTGGGCTACATACAGGTGCCGTGTGCTGCCGCTCGCATCTGGTGTTTTACAGGGTTCTCACGTTGCCATGCTACAGGTGCCTGTGCTGATGTTGCCCCGTGGTGCTGCCGCCATGTCTGGCGTTTTACCTGGTGCTGGTGTTGCCTTGTGCTGCAGGGCTACATGCCCACGGGCATGTCTAGGCTCCCCTTGCCCGTGCGTTCACATGTGGGCACCCTGAGGCTTCTGCAGCCACAGTTGGAAATGTTTGGGAAGAAACACAGTAGGTGTACTGAGCACATAACAGCCATTTTCCCTTGCTGTGCTCTAAAGAGTATGGCTGCACGACCGTGTGATGGCCACCTAGCATGTGCGTGGATTCTGAGCCATCTGGGAATGATTCCCAGTGAACGGGAGGGCTGCCGAGGCTTCTCTGTCCTAGGTGAGAGCTTGGTCATTGGCAGGTGTAGGTGTCTGAGGGGGCCCTGGTGCCCCTCCCCTGTGGGGAACATGGGTTGATGCCTTTTCCCCTCCAGTCCCCAGCACCCACTCTGAAGCAGGAGGTCCAGGTGGGGGCTGGGAACTCCCCTCACATAGATGATGCTGCTCGTGTTGGTTGGGGTACCACACTCAGGGCCACGTGTCGTAGGGTGGAGATCTGTGGGTGATTCCTGGGCTGGGGACAGTGCCTATGGCCACTTTTCTGCTTGGTGGACAGAGGACCCCACCCTGCCCTCTGTCCAGCAGGGTCAGGAGACCTCAGTCCCCCGGGTGGCCGGGCAGGGCCTGGGAGCCCCTTTTTCTTTTTGAGCCTGTTCTGGGTGAGGACTTGAAGCCCACCCCCGCCCAGCCCCACTTCCAGCTTGCCTGAGCTCTGCCAGGTACGTGGACGCTGTTGGGTCGTCGCCTAGAGAGCCCTGCCTGTCTGTGTGTGCTCCCCGAGATGGGCTTGTTCACGCTCCTCCCACCTTGGTGACGAGCTGCGGTCCTGCCCTCGGGGGACCCACGAGCAGATTCCGTGTGCTGCTTGGGCATCCCAGAGGGCACACCATGCCTTTCAGGATGGACTCTGCGTTCCTTGGCTCACCCTGGGTCTGTGTGGGATAGATCTCGGGGAGAATGAAGATGTGGTGATGGGTTTCATCCCAGGGCCCCCTGGGCCAGGCTCCCTGTTTGCCAACCCAACCTTGCCCATTGCGTGCTGGCGCTATGGCTGCAGACAGCACAGGTGCTGGCTGCCCCTGGCCAGTCACCTCGGCTGCCGTGGGCCTGGGGCTCTGGTCATCCAAGCGCTGCCTTCTGGTGGCCTCGTTCTGCCCCAGCCTGCTGTTTGCTGGTAGTCTTGCTGGGCAGTGTGCGTGCTTGTGGCATGGAGGCAGCCATGCTGCCACTGGGTTGACAGGAGAATGTGACGCGTGTCTGGGAGAGGATGGCACTCAGCCGATCTCTGAGACGTGATGCTGGTGTCCCAGACCAAGCCGTGTGATTACAAAGGATGGGGATCGACTGCACAGAGAACTGCAGGACGTGTTATCTTCGGAGGCTTCACAGGAACGAGATGCTTTGCAGCCTCGGGGGGGTGGCTTAGGCAGAGCACGACTGGGGGTGGCAGGGGCTGCTCTGTGGGGGTTGCCCCTGCGCTCTGTGCCTCCCGGGGGGTGTTGGGGGTGGAGAACTGCCACATACTCACCCGGGCCTCTCACCCCTGCCACGGGGCGTGCTGTGGCGGCTCCCTCTCCCCTGTGAGTCCTTCCTCCCCCAGACATCTTTGTCACCGTGTGTGCGTGTTCGCGTGTGTACACAGAGCCCTGCTGCCATGTGTGCCTGGCTGCAGTAGATGCCAGGGCCATGGCTGTTTCCCCCTCCACACCGAGGGCCTGTGAGCTGGGCTTGGCTCGTGGCCCGCGTGTCGTGCCCACTGCATCCTCGCTTCCGTTGGGCAGTTGCTGGCTGAGAGCACCCGGTAGGTCATGGTGCAGAGGAGTTAGAGTGGCGTCTCGGGCTGTGGCTCTTGGCAGGGTCCTGTGGATAGCCTCCCGTTCTCTTGTCCAGCGCAGACAGGGAGAGCTCCCTGGCCCAATCCCGTCCACCTATGTGGCCCATTATTCTGCACATCCAGACTCCCACCACACCTGCAGGCACCTGTGCACGGCAGGTGCTTGCTGAGTGGGTGTGATTTGACTCAGTTCTCTCGGAAGGCTGGGGGTCCTTCCAGTCTTCCTGCTCCCGGTGCTGTAGCCGCCCAGATGAGACTGTGGCGTGGGCCGGGGGCCCTGGCTGGGCCTGCCGTCTGTATTAGCTGTGCTGTGCTAACAGTCAGGTGTGGAGGCTGGAGCCCAGGGTCGAGGTGTTGGCAGGTGTCGGTTGGTGTCCTGAACCTCCTTGGCTTGAACGTGTTGTGTTCTTATAGGGTCTTTCCCCACAGGGACTTAATGTGGTCTCTCCCTTCTCCTGGGACAGAAGTCCTGTGGAATCAGAGCCCACTCGTATGAGCTGGTGTTTCCCTGGTGACTCCTATGCTCTCGGGGAGTATAGGAGTAGGGAATGTCAAGGCTTTAGCACAAGATTG
Organism: Ochotona princeps; assembly: GCF_030435755.1. Lineage (NCBI taxonomy): Eukaryota > Metazoa > Chordata > Mammalia > Lagomorpha > Ochotonidae > Ochotona > Ochotona princeps. The sequence continues at coordinate 105,172,984 of NC_080836.1, forward strand.
GGGCACGCGGGCACGTGATCATGACCTGCTGCCCACAGCATGTGGGATTTCCTGGGACCTGTGGCTGCTCCACTATTGAATTGCTTTGCAGCTTGGAGGCGTGGCTGGGTCTGGGGCTGCCAGCAGGACATGGGAGGAAGCAGCCTGGGGAGCGGGCTTCTGACCCTGAACTGAACTCCATGCTTCCTGTCTTCATTGTAGCTTGTTCTTATTTCTTTATAATGCCTCTGTTTTAATATCCTTTATTTCTGCTTTGATTGAGAAGGTGGGAAAAGTGTAAAAAAAAATTTCAAAATTCACATCTTTTTTTTTTTTTTTAAGTTTGAAATACTGTGGAAGCAGAGAATTGGCTGAAGCAGAAGCCTGGGGAAAGGTGGGAGTCGCGGTTCACATTGAGGTTTGCCTCTTTTGTGACTCGCGCTTGGGGAAGTTCAAGCTTGGCTTGGCCAGGTCATGGCAGGCACAGCAGCTGGCCTGGGAAACAGAGAAGAGGCGAGCCTGTGCCTCACGGCGCCCACGGTGCCCACGGTGCCCACAGCGCCTGTCCTGGGCTCTCCTTTCTCTGGCCTCCCTCTGGCTCAATCAGGCAAGCCCCTGTCGTGGCTGGATGGAGGAGTCCCCACCGACAGCTCTGCTACTGACAAGGTTTCCTGTGTACAGACACAAAGTTAGCAGCCGTCACACCGTGTCCTCTTCTGACTCACATCTCTCAGAACCTTTCGTGATGATGCCATTGTGTTGCCCCCAGCCCAGGTTTCCTGGAATTCCCTCTGATGCCAGGGCCAGGTGGCACCTGCAGACCGCTGTGTCAGCTGCTGCCCAGTTGGCCTTGCGAGTGGCTGTGGGGAGCTCTTGTCAGCTGATGTTTTTGGCTCTAGGTCAAGGGACAAGAGAGACTGAGGCCTCCTGTCTGCTGGTTGCAGTCCCCAAATGCCACAGTCAGGGCGGGGTTGGGGCCAGAGCCAGGATCCTGTAGCAGTGTGGGTCATCACCAGCTGCCTCCATGGTCAGCCTTAGCAGGAGGCCGGAGCCAGGAAGCCAGCATGTGTTCTGCTGTGGCCCAGTCGTGTCCCCGCTGATGTCTCTGCCAGCCCAAAGCCCTGTCCCTGGGATCACCTTTTAAATCTTCCTGCCATCCATGTCATGGAGCAGCAGAGGGTGGTGTGAGTGGTCAGTCACTCCGGTGGGTGAGACTGCCCTGCCCTGAGGTGCCCTGACAGTGGGTGACTCCAGGCCACCTGTTCCTCCTGTGTCCCATGGCAGCGGGCTACTCGGGGCCACCTGGTCTTCCTGTATCCCATGGCAGCAGGCAACTCGGGGCCACCTGTCCATCCTGTGTCCCTGAGAGCAGCACTGGGCAGGCGAGGCCACCTGTCCCTCCTGTGCCCCTGAGAGTAGCACTAGACAGGTGGGGCCAGCTGGTCCTCCTGTGCCCCTAAGAGTAGCACTGGGCAGGTGGGGTCAGCTGGTCCTCCTGTGCCCCTAAGAGTAGCACCGGGCAGGTGGGGTCAGCTAGTCCTCCTGTGCCCCTGAGAGTAGCACTGGGAAGGTAGGGCCAGCTGGTTCTCCTATGTCCCTGAGAGCAGCACTGGGCAGGCGGTGCCAGCTGGTCCTCCTGTGTCTCTGAGAGCAGCACTGGGCAGGCGGTGCCAGCTGGTCCTCCTGTGCCCCTGAGAGCAGCACTGGGCAGGTAGGGCCAGGTATTAGTGACTGCGAGTTGTGTGGCAAGAGTCACATCGATTAGTTGATTAATTGGCTTAATCCTTGAAGCCATTCGGAGGGAGAATTTTCCCTTTCTGAGGCTGAACGTGCTGGTTGGTAAATACTTTGTTCTTCATCCCCCTAGAAGTTCTGGGTGTTTGGATGTATGTGTGTTCAAGGGGCTTCACAGAGTATATGGCAGATTTGCATTATTTTGTAATTCCATTTTTTATCCCTGTTTTGAAGCCCACTGCATAGAAAGATATTTCAACAAGTTTGTGGAAAAATGGAGTTAAAATAAGTTGATTTTGGTATGTGGTTGCAGAGGGGTCTAAAGGCTTGGGCCGTCTTCCACTGCTTTCCCAGACCAGTAGCAGGAAGCTGGACTGTAACTGGAGCAGCTGGGGCACAAACTGTGTGTCCCAGCAGTGGCCCCAGCCTGCTCTTGCTAGTAATCTTGCTGGAGAGTGTGCGTGCTTGATGCCATCTGCTCGTGTTACTCAGAAGGCATCACAGACACTCCAGGTCACCCCGGAGAGAATCGATGAGTTCTGAGTACCACCAGCTGTCTGCTCGTGTCCTGATTTCTGGTCTGCCCGTGCTGCCCTCATTGCTTGTCTCTGACTCGGGGGCCCAAGAGGTGCCTGCCTGGCGTCTGTCCGGGTCCTCTTCACCTCTTGTCCATGTCGTGTGTTGGTCGGTTGTGTTGTGGTTTCTGAGGTCTGGACTGACTTGGACCATGTCCCATTTGGGGGAACCCTGAGAGTGGGTGGTGAATCGGAGGTTTGCTCAGGGCTCCTGGCTGCGCCTGGCTCGACAGCCTGCACAGTGCGTGACTCACTGGGCGAAGCACACCTGAGTTTTTCTTTTCTGTGGATGTTAGCAGCACGCGGTGATTGCGTCAGCGTGCTGGAGGTTGCCACGTGATACTTTTCCAGTGGTAGCATTTGTTGTTCTTGGCTGCTGCTTGTCTACCATGAACTCCTTCTGTAGCAAACACCTTTGGACGCCTGAGGAATGTCGCGTTCACCCTGTGCGCCCACCGGTCTTGGGAAGGGCCGGCTCGGGTTTGCCGGAGTCTTGCCCTAGCTGACCACGTCGTGTGGCATCATTGTAAGCTCAGGGAGTTAAGCGGCCTGATGTTTTCCTGGAGTCAGTGTCCTTCCTGACAGTCGCTGCAGGAAGGTTCAGGAGTTCTGACGTGGCACTGATAGCTTCCTGCTTTCTGCTGAAACAGGCGAGGAGGTTGCAGGTGCCCTGGGCGTGTCGGCTGGTTCTCTGCTCATGCAGGGTTTTCAAGGTCGCTCACAGTCACCCGTTTGTTTTGTCCTTGCCCACAGCAGGAACACCGACATGTGACAGCCAGAAATAGTGTAAGAGTTTTCTCCTCCCTCTCTTTTAAATCTTTTAACATTTGGACTATAAACTCCAATTATTTAGGGATTATTTTAAAAATAGGCACATAATTAGGTGAGATTAAATTGTATCGGTGTCAGATCATTCAAACTAGTTGTAAGAATCCTGGCATTGATCCTTTAAATTCCAAGCATCTTTTTTTGTTTTTCTTCACCCTGTTTCCCTCAGAACTGTTACCTACAAGGGGACTTAAAGAACTTCTTGGAAAGTTAATTTTGGTGCAAAAAAGTTTAGAGATCCGTGCCTCATTTGCTCATGCATGTTTCCTGGGAACTTTTACAGACCTCGTACGGGCATGAATTTCAATGTTTTTTCACCAAAGAAAACTTAACCTTTCAATTTCTTTTTCCCTGAACTTCATAGAATCAGCTTGTATAAGTAAACATGATGGCTCAATTGGCTCATCCTCCCCCTGCAAGGGCCAGGTCCCATATGGGCACTGGTTTGTGTCTCAGATGCTCCACTTCCCATCCAGCTCCTGCCTGTGGCCTGGGAAAGCAGTCGAGGACGGCCCAAAGCTTTGGGACCCTGCACCTGTGTGGGAGACCAAGAGGGAGCTCCTGGCTCCTGGCTTTGGATCAGCCCAGCTGTGACCTTTGAGGCCACTTGGGAAGTGAACCATTGGATGGAAGATCTTTCTGTCTCTCCTCTCTGTGGAAAAATGGATAAATATGTAAAAATAAAACAACACTTTTTTGGAAATACACGATGTTGTAGCTCTTGTTTAAAAACCTCAGTGTGTATGTGGGTGTCCATGTGATCGCCTTTCTGGACCTAGCACATCTTCAGTTTTTCTGCCCGCCCGCTCCCCGTGCTGCCCCAGGACAGGTCCTGAGGTAGAAGATGGTTGGACCAAGCTGGATTGGAGATGGAGCGGCTGGGACACGAACCGGCGGCCATATAACATGCTGCCAGCGCAGGCAGCAGCTTTACCGGCTACTCGCAGCACCAGCTCTTCTTGCTCCTGTCACTGGCTTATAGGCCTGAGAGCGCATGCCAGTGTCAGACGGGCGGCATGCTGTGGGGCTGCCAGCGGGCGCTGTATTCTCATCTACAGCAAGTGCATCATCAGTACTAGTCCTCGGGGCCTGCTTCGCTACCGACGGCTGCTGGGGTACTGGCCGCATGGTGCTGGGCATGGTGGAAGGCTGCTGGGCTCCCTAGGCTCTAAACCGTGTCCTCAGGAAGCTTGCAGCCGGGCAGCTGTCCTTCAGTGCCCTGTGGACAGCGGAAGCCTGCAGCCACTCGAGGCCCTTCTGTGACGCGGTGTGGGGCTGCTGTTAATCCACACAGATGAGCTCTAGCTGACGCAGCGTCAGAGCCGTGTGGACGGTCATCACCCTGCGTTGTTGAGGACGAACAGGAAGAAGCCCGCCCATGTGCAGACGTGGGCTAAAGCAGGTGTCCTGGGTCCTCTGGTTGAGTGCTAGGGAGGAGAGGAGCCATTCTGACGACATCAGCATCAGCCGACGCCGTTCATACGCAGTGGGCATCGCTGGGAGGCCTGCCTCATGCCTGCTCCACCAGAGGGAATGGTGAGGCCAGCAGGTCGGATGGCGTGTGAAGAGGCTCCTGGGCTTGATGGGATGGTGGTCGCTGCGCAGCTGCTCCTGACTGCGACTGTGGACAGGCCGTTGGGCCTGGAAGCACCACCCTGGGGCCTCTATAAGCAAGAGGGAGCAAAGGAGTGGGTTGATACTGGCTGTTACTCACCGTCTGGGCGTTGTGTTCCAGAGAAACGCTCTTTTATACTGAGTCCAAGTCTCCATGGCTGCGTCGGACTTTTCCTAAGGAGCTTTGAAGTGTTGTCTGTTCCTCCTTCGTTGCAGCAGGTGGATGTTGCCGTTGAGATGCCCGGGTTGCATTTCTTCATATTTCGCAGGTGGGACAGGTGTGAAATTCAGCAAAGAAATTTGAAATTTGCTTGCTTTGTTAAGTTACCTTCCCCTTCTAGGGGTGGTGACTGGTGAATGTTAGCTCGTGTTTGATGCCAGCGCAGTCTCTGGAAGTTGAGGTGTGGGTGTGATTTCCGAGAGCTGGTTTTCAGTGGGGCCACTCGGGGCTCCTGGGGCTTCTTGGGGACCGGCTGTGTGCTCTCTGTCCTGTGATTACCCCAAGAAGCCTGCCCAAGTATCCTGCCCGTTATCCCCCATGGGGTGCCTGGGGCGTGCCCATGTGCTTGGCTTGTAACTGAGCCTTGTTGACTGGGAGACTATGAGCTAGTTTTTATAATTTTGCAGCAAGAAAATTATTTGAAAGTGCAAACTATTCCCTCCCCCCCCCCCTTTGCAATCCTGGGTCTTAAAAAGATGCAGCCAGTCTTATAAGTTAGGTGACGAGGAATGAGGAAGATGGTTTAAAACTTGGGCAAACCCTACCGGCCAGTGAGCATTGCAAAATGACAGTGTGTGGTTGTGTGTCATGCAGGGATGGAGTGGTGTGGTTGATGTGTCACAGGCGGGGACCATGCTAGGCAGGGAGTTTGGGGCACCTTTGGCCTCTTTAAAAGCAGATAAGATTTGTAATGCACCGTAGGGTTCCAGCAGCACTGTTCTTTCATGGTCTGTGTGTGGGTCACTTGTGATTCTCGTGGATTCAGTAAAACCACAGCACAGGTGTCACCATGGCGCCCAGCGGCGGCGCCTCCACCATTAGCCTCCTGGCAGCAACACACTGCTCTTGGTTTTCTAACAAAATGGAAACAGATTGGAGTTTTCCATAAAACTCAGCTGCTATAGGTCACGTTCGTGTCTTGTTCTGGGCACACAGAGGTCATCAGGAGAGGATGGCCAGGGGGTATGGCAAAGTCCCCTGGGATGGGAAAAGGGGGACGTATGATTGGGGGCATGGGGTTCGAGGGAAGACGGGCTGGTGGCCAGGGGCAGCCTCTCAGTGTGGGGCATGACCTGCACTGGGAGTGGTTAGTGAGCAGGGCCTGCCCTGGAGCCTCCAGCTGTGTGTTTCAGCACTGTAGTTTGTGGAGGCCTGAGCTGAGGCCCCAGGCAGCACCTCAGGACAGAGGGCTTGCTGGCTGTGCATGTCAGGGCTTTAGCACTTGCTCTGGTGTTCACATCTTGGGGCAGGGGGCCTCACAGCCATGGGGGTCCGCTCACCCGGCCACAGTGTGTTAACCGGAATTACAGCTGGGCCTCATCTGAGTGACCGGAGCTCCCCGCTGAGCCCTCTCTGTTGGATGTTGGAGTTGCTTCCAAGTTTCTGCTCTTGCAAACTGCACAACCAGGGACATCTTGGTAGTGACCCTTTGTGGTGTCCTGTGGGGTGATGGATTGTTCTGGCACAGTGTTTCCTTAAAAACAAAGACAGTGTTGTTGTAGCAGCTGCAGGCAGTTAGCCCCAGTTAGTTACCCTTGAAGGAGAGCAGACCCCTCTCTCATACTTGGAAGCTGTGTGATTTGGAGGAGAGCTGGGGGATGGCATTCCCAGCTTTCAGCTGGGAGGGAGCAGGCAGAGTGGGGGCGCATCCCAGGTGCCCTGCCCTGCCTGGCTGTGGGCTGCCCACCGTCACGGGCCCATGAGCCCAGGCTCCTCTGTCCTCTGCACTCTTGGACTCCCCTCCTATTCCAGCCACGTAAGGATGTTGTCCATAGATCCCATAAGGACATTGATGCTGCGCGTGGCTGAACTCAGACAGAAAGGTACGGGGATGGGGTCCTGTGTGGAGTGTGGCGTCTGAGGCGTCTCACCTTCACTTCATGGCAGACGAGATGTTCGGTCCATTTTAGGCAGGCGCTGGCTTTGGGGGTACTCGGCTTTCTGGGCTTCTGCTGAGAGCCTGAGGGTGTGTGACCTACCTGAGCGGGCACTGGTGGGCTCTTGGTTGATGTGTGACCTACCTGAATGGGCACCGGTGGGCTCTTGGTTGATGTGTGACCTACCTGAGCGGGCACCAGTGGGCTCTTGGTGGATGTGTGACCTACCTGAGCGGGCACCAGTGGGCTCTTGGTTCTCCTTGATGCTCCTGCTGAGGTTGCTGTTCTGTCCCTGTCAATCCTGCTGGTCGTTTTAGAAGGTTCCTCGCTCAGGCTCTGGCTCTGTGCTGGACAGGACTCCCAAGCCACACCTCTGCTGCCTGGGGACCCCTCTGGCTTCTTGGTGCCCCTGTGGCTGTGCAGGTGCCCCGCCGCCACCCCTTGGCAGGTGAGGGTGCAGAGGTTGTTGAATGATGGCAAGGGCTGTTCTGTGCCCGTGTGCCAAGAGCATGTGTGCCTAGGCTGCCTCCTGGAAGGAGCTGCAGAGACCATGCTGTCATCACTGTGGGGATGGAGACGCCCCGTGGTGGCAGTTGGTGTATCCAGCTGTGGGCAGGGAGGGGGCTGGCACAGCTGCCCCTCACGTGTGTCAGGTGTGTGTGGGGCAGCATCCACAGCCCCCGGGAGGGCCCACAAGCATCTGCCCCCAGCTGTGTGATGCACACGGGCTCGCCTCTGACTCCTCCCGGGTGGAAGGAAATGGCGGGTGCTGGGGCTGGGCAGGGCTCGGGCTGCGAGCCCTTGGCTGGGGGTGGGTGGGTGCCAGTGCGTTACAGGAAGGTGAGGGAAGGAAGGCTCATGGCCCCTTTGCAGTGTTGTCCTCACCCCATGTGGTTTTGGGTTGGTATGCAATGGGGAAGGCCAGAGGGCTTTTCCTGCAAATCCCTGCAATGCATCGTGAGTGAGTCCGTTTCCCGTTGCTCCTATGACAGTGTGCTGAGCCTCTAAACCACACACTTCCTGATTCTGGAAGTCAGAGGTTCCAAGAGGGATTCAGCCCTCTGGAAAGGCCGAGGCAGAGCCTCATGCCAGGGGCCGCCCACCTTCCTCTCTGTTGGCTTCCAGCTGGGTGGCGTCTTCACTCTCCTCCCGTTCCTCCGCTGCTTCTCTCTGGTGTCCTTGTGTCTGGGTGGTCCGTCCCTGTTCACACCTGCAAGTCCCTAGGGCTGAGCGAGGTAGCCGTGGGTGACATTGTGGACCTTTGGGGGGAGCCCTGGCTGTGCCCTTTGCCCCTTTTCTTGTAGATGCTCCTTGCCTCCTCTGCGTGCCCTGTTGGTGCTAGGTGGGCCACACGGCAGGGCTAAGATGCTGTTGCAGTCCTGACTGGCTGAGGAGGTGTGGTTCATAAGCTTGTAGCTGAATGGTGGTTTGGGGGCGTCTGACACGGCTTGCTGATGCACCAGGCACCCAGCCCACGCAGACAGGTCTGCAGTCAGGCTGCCCTGGCACTGCAAGGGCGAGCCCGGGGCTCCGTCCTTCATCAGCACGAGCGCCTGTGTCCCTGGAGAGGCAGCCGCTCTGTACCCAGTCTCACCCGCTCTGCCCAGTGCTCTGTCCTCGGACTCCCATGGGGCTTCCTAGCCAGGCTGGCACTTGCCTCCGCAGCCCAGGGGGCCCTGTGTCCTCATGGATGTGGCAGCCATGTGGTAGGTAGTGTGCCAGCTCTGTGGGCTTGTGCTGGCTTCTCCTTGAAGCCACGGACAGGAGCTTTTCCCCCGCCCCGAGAAGCAGCCTTCTCCATTAGATAGGACCCCCAACAGACGTGTGCCTGGGCTTCAGATCCCAAAATGGAGAGGGAAGAAGTAGAATTTGCCAGGGAGTGCACTGGTTGGTGGAGGCGTGAGTGTGCCTGTCTGGAAGGCGGGCCTGTCATCCTCCCACCTGCAGAGATGTTGCTGCTTCTGGCGCCTTCTGCTTTTCTGCCTCTGTGTTCCGCGAGGGTGGGACATTTTGCCCATGCTGTGTGACAGTCTGGTTTCTTCCGACTTAATCTTCAATACATTTCCTGTGTCCCTATGTGTTCATAGCAGTCCTGCTTGGAATGGATGTGTGGCTGTTAATCACACCGGAGGCAATGAGGTTGACTCATCCCGAATCAGATCTGTTTGAACTTTAGCTTTAAGTGAAGTGACGCAAGTTTAATGTGTGTATGTGTTTTAATTTGAAAGGCAGAGTTACAGAGAGAGGAGATACACACACACACCCCTTCCATCTGCTGCTTCGTTCCCCAGATGGCCACAACTGCCACATATTGACCAGTCCAAAGCCAGGGCCGGGAGCTTCATCCGGGTCTCGCCTGTAGGTACAGGGAGCTGGATTGGAAGTGGAGCTGTGGGGGGACTTAATTCAGCACCCATATGGGATGCCGACATCACAGATGGTACCTTTACAGAGAGAGGGAGAGATGTGTTCTGGCCGTTGCTAGTCACCTCACAAGCCTGCAGCGGCAGAAGGCCTTCCTACCTGGTCTTCTGTGTGGGTGTCAGGAACCTGAGCTCAGGAACCATCCCTGCCACCTGCCAGGGTCTGTGGAAGCCAGAGCTGGGTGGAACCTGAGCTCAGGCACTTCCTGGTGGACGTGCGGTCTTCACGATGAGGCCAAACCCCACTCCTGATACCGGCTTTGTTGGCCAGCCGATGCTGGTTTTACTTTTCTTGGTTTGCGTCTGTCATCAATGTGTCTGGCTAGTTAGGGCCTTGTTGGAAGGGAAAGAAGGAAGTATCGGTGAATTGCTAGTCAAGGAGGACTACCTGCTCCACAGACCTGCGCTAGGGGTGAGCTGTGGCAGAGCAGACCGGCCGAGTCCACGCTGCTTAGACACCTGCCCATGGTGCATCCTGTGCTTTAACGGGTACGTTCCTTTCTCCGTGTGAACTAGCCCAGCACAGCTCAGAAACAGGCTCTCGAAACACGCCTTTCAGCCACACTCTGATGGAAGAGGTTCCAGCTTTACTTTGAGAGCCAATGAAGATCCAAATGTTTGTGGCAGGCAGGAAATCTGACGGGTTTTATTAGGTTATGTAAGAAGGCTTACTGCCTAGTTTCTCTGGCTTTAGGAAGAGTGGGCTCGGGGAGGTGTGTCCCTGTGTTGCTTGTGGGTTGAGGAAGCCCATGCGATCGTTAGAAGGCGGGTGGCGCTTGGCCCAGAGCATCTGAAGGAAGGCGAGGGCGCTGCTGGAAACGGTGGGTGGAAGACACGCCGGACGAGATGAAACGTGTGGCAGGCGGCCCACTTGGCTTCTGAACAGCCTCGGCCAGGCATCATTGTCATTTCTTTGTGCTTCTGTCCTTTGCTCTAATGACAAGGAGTGCTTAGGAGGTGCCTCTGGGAGGCCAGCTAGAAATCAGAATTTTCTTAGGGCCAGGCTGTTCTTGGTCCCTGTGGGTCACCCCTGAACCCTGCTCAGGGGACTGGCCCTCTGCTCTGGCCCCGTGTGTCAGGGGTGTGGAGACAGTGGAGTGGCTGGGCTGGTTGGGGCTGTGGACTTGGCAGCTGCTGGTTGCTTTATCACTTGGGCTTCCAGCCTTGGAAACCAAACCAGTGTTTCATAGACAGAGCTTTCCTGGGGGACAGCGATGGGAGTGGAGGAGCCGGGCAGGGCTGCAAGGGGGGCCCCCAGCTGATGCTCCTGCAACTCTTGGTTGCTGCAGCCTGTTCTTGCTCTTACTGTTGTGTGGACTGCAGGACAAGTCCCGCCTCAGGACCTCCCTCCTCCGCGTGAGCAGCTGGATGTCGTGTTCCGGTTCCGCTCTGTGCCGTGGCCTGGGCGGCCTGGGCGGAGTGTTCAGCGTGGACTCTGTGTTCTTGCAGAATGAGGCAGGTCAGTGCTGGTGTGGGGGTGTGGTGAAGCTGAGGGAAGTCCCAGGTGACGCATTGTTGGCACCTGACAGGGGCCTCGCTGCTGGGAGCTGCTTAGATGTTGGCAAGGCCAGAAGGCCAGTCCCACCATTTCATTGTTACTTATTTTTAAAGGTTGATTTATTTGAAAGGCAGAGAGAGAGGGAGAGACACAGAGAGATCTTTGGTCTGCTGGGTCACTCTTCAGGTGGCTATGGTGGAAACCAGGAGTGACGGGGCCCACAAACTTGAGCCACGTGCTGCCAGTTTTCCAGGCACATGAAGGGGGCGGGGGAGGCTGGAGCAGGCGTGGAGCAGCTGGAATTCCGGGGGGCTGGAGCAGGCGTGGAGCAGCTGGAATTCCGGGGGGCTGGAGCAGGCGTGGAGCAGCTGGAATTCCGGGGGGCTGGAGCAGGCGTGGAGCAGCTGGAATTCCGGGGGGCTGGAGCAGGCGTGGAGCAGCTGGAATTCCGGGGGGCTGGAGCAGGCGTGGAGCAGCTGGAATTCCAGCAGCACTGCTGCAGGTTGCTAGCTCTCTGAGCGGTCTCTGAGCGGTCTCTCTGAGGCCGCAGCGCTGGCCTCACCTGCCCTGTTTCTGACCAGCTTTGGTGGAGGGGCCCTGTGAGTGATGTGATGCCCTCTCGGTCCACAGGGCCCCGTGCTGCCAGGCCTGCTCTTTTGTGGAAGTGGACACTGGGGTGTGTTTGTAACCAAAATCCATTTCTGCTTCATGAACTGCTTTATTTGATTAATGTTTTCCATCTGATTGAAGTTTATTTTCCTGTATAAATTATTTCGTGTTTGATTACGTGTGTGTATATGTATATATATACATTAAAATACATTTATTTGAAAGAAAGAGTGATGAGAAGAGAGAGATCTTCCATGCCCTGGTTTAATCCCCAGATGACTGCAGTGTCTAGGGCTGGTCCAGATGAAGCGAACAGCCTGGAACTCCACCTGGGTCTCCCCTGTGGGTGTCGGGGGCCAAGCACGTGGGCCGTCCTCTGCTGCCTTCCCAGCTGTATTAGCAGGGGGCCGGATGGGAAGTGGAGCAGCTGGGACTTGAACCCGGCTACAGCGTTGCAGGTGGCATCCTAACACGCTGCACCATGATAGCAGCAACTGAGTGTACTGCCGATTGTTTCCTTGAGTCTTGGGGTGCCCTGTGCCTCCTCTCTCCTGCTTGAGTCTTGGGGTGCCCTGTGCCTCCTCTCTCCTCCTTGAGTCTTGGGGTGCTCCATGCCTCTCCTCCCTGAACAGTGAAGTGCATGTGGTGGTACAGACCACCGGGGCAGTGGATTTCCACCTGGGCCGGGGCCTTCCGAGGTGGGGTGTGTCTCGCTGTGGAGTTTGGCCTCTGCCTCTCTGGCCTGTGTGGGTTATGTCCAGTCCTGGCTGGGAGAGCAGGCCCCAGAGCGGCTCCTGGTGCCCTGGCCAGGAGGGCCCCATGCACACACACCTGAGCATCTGGGGAGACCTGAGCCAGCGAGGGAGGTGACTCTGGGACCAGGGGCTCATTGAGCAGGGTGCAGAGGTCCCTGCAGCTGACCCTGGCTCTGTCCCTTCTGTGGCCACTGACCTGCCAGGCCTTGATCTCAGCAGAGACCCTGACAACAGTGGCCAGGGCTCCTCAAAGCCCTGTGCCGGCCTTGCCCTTTGCTGCTCAGTCACTTTCATATCAGCAAAACTCGCATTTTCACACCGAATTGGTGAGGAGCCCCTGCAGGCCCGCTTCTCAGAACCTCTGGTAGCTGGAGATGGTGTTTGAGGTCTGTACTCTGGGCTGGCCAGGTCAGCCACCAGTGGCCTTTGGATCATACAGGACCTAGTGGTCTTTGCCTCTGTGCTTGTCTTTGCTTGTCCCCAAATGTGCCTCACCTTTAACTTTATAAACATGCTTTTTATTTATTTGAAATTTGGGGAGATGGAGGGAGGGAGGGATGGGGTTGTCTCCCATCTGCTGGTTCACTCCCCGAATGCCTGGACAGCCTGGCCCCAGCCAGGAGCTGGGCGCTCACTGCAGACCTCCTGTGGGGGCTGGCATGGACTCCATTGCCTGCTCTGTGTAAGTGTGCGTGACAGGAAGCTGGCTGGAAGCAGAGCCGAGGCTGGAGCCAGGCCCTCTGACCAGGCTTGTGGCCCCCCGGCTGGCAGCACTCTGACCGGGCCTGTGGGCCTGTGGACCCCCCTGGCTGGCCGCCCTCTGGCCGGTCCTGAGGGACCCCAGGCCGGCCGCCCTCTGGCCAGGTCTGTGGCCCCCTGCTGTCCTGACACCCTGTTCAGGCTGCACTTCCCGTTTTTCAGGATTGTTTCTTTTCCAACCAGAGGACTCTGCGGCCACCCTGATAATCTTTTATGGGCAGCTCAGGTGCCAGCTTGTCTATAAAAGCTGTCTCCCGTGGATCCCTGTGTGAGGAGCTGGGCCTGCCCCATTGGTTCCTAGCTCGTGGGCCTGCTGTGTGTAGGTGCAGGTGTGTGGCCCCCACACTGCACTAACTGGGACAGCTGAGCTCCCTTGAGACTGCTTGTGCCATGTGTAACTCTGCTGGCTGGCACAGGGGTGTCACCACCTTCTCTCGGTTCCCAGCAGCTGCTGTCCTTCATCTGTTCTACCCAGCTCTGCCCTCTGATAACCTACTCACCCCTGCCGGGGCAGATCTTAGGTGCAGTGGGGTCAGTGCAGGCCCAGCTGAGGGTGTGGCCTGGAGGAGAGGGGGTGTGAGGGGCGAGGAGAGGCTTAGGAGGAGCATGAGAGTGAGAGCTGCCATCAGAGGCCCACGGCCTCCCCTGGCCAGGGAGAGCGAGGGGCCCTGCAAGGTGGTGGGGAGAGGGCGGCTGGGCAGTGAGCTCCCAGGAGGCCCGTGGCCTCCCCTGGCCAGGGAGAGCGAGGGGCCCTGCGAGGTGGTGGGGAGAGGGCGGCTGGGCAGTGACTGCATCCTCTGTTCCCGGTTGCTGGCCCCGTGTGAAACGGGAAGAATTTGGGGCAGGTGCTTGGCTCAGCCATTAGGATACTGCTTGAGGTGCGCATTTCCAGTACTGCAGGGCCTGGTTCAAGCCCTGGGTCCTCTGTTTCCCATCCGATTTCCTGCTGATGTGTAGCTCGGGATGTGGCAGTGATGGCTCAGGAGCACGAGTGCCTGTCCCCATCATGGGAGACTGAGCTGGCCTGGCCTGGCTGTTATGGGCATTGGGGAAGTGAGCTAACAGCTGGGAGATCTCCCACGTGTGCCTTCAAATAAAGATAATACACTTTTAAAAGAAAAGGCAGGTTTTGCAGAGAGGAGACACAGGGATCATCTGTTGATTCACTCACCGGATAGCTGCCATGGCAGAGCTGAGCTGAACCCATCTGAAACCAGTAGCCGGGAGCTTCTTCCTGGTCTCCCATATGGGGGCAGGACCCAAGGCTTGTGCCACTGACCCAGCAGGGAGCTGGATGGGAAGTGGAGCAGAGCCGGGACATAAGCCAGCACCCATATGGGATGCTGGCACTTCGGGCAGAGGATTCATGTGTTAGACCAGCACGCCAGCCTCATAGCAGATGCATGTTAAAGGTCTGGGAGCTGCCTTGCAGTTGGCGGAGTTGGGTGTGAAGCTCACGTGTTGGGTGCTCCTCGCACTGCTCACAGTGCTGTCGCAGAACCTGCAGGTACGGCTGCCGAGTGCTGACCCTGTCCAGCAGCTGTCCCCATGGGGTGCCGCGTCGTGGGGTACACGTCGTGGCTGTCAAGACGGGGCACCAATCGGGGAGCTCACTGCTGGCAACCACCTGTGTTTGTTTCTCTTCACTGCTCTGTGTTCTGTTCACTCAGACAGCTGCCTCTTAAATTGAGTGCTTCTGTCATTAGCAAAGACGGCAGGATTTGCTCTGAACAGCGGACTTGAAGTCCTTTCCCAGTATTCTGTCCAAGGCGCACTAAGTTGCTGCTAATTCCGTGCTTCGGTGACTGCTCATGTGCCCCAGGCCGTCCTCACAGCTGCGTGTGCCAGACCCTGGCCGCTTCTCAGGCCCTGCGCACCAAGGATACACTTGGAGGGTTGCTGCGACATCTGCATCCCGTGGTGCTGTGGGAAGAACACAGGCTCAGCCCGGGAGCTCAGGGACACAGGCAAGATGGACAGCGCCTGGGAGGAGAAGAGGCCATGCGTTTCAGTGATTAGTGTTGTTGGGTCAAGAACCCACTGACTTACAGTCTGGCTGAGGACGGGCACACTGCCCTCCCAGGCTGTGCAGGAAGGGTCTCCACCGTTACAGGGCCATGTGCATGCTTGCATGACTGTACTGAGTGGTGGCGGGGGGCGCTGCACCTAAGCCAGGGGTCCCATCACTTGCAGAGTCCCTGCTCGGGGCATGGGGCACACCGTTGCCCGTGCCGCGCTCTGCGGGAGCCGTCCTCTGCCCGTTAGGTCCAGGCTCAGTCATCTTCCCCTCCTCCTCACGTGCAGTTTGCTCCTGTCTGCAGATTTTCCTGGGCGGGGGGCACCTTGCCAGGTGTGCTTTGCCTTGCCGAGCAGGGCCTAGGGTCCGAGGGTGGAAGAGTCGGGTTAAATGGGAGCAAAGTTGTCATTTCACCGTCCGATTACTTTATTACAGCACTTTACAGCCGCTTTTTAAAGCGAGTGGAAGGATGTTTTCAGAACCTGTTATTACTTTATTGTAGAGTTTTGAAGCCGTTCCCCACCCCGCTGGTAGGAAGTAGAAATAAAAACTGTCACGTCTCATTTGGCGCTCTTTAAAGTGCGAGTTTCCCGTCACACTGGCTGCTTCTCGGTCGAGTGGCAGCTGCCTTGCCTCGCACAGACCTCAGAATGAGCCGGGGTGAGCGATGCAGCTCTGAGGCCTCGGGTAGTGGGGGCAGGGTTCGGGCAGGAGTCAGTGGCCAGTGACTGCTTGTCTTCTGAGGAGGCTGTGTTGGCATCGTGTCCACCCGTGGCTGGACCTTGAGGGCTCCTGGGAGTCCCTGCCCGGGAGACGCCATTGTTGGCACAGAGAGGAAAGTACTGCCTGCGGCTGTTCTCTGGGGCTGCTTCTTTCTGGTTTTTGTTTTGTTTTGTTTTGTTTTTGTTTTAAGATCTGTTTATTTGAGTGGCAGAGAGAGGGAGAGATGTGTCATCTTTTGGTTCACTCTCCAAACGGCTGCAGATGCTGGGAGACCCCGTGCTGGTCTCCCATATGCATGCAGGGGTGCAAGGATTTGGGCCATCCTTCACTGCTTTCCCAGGTGTATTGGCAGGGAGCTGGATCGAAAGTAGAGCATCGGGCCCAGCACCGTGGCCTGGCGGCTAAGGTCCTCACCTTGAACATGCCGGGATCACATCTGGGCACCGGTTCTGGTCCCGGCTGCTACACTTCCCATCCAGCTCCCTGCTTGTGGCCTGGGAAAGGAGTCGAGGACGGCCCAAAGCCTTGGGACCCTGTGTTCGCATGGGAGACCTGAAGGAGGCTCCGGCTCCTGGCTTCAGATTGACTCAGCTCTGGCCACTGCAGCCACTTGGGGAGTGAGTCATCAGACAGAGGATCTTCCTCTCTGTCTGTTCTCCTCACTGTATATCTGACTTTCCAATAAAAATAAATAAATCTTTAAAAAAAAAGGAAAGAAAATACGGCATCAAGACTTGAACCAGTGCTCCAGTACAGGATGTCAATCTTGCGGGTGGCAGCCGGTGCTGTAGTGTGGGATGCCAGCTTGCAGGTGGCAGCCGATGCTGTAGTATGGGACGGTGGAATTGCAAGCAGCAGCTTAACCCTGCTTTGTGAGCGTACTCTTATGGTGGTTCTATTTAAGAGTAGCCACTGTACCTGGCGGGCAGGAGCGAGCACCAGTCTTTACAGACCAGGGGAGCAGCTGGTGCCTGCATGGATCCTTCCAGCAGCAGGGGCATTCCATGAGGGCCTCTGGGGCCTGCCCTCCCCCGGCATCTTACTTGCCTGCTCTCCTTATACAACCCAGCCACCACCTTCCTGAGTGTTCGCTTGCTTTTTTTTTTTTTTTTTAAGATTGATTGATTTACTTACTTGATATTGGAAATGCAGGTTTACAGAAAGAAGGAGAGACAAGGAGATCTTCTGTTGTCCGCTGGTTCACTCACCAAGTGGTCACTGTAGCTGGAGCTGAGCTGAGCTTGTATCTAAAGCCGGGAGCCAGGAGCTTCCTCTGGGTCTCTCACACAGGTGCAGGGTCCCAAGGCTTTGGGCCGTCCTCCGCTGTTTTCCCAGGTCACAAGCAGGGAGCTGGATGGGAAGTGGAGCAGCTGGGATGCAGACTGGTGTCCATATGGGATCCTAGTCGATGCAAGGTGAAGATTTAGCTGCTAGGCTACCGCACCGGGCCCTGTCTTGATTTCTGCCATGTGACACGTGGTTTTGTGAAACCTGCTTTCGCCAGCATCTCCTGAATGAAACATCCCCATGTGTGGAATGTCCCTGTGTGGTTGTGTGGGTCATACATTCCCTGGTCAGGCAGCTTTCCTGTTTGGGGACTCCGTGGTGTGTGTGCCTTTGTGGTAGTTTCCGCGTGGCTCGGAGTGTTTTAATGAATGCCGGATGTTGTGGGGTGTTTCACGCAGGCAGGGACAGCAGTTGGTAGTGACCAAGAATAGAGTTGGGCCTGAGAGTGGAGACAGGGCGACTGCTGTCTGTGTGGGACCTGGCGTGTGTGTCAAGTCTGCACCCCGACTTCTGGAGGGGCCCCTGCAGCAGGAGTTTGTGAGTCCGGGCTGCGTGTGCGAGGCTGTGAGCAGAGACTCCAGCTTAGCAGAGAGGCCGGATGTTGAGTGCGCTTCCCAGCACCCTCCCTGGTGTGGCCCAGCGGGTGGGACCCCCTCTCTCCTGCAGCCTCAGGCCATGCCACCTGCAGCACATCCAGGAGCCTCTGAGCTCCCAGCCTCTCACCACAGGGCAAGCCCTGGTTTCCTTTCTGCTAATCCGCAGCACTGCTTTAAAAAAGTAAGTAAATCCCAGAAAAACCCTTCTGTGCCTGGTGCTGATAATTCATTTGTTCATAAAGCTGTATCCTATCCTTTTAAAACAGTTTGTAAAAATTCACCACTCCGACAGCTGTTGGCTGCGCGCTCTGAAGGTGTTCGTCTTGGAGACATCTAACAGTTTGCAGTATTTTCCTCTGTAAGTGTGTGTGTACATACATGTGCATGTGTGTTATTTGTTGTAGAGGCAGAGTTGAGGGGCACACAGCGAGCTCTTCTAACCACTGGCTCATTCCTTGATAGCCATGATGATTGGGGCTCAATGCCAGCGTCCCAGGACTCCGTCTCCCCTGTGGGTGGTAGGAAGCCAAGTACTGGAGACTGCCCTCTGCTCCCAGGGTCTGTTAGGATGCTGGAGCCAGGTGTGGGAACCCGGAGGGCCTGAGTGCTGTGTGTGCCTGTCTCCTGAGCATGTCAACGCGGCCTCCAGTGCAGGCCTGCTGAGAGTGGACCTTCCTGGAGCCCCACTCCAGAGCCTGTGTCCGCTGGGGTCAGCTTGTCCCTGGGAGCTTGCCCTTTGCTTTCTGGGATGCTTGAGGGAACCTGTGGTTAGGGAGCACTTCCTGTTTACTGAAGGCAGGGACCTGTTGGGCCAGTTGGACCGGAGTTGGTCCCTGGGCCTGGCCTGCTCAGGAGCCTCCTGGGCCTGCAGGGGATGTCTCCAGGCCCAGGGAACTCAGTGTCCCCTGCAGATCCTGGGCGGGGCCTGGGTTGACCTGGGCAGCTGTGTGCCCAGGCATTCATGGGAAACACCCGCCCAGGGCAGGTGCAGCCATTGCTGAGGACGGAAGTCACCTGCTCGGTTGTGGTTAAGTTTCAGGCCCCGCGGAGCTTACCCAGTAGGACGTGACTGCAGTAGTCTGAACCCAGGTGGTCCGCATCACCGACTCCTCAGGGAGAAGTTCCTGCCTTAGAGTCTTAAGTAAGAGAGAGAAGATGCCTGGGCACCTGATGAGCAGCTGGGGCTTGGCCTGGACACATGAAAGGGAGGCCGCTGGGCTGTTCTCTGGGCCTTGTGGCTGGGAGCTGCTCCCAGCCTTGTATCAGGGGAGGTTTGAGCAGGCTAGTAGCTCTCCTGGGATTGCCCTGTCTCCTGGAGCCTGGCTTGCACTCCCTGGGGCCATGGTGTGGGGGAGGCAGCCCTCGGAGCCCACCCCTGCCCGCGGCACCCTGGGGCCCTGCAGTGGGGCTGGGTAGGCAGGTGACACTTCTGTGAGGCTCTTTGGGAAGAAGCTGCCTTTCCTTTGGGAATGGCTGTGATTTGGAAGTGACCCTGGTTTTAGGAGGGGTCTGCTCTTCCTCCCCAGGTGGTGCAGGCCAGGTACGGGAGGGACCAGGATCGCCACCCCCTTCCCTGTGAGTCGTGTCTGTTTGGTTTCTCCTGTGTGAGTGTTAGAAGGAGGGTATCTTACCTGGGGCTGGAGCTGCAGCAGCCCCCTGGGGTGGGCAGGTGATCCGCCCTGGGCCCTCTGCCACCCAGGAGCCACCCAGAGGACCGCGGGGCCCCTCCTCTGCTCCTGATGTGTGATGCTTCCCTGGCGTGCTCAGGGTGTCCAGGGCAGTGTGGAGATGGAGCAGCCTGCTGGTCACCATCCTGGATGGTTGGTGTCCTGCCTGCACAGCGCAGCAGACCCTGGTGGGAGTCCTCCCACGCACTGCCAGAGTTCCAGTTGATTGAGGGGCAGTGTCCTCTTCCTGGGAGGCTGGTGTAGTGCAGCCAGAGGTGCTGCTGGCTTGTGGTGGTCCAGTGTCCTTGGCACTCAGCTCCCGAGTCCCAGGGTCGCTGGCTGCATCTTTAAATGCCAGCAGCACCCTGGCAGCGTGAGTGGGCGCTTCGACCTGTGGAGAACCTCCCCGGGTTGCTAGCCTCTCACCTTTGGCTGCCGCCGTGTGCCCGTGTAACTCTCAGCCCGGTAGGGGAGGCAGGGTCCATGCCATCCTCGTCGGGCACTCCGGGGCTGTTCTTCAGGCAGGGCTGGTGAGCCGGCGACCTTTGTCCTCGCCCTCACTCCTTGCTGACGATGGTGTCAGTGTTGTCCCGTGCTGTCCGTGTGACAGCTCCTCCTCCGTGTGTCAGCTGTGCCCCGGGCGTGGGCATGTTGACTGTTCTCACCGCCGTCCTGCAGGGCCAGGCTGGAACCTGTCTGAGTCTTGGAGCTCTGAGGCGGAGAGGGGCAGCTTGTATCTGCTGGCCACTTGGCCATCTCAGGGCACCGTCCAGGCCATTCCCAGGGGTCCCTCTGCAGATACTATGTCTGTCCATCACGGCGTATCAGCTCCATGCTGCTGCAGGTAGCTGCTGCTTGCTGAGCCATAGGGCATTTTTCTCCTGTCTGCTGGGAGGTGTCACTGCCTTTGGGCCTGTCCAATATTGCACCTGATGGACGGAGCTGGGCAATACCCAGAATCCTGCCATGGGGCCCTGCCTGGAGACCCTTGTTCCCACCTAGGACTGGGGCCCCTTGGCAGCAGGGGTGTTGCTAGGGCTGTGAGGGTGGGGGTCTTCAAATGACCTCATTACGGGGGTGGGGCAGGAGCCATTATTGTGAAACATCTCAGTGCGCCCGCCTGCTTGCTTTCAGTTTATTTACTTCATTTGAAATAATTACAGAAAGAGGGACACCGTGTACACAGACACACAGAGAAAGCCATCTGCATTCATTAGTTCACTCCTCAGATGGCGGAAATGGCCAGCCGTAGGCCAGGTTGAAGCCAGGAGCTTCATCAGGGTCTCCTGCATGGGTGGGAGAGGTGCCAAGGAGTTGGTCATCTTCTGCAGCCCTTCTAGGCTGGTAGCAGGGAGCTGGCTGGAAGGTGGAGCATCCAGGACCCGTAAAGGAAGGCCGCATCATTTAACCCGCATCGCAGCTTTCCCTGGGTCATGGCTGTGCCGTTCCTCACGTGCTCCTTGGCCAGCGGGTCCCTCCACCGCAGTGGGCCTCACTTCCTTGGACGCCATGAACAGGTCTGTGCCACTGTGCGTCTTGGAGCAGATCAAAAGAAGGTTAGAGAAAGGCAGGTTGCCTGCCAGGAGTGGGAATGTGCCGGCCTGGTACAGCTGGGCACACGTCACAGGAGGGGCAGCTTGGCAGCGACGCCTTGCCCTGAGGTCTTGGTGCCTCTGGGGTTTTTATACCTCGTCAGGGAGGTGCTGTGAGGCCCTGCTCTGGGGAGCTGCTCTCTGCCCCACGACAGAGTGTAGGGGACTGAAGCTGTGGGTGGGGGTGTCACCAACCCGAGAGGGAGCCCCCATCTCCAAGTCCTTCAGACGTATTTCGGCAAGTCTGTGCCCCGTGACATGATCCGAGCAGAGATGCAAGCTGCGTCCACGTACCTTCCTGCACCCGGGCTCTCTGAACGTGGCGCCGCTTTTAGCAACCATGTAATAATGAGAGGAGGAGCACACGCGGCGGTCCCTGGCGGTTCCACCCGCAGTCCTGGGGTTCCTAAAGGAAGATCAGCCCAGCAGAGGCACAGTGCCCCGAAGCCTGCCTTCGCAGGTAACCCAGTGCGGTCTCGGCTGCCGGATTGAAGGGGCGGGTCTGGCACATCTCTCGCACATCCTGATTGTGCCTGAAGTTGTGCGTGGGCTGAAAGCAATGTTGCAGTGACCATGAATCATGTTCTCCCTTGTGAGAAATCTGTCCCCGCTAGGAATTGTCCCGCCCCCAAGGGTATGGGGCTGGTGCGGTAGCACAGTGGGTGAAGTGCTGCTTGTGGTGCTGAGTCCTGCTTGCCCTGCTTCCCACTCAGCTCCCTGCCGAGGTGTCTGGGAGGCACCAGTGCCCGGGCCCCTGCCACGTAGCTGACCCCTTTGGTCGTGCCCTCACTACTGCCCGGTGCCCCGTCCTCCCCCTCCTGGGCTGTGATTAATGTTTGAAGGTCCTTGGGAGCTGCTGCCGAACCGGCTCCCCTTCCCTGTGTGCTTTCTGTCAGCTTTGAGGTTTCTTTTACGGCACTGCAGCTTACGGCAGGAACACCGGGGTCAGGGAAGCCCTGGGTTGCAACAGGCTCCTCTCTGTCCACGTGTGTGCATAAGGGGCGTCCCAGAGCAGGGGCCTGCCGCTGTGTGGGAGCCTGCATGTGTCCCCCGTGCACGGGTGCCCAAGCCGACCGCTGCAGGCATTTCCTGGCTCCTTCCCAACCCCATCCCTGGGTGCTTCTTCTCACCCTCACTCTGCTTGGACGGACCTCCCGCGGTCCACTCCCACAGCTGTGTGCGTGGCTGGGGTCCACCAGGGGTTAGGAAGAAGGGTTTAAACTCAGGTGGATGCTTGGTATGTCCAAGGCAGGCCGGGTGACCTGCTCAAGCACTCCTGTGGATGGTACAGGCACGGGGCAGTGTCCAGGGCCATCTGAGCCAAGGGTGGCATTCCTTCATCAGCTCCTCCCTTGCGCTGTCTTGAGCACGGTGCTTGGCTCACCACAGTGTCACAGGTGCTGCTGGGTGGTGGGCAGGTGCACACCCAGCTGCTGTGGGTGCTGACGCTTAGTCCCTTGTTGTGCAGGGGGGCGAGCCCACCTGGGGCCTCCCGTGTGTATGTCCCAAAGCAGAGTGCAGAGGCAGCCAGCTCGCGCCCTGGCCGTGTAGCTCCTCTGAGCCACAGGGAGCATTCAGACCTGTCCGCCCAGCTGATGGGATGAGCTCACAGCTGATGTGAGCTGTCAGCCTGTGGGCAGTTCTTGGGAAGCTGCCGCTGCCCCCTTGGCCTTGGTGGTGTGAGGAAGGCAGGTGGGATCCTGGCATTTTGGTGCCTCCGTGTCTGGAGGTAAGCAGACGCTTTCTGTGTAAGGTGGGGTGAGGGCTGGTCACTGCAGGCGTCAGTTGGAAGTTGACCTCTTGTGTTTGGAGAGCCGAGGGCAGGGCCCTGCATCCAGCCGGTGTGGGTGGGACTGCAGAGGGAGCAGCTCTCCTGGCCCCTGGGAGCACAGGTCCACTCTCGGGCTGACCAGGGGAAGCAGAATTTCCTCTTGACAGCGGCTCTGTTTGTTCTCAGCTTGGGGATCTGAAGCTGCCGCTTTGGCCTGCTGGCCATGGTCAAGGGCAGCCCCTGGGGGCTCCCTCGTGGGTGGACCCTTGCTCTTCTGTGAGTCGACTCAGCGGGTGGTCAGGAGTCTCACTGGCACCTGTGCAGCCCAGCCACAGAGGATGCGCTGGGGGTAGTGCTGGTCAGGATGCCTGGCCTTCTGGGAGAGGGCCGCATGCTAAGGGGCCAGGTAATGAGGAGCCCCGTGTCGGGCCATCTCGTTAATTAGCAGGTGTGGCCAGCCCGCAGTGTTTAGTCTCGGGTCGATTGGGGGTGCCTGCCTACCTTGTCCTCACCCTGCTTTATTGGGGTTTCCTAACCTGGGAGGTCTACCAGAGCCTGGGTGCACCTGACATTCGTTTCAGGGGCCATCCTCAGGGAGCCCAGAGCTGCCCTGAGAGCAGCCCCAGGGGCTGGGCACCTTCTCCAGGGAACGCTCCGTGTTTAACACACCTGGACCAGCTGCCCGTTAGCCAGCTACCCCTCCGTGCCTACACCTCTGAGGTTCTGCTTTCAGGAGGCATCTGTTCCAGGCCTGTGGTTGGAGGCTCCAGGGCCTCCTGCAACCCTGGTGCCAACTGGAACTGCCACACAGCACCTCCTGTCTGCCAGCGGCGCTGTAGATGGAGCCTGGCTGGCTGGCTGGCGCCGAGGAGAGGGCTAGTCTTCTAGGAAGGAGTGGTTGGCGTCCCGGCACTGTGAGCCTTGGCGTCCTGGCACTGAGCCTTGGCATCCCAGCACGGTGAGCCTTGGCGCCCCAGCATTGTGAGCCTTGGCCAGGTCACGGGAGGCGGGGGGCAGGACCCTGGTACAGTGACCCTGGGTGCTCTAGTGGAGCTCTGCAGGGCCTGAGTCTCTCCAGGTGGCTGTCTGTAGGACTCTAGGCTGCTGAGAAGAGCACTTCTGCTTGGTGGGCCAGCAGCTGGCCTGCTGTGCAGGGCCACCTCTCCTGCTGCCCCCCACCTGCACTGCTGTAGGCCTGCTGCCCCACCCTCTCTGTATGTAGTCTGGCTCTCTCTCTCTCTTTTTTTTAATTTGTTTTAAAGTCAGTTACAGAGAAAGAAGAGACAGAGTCAGATTTCTGTCCGCTGGTTTACTTCCTAAATGGCTGCAGTGGCAGGGGCTGGGCCAGGCTGGATGCAGGAGGCAGGTGCTGCTTCCAGGAAGCTCGGTGTGGGGGCAGGGCCATCTTCCACTGCTTTTTCTAGGCCGTTTGCAGGGAGATGGATTGCAGTGGGTCCGCTGCGCCCATGTGGGATGCAGCACTGAGCGTGTTGCTTTAACCTCCATACCGTAGTGCCAGCCTCCAGGCTGTAAGTGTCTGAAGGTGGTTTGCAGCTCTGTCTCTGCTGCCCGTTGGAGCTGCCGTGGCCCCTGCACTGGCATACCTGGGCTCAGAGCAGGTGGGTGGGTGCGTCATGGTCCTCAGTGCTCCAAGGCTGGACCCCAGCTAGAAGGCTCTGACCGTGCGCCAGGGGCTGTGCTCTGTGCGCCCCACCCCCGGCTGAGTGTGTGCAAGCAGAGCAGGTAGCTGTGTTCTGTCTGCGTTGTGTGTGAGCTCATCGGAACTTGTGTCTTTTCATTACAGTGCATAGTTGAAATCAGATTTTCTATTCCAGTGTTTTTCATTTTAAACAAGATTTATTTGAAAATCAGAATTACACATACACACATACATACACAGAGAGAGAGATGGGGGAGGGGAGGATTTTAATCTTCATTCGCTGGTTCATTTCCCAGATGACCGGGAAGCTTCCTTTGTATCTCATGCATGAGTGCAGGGACCCAAGCACTTGATGGCTTTCACTGCCTTCCTAGGCTTACCAGGGAGCTGAGGGGAAGTGGAGCAGCAGGGACTCAAACTGGCACCCGTATGGGATGTCAGCACATTCGGGTGAAATATTAGCCACTTGAGTCATTGTTCAGGCCCCTAAGGTAACTTTTCAAACATTTTTATATATTTGAAAGGCAGAGAGACAGAGATCTCTCCTCTGCTGTTTCCCTCAAATGCAGACAGAAACTGGGACTGAGCCAGGCCGAAGCCCAAAGGAGGGACCTCTGAGGTCTAGGGCTTGGGCGGGGGCTCAGGCCGTGGCCAGGTGCAGGGACCTCAAGCCACAGCCAGGTGCAGGGACCTCTGAGGTCCACGGCTCGGGCGGAGGCTCAGACCGCGGCCAGGTGCAAGGACCTCTGGGGTCTGGGGTTCAGGCCGCAGCCAGGTGCAGGGACCTCAGGCTGTGGTCAGGTGCTGGGACCTCTGAGGTCCGGGGCTCGGTTAGGGGCTCAGGCTGTGGTCAGGTGCAGGGACCTCTGAGGTCCGGGGCTCGGACAGGGGCTCAGCCCCAAGACTTGAGCCTGTCACTGACTTCTTGTAAGGATTTGTCCAGCAGGGAGCTTGAGTCAGGAGCGGGGCTGGGACTGAAACCTTTGCACTGTGAGAAGAGAAGTAGCTATCTTAACCACTGTCCCCAGTACCTACCCCTCATGCAGCTGCTTCTGAACAAAAACAAGTTGCTCTCACCTGTATGTGTGTGTGTATGTCTGTGTCTGCATGTGTCGGTATTTGCATGTCTGTATTGTATCTACACATGTGTTTGCATGCATATGTGTCTGTATGCACGTGTGTCTTCATGTGTGTATGTGCGTATGTGTGTACCTGCATGTGCCTGCGTGTCTGTGTGTGCACCCCCTCCTCCGGTCCTGGTGGCTCCCTGCTGTGTCCCTCGGTGAAGTCAGTGTTGGCCCTAGTGCTCAGAGGAGGACTTGGGAGCCTCCTGTGCATCCGTGAGCTGCTGACATTAATGCCTTGGCCAGGTGCTGCCCAGGTATCTGAGGGCCGTGCTGGCCACCGTGGTCCATGGGTGGATTGGTGGGCCATGCTGTGGTGTATGTGGGCACGGGCCTGGGAAACCGCATGTTAGATTTGTGTTTGAGTGGGAGCTGCCTGCTGAGGGAACTTTGTGTGTGTTGGGGAAAATGACATTGTGCAAGAGTCCGTGCAAACCCAGGTGAGCTTTCAGACACTTTGGGAGGAGGCGCAGGTGCAGTAAGATCTGGAGAGGGGTGTGTCCAGCTGTGGGCTGCACCTGTTCACTGGCTGCTGGCCAGCTCCTCAGAGCTACTTCTTCATGGAGGCCTTGGTCCCTCACAGACAGCTGCTTCTGCGCAGACCCCTGGCCAGAGTCCAGGTCCAAATAGAAGCCCGGGAGCCCCAGGGCCCTGGGTCCCTGGGCTGTATAGGAGAGGAATGTGGCTGCCTTGGACCCTTCTTCCTCCTCGTGTGTCCCGTGGGAGTCTGGGGTGGCCCAGAACAGAGAAGGGCTGCAGAGACAGCCAGGAGAGCCAGAAGCCCCTGTACCTTGTGGGGACGGGCTCCTGGGTGAGTGCAGGGTGTGGCCTGGGCAGGGCTGGCTGGCGGATCAGGGGGCGTGCTGCTTCCTGTGTTTGCACGCTGGAGAAGCTTCTGCAGCCCAGCTTGGCGGTGGTCTGCTGAGCAGTCGCTTCTTTCCTGCCAGGCAGCAAGGGCCCGAGTCCAGAGGTTCCTGCCTGTAGCTCTGAGTTGATGTGGCGTGAGGGTCACACATCCTCATTGATCTCTCTAGGTTGCTGCTGTGTGCTGTGAGCCTCTCAGGTGCACGGCCAGCACAGGTCCCTGTCTGTCAGCCTTGTGGTCATGGGGCTAGCCACAGGTCAGGATTCGATGTGTTGTAAAAAAGAAAAGTTTGAAAGAGATGGGGAGAGAGATCTTCTGTTTGCTGGTTTACTCCCCAAATGGTTACAAAACCAGGGCTGTACCAGGCCAGAGCTGGGATCTCGGAGCTTCATCTGGGGTCTCCTGTGTGGGTACTTGGTCCATCTTCCACTGCCTTCCCAGGAGCCTTGGCAGGGAGCTGGAGTGGAAGTGGAGCAGCTGGGACTTGATGCAGTTGCTGGGAGAGGCTTAACCTGCGTGCCACAGTGCCAGTTCCTCTGTGTGTCTGACTTGGGCTGCTGCGATGGACCTGTGTGTGGAGGTGTGACCTCCTCTTAGAGCCCTCTGCATACACCTGCTGTGAGTATCCGTCTGGGAACTCTGCATTGGTGAAGCCGCTGGCACAGGCTTGTGTGGCTTCTGGTCTTGCCCACGGAAGATGTGGATGTAGCGTGTGAGCGGAGGGCTGTTTGAGTGTGGATGCTGCCCTGGTCATGTCCCTGAGTGCTTCCTAGGGACAGAGGGTCCTGGGGAGAGTGGGCGTGAAGGCGGCAGGGGCAGGGCGGGGGGGGGGCCTGGGGAGGGTGTGGGTGAAGGCGGCAGGGGCAGGGCGGGGGGCCTGGGGAGGGTGTGGGTGAAGGTGGCAGGGGCAGGGCGGGGCCAGGGGTTGTGACACCCCTGTGTTCTGATCCTGGAACTGCGGGCCTGTGAGGTTTGGGGCAGGCCAGGCCCTGCCCAGGCCCAGGTCCTCCCTGTGGGTCCTCTGGGACCCCGTGGTAGTTTTATTGCTTGTTGACCACAGTGGTAGGAGCAGTAACCCAGCTGTGGGAGCTAGGACCCATTTCTGAAGACGGTGGTGGGGGATAAGGGTCGGGTGATTTTGAGCTGGTGGAAGTCATGGATTCTGAATTCGTTCTGAAGACCCTGGCACCTATGGGGGTGTGCTCTGTGCAGCCTGCGGCTTGGGGTGCGTGGGATTGAGTTCTGGCTGCGTTGCTTCCGCTGCAGCTTCCTGCCTTGGCGCACGGGGAGGCAGGAGGTGACGGCTCAGGTCGTGTGTCGCGGTGGAGTTCTGGACTCCTGGCTTCACCCTGGCCCGGCCCCAGCTGTTACAGGCAAACTAGCAGATGGAAGATCTGACAGAATGTCTCACAGACAAGTGAACCAGAGGACATGCGAAGTATGGAAAGCGAGTGACAGTGGACATTTACTGGCATTTTCCTTGTGCTGAAAAACTTGGCTCAGCCGGCACCCCGTGACCATTCTGCTTGGCCTGCTGTCTCTCTGGCTGGGGGAGCAGAGACCCAGGAAGTTCACATTCATGGGCTTTTTGTGGTCAGCAGTAAAGTTGGATCCACTCGGACAAGGTCCAGGATCCACTCAACTGGACCCTGGAGCGGGTGCATTAGGCTCCGCCCACCACCCGTGCACCTGTTGCAATGCCTAATGAAAATGAGACGTGCTGGGCCCAGTGCAATAGCATAGTTGTTAAAGTCCTCACTTTGAACACGCTGGGATCCCATATGGGCGCTGGTTCTAATCCCGGCAGCGCCACTTCCCATCCAGCTCCCTGCCTGTGGCCTGGGAAAGTAGTCGAGGACAGCCCAAAGCTTTGGGACCCTGCACCCATGCGGGAGACCCGGAAAAAGCTCTGGTCTCCTGGCTTCGGATTGGCTCAGCTCCAGCCTTTGTGGCCACTTGGGGAGTGAACCATCGGATGGAAGATCTTGCTTTCTGTCTCTCCTCCTCTCTGTATATCTGCCTTCCCAATAAAAATAAATAAATCTTTAAAAAGAATAACAGTTTGGAAAAAAACCAGGTGCTCAGGCTCTCTGTTGCTTGGGGTGATGTGGGTTGGGTGCCCAGCTCTTGGCTTTGGTCTGACCCCGCCCGGTGGTTGAGGGCACATGGGTGCTCCCTCTAACTGAGCAGCCTGCTGGATGGCTTTGGACCAGTGACGGATGCACTTGCAGCAGCGTCCCAGCCTCGCACTGGGCATTGGGCTGCCCCATCCCAGATCTGTAGGAGGGAGCAGTGTGGTGCCCCTGACCAAGAGGCTGGGTTCCTGTGGCAGAGCCTGGCTGTGCCCCGCCAGTAGAAGGCCTGTGGCCACACACACGGCTTGTGGGGATGCTACGTGCTGGCGCGGGAGGAGTGATGGCCTGGCCCTGAGCTGTGTGGCACTGCGCCCTTCAGGCCCATCCCCTGGCTGGCTTGCTGTTCCCTCTGGGAGGGCCTCACTTGCTGTTGGCACCAGCTAGCTGGCTTTTGTCTCCTTTCTTCTCCGTGCAGCCCCCCAGGCTGCTGTTCCTGTGTGCTGCTCGGCGTCTTTCTCGTGGTCCTCGTTTCTCTCTCTCTCCTGGTACCTCTCTTGCACGTGACTGAGTCTAAGAATAGAGCGTGACCCAGAAAACCATATGTTTTGGAATCTGACCCCTGGAGCCCTCGGATAGCCTCGGAGCCCTTCCGGGGGCTTCCGAAGTCCCCTTCCTCTCCCTTTGCCTCTGCTGTGACCCAGAGACCCTCACCCTCAGCTTGGCCTCCTGCAGAAATCAGAGGGCCCCAGAGGGTTCAGGCCCCTCTCCCCCACGCCTGGCTTTCCCGCAGGAGCCGGGGATGGAGGGGTGGGGGCGCTGGTGTGACAGCAGACGCTGCTGCAGTGCGGAACCTGTGCTGTGACGTCATCGCCAGAGACGCCAGAGTCTGTTTTTAATAAGGAAAAATGCAAGTCTAGGGCATGTCTCATCTCGTTGAAGCTTGTGTTTTCCTGCATCTGTCAGTTTAGGCTTGACCAGCCTGTGCCACTTGGGTGGTGGGATAGCGGGCCTGCTGTGGGGCAGCAGGCAGGTGCCGCCTTGTGCAGGGCTTCGGTTACGAGGGCTGCTGTGGTTCTCTGTGTGCGGTTCAGTGCCCGAGATGCCAGGTCTGCATCTTGCCGTGAGCAGGAGGGCTGCTGCCCCGGAAGCAGTTAACATCTCGGCCATGCTCCTCGTGGTCCTTGGTAACCGTCATTAGGCCACATGATGTGCTGGATCCTTCTGGAAATTTCTGTGCCTGTGACATCAGCATATGATGTTGTATTTGAAAAGCCTGCCGTCACCGTCTCTGTCTGCTTTCTGCCACCCCTGAGCCCTAAGAGACGTCCCCGATCCTCCCTCCCCTGACCCCCGCTGGCATTGCCTGCTCTGGCTGTCCCCTGCAGGTGCAGTGCTCTGATGGGTGACGGGCACCCCCAGGCCCGTCCTTCCTATAGCTCGCGTTGGGTTCCACTTTTCCTCGAGACCCAGGAGTGTCTTCCAAGGCGTGTGTCTGCCGGTGAGCTTTGTCCGTGACCACTCCTGGGCCGCCGCTGTCAGTCCTTTGGGTTGTAGCCGCCCTCGTGGTGACGGGGGTGCGGGGTGCTGAGGACACCTCCTGCGTCTGCTGACATTTACCTGTCCTTGGGGACATCTCCCGCTGAACTTGGGTTGCTTGCCTCCGGCGTTGTGTTGGAAGCCTTCCCTATGCTGTGTCAGTGTGTGATTTGCAGTAGCTGCTTCTTGCTCTCCAAGGTGCAGATCTCACGGAGCCCCGCTCGGCCTGTTTTTCTCTTGGGCTGTTGGTCTCCTACGAAAGAAATCACTGCTTAGGGGCTAGGGTTGTGACATAGTAAGTCAGGCTCCTGCCTTCTGTGCTTCCTTCTATCTGGGCTCCCTTTTGAGT
Organism: Ochotona princeps; assembly: GCF_030435755.1. NCBI lineage: Eukaryota > Metazoa > Chordata > Mammalia > Lagomorpha > Ochotonidae > Ochotona > Ochotona princeps. Next base: position 105,203,117 of record NC_080836.1, read on the forward strand.
CCCAACTTTACTTCCACTTCCTACCCAGCTTCCTGCAGAAGCGCCTGGGGAAGCAACAGAGGATGAGCCCCTGCGCCCACGTGGGGACCCAGGGGAGGCTCCGGGCTCCTGGCTCTGGCCTGGCTCAGCTCTGGCTGTTGCAGTCAAGGAAGAGTGAACCAACAGATAGAAAAGCTCTCTCTGTTAACTCTTCCAAGTAAGTAAATAAACCTTAAAAAAAAACCTGTAAACCGTGTGGTGGATAAGATACAGGCCTGTTTTCTTGTGTGAGCTGCACGGCTTTCTCAGACGCTCAGGTGCTTGCTGTGCTTGTACATGGGTAGGTGTGGTGAAGGCAGGAGGCCGGTGTCTAGGTGCCTCTGGGTGGTGGTTCTGCCCTCGTGGTGTTTCACCGTCTCCCTTGGGGGTGTGCCTGCATGTCTGTGTGTCTTACGGAAACATTGCTGTTCTGCTGTCTGCTCAGCCAGAGCCCAGCCAGGGCTGCCTGGCCTGCTCCCAGTCGTCCCCGCCCTCCAGCCTGTGCCGAGAGGCCTTGTAGGTATCAGCTGCGGCCCTCTCTGCCTGTTCCTCCTGCAAGGTGGCGGGCGGCCCTCTCTGCCCGTTCCTCCTGTAAGGTGGCGGGGTGGTTCTCTCTGCCCGTTCCTCCTGTAAGGTGGCGGGCGGCCCTCTCTGCCAGTTCCTCCTGTAAGGTGGTGGGGCAGGATGATGGCCCCCAAAGGTGTGCTCATATTCATCCTCAGACCCATTGAATTTTTTTCTTTATAAAGATTTACTTTATTTATTTTTTATTGGAAAGGCATATATACAGAGAGAAGGAGAGACAGAAAGATCTTCCATCCGATGGTTCACTCCCCAACTAGCCACAACAGCTGGAGCTGAGCCGATCCAAAGCCAGAAGCCAGGAGCCAGGAGCTTCCTCCTGGTCTCCCATGTAGGTGCAGGGTCCCAAGGCTTTGAACCATCCTCCACTGCTTTCCCAGGTCATTAGTAGGGAGTTGGATGGGAAGTGGAGGAGCTGGGACACAAATCAGTGCCCATATGGGATCCCGTCAGCAGGTGCAAGGTGAGGATTTAGCCACTAGGCTAGCGTGCTGGGCCCAGAACCTGTGCTTTTATGGCAGAAGAACTTGAGATGTGATTCAGGTTGAGAACTTTGATGTTGCTGATCCTTTGGGCCTGGTGGGACCCCAGGGATTCTCAGATACAGAAGACAGATGGGGAGGGGGAGATGGGACCAGGGGCTGTGGACTCTGGCAAGATGGTGGAGAAGGGGCCACGTGCCAGAGAACATAGGGGGTGGTGGCCCAAGCTGCTGTGACCCTGGATCCTTGTAGAGGAACTCCGTCCACGTGCGCGGCCTCCAGAACTGGAAGGCAGGGACTCCACGTGTCCAGCGGCTGTGCTTGTGGCGCTCGGCGGCGGCTACGCGGGGCACAGAGCGTGGCGCATTCAGCTTCAGTGGTGTCTCCTGCGCCAAGCCGCCTGGCGTTCCTGGTACCCCCGTCAGGACCTCGGCACTGCTTGCAAAGCCACCGTAAGTACAGGCCAGACCTGCTCCCTGCAGAGGCCTGGGGAGCTCCTGGAAGGAAGAGTGGCAGTGTCAGACCCCCTCCCCTGCTCCTGGCAGCCCACAGCCCAGTCAGGTTGGAGGCCTTGCTGTGGAACTCCCAAACGGGGCCCGCTCGCCTCAGCGTGCAGAAAGGAGAGATTGCAGACGCAGAGCAAGGAGCCGGGCAGCCATTGCTTAATTCCTGGGCTCGCCAACAAGTTAGGGGGTGGGGTCAGGAGGTGCATGATCAGCTCATATCCCAAATTTCTGGTTGGTCAGTGGAGCGGGTGACCCTTCTCTGATTGGTCAGTGATGCCTTGTTCCTTAAGGCTTTTATGATGGACGGGGTGGGGGCTCCAGGTGGTCAGGGGCTGTGTGGAGGGGACAGTGACATTCTGCCCAGACCTGGAAATCCCCTACACGAATCATCCCAGGTCAGCACTGACCTGTTGGAGGACCTTAACCATTACACTATCACGCCGGGCAGCACTGACCTGTTGGAGAAGCAAATGATGGCTTGAGTCCGGTGATGAGAACCTTGCGGGGCCTGCTGCGTCCCTCCTAGGAGTTGCTTTTGGTAGACCAGAGGCAAGGATGCCTTGGGAAGGGAGGGACACGAGAGACTGGCTCCTCCTTTTACATTGGAGGTTCAGCCTCCCTGAGGGCCTCACTGGAGCTCGCAGGTCCCTGCGGCCTTGGCAGTATCCCCTCGTGGCTCTTATATTATGTGCACACTGCTGATGAATGGTCTGCCGAGTGAGAGGGAGGCCTTGCTAGGCTGGTGCGAGTCCTGGCTGCCGCTTCCAGGGCCCTGAGTTTCCAGGTGGCCTTGGGGTGCCCTGTAGGCCAGGCGTCTCCATTCCTGCTGGTTGATTCAGATGTGAGGCCAGGGGAGGAGGGAGGAGGGAGGTAGAGAGGAGGGGCTGGGGCTTGGCAGGAGTGTGCCCCAAGCCTGGCCTCCCCCCCACAGCACCAACCTGGCCGTCTGCCTACCTGGTGAGGCTGTGGCTAGGGATCAGGTAGCTAACTCCGTGTTGCAAGAAAGTCGCTGGAGCTTTTAAATAAACGCCCATGAAATGCCCTATTCAGATCAGAGCTGTAATTGATCAGCTTGTTACGGCCGAACCCAAGGCCTTTGGTTAAAAAATCGGCAGGTTTGAGGCTGCTGAGCGGCTTCTGTTTGCAGGGAGAAGCCGTCGGCTCCTGGTGAAGCTGGGCCGTCACTTCCCGGGACCCTCCTGAGGCCGACTTGGGTGGTGTCCAGCAAAGGCTGAGGCATTCCATGTTGATTCAGCTGCCCGAGCTTTTGTCCAGGGCAAACTGGCTGGTCTTGAGCAAAACCAAGGATCTCAGTGGATGTTGAGGGAGGAAGAGCTGTGTGAAGGTTGGGGTGGCCTCCTTCAGTGGAGTCAGCGTTGAGTGAGCTGCTCGCCACCAGCGACAGCGGCTCCGTGGCTGTCTGTCACACCATGGGTAACTGGAACTGTCCTTTGCTTTCTTATGCTGCAATCAAGACATATATGGCCTTAAATCAGGTGATTAGGGGGTTCTACCAGGGCTCTGCCATGGCCAGCTCTAGCCATGGGAGACCATCCCTGGCTCGCTCGCTCTCTCTTCCTCTCTCCCTCTTTCCTTCTTTCTCTCTTCCTCTCTCTGTCTCTGTGCTGCCCTGGCCCCAGCCTTGGTTTGGGGGATGGCCTGTTCTCTTCCTTCAGCCCCTGCCATGTCTTCATGTCCACGTGCCATGTCCCTGCCTTCTAGGCCTCACTGTTCTCCCCTGCTCTGGGCTTCCTGCCCGGAAATCCTCTGGCCCCCTAGGCCCCTGCTGCTTTGTTGCCTGGTGATCTTGTGCAAGTCTGGGTGCCCCTGTGCTCCCAGCTTTGAGGATCGGAGCACACTTACACGCACCCTTGGGGTTCTACCCAGGGGTCTGCGCACAGAGCTCAGCCTGCTCCTCCCAGACCAGGGCTTGCCAGCTCAGGCCCACGCAACATCCCCAGCATCTCACTTCTGTCTGTCCTGCCCATTTTCTCCTCTTGTCTTTGTTCAGCTCCTGGAATCTGCCCACGGGCCCTCTACTCATCACGGGTGGCCTTCGCACACCCCCGCCCGGCCTTGTGCCGGCCAACTTGCTGAACCCCTCTAATCAGCCCCATCCTCCACGCTGGCTGACTGAGATGCGAGGCGGAAATGAAGCATTAATTGGATCCAGGGTCTTCATCAAAACAGGGCTCTATTTTTATCACTGGACAGGAAGTTGTAGTTTTGTAACTTTCTCGCGTAAATTAGAGCACTACCCTCCGGGCATGGGTTGGGCGGACTTGGGTTGCTCCTCAGCCACGACCTTGTTTTGATTGCTGGGTAAATTCTAGGAGTTGGGTATGTTCTCTGGATGTTAAGGCTTGGGAAGGGGCCCCTGGATGGAGAGCGGGAGGCGGAGGAGGGAGGAAGGAACCGCATGTTCCTGGAGTGTCTGGTATGTGTTAGGCACTGTGCCAGCTGCTTAATTAGGTTATTATACTTAGTCCCTGCCGTGGTCCCTGGGAAGTGGGCATTGTTTCTCCCTCAAAGATGGGGAAACTGAGGCCCCTGGGAGAGGGGGTCAGCCACACTTGCTCCAGCTTGCTTGGCAATGGCTGTGGAGGGAGTGGAGCGATAGCGTGGGTCTCTGATGGGTGCCCTCATGGGATGGTGACTCAGAGTCTTTGCTTAGGAGAAGTGCTGTCCTGGTGGGTCAGTATGTGTTCCTCTTAGCCGTCATCTTGCCACATGCACGTGGTTCTCCAGCCCACAGAACCGCTCCACATCTATTTAGGATTGCGACCCTGGCCCACATCCATCCACTCTTAAAGTGGGCCAGCGTCTAATGACCAAGATGTGACATCATAGCAAGCTGGCCTGGCCTGGAAAACTGGATTTAAATGACAGTGGCTCACGAGCAGGCAGCCTCCCCAGAGGCGCTGCTACTATTATCAACTGTACTTTTCTACGGAAATTGGTTTTGCTTGACATGCGTAGACAGAGGAGGCCTCGGGGGTGTGCAAGGCCGGGGAAGGTTTCGGTTGGGTTGCTTGGCCAGGTACTGGAGAGTGGCAAGTTCTAGGCCAGTATTGCTGGAAGGTCCCTGCACCATGGGAGGGCTGGGGAAGCTGACAGCATCTGTAGGGTGGGGTGGGGGCATGGCTTCTGAGTAGGCGGGGCATGCTCATTCTTTATTACTCCAAAGGAGGCATTGGGCCCTAGTTGAGAATTTTCTGGAAGGTGGCTTTGGAGCCAGCCAGGGCTGGTATTCCAGAAATGTGGCGGGGGGCTGTGGCACAAGGGACAGGACTGGGTGATGGCCTCGCTAGTGCCTCTGTCCCCAGTGCAGCGGCTCAGCAGGAATGTCCACATTGGCCTTGTAATGACCGCGGTGGCCCGAGGGTCGTGCAGAGCTTCCTGAACAGGGCCCTGCCCCAGAGGCTGGTGTTACCCAGCAGCTGGCCAGAGGGCAGAGGTGCGGATCCTAGCCGGCGGGGTGTGGACCACAGGCATGGTGCACTCGCCCACCCCCCCTCCTGCCCTGCCATGATTGGCCCAACCACCCATCTTGGTGGAGTTTTCATCAAGTGTGTGACTGCTCCAGGGGCCTTCAAGCTGCGTGTTTATTCCAGGACCTCCTGGCAGCACGAGTAGGATGTGTGAAAATGCCCATGGACACAAAGCAGGACTGAGGCCTTATGTGGGGGTCGCTGGGGCTGGGGGTGGGTGTGAATCTCATTCAGCACTGAGTGGATTGGGAGAGGGATCCATTGTGTGTGTGTGTGTGTGTGTGTGTGTGTGTGTGTGAGACTTCTGAGGCCACTGCTGTTGAGCACAGCACACACAGTGGCTCTAGACAGCTGTTGTTCCTAGGCTGGCGGAGGTTGGAGGTTCCTGAGTGTGTCGGCCAAGGGGTACGTCTTCTGGAGGCTCCAGCTGCATTCCTTGGCTTGTGGCCCCACCTCGTATGGTCAGTTAGCTGTTGCTGTCCCGCTGCCAGGACTGACTCTCATGTTGGACCCTCCTGGCTAACCCAGGATCCTCCCTTGTGCCGCTAGAACCAAGTCCCAATTGCCAAATAAAGGAAATCTGCTTGCAGGTTGTTGGGGCAGGGCTAGGCATTTGGAGCCCCGACATGCAGTCTGCCTCTTGCTGTGAGGAAGGATATTGGACGTGTCCGGCATTCCCGGGCTGAGCATCACTGTATGTGCATGTTCCTTCTGCAGGAGCATGTTGGGAAATTGGGCGCAGAGGCACTCTGGGAGGACCTGAAGGCGGGAGGGGGCAGGGCGAGGGGGCTTGGCCGTCCTGTGCCTCCATGTCCACACTCTCCTGCCCCTCCCGCAGAGTCTGCGGGAAGCCTCTGCCGCCAACTGGCACGCAGTGGGAGAGCGGCAGCATGGCCCAGTGGCAGATGTGAGCCGTGCCCCTGGCTGGGTTCTACTGGGTCCAGGAGACGTGTGCTCGGTTGGCGTCCTATGTCCTCATTGCCAGCCAGTGGCTGCAACAGACACACAGAGTTGTTCTACCTGCAGTTGGCAGCCACTGCGTCATCTTCCCAGAGAACAACATCCATGGCACGTGTCTATAGAATGGATCAAACAGGGCGTGTGAGGGCGTGGGCGCTGCGTTCCCGTTCCTCACTCCAGCGTCCTCCCATGTGGGAGACCTGGACTGAGGTCGCCGGGCCTGCTCAAGACCCTCCTCCTGTCCTTCACTCCCCCGTCTCTGCCTTCGCAGGAATGTGGGGAGTGAAGCTGTCGGTTACTGTTCTTTTTCTGTCTCTCAGGTGGAAAAAGTGGTCAATAAATTCAAACATGCTTGAGAAAAACCATGTATGTGAGGAGAAAAGCCATGTGCCGGCCTGCCCTGGGGGTTTCCCCAGGCAGGTTGTCTGGCCTGGGAGCCTCCCTGCTTTCTCTCATCTGCCCTATGCCCCCTCTCTGCCGCTGTCTGTCCTGCGGCTCAGGATGCGTGCCCAGGCCTCCCTGCTCACCACGCTTGGCTTCCTTGCAGGACTGAGCCTGGTCAGAAGTGAGGCCAGGCCTTGTGGTCCTCTGTACTCCCTGCCCCGGGAAGGCTCGTTGTACCCATGCGCCGAGCCATCAGCTGTGCTGGCATGCCTGCCCCACCCCAGCAGCAGCTGCTCCTGGGAGGGCATCTGGACTCGGATGGGGGTGGAGCTTCTTGCTGGCCAGATGCCCAATCCGACCTCATCCTGTGTTCTGTGATATGCTAGGCTGGCTTTTAATACCATGGGCACACTGCTTCAGATCCTCTTCCCCTTGGAGGCGCCCTTCCTCCCAGCCCTGCCCCATGCCCAGAACGTCCCTGGCTCCTGTGTCTTTTCCGCGCCTGTCCTTTTGCCCCAGTTCAAGCCTCACCTGTATGGAAAGAAGCCACTGACTTGCCCTCAAGTCCCGTCCTTGCCTTGGATGCACAACCAACAGTTGCTCTTGGAGCCCGCAGGGGACCTGCAGCGTCCCAGTGGGTGCCAGGCTCAAGGTGTGCATCGAAGCGGGCCGAAGCAGCCTCAGGGGACTGGGGTCCCCCAGGCCAGGGCAGCCTGAGGCTCCACATTGGAATGTACGTGCATATCAGACGCAGGCCCTGGGTGGGGCCCCGGGCCCCACCCCGTCTGTAAACCCGCCTTCCCTGACTGCCTTCAGTGGCCATTAGGTTTGGAAAGCTACTTGTGTTCCTAACTCTTCTCAGAGCATCCTATTTTATTTTCATATGAAAACAGTGCTGTTGAAATTGTCTAGCCAGCGTGTGTCATTGTTTAACCAAATGATGCACGTATCATTATCTCATTGAAACTCCCGTTTAACTGGTGAGTGTGATGTTTGATGGTGTAATGCAGTTAGTGTTGGGAGTAGGCAGTGGGGGAAGGTTGGACTGCAGCACTGAGCTCTGTGTGGCAGGTGTGTTCAGGAGGAAAGGAGAGAGCCGTTTAACCTGCAGAATCAGGTCAGGGGTATTTGGGCACACGGTAGTTAGCATATGCAGTGGGCATTCTTTTTTATTTACTTATATTCGAAAGAGCAAAAAATATATAGAGAGCACGCAAAAGATATATATATATATATTTTTTTTTTTTTTCCATGTCTTTGTTTGCTGGAGGTGGGCCAGGCTGAAATCAGGGGTCTGGAACTCACGCGGGGTCTCCCCCCTGGAACTCACGCGGGGTCTCCCTCATGAATGGCTGGCAGAGACTCAAGCACTGGAGCAGTCGCTGCTGGCTCCCAGCTAGGGTCAGACACAGAGCCGGGACTTGAACTCTGGTACTTAGATATGGGAGTTGAGTATCCCAAGCCAGTCTCAGTCTCTCTCTCTCTATCTCTCAGTCTCTCTCTCTCTCAAAATATTTATTTATTTTTATTGGAAACTCAGATTCACAGAGTAAAGGAGAGACAAAGATCCTCCATCTGCTGGAGTGGCCCAACGGCCAGAGCTGAGCCGATCTGAAGCCAAGAACCTCTTTCTGGTCTCCCACACGGTGCAGGGATCCAAGGCTTTGGACCCTCCTCTGCTGCTTTCCCAGGCCACAGCAGGGAACTGGATGGGAAGTGGAGCAGCTGGGACATGAACTGGCACCCATATGGAATTCCAGTGCATGCAAGGCGAGGACTTTAGCCACTGGGCTACTGTACCGAGTCCCCAAGCCAGTCTTAACCGCAGCCCCAGATCCCTGCCTCTGGAAAGTGCATCCCTTCCCTGTTGAGGCTACCTCCCTGTCTGTGCCAGAGCGCTTGCGACTGAACCAGGCTCAGAGCTGGATGTTCCAGCCCGCTGGCGTTGTGTCTAGCTTTCCCCGATGGCTGGCACAGCTCAGCACAGCGTGTGCTGGCCCAGAGCCCTCTGGCTTCCCTTGGGCCTGTTGGTTGGCTTCTCAGGAAAGCAGCGTCAGGGCTCCTGGGACATGGGTTCATGGAGCCGCTGGGCCGGGCTGGCAGAGGGCAGAGGCCGGGCCATCGTCACGTGTTCTGCTGAAGTTGGTGTTTGCAGGTGTTGGGACCGTGAAGATAGTCTGAAACCAGCAGTGCCTTGAGCTGCGTGATTGCACTGGTGAATTCACCTTGGGAGCCTCATCCGATGCCCACTCCTGCCACGGCCGTACTCTCAGCAGGAAGTCTCCCTAACCATGCTCCCTTCTTCGGAGGAAAGGCATGGCCCGGGGCTCTGTTGCTCTGTGTCTGTGTTGGGCTTTTCGAAGGACTCAGCAGGATGTTGGTGAGGCTGTCTACCGATGACTGAGCGTTGGTGGCCACCAGGCACACTGTCCCTTTCGGTAGGACAGTGCTGCATTCACACTCTGACCTCTGCTCACCCCTGCAGCCTGTGGCTTCCTTGGAGAGTCAGCTCATGTCCTTTTACGTGTGACCAGGAGTGCAGGGCATGGCGGAGAGTTCGTAAGCAGTGGAATTGCAAAAGGTGCAGTGTGTTCTTGAATTCCCTGCAGACACACACTGATGGACAATGTGCTGTGAACAACTGTGTGTGTGTGTGTGTGTGTGGATTTCCATGTATTTAGTTTTTGCATCCAAATCAGCATATCCCTTAGTTTCCATGATTCCACAGGGCTTCGGAAGTGCCCCTTGTAGCCGAATACCTGTTGCTTGTGCGGCTGTGCGGCCTCTGGGAGGGAGCAGATGTTGAGAACAGGCCGGTGAGGCCAGGATGAGGACCCACAGGAAGAGGGGGAGTGAAGCCCAGGGACTGCTCTGCATGTTTTGTGAGACCTTTGGTTTGGAGTTGAGGGTTTTTCTTGGCTGACTTAGAGGAGAAGTGGCTGGGTTCTGTGGCTCAGTAGTACAGTGCTGCTGTTCCCTAAGTCGGTGTCGGATACAGTGTTTGTCACTTGTTTATATTTTACTGTGCGTTGGAAGGCGTTGAGGGTTGGAAAGTGTTATTGCTTAGAGTAAGCTTCAGGACTTCAAGTTGGGTTAGAGCTGGTGGGTGATGGTATACGTGGGTCGGCAGGAATGGTGCCCTCCGGGAAGTGTGGTTCGGGCTTCACCCTGTCGGGGGTCACCTTGCTTCTAAGCTGTCAGGGAAGAGTCCATGCACCCTGCGTTGCTTCTCTGGTTTTGGGAGCAGAGAGCTGTGCTGGCCGGCAGCCCAGGTGTGTGACACTGGTGGCCACACAAAAGCGCATGCACACACACACTCTATCTCTCTTCCTCCCTCTCTGTCTCTCTCTTTCCCTCTCTCTCTGTGCCTGGGGAAAAGGGACTCCTAGAGACCCATGCCTGAAAGAGGACAGAAGGGACCGTGGCTTTTTTCTGCTCACGTGCTGTTCTGTTCCAGTGTCTCCTTCCTTGAGCAGGCAGCCAGCCTTCCCTGGGCTGGGAAGGAAGCCGGTCTCCTGCGAAGATCTGTGCTGAGCAGAGACGCACCTGTCTCTCTTCCTTCAGGAGAGAGGGCCTGTGGAAGGTGGTGCTCTGGCGGGACACCCTGGGCTCACAGCCGTCTCTTGGGGAGCGTGAGGGGTCCTCGGTGCTCTGGTGGTCCCTGCCCAGGCTGTGTAGGCTCGCAGTAGCAACTGGCCCTGCAGGTGAAGCATCGGGCTTGCGGGACCCCGGGATTTGGTTTCCCCACCAGCAGAGGTGCGGTTGGGTCCCTTGCGTGCTGTGGGTCATCTGTCCAGCATGTCGACTGCCTGTAGTCTCCCTGTGCCGTGAATCTGTTGGGTGGGGCCGGGTGGGTGTCAGTGTGTGCACGTGGCGTTTAGCGCCAGTCCTACAAGCTTGGAACTTCCCAGGAATGGAGCCAGCCCATGCTTGGAGGACTCCAGCTCTCTGTGTGGCCCGGAAGAGTTGGCTTCACGTTGGGTTTAAGGCCTGTGGCAAGCGTACCCTTGAGAGAGTGTTCCTCAGCGGCCACGCTCTGCACCACAGGTTGTGGGTGGGCTTGAGGGCTCAGGCAGCGGCCTGGCTGCAGCCCCTTCAGGGAGAGAGACCAGTGCAAACCTTGGCCTCCCAGCCTAGGCCAGGGACTTGACCCTGCCAGCATAGGGAGGGCTTGAACGTGACACTGTCATCGCCCTTTGTGGGACAGTTGTAGTTGGTGCCCCCGGGATGTGCTGAGCCTCCCTCCCCTCCCCGTGAATGCCAGGTCCCGCCTCTGCGTCCTCCCTGGGGGAGGGATTGAGGCTGTCACGAAATAGTGGTTTTCCCTGCAGCGCCTCTGTCGGTGGAGATCTCGCACAAAGGCTGAAAAGAGAGAGAGGCAGGCTTGGCTTCAGGCACTGTTGATTCCAACTGGTCCCCAGTTGTTAGCAAGTATGTGGCCTCTCCCTGGCTCCCTGCGTGTGGAGTCCACTCTCAGCACATCCCAGTTAGGATGGGCCCGTCTCCAGTGCTCGGTAGTCCCTTTGGGGTCAGTGGTCAGCGTACAGGATGCTGCAGCCTTGGGGCTTGGGTTCACACCTGACCCTTTTGCCCAGAGCCTTGCCGTGGGCACTGTTTCTAGCTCGGCACCTGTTCAGTGCGACCCCTAGGGTAGCTTCGGAAGTCCTCTGGCCCCTTGCTTAGGATTGGAGGGTGGGCAGTTTGGGTTCACACCTGACCCAAACCTGACCCAAGGTCTTGCAGTCCTTGGCCCCTTGCCTGTGGTGAGGGTGGGCAGTTTGTTGTCCTTCCCAGTCTGCCTGGCCGTCCACTGGGAGCACTGTGAACCCGGGACCCAGCACGGAGCTGGTGTCGTCATCCCCTCGGTGGCTCCACTCACGGAGCCCGAAAACAAAAAGTGCATTCAGTCTGACTGCGTCCGGCTGCTGGCCGCTCTAGGAGCGAGTAGGTTTGCTATTCCTGAAATTTAATCCCTCTTTCAGTACCACACAAAAGGCCCATGTCTGTGGCAGGGACCTGATAGATTGTCTTTGTGCCCTGGGAGAAAAACAGCAGCGAGACGAGGGTGGTGTCTGCGGGGCCGCCGGAGGCTCTTGGCGGGTGCGGCACCCGAGTCTGCACCTGAGACCCTCCAGACACCTGCTTGTCCCGACTGCTGGAATGAGAAGTTGAGGGGACCAGTGTGACAGCAGCTTCGTCCTGGCTGCCGTTGGCTCGGGAGAGGTGTAAAACACATGTCTAACTTTCCGTGTTTTGTGTTTATTTGGGAGTCAGAAGGACACACACACACACACACGCCGTCAGCTTTTGTAGTAGATGTTCCTATAACCCTGCCTGGTCGTTTCTGGTCCAAATGCTGACAGCATCAGGGGTTGGCCCCGCTCGTGTCGGGAACTGCAAACTCAGTCCTGTTCTCCTGTGACAGACTGGGATCCCAGCCACTTGAGCCAGCTCCACTCCCTCCCAGGGTCTGCGTTAGCAGTAACTGCAGTTAGGAGTCAGAGCTGGACATTGAACTTGGACATTGTGACATGGGATGTGGCTATGAACCAGTATTCTAGTTGCCAGGCCAGGACTTTGGTGCTGGTACTGATGAAACTGGTACTGCCAGGGGTGAACAGTGCCACATGGCGCCCGTGTCCTGCTGCCCACCCCGGCAGGAGGTGAGGCATGGACCCTGATTCTGTCCTGTGGTGCTTGTGAGGTGTCAGTGAGAGGAGTCCCACTAAGCACACAGTGGGGTGTGTGCGACACCACTGGCTTGTACACATGAATGGTGCGGATGGCAAATCTTGCCACAGTTAGTGTGGGCTGCTTGTCTGTTTTGGGTCACTGCTGGCCGCCACCCCCCTGTAGGCGCAGTGGCAGGTTCCACCTTTGCTGCTGGTCAGCCCTTCTGGGTGAGGAACGTCCTGTATGCCCACGTGACTGCATCTGCTGAGCATCAGTGGAATTGCAGTGGGATGACTGCTCCTCCATGCCCTCTGACGGCCCACGTGTTGGCAGGGCAAGGGCTGCAGCTCAGAGGCGCCCTGGCACCCCGGCCTTGCTCGCTCCATCACTGTGCCTGGAGCACCGATGTGCGTGGCCCTTCTGTCCTAAGCTCTTGCTGGAGCCTGCCCGGGAAACCCTCACGCAAGAAGGCGTCACGTGTTTGCCACTGGCCACTTCTGGGCTCCGTCACGGAGTCCAGAGGTCCCCTCTGTGCTGCAGGACACCCAGGCCACTGCCCTGAGGCCGCCTTGATGACCCTTGCATGTGACACCTTCTGTGCCCCACGGCTGTTAGCCACTTCCTTCCACAAATTTTATTTGGGCACCTCAAGTCCTTGTGGGCCAACCACTGTGGGTTGGGATTCCAGGCGATGAAGTCACTATTCTGTTGTTGTTAAAAAAAAAAAAAAAATTACTAAGGATGGCGTCCATGCAACATGAACTTGAAACTGGCTGTTTCCGAGGCGGCACTTCATTGTAAGGTCACCATCACTGCTGTTCCCAGAACGAAGGCCTCGCCCCTAAAGGCAGCGCGTGTCCCCCCAGTCCAGCAGCCCGCAGTTCCCGCTCGGTCTCCCTGCACTCTGCTCCTTGGGACGTGCCCTGGCGGCGGGATCAGAGCCCTAGTCTGTGTCCTGTTCTGACTGGTGGTGGATGTTTGGAGATGGCTCAGTGTTTGCTGAAAAAAATGTGAGCATAAATTTGGAGAAGAGGTTATTTGGAAAGCAGAGAGAGGGAGAGATGCGGTGCCTGTCTGCTGGTTGACTCCCTGAATGCCTGAAACAGCCGTGACTGGACTGGGCTGAAGCCAGGAGCAGCCTGGCTCTCCCCTGGACGTGGCAAGGGTTCAACCACTTGAGTTGTCACCACGGCTCCCGGGGGGTACGTTTACAAGAAGCTGGTGTTGGAGGTGAGCTTTATCAGATGGGGGGCTCCCAAGTTGATGAGTGTGCCTGTCCTGTTTCCATTTTGGGTCCCCATGGAGGGTACTGCCATGGGTGCTCAGTGCACACGTGTCCACCGTGGACAGCACTGCCATGAACATGTTTGTTGCAATTACCAGTTGTTCTGTGCTTGTCCTTGGGCACTTGGCAGGTCCATGTTGGACTCCTGGGCCATCTTGCCTGCACAGGCCAGTGGTGCCCCATGCGGCAACATGGGCTGCGTCTTTTGCCGTCTCTACAGCTGCTGATGCTGGCAATGCCCTGTGAGGTCAGGTCAGGGGGTTGGCCCTGTGGTCAGGTTTCAGTTGGCAGCCCTGAGATAAAAAAGGCGCCAGGTTTGGGAGTTCTCAGAGATAAGGATCCTTCGGGGGGAGACAGAGATGGTTTCCAGATATGATTGACAGCGAAGCTTGCAGTGTCTGGGGGGTGAGCTGCCGGAGCACTGACCTGAGGAGCCCGGGAGGGGTCAGGACAGAGTGGCTGGTGATGCTGGGCCTTCCTCTACCGTCCTGGCAGCTGCGTCCGTCTCACCCCCCCCCCCCCCCCCGCGTCACACTTGTCCCTCCCGACTGCGTCTTGTGGGCTTGCTTGTCGGGTGCCTGGGCCGGAGGCCATCCTGGCCAGGACTCGGGCAACGCTTTGATGGGGAGTGTGTTTCTGGCATCGCGACTCCTCCAGCAGACCTGCCTTTGCTGCAGTGAGCTCTGAACCTGCTCGTGTGTGTCGGACTGGAAATGAGTCCCTGGTTAACAGTCACCTTGTCATCCACTTGTGCCTGTTTCAGGATGACCTGGAGTCGTGAAGGTGAAAGGTCAGAGCCAGAGGGCAAGACGAGACCCAGTGGGCTGAGGTCCGGCGGCCGTCCGGCCAGGCTGTCCCAGGCATTTGTCCTGGGTCTTGCCATCTTGCCGAGGGAACACCACGGGGGCCTGTGATGCCTTCTGGCCGCTGTGGATGTCCTAGGAGGAAAGCTGAGGAGGTGTCCTCCTGCTCTGTGGGCAGGGTGACGTGTCCCCAGCTGTCCTGCCAGGAGGGTCTGAGGATTTGGCCGAGCCCCTTGGCGTCTGCTTCTCCATCTTGGTTGTCTGGTGTGGGGCTTCAGGCAGGGGCCCCGGGGTGTGAACGGCAGCCGAGTTTCTGCACCGCCACTAAGTGAGGCCACTCCGAGGGACGCTGGGCAAGCTGCCTCCGCTCTGTGACTGTCCCGAAGAGATGGCCTTGTGCAGGCCTGGCCTGGAGGCCAGGAACCAGTCATACATGCCCCATGACTCATTTTGCGTCTGGTTTCTTTGGGCCTGTGGGAACAGCCGGGAGAGACTGAGGCAGTGTATTGCTTGCCTGCAGCCCACACCACCGGTGCACCTGTGCCCCTCCGTGCGGCTGTAAGGAGCTAAGATGAGGTGCTTTGTCCTTGGAGGCCCAGCCAGCCCTCTGGTGGTCTTTTAAGAAGAGCGGGATTTGAATTGGGACACAGGGAAGGGCCATGGGACACTGGAGGGCAGAGCTCGGAGTTCTGGAGTTCCAGCCAAGAAGAGAGCCGACGGGCCACTCGCCCAGCCGGTGGACGCCTTGAACTGGCACTTCTGACTTCCAGGATGGCCAAGGCGCAAGTCCTCTGCTCACGGCCCACCTGGGCTGCCTCCTGGGGCTTTGTCACAGTGGCCCTCGAAGGCCCCGCTGTCCTCCACCCCAGCCCTACCTTGCTCGCTCCTTCCCTTGCGGTCCGAGGTCCCTCTTGGTGGTCACCAAGTCCGTGTGGCCAGGCTCTTTCTTATTGGACTTCTAGTGGACACTTGCCCTGCAGAGTTCACCTCTCCTCTGTCCAGGTTCTTCTGTGGGCGCAAAGCGCAAGGCTAAGAGCCACATGGCTGTTTTTTTTTTTCCTCATGCTGTGTATTTTTCTTTTTTTAAAAAAAGATTTATTTATTATTATTGGAAAGCCGGATATACAGAGAGAAGGAGAGACAGAGAGGAAGATCTTCCGTCCAATGATTCACTCCCCAAGTGAGCCGCAACGGCCGGTGCTGCACCAATCCGAAGCCGGGAACCTGGAACCTCTTCTGGGTCTCCCACGTGGGTGCGGGGCCCAATGCATTGGGCCATCCTCGACTACTTTCCCAGGCCACAAGCAGGGAGCTGGATGGGAAGTGGAGCTGCCGGGATTAGAACCGGCACCCATATGGCATCCCGGGGCATTCAAGGCGAGGACTTTAGCCGCTAGGCCACGCCGCCGGGCCCATGCTGTGTATTTTTCACAGACTTTGAAAGACCCCCTCATATGCATGTGTGTTTGTTGGCTTATTTCTTCTGCAGCAAAATAGACATTCCTTTTCATTTTTCCACGAGTTTTTACAAGACCCCGCTTGCTCCCTCTGGCTTCTCAAAGCCCTCTCGCTGGTCGGCTGGTGGTGATCTGTGGATTTCTTGCACCCCTGGGCTTTTTATTTTTTTCTTTAGTTCTGGTCTTCCCTTTTTCCTTGGCTTCCTGATTCTGACATAACCAGTCACTACAGACTTAGCCACAATGCGACTTTGTTATCTGGAAGTTCAGGGACTTGGAGCCGCTGCTCCTTCTGCGACCTCGAGGTGCAGCTGGGGGTTTCTTGCCCCTCCTAGCATCCAGGAGCTGTCTGTGACCCCTGGCTGCACCCTCTGGCCCTTCACCGGTGGGCTCACCTTCTCTGGCCGTGGCCTTTCTGGCCTCTCCTGGCAGGAAGAGGCCTTGTGGCTACATTGGCCAACCTGTGTCCCATATCATGTGCTGTGGGTTTTTTTTCTTTTCTTTAATTTGCTTAAGGTTGATTTTATATATTTGAAAAGGCAGGGTTCCAGAGAGAGATGCTCACACAGGGACAGGTCTTCCATCTGCTGGCTCCTCATAAATGACCGTAGTGACCGGTACTGGGCATGCCAGCAGCCTGGGGCCAGGAACTCCAGCCGGGTCTCCCACATGTGTGGCAGAGGCCCAAGGGGTCATCTTCCGTTGCTCTCCCAGGCCCCTGATAGCAGGGAGCTGATCAGAAGTGGAACAGCCAGGGCTTAAACTGGCACCCATAGGGCACGCTGGCATCCTAGGCAGCTGCCCTCTCTAATTCTGTGTTTATTTTTACTCTTAGATGCTTAGTTGGATATACGAGGTGGGTGATTTTCAATCACCGGTTTGGAGAAACTTGGAAAAACAGCCCAGAAATTTACACCCACCGTGAGTTAGACCCTCCCTTGTCCTCCTCAGACACATGGAGGTGAAGGCAGCAGGTGCGTTGCCGCATGTCCCTGCTGGCTTGGGGTATCTGCCAGGGTCGTGCTCCTGATCCGGTGCGGGCTGGCAGTGAAGCTCGTATTGCCTTGGCTGGAGAGTGATGCTGGGGCTTGCTGTGCAGGGAGCGGTTGGGGAGTGGGCACCCCAGAGCTATGTGAGGACGACATGGCATTCTCGGATGCAGCTCCTCCCAGGGTGCCACAGGAGACAGGGCCCGGGGGCGAGCAGGAAGGGGCTGTGGGACTCTCCGCCAGAGGGGCTAGGAAGTGGTGCTGTAAGAAACATCTCCTGGTGAATGTAGCAGGTGTAAGGATTTTAGGCAGCTTTTAGCTAATGGTGAGTCTACTCCCTCTGCATGCACAGGCAGACACACACAGAGAGACACACAGACATATATACACACACATACATACATATACAAACATGGCACACACACACACACACACAGAGGCACACACGAGTTGAGAAAGACCCCAGGCCGCCCTCCCAGTGAATTGGGTGAATAAGGAGTGGCCCCTTGCCTGGCCGCATCCACCTTGCTGACCTGGGAAGTGCAGGGGTGACCTCTGGTGGCTGGCTCAGCTGGCAGGACCCCATGGGTCTGGAATGGTGGAGGAGGTGGGGTGGTGATTCTGGCGACAGGCCTGACTTCTCCCAATGCTCAGGATCTCCAGGAACCGGGTGGACGACACCGTCCCTCTGAGGGCCAGCCTGGAGTCCTGGGCTTGGGGCTCTCCGATGTGGCTGCGGGGGAGCTTCCTGCCCCGTGTGAGCCCACTGTGCCAGGCAGACTACCTGCTGCTGCCCTGCGTCCTGTCCTCGTGGTTGTTCGCCACAGGCTGTGCCCGAGTCCTCGTGCCCGTGGTGGCTGTGACACTTGAGGCAGTGCTGGGCATGTGACCGACTTGTCCCGGTGCAGAGAACGCGGCTTGGGGGACAGGTCCTCCTGGCCCTCACAGGAAGGGAGGAGCAGTGGCTCTGGATGGCTCGAGACTGGCTAGGGGAGGTGGAGCAGCATTTGCAGGGTCCTTCCTGCGCCGTCCCTGGCTTGTGAGTGGACTGTGTGAGCGAAGGCGTGCCTGTGACCAGTGCCAGCCAGGGTGCAGTGACCAGGGTGCGGTTTGCAGTTCTGTGAAAGCTGGCACACAGGCTGTGCAGCTGTGTCTGACAGCGGATTCCTCCACTTGGCTCTGGAGAAGTGCTCATTTGGTCCTTCCTGGGGCAAGTGAATTGGGCCTCACGGGGAGCAGTTTTGAGCTGTTTGATGGGAAACGGCGTTATCCAGATATAAACATGATGGTCAGAATAGCACTGAAAAGGTTTTGTTTTTTGTTTTTTTTTTCTAAAATTTGATGGTGACGGGCATGGTGACACACTATAGGACAGTGCTCTGCCTGCTAGTGCCAGTATTCCATATGGGCTGTGGACCGTGTCCAGGCTCTTCCACCTCCGATCCAGTTCTTTGCTTACGGCCTGGGAAAGTAGCAGAGGATGGCCCAAGTCCTTGCCCATGTGGGAGACCCGGAGGAGACTTCTGGCTCCTGGCTTCGGATCAGCTCAGTTCTGATTGTTGCGGTTATTTGGGGAGTGAACCAGCAGATGGAAGACCTGTCTATGTCTCTCCTTTTCTCTGTAAAAGCTGCTTTTCAAATAAAAAATAAGTACATCTTTAGAAACGATGGACAGCACGGGTGAAAGTGCTGCCACCTACTGGCCTGCTGTGCAGATAACCGCCTGGCGGTGAGCTCGGTGCAGGTCTCCCTTGGGTGACAGGGACCCAAGCAGTTGGGCCAGCACTGCTGCCACCCAGGGCGTAGCTCAGGAGTCAGATCCAGGCCCTCCAGGTGCCCGCCCCGGAGTCCCCTTTTCTCTACTGGTCAGCTGAGCAGACACCTGAATGCCCTCATCACCCCCAGCGTGCTGGGCGGGAGAGCAGGGCAGCAGGCCCAGTGGGTGACCAGGAAGCCTTTGTTTTCCGGCTGCGGAGTGGCCAGAGCTGTGCTTGCCTGGCTGCAGGGTGGGGTCAGGGTCTCCAGGGTTACGAAGAGGGGGACCGTGTTGAGGCTTGGTGGTGGGGGTTGGCTGAGTGAACCTGCCGGCAGATGGCACAGTCCAGGCTCAGCCCAGAGGGTCCTTGGGGCCTGCTGCTCGCAGGCATTGGACGCGCTATTTTTGGCATCAGAGGTTTTGGTCTCCATTGTTAAATGGAAATTGTAATGGGGAAGGCAGTTCTCAGAGTTCCCCATGGGAAGAACATTAGTGAGCAGAAGGGGTGTGCGGCTTTCTCTGCCCCAAGCCTCCTGACACCCCTGCCCACCACATGTCATGCCGCTCACTCACACCACCCAGCCCTCCTGGCTGAGATGCTCCGTCACATCTGGCCTCTGAGGCCTTACCCTCCCAGGAGAGTATAGTCTGGATGAACACCGCTGTGATGTGGAGCGCAGTGGTCAGCGGTCCCGGCTGCCAGGGCCGTGGGAAGGTGTGCTGCCCTCGGTGGTCGTGAGGGTCAGTGTGCTGTGGCCAGTTGTGCCTCGTCCATTGTCCCTCCCCACACCCCCCAAGGGGATCCCGGCACCGTCAGACCAGGATCCATAGAGGGGTCCCCACAACCTTGTATTCCGGCTGATTCTGGAATCTTCACTGGCCCATGGTCACTGGTGGCTGGGATTCCTGCTGTTCTGTATGTCTGGGCTTGTTTCCCGCTGCTGGGTCGGCCGGGGAGTGTGGCCTCCCCAGGCTGTGACACGGTGGGCGAGGACAGGCCCTGCTGCTGGGTCGGCCGGGGAGTGTGGCCTCCCCAGGCTGTGACACGGTGGGCGAGGACAGGCCCTGCTGCTGGGTCGGCCGGGGAGTGTGGCCTCCCCAGGCTGTGACACGGTGGGCGAGGACAGGCCCTGCTGCTGGGTCGGCCGGGGAGTGTGGCCTCCCCAGGCGGTGACACAGTGGGAGAGGACAGGCCCTGCTGCTGGGTCGGCCGGGGAGTGTGGCCTCCCTAGGCTGTGACACGGTGTGCGACGACAGGCCCTGCTGCTGGGCCGGCAGCAGGATCAGGAAGGCTGGCCTGCCAAGAAGCCACGTGCGATTTTATTTTTAAAGGTTTATTTGGAAGGCGGAGTTAGAAGGAGAGGAGAGATAGCTGCTTCACTTCCTCAGGTCGCCACAGGAGCTGAGGCTGGGCCAGGCTGAGCGCAGGAGCCAGCAGCTTCCTCTGGGTTTCTCAAGGTGCAGCGGCCCAGCACTTGGGCCGCCTTGCGCGGCCTAGCCGGGTGCACCAGTGGGGAGCCAGATCGTAAGCGGAGCAGCTGGGACTTGATCTAGCACTCCTGTGGGGTGCTGGTGTTCCAGGCTGCAGCACAGCAGTGGGCTGGAAGCAGGAGTGTGTCTGAGGCTTGGGGCGGCGCCCCTGCATGGGGTTGAACCAGGGCTTGGGTCTGGTGGCTTGGCTGGTGTGGGCGTAGTTTCCAGGAGCAGAGGTGTCCCGGGAGACTCGTTCTGTGTAACAGCTCCCAGGGTGTTCCGTGGGCAGGGAGAGCCTGGCAGGGAGGCACTGTGTACCTGGCCCGGTGTGAGAGGACTGGAAGGGCTGGGCTCCAGCTGTCCGTGCAGGCCTGCGGTGTCACCACTGTGATCTGCGGCGCTACAAGTGAGCTCTCTCTATGCTGGGGTGGGTGGTGGGCTTCAGAGGCACAGAGGCACAGGCCACCCAAGGGAATCACACAGAGCAGTGTGATTTCAAAACCTAATATCATGGCCCTGGTGCGGTAGCCTAGCAGCTGAAGTCCTCACCTTGCATGCATCGGGATCCCATATGAGCAGTGGTTCTAATCCCGGCGGCCCCACTTCCCATCTGACTCCCTGCTGATGCACCTGGGAAAGCAGTTGAAAACTTGGGATCCTGCGCCCGCGTGGGAGACCCAGATGAGGCTTCTGGCTCCTGGCTTCAGATCAGTGCAGCTCCGGCTGTTGTGGTCGCTTGGGGAATGAATCAGTGGATGGAAGATCTTATTCTCTGTCTCTCCTCCTCTCTGTATATCTGACTTTCCAATAAAAGTAAAATAAATATTAAAAACCCTTCATGTCATTTTATGATGATTTTCAGTGACAGTAACAATCTCTGTTGTAATTCTTTGGTTCAATTTTACCTGCCTGATTTACATGTTGTATTTCTGAAAAGCTTTGAAAGAGGAAAGCATCCACAAGCTTTGATTTTACGGAAGCAGGTATGTAACATAGGGGTGTGTGTGTGTGTGTGCGCGCGCGCGCAGGTCAGCACCTCATGGTGTTTTTTGGCTTTGAGAGTTTTTCCAAAAATTGTGTATTCCAATTACATCAGTATGACAGATGGATCAAAAGGTGGATTGGATTCTCAGGTTAAGGACACTTGAAGTTTGGATCTTGCCGCAGTCGTTGGGTCCCATGCCGTCGGCGGAATATTCCTGAGACAGTGAGAGGGAGTCAGAGCCCAGCTCGGAGCACCGTGGGTCTCAGACGTGGGGGACGTGGGGGACGTGGGGGACGTGGGGGACGGCGCTGCTGCGTGCAGGTCTTCCCTGGTCTTTAGGATGCTGCCCCCTGCTGGTGCGTGGGAAGACCCTGATACCGGCCTGTCCCTGTGTCCTTAGTGCTAAGTAGCTATCCTGATTTCTCCCCCCCCTCCAGTTTAAGCATCTTGTTTAACCTAAAAAGGCAAGCCAGAGTCAGAGCTGACCCTCGCCGCTGTCTCCCCAGGGCAAAGGAGCAGTTCTGAAGTCGGCGGTGGTTTCTCTGTGTCCTCCCTTGGCCAGACACTCGCTGTGTCCAGCACTCACACGGTTGTGAAAACAGCTGAAAGCTGAGGGTGTGAGTGGACTTCAGCAAGCTTGTGGCAAGTGGCACTAACCCATATGCGTGTTTTGGTGCCCGGAAGTTTTGAAATTGTGTTTATGAAGAACCGTTTAGATTCTTAGCTCATGAGAAAAAAAAAAGTATTAAGAAGAGAAACAAAATGCCTGTGAGTTTCAGGACTTTTATGTCCCCAAATTTCTCTTTAGATGCATTTTGTCCTTGAATTTTTTTGTATTCCTCTTATAACCTGTAGTTTTTCAGGTTGAGTTTATATTTTTAATATTTATTTATTTATTTGAAAGGCAACATTAATAGAGAAAGACAAAGGTGTTTCATCTGCTCGTTCATGTCCCAGATGGTGGCAACAGCTGACGCTGAGCCAGGCAGGAGCTGGGAACTGGACCTGGGTCTCCCATGTGAGTTGCAAGGGGCAGAAACTCGGGCTGTATTCTCTGCTTTGTCAGGCTGTTAGCAGGCTGCCGGGTTGCCAGTGGAACAGCCGGGACTTGAACCAGTGCCCGTGTAAAATATCTGTGTCAGCCGCTGTGGCTTTACTCGCTGTTGCACAAGGCTGGCCCTGGGTTGCAGTTTTTTTAAGTCACAGAAATGTTAGTGTGAGAGAATACACACGTTTCTGAAAAGGATGTAACCTCACTCCACCTTGAGGAGGTAGCTGGACTCAGGACTGTGTCCACGGTGATGGGAGGGCCCAGGACAGCTCAGGGCTATGGGAGGCAGGTGTGGAGCCCTGGAGCCCTGGAGCCAGGGCAGCTCAGGCGCAGGGTACACCCCAGGAACCCAGGACAGCTCAGGTTCAGGGCACCCCAGGAGCCCAGGACAGCTCAGGCGCAGGGTACACCCCAGGAGCCCAGGACAGCTCAGGTTCAGGGCACCTCAGGAGCCCAGGACAGCTCAGGCATAGGGTATACCCCAGGAGCCCAGGACAGCTCAGGTTCAGGGCACCCCAGGAGCCCAGGGCAGCTCAGGCGCAGGGTACACCCCAGGAGCCCAGGACAGCTCAGGTTCACGGTACACTCGAGGAGCCCAGGACATCTCAGCTTCAGGGCACCCCAGGAGTCCAGGACAGCTCAGGCGCAGGGTACACCCCAGGAGCTCAGGAGCCCAGGACAGCTCAGGCACAGGGTACACCCCAGGAGCCCAGGACAGCTCAGGCATAGGGTATACCCCAGGAGCCCAGGACAGCTCAGGTTCAGGGCACCCCAGGAGCCCAGGGCAGCTCAGGCGCAGGGTACACCCCAGGAGCCCAGGACAGCTCAGGTTCACGGTACACTCGAGGAGCCCAGGACATCTCAGCTTCAGGGCACCCCAGGAGTCCAGGACAGCTCAGGCGCAGGGTACACCCCAGGAGCTCAGGAGCCCAGGACAGCTCAGGCACAAGGTACACCCCAGGAGCCCAGGACAGCTCAGGTTCAGGGCACCCCAGGAGCCCAGGACAGCTCAGGCACAGGGTACACCCCAGGAGCCCAGGACAGCTCAGGCACAGGGTACACCCCAGGAGCCCAGGGTACCTCGGAACTCACAGTGGTTCCCGGTAAATTCCCCCACCTTCTTAGGTTAGAACTGTACTTCAGAAAGAGGCTTGGGAGGCCTCAGGAGACCGAGGATTCCTGAGGTGGCTGGTGAGGTTTTGCTCCTTGCAAACATTGCTGTACTCCCCATGCAACCCTAAGAGTGGGTGTTCAGGAAAGCTGGGCTCTTGGGAGCAAGCGCCCTGCAGAGCCAGATGTGAGGTTAGCCCACAGCTTGTTACGCGGCTTGCAAGGAAAGAATGCTCTCGGAGGATGCTCTCGAAGGCAGGCAGCACCTCACTACCACACACATTTCCTATTGCCCACATACCTGCTCAGGTTTCTGTTGTGACAAATACGCCTGGCACACGAATCCTGCTGTTTGAAACTTACTGAAGCATTACAGTGTGTGGATTTGGCAGTGCCAGCTATGCATGTCTTGGGGACGCATTTTCAACAGGCACCAGTAGATGGCGGGAGTGAGATGTGCAGATGCCAGGGACGAGCACTGGAGGCCTCTGTAAGTCCGCCACCGAGGCTGACTCACCCTAGGAGGTTGTTGGCAGGGCTCCTGCGTCTATAGCCAATGATTTACGGGAAATTGACAAAAGCTAACTGCGGAAAGCAGGTGAAGTGGCAAAGGCTTTTCCTGAACATTTCATTTTGTAATTAAAGGATAGTAAGTTACAATCGGATGTAGAGGACGTTACGGTGTTGCCTGAAAGTGACTGATAATAGCAGTGCCCTTTGTCTGTACTTTTAAAGATTTATTTTTGGACCCGGCGGCATGGCCTAGCGGCTAAAGTCCTCGCCTTGAATGCGCTGGGATCACATCTGGGCGCCGGTTCTAATCCGGGCGGCCCCACTTCCCATCCAGCTCCCTGCTTGTGGCCTGGGAAAGCAGTTGAGGACGGCCCAAAACTTTGGGACTCTGCACCCATGTGGGAGACCTGGAGGAAGTTCCTGGCTCCTGGCTCCGGATCGACACAGCACCGGCCGTTGCGGCTCACTTGGGGAATGAATCATCGGACAGAAGATCTTCCTTTCTCTCTCCCCTCCTCTCTGTATGTCTGACTTTGTAATAAAAAAATAAATAAATGTTTAAAAAATAAAGATTTATTTTTATTGGAAAGTCAGATGTACAGAGAGAGAAGATGATCTTCCATTTGATGATTCACTTCCCAAGAAGCCACAACGGCCGAAGATGCACTGATCTGAAGCCAGGAGCCAGAAGCCTCTTCTGGGTCTCCCAAGCGGGTGCAGGGTCCCAAGGCGTTGGACCATCCTTGACTGCTTTCCCAGGCCTCAAGCAGGGAGCTGGGTGGGAAGCGGGACTGCTGGGATTAGAACCACCGCACATATAGGATCCCGGCATGTTTACGGCGAGGACTTTAGGTGCTAAGCCACTGTGCTGGGCCCTGTCTGTACTTTTAAATGCTCCCCTTGTTATAGCCGTGATTACAGACACTGCATGTGACTTCACCCCATGCCTGCTGTAATCACACACCCCATACATATGCTCTGCTCACACACACCCACGTGCACACCCTTCTGCTAGGCCTTGGCACCCTGGGTGCCTGCACCTTGACTGTTTTCCAGCCTGCTCCTGCTCTTCACTCTGCCTCCTGGGCTGCGAGTCTGAGCTGAGCCCGTGCCGTCAGGGTCCAGGGTGCTGCAGCCCTGCAGCTCTTATCAGGGAGCAGAGCTCTGAGCTCACAGGTTCCTGGGTGAAGTGTTCCGTATAAAGCTTGTCTCCACTTCCCTTTTGGGTTACTCAGCTCTAGGGTGGCCGAGAAAGTGTAAGGGTCGGGTAGGAGCTGCTTGGCTTTAGCTATGTCTGATGCCTTGTCCCTCTGGGTGTGTGGTGCTGTAGCTGTAGTGGCCCAGGCCTGAAGGATGCTGGGGCCTGTTTGCCAAGCACCTCCCGGGAAGCCCCGTTTAGGGCACTTCCTGGAGTGTCCATTTGTTGTCCTCACTGTGTGTCACTCCAGAAGGACAGGCACTGGCTCTGAGTGAAAAAGATCCAGGACCCCTGCCTTTGAGCAGAAAGCTCCCAGGGGCTCGTGGGTGTGGGGGGCGCGGGGGGACAGGCATTGAGGAGTGGTGTCAGCCACATGCTCTTGGCAGTCCGATCGCCTGCACAGTGACTGACAAGGCAGGCTCCTGGTCACCAGGGGTGGCTCTGACCAGCTGCCCCACAGGGAGCTTGGTGCAGGAGGTGGGGGTCTCCTGGGGGAGGCAGGAGTCGTCACCTGCTCTGAGGATAGAGCCACTACATCGTGTGATGCTGCTGTAGGCTGGGGAGCCTGTGGGCCTGGGTGGGTGGTCTGGGCACAGCAGAGGCCTCCCCTCCTTGTTTCTGGGTTGCTCCCTGGAGAGCTTTGAGTCCCAGAGGGAGGCCTGGCTGGGTTTTGTCTCGTTTATGGCTGGGGAGTGATCCTGGGCTTGCCCTGTTTGCTAGTCCAGTGGCTTTGTCCAGAAAGCACCTCCATGGTGAGCTCTTCACTGCATGCTGTAAATATTTAACCCTGGGGCCGGGGCAGGGGCCGGGGCCGGGGCCGGGGCCGGGACCGGGGCCAGGGCCTGGGAGCCCATGGCCGCCCTCATCATTGCTTGTGGAGCCTATCTGCCCTCGTGGTCTGTGAGGCTGGGGCTGGGCCCAGGGCCTGAGAGCCTGTGGCCTCCCTGGTCGGTGACTGTAGGGCTGGGCTGGGCCCTGGGCCCTGGAGCCTGTGGCCTCCCTGGTCAGTGACTATAGGGCTGGGGCTGGGGCTGGGGCTGGGCCCAGGGCCCTGGGCCTAGGAGCCTGTGGCCTGCCTGGTCGGTGACTGTAGGGATGGGCTGGGCCCGGGGCCCTGGAGCCTGTGGCCTCCCTGGTTGGTGACTGTGGGGCTGGGCCCGGGGCCCTGGGCCTGGGAGCCTGTGGCCTCCCTGGTAGGTGTCTATGGGGCAGGTACGGTGCAGTTGCCTTCAGATCCTTGGCCGGATTCCACTTGCTAGACCACTGTTTGTGTTTGTACCCATGCTAGGCTGACTTGACGCTGCCATGTAAAGCTTTCAGCTGCTGGGCAGAGGGCCACCCAAGGTCACCACAAGCAGAGGGACGTGTGGCCTTCGGAGCTGGGGGAGGCGCTCTTTCTTCCCCCCACCAGCTTTACGCAGCAGGAATCAGATCATAGAGAAAATGGGGTGCTAAGGAGACTGGGAGAGGGGTCCCTGACTGCTGTGTTGCCCTCTTGCCAGGAGGCTGAGCTGAGGAGGACCCTAGGGGAGTATGTGTGCTCCGTGTGCTTGGATCGGCTAACCAGGAGTGTGGGCAGTGACATGTGACACGGGGCCTGACTGCAAGGTAGATTACAAAAAGCTTTATGGTCCTCACTGGGGGTTCTGTATCCCCTGCTGTTGCTCATGTGCTTCTAGGACCTTCCACAGATGGCCGTGAGATAGGCTTCTGGGGGTGGGTGACTGGTTCCACTGGGGCCTGACCTCTCAAGGTGGGAGCTGACCATTTGAGGCCATGCTGTGGAGGGCACTTGCTGTGTGTCTGCTGCCATCCGGGCGGCCTTGTGCCGTGGATGTGGGACCAGGAAGAGGCTCAGGACAGCAGCTGCATCCAGGGCGAAGGAGGACAGAGAAGCCCGTGGTGCAGCCAGTCACCTCCTGGATGCCAGCTTCAGAGATGGCGTGGGGGAGCCCCCGCCCCTCTGCCCTACTGTCATTCATTTCCTTGTTTGTCCCCACGAAACCCCTGATCTTCATTGGTCATCTACTCCTTCAGCAGCTGCAGGTTTGGTCTCTTACCCGGAACCCAGAGGGCTGCTCCCACCCTTGGCCCACTGCACACAGCCCTGGCAGCTCTCAGCCTCGGCTGGGCAGTGCCGGCACCACCGTGGGGGCTGCCCACTGGCTGCAATAATAGCAAGACTTTGGTTTCTCAGAGTCCAGGACCAAGGTGTCATTTCTGGGGACGCCTCCCAGCTGCTTCCCCGTGTCCTCACATGACCTTTGTGTGCTGAGGGAGAGGAGGCGGGAACTCTTCTCCAGTTGTCTTCCCGTAGGAGCAGGGTCCCTGGAGCTTCCTGTAGTCACACCGGGCGCAGGGCTGTGGCATCGCAGTCCCCAGCAGATCCCGGGTTTCTGGCCACGCCTCTTGGCTGCTTGCCATCTGCCGCTTCCATCCCCAAGGTCCAGGTGCCATCACCTTGTGCCTGGCTCTGTCAGCACCCTCCTGGCAGGGCCGCCCTAGTCAGTGCAGTGCGTGGGTCCCTCTTGGTCATGGTTTTTCTGTTTCCCACAGCAATCCTCCTGTGTTCACTCACTGCTGCCTGCTTGAGGCTGTTGCCCTGCCAGCTCTCCAAGGCACTGAGATATAGCAGGTGGCGCGTGCTCTGTAGGAGTTTGCCGAGTGACTCAGTGAGGGACAGGCCAGTAGCTGTCCCTGCTGTGAAGGCCCCGAGGCCAGTGTGGAGTGTGGTGGGCGCCCTGCAGTGTGGCTGTGACCTTCTCTCTTGTTCCGGAAGTTGTGTTGGGTCCCGTAGGCATGGCTCATTTTGGTGGTTGTTACTTTAAAGAAGCGGCTCTTTATCCTTCGCGCCGAGTGTGTCACCGTGCGTGAGTGTGGCCCGCTGTCTTACACTTCACAGCGCGATGGTCAGTGTTGGGGCCGTGGATGCTTGCTGGGAGTCTAGGTGCCAGCGCCCCCACGGTTCACCGAGTCCCTGTTAAGCTCGCGTGTCAGGAAGAGGCACACGACATCCTGGCTTCTCCCCAACACAAGGCTCTTGTGGCATGGACCACTCACTGGTCCTGTGAAGGCCTCGTCTCAGGGTCCCTCCCTGCCTCCCTCCCTGCCTCCCTCCCTGCCTGCTTTCATTGCTTCATTCATTCCCAGCAGCTTACTAGTAACAGAGCCCTAATCTGGAAAATTGGACAACAAAAGCTGTGCTCCTGGCAGGAGGGTCTCAGTTCTTTCACTTGTTTTTATCCTGTGGGTTTTTGTTTGTTTGTTTTTTCCTTTTAAGGTAAGTGGACTCACTGGCCCTCACTATCTAGGCAGGAATGTTGTTTCAAATGCTGAGTTTATTTACACTGTTCATTCCTTGTCCAGTTGGTCTATGCAAGCAAACCTCAGGAAGCATGTGAACAAGTGGAATTGAAGGAAAAAAAAACTACACATAGTTTTCTAAAACCCGCATTTTCTGTCAACTTCTTAAAGGGCCCTTCACTCCTGGTCGCTTCCTGGGTGAGAGGCCCTCAATGCTGGGTTGTTTCGGGGTGTTGGGGTACAGGCTCCTGTTTGGGCGGGTGATGGCGCTTGCTCCGGGTCTCCCATGTCGCGGCAGGGGCCCAAGGCCTTGGGTCGTCTGCTGCTGCTTTCCCAAGCCACGAGCAGGGAGCTGGATGGGAATTGGAGCAGCCGGGATTAGAACCAGTGCCTTTATGGGATGCCGGCTGCTTTCCCAGGCCACGAGTGGGGAGCTGCATGGGAAGTGGGGCAGCCGGGATTAGAACCAGTGCGTGTACAGGATGCCAGCTCTGCAGGTGGAAGCTGTGTTAGCTGCTACTTCCAGGGATTTTCTAGACTTTAGTAAGTGCTTTTATCACGAAAGCAGCAGAGTAAGCGAATGTTTTTTGTCTGTGAAGATGAACTCTTGGGCTTTCTGTCCAGGCTTACCGAGCACTTGGGTTGGTGTCATCCCTGCCTCCGGCCCTTGCGCAGTGCAGTGTCAGTGTGGCCCTTGTGGGTCTTGGGCTTATGTCAGCAATGTCCCTGCCTCTGTCACGGTGCAGTGCGGTGTCAGTGTTGTCCCGCCTGCTACCCTTGTGAATGCAATGTCGGTGTCATCCTGCGTCCGGCCATTGTGCAGTGTGGCTTGTGTGTGGCCCCTGGTCACCCAGGTGTTTCCGTGTGGCTGTGAGTCCCGCCCACCCCTTCTCTAGCCCCTGGAGGGTGTGAGGCAGGAGGCAGGGAAGTGAGCTGCTTTGCGCTGGTGTGTACCAGGCATCTGGGAACTGGGATGTGTCAGTTTTGTGTGTGTTTGTTTTTCCCCAAAGATTTATTTATTTTTATTGGAAAGGCAGATTTACAAAGAGAAGGAGAGACAGAAAGATCTTCCATCCACTGGTTCACTTCCCAAATGGTCACCAACAGCTGAAGATGAGCCAATCTGAAGCAAGGAGCCAGGAGCTTCTTCTAGGTCTCCCACACAGGTGCAGGGTCCCAAGGCTTTGGGCCGTCCTCTGCTGCTTTTTCAGGCCACAAGCAGGGAGCTGGATGAGAAGTGGAGCAACTGGAACATGAACTGGCACCCGTGTGGGATCCCGGCACTTGCAAGGCGAGGATTTAGCCATGGAGCCATCACGCTGGGCCCTGTGTTTATTCTTGAAATACTTACGTGTTTGAAAGTCAGGGTTACAGAGATCAGGAGTTGATGCTACAGCAGCCCAGGCTGTGCAGGCCAAAGCCACGGGCCTCCCCCACATCTCTCACGTGGGCACAGGCCCATGCACCTGGGCCGTCCTCTGGTGGCTTTCCCAGATCACCAGCAGGGAGCTGCATTGGGAATGGAGCAGCTGGGACTTGAACCTGGGATGCTGGGTTCTCTGCAGTGACCCCATGTGCTACACCACAGCACACGCCCCAGTTTTACTGTGTTCATGCAAGAAGCTTACAGAAATTTAAGAAAGTGTACACACTTTTGTCTGCTGCTTCACTCTACATGCCTGCATGGCAGGGGCTGAAGTGGGGAGCGGGGAAAGCAGGCCAGATCTTCCCCTGTGGGTGTCAGAACCCAGGGATGTGAGCCAGCCCTGCTGCCTTGCAGGGGTCTGCTAGCAGGAAGCTGGCATCGGGAGCGGAACTCAGTACCCACGGGTGGGCCGGGAGTGTTGTAAGTACTAGGCCAACGGGAACCCGTGTGCCGTGTGCCTGCCCCTGGGCCCGACAGAACCTGCAAGGTGAGACAACACTACAGGCTGTCCCCCGAGGGATTTGGGGAAGGGACAGTGACGGTGACCACACTGCTGGGCAGACAGCCCTTAGGGATCACATGCCAAGGGCCGCTTCCACCGAAGCAGCCCTGGGGCTCTGTCTGAACGTCCGGCGCCACAGCCAAACAGGCCTCTTTTCTAAGGTCACCGGCCACTAGGATGCGTCCTGCGCTTGTGCAGCTAATTCTAAACCCAGCTCTGAGGCGTTGAGGCCCAGACAGCTCCAGAGCCGGGCAGCACTTCCGTTCTCACACCCTCTTCCGCACCTGCTTCCCACACGTGGCCTCGCCTGGCCACCTGGACGGACTGCTGAGGTCCTCGTTTCCTTCCTGGCAGACAGGCAGCAGGCTCTGGTGGGTGAAGGAGCAGAGCTGGGACAGCCACAGACCTGCTTCCCACACGTGGCCTCGCCTGGCCACCTGGACGGACTGCTGAGGTCCTCGTTTCCTTCCTGGCAGACAGGTAGCAGGCTCTGGTGGGTGAAGGAGCAGAGCTGGGACAGCCACAGACCTGCTTCCCACACGTGGCCTCACCTGGCCACCTGGACGGACTGCTGAGGTCCTCGTTTCCTTCCTGGCAGACAGGCAGCAGGCTCTGGTGGGTGAAGGAGCAGAGCTGCCTTCTGTCTTGAACCTCACCATGCAGCGGGGGCTCCGGGGTGGGACCGGGACTTGATGGAGGCCTGTGTGTGGCATAGCCAGTCGGTGCTAGTGTTCTGCCCTGGTCCGTGGGGTCATGGTTGTCGCCCTTAGCGCTCCCCCAGGAGTAGGGACCCCCCCAGCCCAGGGCAGGGGCACGTGGTGTTGTCAGCTAGGGCATCCTGTCACGGGAAGCTTTGCGCTGCTGCCTGCGGCCCACCGTCGGTGTTACAGAGACTGGAGGTTGGTTCAGGGTTTAACATCCTGTATCAGTTCAGAAGCCAAAGGATTCCCATACTGTCGCAGCCCCCAAGCCTTGCACAGCCACCTTCAGCTGGCATGCCTCCCCAAGGCTGCAAGGACCCCTGCTGTGTGGTCAGGAGGCGTGCATTCCCAGGCCTTGAGATGCCATGGAGGCAGCATTCTTGGAGGTTTTGTTACTATTCTGGAATGTCTTGGACATAGATAAGATCTGGATGCAGGGTTCCACCAAAACAAACATCGCTGGTCAGAATGGGTCCAAAAGATGCAGCTTGGCCGTTTCATTCCCACTCAGCGCTGCCTGGCCGGAGTGCTGGCGGCTTTGTGGACACGAGGGGCTGTGGAGTGCTGACCCCGGAGGGGCTGTTGCCGGCCATGGAGTGGCGCCTTGGGCACTCTCCCGCCTCACCTGGCCGGGGCGTTTGCCTTTGTTTCCCTTCAGATGGTCCCTTGCCGAGCCTCGGGGCCCCTCTGGGTCTTACAAGGAGGCTGTGCCTTTTGGCTGCTCGGCCAGGTTCAAGAGATACCCACGTGGTCTCCCCTCGCCTGCCCCAAACTCTGAGCGCAGTCACCGACTCGGTGGGCTTGGCAGGGAGGGGTTCTGTGGGCCCAGGGTGCAAGTGCAGAGCTGTCACCACACTGGGAAGTAGGAGCGGCTCAGGAAGGGGCAGCCAGGTCCTGCGGCCACTGTGGCAGCGACTCCTGCCCCTGGAGGCTTCAAGAGGCCAGAGGGTTGGAGCAAACATGCCAGAGGGCTCACCTGTCTCGCACATCACAAACCCCGAGGACTGCAGGCAGGGGGCTCCTGCTGGCTGCAGCCCGGCGCTTGGGAGAAAAAAGTAGTTTTTCCATGCTGTGTGACTGGGGGGAGTTGGGGGACCTTGAGATCAATATACAGGCGGTAAGAAGGGCAGGTGACCACTGAGTTTGTGCTGGCTCTGGCACCCAGCCCCCGTGATGGGGGTGGCAGGACTGATGGAGGAGGTGGGAGGGAGGCGAGGGCTGACCACAGGGCCCAGAGATCTTGCCCAGAGTGTTGCTGTTCTGAAGGGTGCTTGCTGCAGAAGCCTTGGTGGTCCTCTGTCCTTTTTTGAGACTATTTGAAAGGCCAGGAGCAACAGATCCTCCGTACGTGGGCCTGAACAGCTGGGACAGGCCAGGCAGCTGCTAGGAGCCCAGAGCTTTATCTGGGCCTCTCGCATGTGGCTGGCACTTGGGCCATCTTCTCTGCGTTCCCAGGCGCATTTGCAGGAAGCTGGATCAGCAGGGGAGGTGCCGGCCTTACACACAGCTGCACCACAGCGTCCGCCGCCCGGGAATCAGTAGAGGCCGGTGGTGGCTGGTGGGCCTGCTGGGCAGGGAACATGACTGGGTCCCCTGTAAGGCAGCTGGCAGAGGTGTTCACCTTGATGAATTGCCATCTGGAAGCTGCGGGAAGGTCGGGGAGGATGAGAGCAGTGCAGCTAGAAAGATGCCAGGACTGGAAGACATGCAGTGAGGCTGTGTCCCTCCCTACACCCAGAGACCTGGGAGCCCCAGCAGCAGGCCCAAGAAATGGCCAGGGATGACTGGACTCGGGCATTTAAGATTTAGGAAAGTACAGGGGCTGACGCAGTAGTTCAACAGGTTAATCCTCTATCTGTAGTAGTGGCATCCTGTATGGGTGCTGGTTCTAGTCCCGACTGCTCTGTTCCAATCCAGCTCGCTGCTGTGGATAGCTCAGCGCCACGTCCGCTCTGCAGCAGCAGCTTTTTACGTAGAGTCAAAGCCTAGTCTTCCACCATCACGAATGTGGCCTAAGTGGACAGAGCTGGGGGAAGGCACAAGGTGGAGGACCTCCAGGGGCTGCCGTGCAGGGCCAGCCACCTGGGCCCGAGTGAGGCAGGCTGCAGGCAGACAGGACACAGCCTGCTGAGCTCATCTCCTCTGGTCCCAGTCCACATTGCTGCCCCCTCCCTCCCCGGTGTGGCTGTGGTATTCCTTGGTGCCATTTCCCTACTCACGCAGGATGTAACACAGGCTGCTGCCGCCAGCCGGTGGCCGGTGGGAGCCGCCGGGCTCTGGTGGCCAGTAGGCGACCTTGAGTGTCAGCTGGGACTTTTGCAAGACAGTGCCTCAGGCTGGGGTATTTTTTCTAGAAGCTGGAGATGTGGGATTTCTCGGGGCGCTGGCGCGGCTGGCTCCTGGGGTCCCCTTCTTGTGTGTGCGTGGGCATCTGTGTTCCTTCCTAGAGTGGCACTCGTCTAACCACGAGGCTCTCGCCTTCGTGCGGTGACTTCTCCCACACCACCACAGTGGACGGCAGGATCGTAGGCGCCGTGGTCCAGCCCACAGTGCAGCTTCCAAGGGGGCTGAGGGAGGCGACGTCCCGTCCTGTTTCCAGCTGCCTCCTGCTGCTGGCTTCCTCTTTGCTGGCCCTTGGAGGAGCTGTGCAGGAGTATCATGGCCCGAAGTCTGCTGTGTCTCTCCCCACTGCTGAGTCTGCTGGTGGCCTGCCGCCCCGTGGACACGGTGCCTCCCTGGGCCTGCTGGCATTGGCCTCTGCCAGGGGAGGACTGCATATCATGGCATACTGCCAGTTGCCATGCTCCCATGCCCAGCTCAGCCCCTTGCCCCTCCTCCAGGCTGGCTGCTCAGGTAGCTGTGGAGATGATCCTGGCTTTAGCTCGCTTGTGACCCAGGGAGAGACGAAGATTGCCCCCTTGAGACAGCAAGCCCTTGCAGTTGGAACACTGCCTGAGTGTGAGACCCAGCTGGGGCTGCTGGTTTAGGGTCAATACCTCCTCAAGTTCACATCATGATCAGCGGTCTCTAGGCAGCAATCTTGGAGTGGCATGCCCTGGGGGTAGCTGTACTGCACCCTGTGTGGGGCTGGGCTTGCCCACACCTGCCCATCCGTGGGGCTGCCCTGGGGTCTGGCTGTGGTGGGAGGAGCCCTCTCCGTGTGTGGTTTGCGACCTGGGTGGGTGTCCAGGGGCGCTCCGGTCTCCTAGTCTTTGCACAGTAGCTGACGGAACCTGTGATGAGCGCACGTGTCACCTTAGCAACTGGCAGCCTTGAGTGCCTGCTCCCGCAGGATCGGCGTCAGCGTCTGCTTTGCTTCAAAGCGCCCTCAGCTGTGAATGTGACCTGAGCCAAATCGGAGATGGCGAAACCCTTTCCCCTCTGTAACAGTGTACATTTTTTAAAGCATTGTTTTTCCATTTTATTTGAAAGAGAACTTCCATCTGCTGCTTCACTTCCCAAATGTCTGGGCTGGGTCAGGGGCCACCCCGCGCGGGTGGCGGGTACCCAAGCACTGAGTCACCTACTGCCCAGTGTTGTGCAGGGGTGGGAAGCTGGGTCAGAAAGGGAGCCGGACACTTCGCTGTGGATGGGCCTGTCCCGAGCAGCAGCCAGTCTGTCCCCTGTGTATGTCACGTCTCATGCTGCCGTCGGAAGCCAGGCACGGCAGCCTCCTGCCTGCCCAGTCCTCCGGGGAGCACTGGTGTTAAGAAGAAGGTAGAATTTCTGCGGTCTCACTTGAGCACAGAGTGGTTTTGTTTGGCATTTGAGCGCAATTTCACGACTTTGTTTCCCAAATTGCTTATTGTTCCTTGGATTCTCTCTGCCAGCTGCTCGGCTTTGGCATGGGGGTTGGATTTGGGATGGAATGTTTATTTCTTCTGCTCTCTGCAAGGTGCCTGTGAATTGATCACACCTCTCACTAGCCGGAGAAGGGAGCCCTGAATCTGAGCCTGATGAGAGTGGGGCCCAGGTGCTTTTGCTTAGCGGGAGGGCAGCCCGGCAGTCAGTAATTCACGCCAGCTGGGGCTCCTGACGCTGGTAATGAGCTCCCGAGGGGCAGTGCCTCCAGTGCGTGGGCCCTTCCGGGTCATCTATGAATCGGTCTTTGCCTTTGCGCTTATTCAAACTGACAAACACGCACCCCACAACGACTCGCAGCCCGGTGCCGGGGCACAGGAGCAGACTCCGTGGGCCTTTCCCTGTGCAGGTATGGGAAAGCAGTGGGGAGCCCTGAGCCTGGCAGGTGGAGCGCAGGCGCGTGGGTCATCGTCCTTGTCATTGTCGTGGTGTTCACGCTCACCGGGGGTGGCGTGGTCGTTGTGCAGGGCATGAGGGGACCACCAGGGATGGCGAGGCTCGCAAGGATGTGCGCTGCCCGCGCACACATTCTTGGAACCTCATCCCCGCCTCCAGGGAACCTCCCAGAGAAGGACGTCATCGTGGGCTGCCCTTGTAGACTGGAAACTGGGTCTGGGGGGGCGGGGAGGAACACAGCTTGTAAAGGTCCGGCAGAGTTCTCCCAGGGTTTTGGGGCACGCGGCCCCAGCGATGTAAGTACCTAACACTTGGTAGCTGCTTCTCTGTCTCCCAGAAGCCTCGCGCCTGCTCTCACACCGACTGTGGCTTCCTGAGCAAACAGGACACCCGCTTCCCCTGAGGATCTGACGAGTGGGGGGAATTAGCCCGACACCCTATATTTTCACCTCTGCCCATCCCCCCTGGAAATTGGAAGGAAAAGCAAAGGGGCCACAGGTTTCCTTGCTGTATGGTTTCAGGTGATCTACTGATAGGTTTAAAAAGGGGGATTTGGAACAAACTGGTAATTACTTTAAAATATTCCTTTGTGAGTGTGCCTAATCGGAGGAGCCCTCCCTATAGAATGGGCTCGCCTCCCAGGCTCCCAGCTGAGGCTGTAATTATCAGGGAATTAGCATGGAGTAGTGCTGTGGCCCCAGCAGGGTGGCCGTGTCCATCTGGTCTGCAGGCAGCTCCACCGACACCTGGCTGGCAGTGGCCCTCAAGCGTCTGGTGTCAGCTGGGGATGTTACGGGTGAGTCAGAGCCGCTGGTGGTACAGTCTTCAACATGTATGTGTTTGCACGTGCACCAAATAGTCACAGAATCCATTTCCCCCCTTCTGTTCTTTGTGTTGAGATCGGTCCGTTCATTCGTTCATCAAAAGTTTAGAGACATCTGCAGAAGCGCTGGGCATCCTGCTGATGAGCAAAAGCCGGTGAGGTGATGAGCTGTGGCTCCAGGGTGCTTGGAGTTTAGAAGGAAGCGAGACTGTGCAGTCCACTGCCGCAGAAGCCACGTAGTTGGTATCACTTAGAGGGGAAGTGGCTGGCACTGGGGTGAGGAAAGAGCTGTGAGGGGCTGGCTGTGACCTCAGAAGCCACTGTGCCTCCCTCCAGTCTCAGTGGGGACAGGGAAGGCTGTGTCCTCATGGAGGCTAGCAGCCATCAGGTGCCGGGGTCTTGTGCAGGGAGCCGCCAGAGGGCTGTAGCGGCACAGGGCGAGAAGGCGAGAAGCTTGGGACTCTTGGCCCCTGTGCGGTGTTACAGGGTTCCCGGGGTGACTTCAGAACACCCAGACTCCCTGCAGGGGCGTGTGTCAGCACCTCCCCAGCCAGGGCCACAAGTCTGGGGAAAGGGAAGGCTTGGTCTGACTCACTGCCCACCATAAATCCCTCCCCGGGGGAGAGGCTGAGGGTGTTAACCCAGCCCTGCTAGTTCTTGCTCCTGCGGAGTGGATCGCATGCTATGACTGCAAGTTGTTGAGCTCAGATAGCGCCGAGTGTGATGACTTGGAGACAGATCGGAATCCCTTGGCCTTGGCCACCCTCCAGGTGCTGTGTGTCTGCGTGTGTGCATGTGTTGTGGCTGAAGCAAGCCCTTGGAGGCGTCTCTGTGTCATCATAGCAGATGGAATGCCAGTGCCCACTGCCCCTCCTGGCGGACACTGTGCGGGGACAGCAGATCATCAAAGCAGTCAACAGAGGTGAACCTTGACCTTGATTGGGGGTTGTCCGAGGTCAGAGGACCCTACTGCCTGGTCTTGTGTGGCTCTTGCTGTGCAGCTGGCCGGCCTGGTTCATGAGAGGCTGATCTCAGATGACCACAGCCTGGAGTGGGCCCATGTCCCTCGCACAGCCCGAGATGTTTTCCCGAAGCCATCTCTTGGCTGCTTCCAGGCGGGGAATCACGTTTGTCTGAATGTCTCGATGGACATGGACCAAGAGTGTGTTCTTATTAGCTCTGTTTCCGTGTTGGGCGAATGCATTTCAAGGCAACGAGGGCAGCCGTTTCCTGCCTGCCTGACCTCACAGGATAGCTATGTGTCCTGTCCCTTGGCGAGCTGGCTGATTGTGAAACTGGGTCAAGTGATTGTTTTGTTTTATTTTTTCCTTATAGCCATTCCAAAGATAGGATCTTTCCCTCCAAAAATGAATCTTCTGAAATGTTTGTGTGTTCTCAGAATGGACGTGAAAGCCAGGAAACGCAGAGGCTGGCTCTGGACCCGTCTCGGAGCCTGTTGAACTTGGGCGCTCGAAGCAGAGGGGAGAAGCTCAGGAGAGAGCTGGTGACGTGTATCGGTCATCGTCTTTTCTATATAAAGAGTTCTTAGGAAACAGTAAGAAAAACTCCACCAGCAACAACCATTCAAATGAATAGGTGGCCTTTTCTTTCTTAAGCCTCCTGGTTTAGAACATTAAATGCACAGATTCTGGTCTTGGAGATGGTTCCCCTATTACACTAGTGGAAGGCACAGAAATTGCCTCCCCCCTCCCAGCTTGCCTGGGAAAAGTTTGTGACCTTTGACCCAGCTGTCCCGTGTCCACCTGCTCCCCCTTTACACCAGAGGCATGCAGATGTGGGAGCACCCCGAGGGTGACAGCTGCCAGCCCCAGTTTGGGTCCCATCCTGCCTCTCTCTCTTGCATCTGAAACTTGTCCTTGCTTCTGTGCGGCTGCAGTTCAGTGTTCCTGCCCCAACAGCTTTTTACAAATCAGGGATTCAGCGAGACAGGCAGCTGTCACGGCATCTCTCCAGGGGCTGGGCAGGGCTCGTAGCTTGAGAGTTTGCAGAAATGAGGGGAAAATCTACTTTGATTTTTGGCTTAAGTAGTCTTCCCAGGGGCATGTAATTTTAAGGATTCTTTGTAATGTAGGGAGGAAAAAAACAACCTTAAACTACACAACAGATACGTGTGAATCGGTAAGGAACAGCCATGAAAATAAGTTTTAAAAACTAGGTTACGCTGTGAGACTCAGGTTTGTCCTATCCCGAGCGCAGAAGGTTCTCATTGTACAGGCAGTTTGGAAGAACATCTTGGGTCATGGTGCAAGTGGGAAGCCTCAAGTGGGTGGGCACTGTGCTGCCCACTGGGTGGTCATCTCCACTGCTGTGAGCTGCCCCGAGCTGGAGTGGAAGAGCGTCTTTGCCTTCAGGAACTTTCTCCACTCCTCGACACGCTGAGGTCTGATTTCTCGTGTTAAGTTAATGCGGAGGGTGGCAGTAGGACAAGCCGTTGATTTGGGAACCGGGCTTGCTTTTGTGGTGGGGAGAGTTGGGAGGGGCCACAGAGGGGGCCTCCACCTGGAATGTGTGACATGCCTGGTTTGGAGTAACTGCGCACGGGCCAGTTCAGGTGGACGCCGTCTTGTACCTAGGAGACTTACAGGTGTTCAGCTTTTGGTGTTCATGGCATTCGCAACTGTGATTCTGTGTTAGTGGCTGTGTTCTGGTTGGGGTGCTGTGCTGTGTCAGCGGCTGTGTTCTGGTTGGGGTGCTGTGCTGTGTTAGCGGCGCGGCTGTGTTCTGGTTGGGGTGCTGTGCTGTGTTAGCGGCGCGGCTGTGTTCTGGTTGGGGTGCTGTGTTAGCGGCGCGGCTGTGTTCTGGTTGGGGTGCTGTGCTGTGTTAGCGGCTGTGTTCTGGTTGGGGTGCTGTGCTGTGTTAGCGGCTGTGTTCTGGTTGGGGTGCTGTGTTAGCGGCGCGGCTGTGTTCTGGTTGGGGTGCTGTGCTGTGTCAGCGGCTGTGTTCTGGTTGGGGTGCTGTGCTGTGTTAGCGGCTGTGTTCTGGTTGGGGTGCTGTGCTGTGTTAGCGGCTGTGTTCTGCTTGGTGTTCAGAACTCCAGTATGGCTGTCCTGGGGGTGGTGTCCCATGTCAGATTCTGCATCACAGTGTTTGCAAGTAGCAGACGCACATCCTCCCACCTGCTGTAAGTGTGCAACTCTGAATTACTTGTGTCTGATCAGGCAGTTACTGTGAAATGTTTTCTGCTTCGTAACACCTAGGAAATGATGGCAAGACCACAGTCTGCTTGGTTGGCACAGACCCAGTGTTGCTTGACAGATGTTTGCTGATTGTGCCCTTGGTTGAATCCAGCACAGCGCCTGTGGAGGGCAAGCATCGACTGTCCAGGGCACAGTTCCTGACGGACTGCAGCAGGCAGGTGTGGGCAGTTTGGGGGGCAGTCGGCACTGTGGCCCCACACCTGGCTGGCTGAGTAGATGTGAACTGCTTCGGTTGTCTTTGTCGCCTGGTCTGCTCTTGTGGTTTTTACTTTTCAAAGTTTTAATTATTTGAGAAGCCAAGTTACAGAATGAAGGAAAGAGTGAGTGAGATCTTTATCTGTTGGTTCGCTCCCGATATGGCCAGCAGAGGGCCATGCTAGAGCCAGGGGCTTCATCTGGGTCCCCCGCAGGGGTGCAGGGGTGCAGGGGTGCAAGGGTGCAAGGGCTGGAGCCTTCTTCCACTGCTTTCCCAGGCCGTTGTCAGGGAGCTGGGATCCCTGCAGGTGGAGGCTTATCTCACATTTTACAAAGAATTTCAGACCTGAAGCTCTGCAAATTAAGATAAAATAATGGTCTAAAACACCATAAAAGCTTCAGCTGAGAAGTCTTTAAAGGTTTAGGAGTGACTGGGCATGGCTATTACTAGTAAGTTGTTGATGGTAATATTTCAAGTGGTGAGCCCTGGGTTTGTGGTGTGTGTAATCATTTAATCTCACGGAGGAAAGGAGAGCCGGGACAATTGGTGTGGGGGCTTGGCAGCCCCCGGGAATGTCCACATGGGGATCCTGGTGGCTGTCCAGTCTCTCGTGGGACTCTGAATGGAGGAGTCGGTGAGATTTCAATTCTGGGGCCCGGGGCGGGGGCAGTGTGGAGGTGTCTCCCGTGGAGCTTCCAGGAGCAGCCAGCCCTGAGACAGCCTGGTGAGGTATGTGAGGTGTGTGTTGTTTCAAGCCGCCCAGTTTTCAGTCATCTGTTAGGTGGAGCTGTCACCTCCTCGTACAAGGAGAGGAACAAGGTTGTGCCATTGGTGAGGCAGCGGAGCTGCTGTGAGAAGGGCTCCGCGGGGTGCCCATCCAGGTACCAGCCTTGTTCATGGCCTTAGCTTCCTGTCGGCTGCACTGCCGGGCCGCAGTGGCCTCAGGCCTGCAGCGCTGTCCGGTCCTGGGACACTGCAGGTCTGCAGGTGGTTCTTCCTGAAACACAGCAAGGGGCGCCTACCTAGAGTCTTTTCTGTTTGTGTGTTTCTTTTTATTTTTTTTTTTATTTATTTATTTTTTTAATTTTATTTTAAATTCATTAATTACATTGTATTATGTGACACTCCATGGTGTGTTTCTTTTTTAAAGGTTTATTTATTTATGGCTCAGCGTGATAACAGTTGGCGAATCCTTCCCTTGCAAGCACCGAGATCCCATGAGTTGATGTCCGGGCTGCTCCGCTTCCATCCAGCTCCCTGCTCATAGCCTGGGGGAAACAGTAGAGGAGAGCCCAAGCCCTGAGGCCCTGTACCAGCGTGGAAGAGGCTGAAGAAACTCTTGGCTTCAGATCAGCTCAGCTCTGGCCTTTGGGGAGTGAGCAAGCAGATGGAAGATCTTTCTCTCTGACTTTGCTTCTCTCTGACTTTGCTTCTCTGTAAATCTACCTTTCCAATACAAATTTTAAAAACCTAAAAAAACGTTATTCATGTCAGTGTCAGGCAGAGCTGGAGGGAGTGCTTGAGAGAGACGGAGTGACCTTCCATCTGTACATTCAGGGTTCACTGCCTGGATGGCGGCAGAAGCCAGAGCTTTCCTGGGTCTCCTGTGAGGGTGCAAGGGCCCAAGTGCTTGGGCCATCCTTCACTGCCTTTGCAGGCACATTGACAGGGACCTGGGTCTGAAATGGAGTAGCTAGGACTCAGACTGGCACCTGTACGGGATGCCAGTGTCCCAGGCAGTGGTTTTCCCCACAGCGCCAGCCCCTTCTGTGGGATGGTCCAGGATGCGTCTGTGTGCTGGACGGGCGCTGAGCCTGGCCTGGCGGCCCTGGGCAGCTGCACCACAGCACCAGCCCCTTTTGGGGGAGTTGGTCCAGGATGCGTCTGTGTGCTGGACGGGCGCTGAGCCTGGCCTGGCGGCCCTGGGCAGCTGCACCACAGCACCAGCCCCTTTTGGGGGAGTTGGTCCAGGATGCGTCTGTGTGCTGGATGGGCACTGAGCCTGGCCTGGCGGCCCTGGGCAGCTGCACCACAGCACCAGCCCCTTTTGGGGGAGTTGGTCCAGGATGCGTCTGTGTGCTGGACGGGCGCTGAGCCTGGCCTGGGGTCCCTGGGCGGTACGTCTCTGGCGACCTACCCCATGTTCCCATGATTGCCTCTGCCTCCAGGTGTGGCATGGCCTCCCTGGGCCCCGTAGCTCCTGTCCCTAACCCCCAGGACCTGCCATATCCCATGTGAAGGAAGCGTTTCACAGTTCTTCACCTGCAGGGAGGGAGGCGTGCGACTCCATCCCCTCCTGGGAGTTGGTGGGTCCTGGGCCCTGGCTTTCAGGACCGGTTGGCTGTGTGCTGAGCCTCGCCTCTTGCCCTCCTGGATGGGCACTTGGCACAGCAGCTAGAGGCTCCCCGAGGCCCAAGGCAGGGCTCGAGCTCTGCTGAGAAGGCTCCTGGCTGTCAGGGTGCCGGGCTGGCCTCTGGTTCCCTGTCGCCTGGGCACCAGCCCTTATCCCCTGCTGCCAGGCTCAGGTGGCATCAGGTCTCGGTGACACCGGGACCTGCTCCCTGGCCCTTGCCTGCCTCTTTCCCGATGAGGAGCTCCCAGGCCGGGCGTGTCCTGCTTGCTTCTTTTTCCTCGCTGGGTAGAGCCTGGGGTCTGGGTGGGCTACTCCTGGCTGTGTCCCCAGCACCTGCACTGGGAATAGCTCCAAGTGGTTGTGCAAGGGATGACTGAGTGACCCTAAGATTGCTCTGACTTCCTTCAAGGGATGGCCCACAGCTCCAGCGCCTCCTGTGTTACTGCTGTGACAGCTGACAGTTCATCTAGTCTGAGAGTCGGGTGTGAGTGCTGGCGCCAGCTCGACTGTGGACAGTTAATCTTTTTGTGCTTCCGTTTCTTCTGTGGCAGTAAAATGGGCCTGCTGGGCATCCCTAGCACCCAGGGTGTCGGAGAGGATGAATGGATGTGTCTAGGACCCTGCCAGACTGCAAGGTGATGCCTGAGCTAGTAAAAGCCACTGCTGCTGGCCCTGGCCATCCCAGGCACCTTGGGTGCCCGCTGTTCTTCCAAGTCTGTAGGGAGACCACCCACCCAGCCCCCAAGGGATCCCGTTGTGGCCCTGGTGTGGCTGCACCCAGCAGGCCTTCCAGACCCGCTCTGGTGCCTGTGCCTCCCCTCCCGGGCTGGCCATTCCCAGTGTCCATCATCCACTCATACGTTGGAAATTGGGAGTGCCTGCACTCTGTGCTGGGTTCATACCCCAAGGGTTTGCAGATGGAAGGGCCACAGCTGTCACATTGCAGGTGCACACAGTCCAGTGAGAGGAGCTGGCAGGCAGACACTCGCCCCGGAAGCAGCTGTTGGCTTCCTGTCTCTTGTCTGCAGTGGGGGTGGGAGCTGTGAGCTCAGGTGCCGCTTACTGCAACAGTGGTGCCAGGGGATTGAAGGGACGGTGTGAGCTCCCAAGGCTGCGTGGAGACTCCGTCCCTTTTCTTGCAACTGGGTGGAGGAGGATTAAAACCAACAGGCCCCTGAGGTCCGCCTGCTGCCACCCAGCTCTGAGTGCACGCAGCCCTCGGGGCGCTTAGCCCTTTGAGGCACCCTGGCCCTTCAGCATTGTCTGGGTTCCACACAAGCAGAAAGCCACCCAGAGTGGAGATGCTCTGCTCATGTTCTCTGCACAAAGTGAGAAAGTGGGGGAGAGCT
Organism: Ochotona princeps; assembly: GCF_030435755.1. NCBI lineage: Eukaryota > Metazoa > Chordata > Mammalia > Lagomorpha > Ochotonidae > Ochotona > Ochotona princeps. Next base: position 105,245,961 of record NC_080836.1, read on the forward strand.
GCCATCCCTCCTCACGCTTGTCCCTGTGTTGGGGTAGGGAAGCTGGTTTCTCCAGAAGGCAGGAGGGTCGTGCCTGGTGGCCATACCAGCTGTGTTCACCGAGACCGAGGCTATGGCTGTGACTCGGGCCTGCGGTCTTGACCAGCTACCGGTCCCTTAGAGGCCCCTTAGCTTTGTGACTGGCACTGTCTGCATGGGGGTCCTCACTGCCAGGACCCAAGCTGCCAAGACAGGTGTGTCGGGCGTGAAACGCGGTTGCTGGGGAAGACGGTGCTGGCTGTCCCCATGTGTCTTAGATTGAACCCCAGGGGTCCGGCGGCTGCTGTGGGTGGCCTTGTCCCGTGTCAGCCTGGGCTGGGTCAGAGGCCGGCTGCTCCGGTCGTGGGGTGCTCTGCTCTCACGGTTGGGTGCTGTTTCCAGCTGGATCACTGCTTCGCTGGTGGTGTCGACACAGCATCAGGATAGGCCTCACCTCTCAGTGAGCGGGGATCCCCACCCCTGCGCTGGGGGAGGTCAGAGGCCACCGTGGACTGACTCTCCCTGTTGATGGACACTCTGCTGGCTGCCACCGCTCTGTGGGGCCCAGCGTGTCTGCGGAAGCAGTGTCTCTGAACTGGCACCTTCTGCATGCTGACCCCTGCCTGGATGCAGTGAGACAAAGGAACCTGTGGGTGTTAGCCTGCAAGTCCTGGCCAGCTGTGCCTTGCTGTGTAAACACACGTGAAGCCCATTTGGGGAATGGAAACTTAGTTAATGTGGAAAGGGCAGGCTGCTGGACCGCGTTGTTCTGCATGCAGCAGCTCTGAGCTTGCTGCTCTGTGCCTTGTGTCGCCAGGAGCCAGTGTTGCATCCCCCTTGGCTGGGTTCCTGAGCATGGGCCCACGCTGGAGCCCCACTGGGAGCGGCAGGGCCTCGGTTGGAGACATCTTGGGAAGTCCTTTGTGTGAGATGTTTCGGGTGACACATCTCTGCCTTCAGACACCGTGGGTCGCAGTTCTTGGGGGTGTTTTTGCCGTATTGGCCCATCATGGGTGTTTCAGTGCAGCAGGAGGTTCTGTTTGATGAGATTGTAGCGCCTGGGGGAATTGTTTCCGTTTTCTTTCCCAGCTGGGCTTTCCCTGGATATGTGTAATCACACCAAGCGTGGCTGGAAGCGATGCTGGTTACTGAGCAGAGTGCCCGCCTCCAGCCGGCCAGCCAGTCAGCCGGCTCCTGCTGGCGGAGCTGAGAGGCCTTCCGACAGCTCTGTAGTTTCTGTTGGCCAGGCCTTTCTGTGGGCCTTGGTGGTGTCTGCACCCTTTGCTTCCTTGTGCCTCCCTCTCTGTGAGTATGGAGTGACATCATGGAGGTGCAGTTAAGTCCCCGTCTACTCCGATGAGCTGGTTTCTGGCATTGGCCCACGTCTGCATGGGACTGTAGTGTGTATCCCTGGACTATGGGTCGTGTTCTATGTGTGACCTAAGGGACAACAGGCTCTTGCCTGCAGTTTTGCCATCTCTTCCTCTTGGCTGTTCTGTTTTCCTGTCTAGAATATTCCATTTCGAGCTTTGTTTCTGCCCTGCATCTATGTGAGCTGTGGAGTGTGTACCCATGTAGGAGCGAGGGAGAGCTGTGCTGCTGGTGTGTGTGGATTGAGGGAGGGTGGAGGAGGGCATCCGGATCCTGCCCAGGGGCTGACCTTGCCCCTCTGTCATAGCGGGGCCTGGCTTGCTGCAGCTCCAGCCAGAAGCCCTTCTCTGTGACCTTGAAGTGTCTCAAGGACAGCTCGTGTGGGCTGCTCCAGGATGCCCAGCTCGGGAGGGAGGTGGGTGATGGTCAGGGGACGCATGCCTTGGGCCGTGCAGCAGTTGGCGAAGGTGGTGTGGCTGAGGTTGGAGCGGCCCTGGGTGTTTGGGATTAAGGCCCCTTCCTGTGAACCGGGCCTTAGCCTGACGCTCCCTCCCGCCGTAGAAGCCTGCTTTGCAGGTGCAGTCCGTCCCGTTGGAGGGAGGGCTTGGTAGCCCAAGTCACCACATCGTAACTTCTTTAGCAAGGTTCACTCCAAAGCGGCTCAGGAGTGGTTTGTGCCACCCACAGGCAGGCCCCTGGTTGAGCTCCTGGCTCCTGGCGTCAGCCTGGTCTAGGACCCGCCATGTGGGCCTGTGGGGAGAGGGTAAATGGATGGGAGCGCTCTGTTTCAGGCTCTTGCCTCTCAAGTCAGCAAGAATAAGTAAGAACGGAAAGCACAGTGACAACCTGAGTGACGACAGGTGTGCCTGCAGGAGGTCTTGGTGCTAGTGTGGTGGGGGGAGTGGGCACACTGTGCCAGCGTCTGTCCATGTGCAGCTTGCGCCAAGCCTCAGCCGCTGTTCCTCACTGAAGTCACGGCTTCCCGAGGCCCCAGCGAGGATTCAGGTACAGAGGCTGAGAAGGTAGGCTCCCCGGACGGGCCGCAGTGAGTTCTGCACTCTCTCAGCATGATGGCGAGTGGCACGGACATGAAAACCAGTCACATACAGCCTGAACATGCTTCCCACAGAAGGGCAACGGGGAGAATGGGTACAGAGAAGGCACAGGGGTTGGTGGCTGCCCTGACAGTGGGGGAGGAGCATGCATCTCCGTATCGTGCGGTGGGCCACCGGCACTGGCCTGCCTCATGTTGGCTGGGCGGACACTCGGGAGAGGCTCCTAGAATGGAGCCAGTGTTACTGTGAGCCAGTGTTACTGTGAGCCGGTGTTGCTGTGAGCCCGTGTTACTGTGAGCCCGTGTTACTGTGAGCCGGTGTTACTGTGAGCCGGTGTTACTGTGAGCCGGTGTTGCTGTGAGCCGGTGTTACTGTGAGCCGGTGTTACTGTAAGTCGGTGTTACTGTACACAGACATCTGGAAGGACATGCAGCAGGGTGTTGTGATAATGATGACGTGCTTCAGCTGTATTTGATTTATTTATGGTTGTTTATTTAAAAGGCACGCAGTCGGGCCTGGACCAGGCTGAAGCCAGGAGCCATGAACTCATCCCGTCTTCCATGTGGGTGTCAGGGTCTCTTCCACATGAGCCGTCACTAGCTACCTGTCCGGGAAGTGGAGACCATGGGATGTGAATGTCCCTAGGGCGACTTAACCCACTCTACTCCCACACCTGCCCCAATGATGGATTTTAGCAGTTGGGTTTTTCCCCCATGCCACTTACATAATACAGGGCCATTGGAAAGAGTGATTTCAGTGATCCAAACACATCCATTTTGGAGGGAAAAGTACAATCCCAGTGAATGGTTCCAGAGCGTTGGTCAGCGCGTGCCTCTGGCAGGGAGCCTGTGAGAAGGTGCGTTCCACACAGCAGTGCGACCTTGGTGGGCAGGGCCGTATTCCAATAAAACTTTATTTACAAAAGCAGGCCGTCGGTGAGTGCATTGGCCTGATCTGGTACTCGCGCTGTGGAAGTGAATACTTGAGTTCCCGCAGGGCTCTGTGTCAGGCCCCTGGGGTGGTGCGTTGGGTATGTATCCCATGTTCACAGGCAGCACATTTTCAAGCCAGACTTAATCTGAGAACAGATTCTGTGGGCGGTCGTCATCACTGACTCCGTGGATTCTCATTCAGCAGAGAGGTGGGGCGGGGGCCTCATTCTCGGGATTGGTGCACGGGCCAGCGTGGGGGCCTTCTCAGCCCGGGTGTGCCTGTCGTGGTCCTGAGCCCGCTGCTCCTGGGTCTTGAGAGCGACATGATGGGGAAGCCGCAGCACACAGGGAGCTGGGCTCCCTGCACCCCAAGACCCTGCCCGCAGCACCTCCTGTCCCCAGCCTGAGCCAGCCTCCTCCTCCCACTGCGAGAGCCTCATCGAACCCCATAGTAGAGCTCACGTTCTTGGCTGAAAAAAGGAAGTTGTTCTTCCTGGAGGTTTTTTTCTCAGTAGTTTGTGTGTTATTTTTGAGTTCTGGCCAGAGGGAGATGATGACGAGGTCAAGAGCTTCAAATAGAAAAGAAACGTGTCCCCAGATCTTCTAGACGGGAAGGAGAAAGGCTCGGCTGTCCTATGGAGCGAAGAGGTGTCCTGGGCCCTGACTGTCCCAGCTCCCTGCTGACGTGGGGCGTGTCTGCTGCCCACGTGGCCTGTGTGTGCGGCGGTTGGGAGCTGACTGCACCTGGCTTGTTCGGTGGTGAGTGACCCCCACCCCCAGGATGCACACACAAGCACTGGGCCAGAGCCCACCACTTGCTGGCAGTGGACATGCTGCAGGAGCAAGGGCTCACGCCTCCCCCACTGCCCTGTGCTAGTGCCCAGGGGCAGCAGAGAACAAACGGTGGAGGGACCCTTGGAACGGAGGGCCCAGGGGTATCTGGGGGGACATGACGGCAGGACCGGGTAGGACCTCAAACGCTGTTGACAGTCAGACCTACAGGAGCGTATGGAGGACAGTGAGCCCAGCACAGAGCTGCAGGTGGCATGGGGCTCACGTGTCCTGTGTGTGGGGGTCTGCACTGTGAGGGAGCGAGCACTGAGGCACTGCAGTCCTGGCCACTCTGCTTCTCATTTAGCCCCCTGCTAGTATGCTCAAGCGAGCAGTGGAAATGACTCAAGTGTTCGGGCCCCTGCACCCACGTGGGAGACTGGGAGAGCTCCTGGCTCCTGGCTCCTGGCTTTGGTCTGGCCCAGTCCTGGCTCCTGGCTGCTGGCTCCTGGCTCCTGGCTTTGGTCTGGCCCAGTCCTGGCTCCTGGCTGCTGGCTCCTGGCTCCTGGCTTTGGTCTGGCACAGTCCTGGCCATCATGACTATTCGAGGAGTGAACCAGTGGATAGAAGATCTAGCTTACTCTCTGTCTGCAGCTTTGCTTTTCAAATAAAAATTTTCTTTTTTTTTTTTTTAAGATTTATTTGTTTTTATTACAAAGTCAGATATACAGAGAGGAGAGACAGAGAGGAAGATCTTCTGTCCAATGATTCACTCCCCAAGTGAGTGCAACGGCCGATGCTGTGCTGATCTGAAGCTGGGAACCTGGAACCTCTTCTGGGTCTCCCTTGCGGGTGCAGGGTCCCAAAGCTTTGGGCCGTCCTCAATTGCTTTCCCAGGCCACAAGCAGGGAGCTGGATGGGAAGTAGAGCTGCCGGGATTAGAACCGGCGCCCATATGGGATCCCGGCGCGTTCAAGGCAAGGACTTTAGCCACTAGGCCACACCGCCGGGCCCACAAATAAAAAATTTCTAATACAAAAACAATCAAAACCACTCAGATGTCTCACTTGAATGTGGATCAGGTACCCAGCATGGGTCTGCGTGGGAATTTTGTAAAATCATCATCATCATCTAAAAATATGGCTGTGTCTCAGTGGAGATGTACTTTCATCGTCCATTTTTTTTATAAAGGTTTATTTTTATTGGAAAGTCAGATAACAGAGAGGAGGAGAGACAGAGAAGATCTTCTCTCTGATGATTCATTCCCCAAGCGGCTGCAATGGCTGGAGCTGAGCTGATCCAAAGCCAGGAGCCAGGAGCCAGGAGCTTCTTCCGGGTCTCCCACACAGGTGCAGGGTCCCAAGGCTTTGGGCCGTCCTCGACTGCTTTCCCAGGCCACAAGCAGGGAGCTGGATGGAAAGCGGGGCCGCAGGGATTAGAACCATTACCCATATGGGATCCTGGGCATGCAAAGTGAGGACTTTAGCCACTAGGCTACCTCGCCGGGTCCCGTCGTCCATTTTTGCAGATACACAGTGGGCTGTGTCAGTGCACCAACACACAGTGTGTTACGAGCAGATCCTGCACAAGTGCTGAGAACTGTCAGGCATCGGAAGTCATCGCTTGTATCGGGGTGTAACTACACTTCACAGAAGACGGAGGGGCAGCTGTTCCTCAGGGGGACCTTCCCTGTGTGTGACAGGGCGGGTGGCATTTATTTTTTTCCATGTCATATTGCCATGCAGCGACAACCTGTATCTGATGGAGGCGTGGGGAGCCAGCTTGAGGGAGCCGTAATGAGTGACTCTTCCATGTAGCTCCCGGAGGAATGGTTCTCGTATCCACCCCACCCCATCCCGTGCCAGCATGGGCACGGCGCACGCGTCCTTGGTAGACTGTGACCGCGGGTTCCCGTGCACCATGGCAACGCCAGCCTCGTTATTGGCAGTGAGGCATGCGTGCTGGCCCAGCCCCTTGCAGACAAGGGGGAGGCGGGGAGTGTAATGTGTGAGCCTGCGTGGCAGCAGCCACAGCCCCGTCACAACAAAGCCACCGCAGCGAGGTGGGCCGGCTGCGGGAAGGTCCTCACTGCCGACCAGGCTGGCAGGAAGTGCTTTGACAGGCCCCTCGGCCTCCTTCCTTCCTGTGCAGATGCAGCTGCGCTGCCTGAATGCCTGGGCACCAAGCTCCAGGGAGCTGCAGAACCTGCCCCGGCTGTTGGCATCAGGGCTCATTGCTCTCACAGACAACACGTCGGAAATGCTGAGTGTTCTCGCGGCGTGCAGAGAGCAAAGCTGACGATTCCCGTGCTGTGCCTCCCGGGGGACCTCCCATCTTGTCCCCCAGGACTCGGAGGGTTGTCTTGAGATAGTCGAGCCAAATTCTTTGCATTGAGAGCTTGGTGCCAAGGGAGGAGGACAGGTTGGCTGACTGATTGGCCAGCTCGTGAGAAATAGACGAGGAGCGGTCGGGTGAAGGGAGGGCCAGGCAGGTGGTCTGGGCTGGCCATGCCTGGAGGACCACACCTGGTGGTGCCCACCTCACTGGCTGCTCAAGGAGGGTCAGTCTGCCATGGCCCCTTGTTACAGGGGGAATGTACCATCTCATAGCCGTTGTCCCCATCCCGCCATGGTCCCGGGACTCACCGTGCAATCTCTGCAGCTGGGCTTCCTGGGCTAGCCTGCTGTCAGGCTGCAGGCCACGATCCTCTGGGTGCCTTGGTGTCCTCGGCTGGCAAGAGGGGAGGGGAGAGAGCAGTAGCTGCTTTACACTTAGGCATGGAAAATCCAGTAGATGGTGTGTGGATGCCCCTCGGCAAAGCCTGTGGCAGGTGCACAGAGCTGATTCAATGAGGGCGGTGGTTCCCGCAGGTCCTCGGCCAGATGCCCTGGCTACCAGGTGTGGCCACTGCTGTGGACTGGGCCTCGAGCCCTCATGTGGCAGCTTCAGGAAGATCTCATTGGAGTCAAGGTCCCTTTGCGCCTGCATCCCTGCGTCTCCGTCTGTCACCTGCAGGCCTGTGTGGTGGCTGGCTGGCCACGTTGCAGTGGTCCAGACGCTGGGGTTCCAGGCTCCTGGGATGGGGTTACCTGTGGGAGAGGGACAGCCTTTTTGTCTCATTGATGCTGCTGGCGTTTGGGACCCACATGATCCGGGTTGGGACACAAGATGAGAATGTCACCTCAAAAACAGAAGAACACAGCTTACAAGGAGTTAGTCTTCGGACTCCTGGGTGGACCCGGCCGGGCTCCCTGGCACCATGCAGTCACCTGACCAGCCCCCACTGGGGGACCTGGCATTCCCCCAGTCTTTGCTCTCTGCATCCGCTCTCTGGTCTTTTCCTTGCCGTCTCTGACATTTGCTGCAGTGGCGTTGGCACACATCCTGAGCTGGCGACTGAAGCACTTCTGAGATCACCTAGTGCCATGCAGTGTGGCCCGATGTGGTGGGGTTTGCCTTCTGAGCTGACGTCGGGCAGGGGGTCTGCAGGTGGTGGCTGTGGCTGGGGACATGGTGGCTTCTGTCTTTTCACATTTTTTAAAAAGTTTTATTTTTATTGGAAAGTCAGGTATACAGAGAGGAGGAGAGACAGAGAGGAAAATCTTCCATCAACAACGGCCAGAGTTATGCCGATCCGGAGCCAGGAGCTAGGAGCCAGGAGCTTCTTCCAGGTCTCCCAAGTGGGTGCAGGGTACCAAGGCTTTGGGCTGTCCTCGACTGCTTTTCCTGGCCACAGGCAGGGAGCTGTATGGGAAACAGGGCTGCTGGGATTAGATCCTGCGTCCCTATGGGATCGCGAGGACTTTAGCCACTACGCTACTACCCCAGGCCCCATGTTTGTGAACAGATAGCTTCTGTCTCTTCAGGCCCCATGTTTGTGTGCAGAATGGTGTCCCCTGGTTTAATCCAGAGATGCAGCCACCTGGAGGCAGGTTTGGCGGCTGTTTTCCTTGGGTGGCGCCGAGTGCTGTGTTTGGGTGTGTGCTTTGCAGGTCGTGCCAGGGCTGCAAAATCCTGTTCAGATTTATGCCCTTGTTTTCGAGGAAGCTGCAGGAGTTTCACCATCTGGGGAAAAGGAAGACAGAGGCCGTCCATGCCACCAGGGTGGCCCAGGCTTTGCAGGAGCCACAGCTCTGTGCACCTCACTCCCCACCTGCTGGGCCCACTTGGTGGGCTTTAGGGTCCGGCTTTGCTGGGTTCTCTTTCCTCCACGTGGCAGCCCGGTGCCCCGGCTGCATGTGCCCAGACCGTGGCGTGGAAAGGGCCTTTGCGGTGAATCCCTGTCCCCTGTCATTCCTGTCTGTGTCCTGAACTTCTCTGTGCTTCCCCTGTAGTGTGAGCTCCTGTCTGCCCGGGTGTGTGGGCAGGGGCAGCTCTGCCTCTCAGGGTCCAGTGTGTACACAAACCACGGGTGTTTCTGTTCCTCTGCCCATCCTTAGGAGTCACAAGGAGGAGCACACAGTGCCATCGTCCTGTGTCCTGCGTCCACTCTGTGTCCAGGGTGACAGCAGGGAGGCTCTGCAGGTGCAGCTCCTGCTGTATTTGGCCACGGGGACGCGTTCTTGCCCAGTTTGCTGTTACGCGGGGTAGCTTGACAGGGTTTCACGGCTCTCCCCCATGTTGTCCTGAGCAAACTGGTCCTTATTTTGGGTCAGAAGACAGGCATCTTTCAAAATGCTGGAGAAAGTTTAGCTCAGCAGGAAGCTGGGTTTATTCACTATGAAGACACTGCATGGCTCTCTGGTGATTAGTGCTTGGTCGCTTGTGGTGTGGACAAGCAGAAGGGGCAGACGGTGCCCACGCTGTGCTGATGGACGTGTGTGCAGTTTTCCTGGCACATCCTCCTCTCCGGCCATGGCTTCCCTTCTAACGAGCAGGGTTTTTGTACATTCTGCCCCGGGATGCGCAGGGGGTCGAGGAGCACCTGTTGTGACGTAGAGGCCGGGGTCCTGGTGTGAATGCCGAGCTCGCATGCGCTCTGGTGTGGCCGTGGGTTGGTCCTTCTACCTGTCTGGACCTCGCTGTCTCCTGTAAGCAGAAGTAAGAATGCCTGGCTGTGTGGCGTGGGCCAAGGTAGTGTGACAGACACTCTCGGGCCAGCTGTACAAACCATGCAGTTCTGTGCATGTGGCCCACATCTGTCCATCTCGTGGGTTCAGTGGTCATCTTCCTTGGCCCATCTGAGAACCCAGGTTGTTCTGAAAAGCTCGCTAAGTTCTTAGGTTTCTAAGATAAGTCAGGTTCTTGAGTTTGTTCACATTTCATGATCTGAAAGCTGAGTGTCCTTGAGCCCCCAGGCAACCAGAAGGCAGCGCACGTTTTGGTTGTTTTGGTTGTTTTGGAAAGGGGCTGTTGGGTGGTGACTCTCCCAGGTCCTCTCCAGGGGCCTCCCACTCGGTCACTGCAGCCAAGCCTTAGGGAGCTCTCAGAGGCACAGTCCTTGGGGGAAGGGGACAGTCCTGGGGGAGAAGGGTGCAGTTGGAAAACATTGCTTTGAACACTTTACCGACAGGTGGCTCCATGTGGCATGGGTGTTTTCTTTCCATTGCTTTTAAGAGTCTCCAGTCTTGGCCAAGGGTTCAGGAAAAGGCCAGCCCCGATACCTGCTTCCGCCTCAGCTCTGTTTAATCTAGCAGGTGCACTGGGTGCTCTCCGTCAGCCCCTTCCCTGGGCTTCGTCTCTCCATGGCCAGGAGACTGGGCAGCACCCCCTTTCCTGGGCTTCATCTGGCCATGGCCAGGACTGGGCAGCACCCCCTTCCCTGGGCTTCATCTGGCCATGGCCAGGAGACTGGGCAGCACCCCCTTTCCTGGGCTTCATCTGGCCATGGCCAGGACTGGGCAGCACCCCCTTTCCTGGGCTTCATCTGGCCATGGCCAGGAGACTGGGCAGCACCCCCTTCCCTGGGCTTCGTCTGGCCATGGCCAGGACTGGGCAGCACCCCCTTTCTGTGATTTTTGGGGATGATGGTGTAGGCAGTGGGTACACCCCTGAGTTTTGGGGAGGGCATTCACTGGACTTCAGGAAGCTAAGCTGAAGGGGAAAATCCTGCATTGATTGCAGGAAGTGGGCTTGGGGGTTCCTTCCTGGGCTCCTGTGTGAAAGTTGTGGATGTTGGAACTCTCATCCACAGGAGAGGTCATGGAGCCACACCTGCAGGTGGCCTCCGACACCTCCTCCCTGATGTCCCTCAGCCTAGAGACCCCACCCCCCACCGTGGCTGCTTTGGGGCTGCCACCGACTTTCCCAGGACTGTGCTGCCTGGCTGATTCCACTGCCTGGTGGGTGGAGCTGTGGCCTGCACAGGCCCACTGGGCAGTCGTGCGTCCCTGGGAGCATGACCTTGCAATGGGGTCCCTGTGGAAGTGATGGTTGGGCGAGGGACTGCACTAGGCTGGGCCCGCAGTCCAGCCAGGCTGGTGTCCTTCTCTGAAGGGGAGGTGTGTACACCCCCCGGCCAGCATCAGGTGGTCCTCAGGTTCCTAAGCGTCACCAGCCAGTCACCAGCTCTCCTGCTCACCACCCTTTTTTTTTTTTTTTAAGATTTATTTTATTTTTATTACAAAGTCAGATGTACTGAGAGGAGGAGAGATAGAGAGGAAGTGGAGCTGCCGGGATTAGAACCAGCAGCCATATGGGATCAAGGCGAGGACCTTAGCCACTAGGCCACGCCGCCAAGCCCTCCTGCTCACCACCCTTAGTGAACAGCCCTGCCGACACCTGTGCTTCCGGATGCTGGCAGGAGTCTGGGAGGGCCGGTGGGGCTGTCTCACCTCTGTCTGCATGCCGTTGGGGCCTCAGTGGATCAGGTGCTGCCCAGCCAAGCTGTGGCATTGCTCAGTTGGTTGATTGCAGGTGGGCTCGTTGGGGACATTCCAGGCACACCCAGGGATGACGCTCTCCGGGCAGTCTGGGCAGCTCTGAGCCCGGTCTGGCTCTGACCCTCCAGTCAGCACATGGAGGTGCTGGTTACTGCTGTCACACATCAGCTCTGGGACCTGCTCAAGCTGATCCGATCTGCTTGTGCTACAACACCCTGGGCCGTGAGATGCAGAGTTAGGCCCGGTGCCTGCAAGCAGCCACTCTGAGGCACCTCTGCTGAGAAGCGAGCGTGGAGTTCCTCGGCAGCAGCTGTCGGCAGGGAAGCCCCGTGGAGGCCCCATCCTCAGTGAGGTGTGGTGCCCTCCACGCAGACAGCGTCATGGGAAGAGGAGAGCCAGAGACTCCCAGGGAAAGATCAGGACCGAGGCGCCAGCAGTGGAAGCAGTTAGTTCCCGTTGTTCCGTCACGACGAGTTTGGCTGTGATCTCAGTTGTGGAAAAACCCCAAAGAACTCTGGCCACGCCCCGAAGAACAGCCCAGTGTGGGGTTAGTGGGGGCGTTGGGAGCTGTGGCTTTATTCCCAGGGGAGGTGGGAAAAAGAAGAGATAGGCCCTGAGACTGGAGGGAGCTGCGTGCCGGCTTCAGCTTCGGAGAAGGCTGGCTGCCTGTGCCTTGCCCACGGAGGTCTTCAGCACTTCCCAGGACCAAGCTTCTCTCCAGGGCAGAGCCACCTGCCGAGGAAGAGCAGAGATGGAGAGCTGCCTCTCAGAAGGGTTTCCCTGGGACTTGGGGGAGGCCGGGAGGATTTCAGCTGGGGTTCCTGTGTGAGACCGAAGCCATGACTGGGAAGCCTGTCGGGTGGAAGGTTCCCAGTTTGCAGGCTGAGCAGTGATCTCCTTGAAGGTTATCTGGAGAGAGGAAGCCAGGCTGTGGGAAGCTGGCCCAGCACAGAGCCCTGGGGAATCCATGTTTCCAGGGTGGGCAGAGGAAGAGGAGGCACAGAGGGAGTTTGTTTCTCAGGCCAGAGCTGTTACTCAGCAACTGCTGGCCAAGCAGCAGGAGGCTCAGGAGCAGATGTGGAAACATGGGCGATGAGCTCATGCCGGGTGGGGCCTGTCCATGCTGGGCTTGAGCGGGGGGGCACGGGCCATGTTGCTGGCGGTGCGAGCGAGGTGTCTGCTGTGGGGGCTCTCACCTCCCCCGTAGCACCTGATGGGAGGGTGGCTGGCTGCAGGCACCCCCTACCCCCACTCCCAAGCCTGCTTCTGGTACTGCTCCCAGCACTTGATCCTGTCTTTTGGAGAAACTCTGTCTTGTTGGTTTTTGTTTTTTCTTTTAAAAAGGCTTGTTTGAACAGCAGAGTGACACCAAGGGAGATCGCCTCTACCTGCTGTTTCCTTCCTCCGATGGTCACAGCAGCCACCGCTGGGCCAGGTCCAAAGCCAGGAGCCTTGAACCCCATCCAGGCCTTTCCACGTGCTGTCCCAGACACCTTCGCAAGGAGCTAGATCACAAGTGGAGCAGCCGGGACCAGAACTGGCACTGTGGGTGTGGGATGCCAGTGACTCAGGGCGTGGCCTGGAGACAGGTGCCTTGTGGGTCCAGGACAGTTCCCGCTTGCCTGGATGGAGAAGTCGCCTGGATTTTTGGTGTCCCTTCCCTAGTCAGTGGTTCTTGGCCTTTAGGCCATCCTGACTGTGTGTCCCCCCCCCTCCTCTTTCTTTTTAACATATTTATTTTTACTGGAAAGGCAAATTTACAGAGAAAAGGAGACACAGAAAAGTTTTCCATCCACTGGTTCTTTCCCCAACTTGCCACAGTGACTAGAGCTGAGCTGATCTGAAGCCAGGAACCAGGAGCTTCTTTCTGGTCTCCCACATGGTGCAGGGTCCCAAGGCTCGGGGCCATCCTCTGCTGCTTCCCCAGGCCACAAGCAGGGAGCTGGATGGGAAGTGGGATCTGATAGCAGTATGGGATCCCGGCAGTTGCAAGGTAAGGATCTACCTGGCTGTGCTTCTTTGTGTACAAGCACCTGAGCACTCCGAGTGGCACAGCAGCAGCTGGACTTCAGTTCCGCTCTGAGGTCCCTGGGGAGGGTCAGTTTCAGAGCCGGGGGGTGTGGAGGGCGATATCTTTCCTCGGCTCACCCTGCTGTTTAGGACCAGGTTATGCAGGTTTGAGCTGCTGCACAGCCTGCCCGCGCTCTCCATGGCTGCTCTGTCCTGCAGTTAAAGAAAAGTGGTTGCTGATGGCTGCAGCGACCACAGGCCAGGCGGGAAGGTGCTGTGCCTTGGGAAGTTCAAAGGTTGAGAGGAGTCTAGCCCAGCTCGGGGCTAAAGGATCCTCTTCCAGAAAAGGAATCCCCAGTGTGCTACCTCCCTCGCAAGTCTCCAAGTCTCCAACCCCGTCTCCCAGCTGGGAACAAGGAAATCCTGCAGCTCCATGCTGTACCATTCACTCTGGCCTAATTAGAGACCGGGAAGGTTTGCATTTCCTGGTTGTTTACTGACGGATGGCGTCCGTGAGCAGCATAGTCTGTAATTAAGCTGTCTGATTGGGAATGGCTACAGTGGAAACCCTGAATGGGGCTGGCCAGCCCCTTTAACTCATACGTCTGCGCTGCCTTTCTCGTCATCCTTGAAGAATGGTTGGGGGGCTGATGCTGAAGAATGCCAGGCAGGCAGACCCCTGTGGTTGGGAAGGAGCTGTGTGGGAGGCTCAGTGGGTTGGGAAGCACTGGAGAGAAGGTCCAGTGGCCCTGGCCCACCTGCAGCCCTGCTGAGGCCAGTGTTGGGTGGCGCTGTGTGTTCTGCTGCCCAGTAGTGGTGGCCTTACTTGCCCATTGGGTGACACCCATCCTTAAGCCTTTGCCACCAGAGCTTTTTTCCCCTTAGAGTGTAGTTCAGGGTATAATTGGAGGGTATTTCCTAGAAGTTATCAGAGCACCTGCCCACTGACAGTGAGGTAGGAGGACGCCTGTTCCAGGGCCCACCTGTTCCAGGAAGTATGCCCCAGGAAGGAGGACAAGCCTGCCTGCTCCAGGAAGTGTGCCCTAGGAGTTGGGCACTATGCACTGCTCAGCCATCTTTCAAGTGCCAAGCTGGTAGATCCAGCCACATGCAGTGTGTGCAGGTCCCCAGCGTGCAGAGCCCCTCTGGTTCTTCCTGTGTCCTGGTTTGTGTTCTCGGAAGCTTGTGGTGAGCCAGGCAGCTCAGCTGGCCTCTCCCATGCCACCTTCTGGGTAGCATGCCTTGTATGCATCCCAAGGCAGTAACTCAAGCATAGTCTGGTGAATGTCACAAAGTTGGAGCTGCGGGGTTGAGTCACCAGCCGTCTGAGCTGTGGGCTCCTCTTGCTGTCAGCGTGGCCGCCCCGCGATCTGCTCTTCCTCGTCCAGAGCCTTGGTGAGTGTTCCCAAGTACGTGCAGGAAGAGTCTTCAGTTTACAAGTTGTGTGCTCTGTTTGCCAGCACTGGGACGCAATTGCCCCGTGGTCCTGGCGTTGGGGCACAGCCACTTGAGCCACTGCTGTAATGATGGCATCACCTTTGAGCCACCATTCTCATCTGGACTGCTCTGCTTCTGGCCAGCTCCTGGGAATACGATGGGCGTCCTTGGCTCCTTGCTCCCATGGGGACTCCTAGGCTCCTTGGGCCTTGGTCCCGCCCAGCCCCAGTGGTTCACTTCCAAGAAAGGATTTTCTGTATCTAACCCTGCCACTCTAGGATACTTGTATTTGGGTCTCTGCGTCTGCTTCCTAACTCTGGCTGTGCACAGGTATCCTTCTGAGAGCTAGCTTACGCTGTTTTGATAATGATGTGAGAGTTTCCCGGGCTATGTTTTGCCTTCCCCTTGGGCACACATTCCTCGTGTGCCTATGCTACTATCCAGAGGGTCAGCCACGAAGGGTCTCCATGATGTGTGGCGCTGGCTCCATGTGTCCTGCCCAGCACTGGGGATCTGTCCAGCCTGTCGCCTTGGCTTGCTGCACACACACTGGGGTCTGGCTCCTCGGAGCACCTGTTAAACTTGAGGCTCAGAGTCTGCTGTGCACACTGCTCTGGGTCCTCAGACCGTGACCGCTGGTGCTCATGGAAAGAGGGGTTAGTGGCTGAGGCCAGCCTGCCCTGCGGGGTCCTCTGGGCTCCCGTGCATTTATCTGGAGGCACTGACCGCAGCAGGTTTGTGTGTGTGAGTGCTTGGGTCTTAGTTTTGCTGAGACCCCAGGTGGGCAGTCATGCCTGAACATGTACCCCTCGCCTCTGTTCCTCCTCACGGCTGTTGAGAGGTGTCCATGGGGCTAAGTGACCTAAGGCAACCCCATTGAAGGTAGGCTGCTCCTGCTTCCCTGCCACCTCTATGTGTCGGAAGGTGCTGGGACACCGCTGTCCCAGGCCCTCGTGTCTCCAGAAGTTAGCGCTGCAGTTGAGGCCTCTGTGGGAGGAATGCAGGCACGGTTTTTGATTTTAGAGAGAACCACTCGGGGCGCCTCTGAAGAGGGTGTTAGCTCGCTGGAGCAAAATCACTTTGCTTGGTGAAGATGAAGTGAGTTGCTGTTCGTGGCATCTGGACTTGAAACCGCTTTGGGAGGCACGGACGTGCGGGGATGACAGCGGACCTGTGGAGGTGCTGTCCTCGGACACGCCACCCGCGGTTTGACTCTTCTAAGAGGATCCAGAAAGACCAAGGGTGCAGGTGACTTCAGACACCCGCATAGGGCAGAGCAGGCCTGGGGGGATGGCCGAGGCACTGTGGAATCCCGGAGAATGTGGAGGGTGTAAAAGTTTTTCTCATGTCCTCTTCTCGTGTGTGGTGACAGGGAGCACTTGGAAGAGTTTCCGTTCCCCTGCTTCTCCCCTGGGCGTCCTCGGGAGTCCATTGGCAGGTGCACATCCCTCCCGCTTCGCCACATCCTCCCGCTTCGCCACTTCCCTGCCTTTGAATGAGAGGGAAGCTGGAAGCTGAGCCTCTCACTGCTGCAGCATGGCTTTGCAGACACGCCCTGCAGAAAACGACTTAGCTCGCTCGTGATAATATCTCTCAATGGGGGCCTGGTATCTGAGCCAGCACGCACATTTGGCTCTTCGTGGTACTCCCCCCAACTGCTTCCATCTTACTCCGAGAGAAAGCTGATTATCTAATCAAAGGAAGCAGATGACACAGCCTGTGGTGTGTTCTGCCTTTGTGTGGTGCCTCCGTCATGGAGGAGGTCTGAGAGGAGCAGAAGGATGGCTCTCCCCAGCTCTTGCACGCCACCCTGTCCCCCTCGGGCTGTGGGAGCAGTGTGGCTGCTGCTGGAGCAGGGGGAGTTTGGAGCCAGGGAAGGTCAGCCTTACAAACTCGCAGCTGTCGTGGAGTGCCTGGAGCTGCTTCCGCTGCAGGTGGCTGGGTGTTGCCAGTGGACTCCTGGGAGGACAACGAGAGACTTGGGAGAAGAACGTTCCGGAGGAACAGTTAGATTCCTTCACGATTAGATAATACAGAGAGAGTGGAGCCAGCACTGTCTCCTGCCTCGCCATGGCGTGGCGTGTTCACGGATGTGTGCCTGTTGTGGGACTTCTCCCTGGGTCCCTCGTTGATGCTAACCCTTCATGGATGGTGCCTCACCAAGTGTGTTTCCAAGGAGCTGAGCAGGGTGCACCTGTCCATCTGGAAGGAGCTCATTGGAGTTCCCTGTGCTGGATTGCACAGCCCCTTTGCCAAGTTTTCATCTGTAGAGCCCCCAGGGTCCCTCCACCTGCAGGGAGTGGCTGCAGCGTGCACGTGCAGTGAGCAGAGGGGAGGCTGGTGCCCCGGACATCAGGGCTTCACCAGCGTGGCCTGAGGTTCTGTCAGGTGGTGGCACATCCCTTGATGCAGACAGCTGTTCCTAGGTAGCTGACTTGGGCAGAAATTTCCCATGCATGCATGTCAAGGACGGCCTGCCTAGAACGTGTCTGAGTGTGATGGGGCAGTGCCAATCAAGGTGTAAAACAAAGGTTCCAAGAATGACTGTAGGATTGTTCAGATGCTGGCCTTAGCCATGGACAGAAGGGGCATGAAGGAAGCTGGAAGTGAAGTCTCCAGCTGGCTGGCCATTTGAGCTCCACTGTCAGTAGATAAATTCCCCCACCTCAGTGACTTCAGATGTCTGCTGCCCTTCTCATGAAGTTCCCAAGAGATGGGGCGGGCATTGTGGTATGGTGGGCAAACCTTACCTGAGCCACTGGGCACCCCATATGGGCGTCACTGGGCGCCCCATATGGGCATCACTGGGCACCCCATATGGACGTTGTTTGTGTCCCCGCTGCTCTGCTTTCCATCCAGTTCCCTGCTACTGACCTGGGAAGGCAAGTGGAAGAAAGCCAGGTGTTTGACCCATGCCACCCGTGTGGGAGACCCAGAAGAAGCTGCTGGCTCTTGGTGTTACCTGGTTCAGTCCTGCCCCTTGCAGCCACTTGGGCAGTAAACCAACGGATGAAGAATTTGTGTCTCTCCCTCTTCTCCCCCATCTCCAACTTCCAAATAAATCAGTCATTTGAAAAGTTCCAAAGAGATGTTTCTGTTTTGTGGGAGACCCCTTCTGTGATGTTTTCAAGCGTTTTGGTCACTTGCCTGAAAAGGGAAAGCGCTCTGGGGTGTGCACACCCCCACCCCAGCTTCCAGGGGTCAGGGCTTGGGTGACCGTCCCTTCCCGCGGAGGGAGCCGCAGTCTGCCTGAGCACCTGCCGAGGGAGGACCAGGTGCAGGAGCGGTGGCCGGTCTGCTGCGGAGCCCTTCTGTCAGGTCTCATTGTCTAGCAAGGCGCTTTCCACTTCTGTGGGGCTTCAGTGATTTCTCGGGACTTTGTCCAGGATCCTGGGGCAGCAAGATAAGGACTTGCGAGTCAAGCAGATCCCTGCGTCAGTGCTGCACACATGGGAACGCCAGGGTCGCAAGCGCTGGTTGGGACTGTCAAGCAGACCCCTGCGTCAGTGCTGCACACGTGGGAACGCCAGTGTCGCAAGAGCTGGGTGGGAGTGACCTCAGCAAGCGTGAAGTGGCCAGATGATGGGTTCTGGGGAGACACTCATGAGCAGCAACTCTGCTCCCAGGGTGTGATGTGTTGCAAGAAGTACCAGTGTCTGCTGCCCCAGTCTTGTTAGCAGAACCTGAAGTGCACGTGGTTGGCATGCCTCTGGGAATGATTTGGTTGCCTGAAACCAGATCTCGGCTTGCCCGCGGGCTGATTCTGCCTGTCTGTCCATGTTGGAATGGCAGGCAGTTCTGTAGCTGAGCTGTGCTGTACTGGATAGGTAATGGGATTCGCTTGAGTCTCCCACCCTTGGGTCTTGCCTTTCTACCCTCTTCCTCACTTCTCCAGCCTCCACAACCTGGAATAGCCACAAGATGCCTGCCTGAGGTGTGTGTTGAAACTGTGGCCTGGTTGTTCTCACTCAGGCCCTCCTTGGACCTCAGGAGCTCAAGGCCAAGGGCCCCACACACAGCCGAAGCGGGTCTGGAATGCCAGGCTGTCCGGTGGGCAGGGTCATTCGCTGCCCATGGGAAGTGACTGTGGGGTTTGAGGTTGGAGGTGACACGCAGGACAGCACCGCAGATGGGCTGGCCAGGCGCTGTCAGGCCAAGCAGCTCAGGTGTGTGTAGCCTGAAGAGCCGTTTGGAGGGGCTTTGCGGCGTCCTGTAGCTGGCAGGCACCTCCAGGAGGCTAGCAGAGACATCTCGGGAGGAACGCTGGTCTGCAAGATACTGGCTCTTGACTGTCTAGCCCAGTTAGGATTTCTAAGGGAACAAAGCTCAGTAGGTCAACATTGGATGGCCATGCTGTGTGATCAGAAAAACGCCTTTTAAATTAGAAGGCAGCTTTTGGGTGGAAAAGATTAAGGATTGATGACATCTGAGGAGGTGGATGAGTTTTTGAGGTGGTTGCTGTTGCTGTGTGAAGCGCATTCACTTGTTTGCCCACCCATCATCTGCACATCTAACCATCTACTTGCTCGTCGATCTGTGCACTTGCCCACCCATCCATCTACCCAGCCATGCAAGTATCGTGTGTCCCCACATGCCCAGTGATCCTGCCTCCCACACCGGCTCCCCCACCCTCCTTCCCTTGTCTCTGTACCCACCCACGCCTTACGTCTTAGTTATGTGAACAAAACCCTTTTTGAGTTCCCAAGCAATGCTGGGGACACAGAAAAGGGAGACCCCAATCCGGCCACTCTCTTGCTGGAGCTGCTTTGCCTTACGGGTGCCTGGGCATCGCTGCACACAAGCTTACCCTCTACCGTGTTGCTCTGCAGAGTCCTTGGCCATCAGAGGCCAGCTCAACCTGAGAAGCACAGAGTAGGAAGTACGGTTTTTATGAATTACCGATCTGTGCAGGTACCCGAGTCGGGAGCCTAGCAAAGCTTAGCAAGGAAATGTGTGGAAAGTGCTTGCATGTGCCCTGGAAGAGATGCCAAGAAGAGACATCCGCGGGGTGGTGACCACAGGCTGGGGGGGTGTGGTGGCAAGCTGGGGAGTGACTTCTTGGGTAGCACCAGATTGGCAGGAGTGCTGGGGCCATGGAGAAAACTGAGCCCAGCTAGCGCTGTCAGCAGCGTTCAACCAGCACCTGTTCTAGACACACTCCGACCCCCACTGTGACAAGTCTTGGGGAACGTGCGTGCAGCATGTGTTAGTAGGAAATGGCTGGTCCCGCTGGGCAGGGAACTCATGCAGACAAGAACCCAGAGCTTCCTGTGGCAGATGGGCCGAAGCCAAGCCAGGGCTCAAGGCTGGTGATGACGGAGACACGGGGCTCCTGGGCGGTGACCACACTGGAGGGTGGGTGTGGGTGGTGGGCTCCCTGCCTCAGTTCAATGATGTTCACTCTTTTCTAAGGAGCAGTGCAAAATGTGAGTGAGAAGTTACCGTGGTTAACCCAGGAATCTCACTTGTGGAAAGGTGAAGAGATTTCCGCAGTGGGTGAAGAACCAACTCACATTCAAGTCACACTTGAAAGGGTGGCCAGTTAACCAGATTTGGGCAGTTAGGTCTCTTCATGTGAAATTCCCAGGGTTGGGGCATCCTTCTTATGTTTGGAACAGTTGGTTATTTAGTGGCTATTTAATTGGCTGACCGTGGTGAAGGGGGCAGACACGCCTTCCTTTGAACATAACCTGCGTCTGCAGGCTGGCCGGCTTTGGGATGACATGGTGGGGTGTCTGGAGTGAGTTTCCTGAGATTGACATGCTGCTCAAAGGTCCCGTGCCCCTTGGGAATGAGCAACTCAGAGTGAGACAAGGCCCAGGGACACCACCCTGGCTGTGTGCTGGGCTCAGGCCTTCTGCCCAGCCAGCTCGACTCTGTCCTCTGGACCGCCATTTTTTAGACTCTTCGTCCTGGTTGGTCCGTGAACCTCAAGAAACCACCCCACACTGAACTGATTGCTCCTCTGTGCGTGACTCTTGCTTCTGCGTTAGGAGAACCATGGTGGCCAATGACCTTGGGCCTCTGCACTTGCACGGGAGAATGGAAGAAGCTCCTGGCTGCAGCATGGCCCAGCTGTAGCATCTGTGCCGTTTGAGGAGAAAGCCAACATATGGAGAATTTCTCACTCCCTCACTCTGTAGCTGTTTCAACTAAAATAAGCAAATCTTAAAATCCGTTTGTATTTTCCTCCAAGTTGGAGAGCCAGCCTACATCCACATTTAAAAATTGGCATTAGCCTTTCATATCAAAATGGTAAGTAACTTTAACAAATTCAGGTAGAACCCACAGAAGAGCCAGTCAGGTCCCTAGTGGGGAGTCTGGTCCTCTAGGTTTGTTTGCTGGTTGTGTCAGCTTGTGTGGTGATCAGAGGTTGGAAGGCCACAGAGGGTGTTCATCTGTAACCACGGACCTTAGATGACAGGGGTGTCTCCGCCTTCCCTCTGCCTCTTTGTAGCCTGAGGCGTCGAGGACCGGAGCCCCATGGATGCTTCTGTGACCCATGGTGCCTTCATTGCCATGGCATTTCCTGGACTTCAGCAGGAGTTGCTGGACCAAGTGACTTCAGTAACAAGGTGAAGGTAGCATGTGTTTGAGTTGCATGTTTGCAGCTGACGGAGTGATGACAAAAATCGGAGTCGTTGCCTCCGTGCCCTAGCACGGAGCCCAAAGGCAACAGAAGTGGTTTGGTCTGGCTGACGGTGGTTCCGTGTGCCGGCGTGTCCATGTATGGGTCCATGGAGCTTAAATGCGCTCTGGGCAGTGACACCTGGGCAGTGACGGGCAGTGACGGGCGCGCCGTCTCCGTAGTTATTAGTAGTCAGCCGTCGCCCTGGCCGGTGCTGGGTGTTCTCCGATCACGTCCACGGGAGTGTTGCAAGGTCTTTGTGTTCCGGAATGACGGTGCTTGATGCAGATTTCCTCCGAAAGGCCCGCTGTCTCGGATCTCTGCTTTCATGCAGGCACATGGTCTCAGGAAAACTAGGATAAAAATATTGAATATGCATGGCTTGGAATGTGCTCCCACATGGTACTGGAGGAGTAGGCGTCCGTTTTTGGTTGCTTTGTCTGTGGTGGTCACATGATTTGCATTCATGTAGGAAACCCAGTGAACTTGAAAGGAAGCTGACTTTCTGATTGAATCACACCATTTCAAACAAAGCTCTTCCACGGAGAAGGAATATTAATTACTCTAACCGCCTTTTTTTTTCCCTTCTGAGTTGTGTGTTAACAGAAACAGTTGTGCTTTTGGTACAAGGTCAAGCTGGATTTGAAAGCAGGCCTAGGCTTTGAGAATTGATTCATGCTGGAATCGAGAACATGGAATTAATTAAGTGTACAAAAGCTGGGAACCTGAAGCGTCACTGACTGTGTTTGTTCTTGATGAGGCTCTGTTCCCTGGGCAGATCACAACCTGGTGCCTGGCACATATGAGTGAGTGGAGTGGGTGAGAACAGAGGCGTGGTCGGGAGAAATGTGTCCTGAATTTGTTTCTGGTGACTAAGGTGGCAGGTGCCCAGGGACGTCTCTGGGAGTTGCAGACTTAGCACCTGTGTGACCGGGTCGCTGGCTCCTTAATGCACGTGGTGTCCCTGATCTGTTGCTTTGATCTTCCTGTATTTTGCCAGTGTTCTTCCCGTCCACAACTTCCAGAGCGAGTGCTCACGGGCCGTCAGAGCAGCATCAAATGCTTTTATCTGATCAATTAAGAGCAGTTAGAATGCCTTTCTGGCTGAGCTGGGCTGCTTGCAAGCAGCGGAGAGAGCAGGGGCTTTTTGTGCCTCTGCTGGTGGTCCTGGGGCAAGGTTCCTGGTTTCGTGAGCCCCCCTCCCCTGCCACATACCCAGAAGTCTGAGATCGCTGCTGCTAGAATTACCCAGTACACATTTCCAAGGTTTCCCTGGTCTGTTTATGCAGTGGAGGTGCTAGCCTGGGTACTATAGGGGTAAGGAGTGACTAACAGCAACCCTGAGGCTGACTGCACCATCCTGGACTCTGGGCCAGCTGGGTGCCTGGAATGCCTACTTACCCAGTACTGCCTTAAACCCCTTAGTTCTTGGCCCCCTTGAATAACTGTTTACCCAGCACTACTACCGTAAATCCCCTATGTCTAGGCCCCCCTTACGGCCACTTGTCAAGTAAGCCTAGTGACCCTGGGTTTAAACTGGGCGCTCCACCGATTTTCTGAGTCGTTTATCCCTTGTGCCCGCCTGTAGCCGCACCTGCCAATCCCTGACTCTCCCCGTCTGCCCCTAGGCTGTAGAGGGGCCTCCCCGCTTCTCTCCTCGCTGTGTGCTCTCTGCTCTCTGTCTCGTCTGCCTGTCTCTGCTCTCCCTTTCTCTGCCACTGCTACCTCCCCTGCTGGAATAAAGACCTCTCTTGTGGCTCACTTGCTGCGAGTGGCCTCTTGGGTTTGTGGAAAAAAAGCTAACAAATGGGACAATCTGTGCTCCGGTGAGATGCTGGCTTTGATCTGCTGGAGAGTTATGGAAAAGGAGGATGGGCCCGTGTGGGACTGGGCAAGGCAGTCCTTGGAGGGGTCATGTGGGTTTTCATGCAGTATTTGAGCAAGACACACGTGGCTTTAAATGGAAAGTGGAAGCCACAGTCAAGAGAGGTTTACACCCCAGCCCTATCCTGTGCAGTTGCTGTGAGCTAGGTTGGGCCCAATAGGCTCTTTCTAGGTTCTTGCCTCTAGTTTAAGAAGCATTCTGAATCCAGGCACAAATACAGCTGCTGAAGTGATAAGGTTTATTTGAAAGGTGAGGAAGTCACTGACACTCGTGGGCCGTGTTCAGAAACAGAGTGGGCCAAGGAAGGGGAGGTGGCATCTTCTGTGTCTGCAGGAAGAGCGAGAGTGAGCTGCCCTGCTCGATTCGATGCCAGGCTTGGGTGGGAATGGTCACTGTACACTGAGGAAGGGGTCTTGTGATTGCCATGGGGGTGGGGTGTGACTTCCAGTCTGTGACCCTAAGCTGTCCCATATGGGACCTGTCTGTCCCATAGCACAGTGAATTTCCTTGAGAAGGACCTGGTGGGATTGATTCTGCTCCAGCTGGTTGGAGAGATGCTGGGAGGTGAGCGCCTGTGCGGCCATGAGCACCTGCTCCTGGTGTAGCACATGCTCCTGGTGTAGCACCTGCTCCCGGTGTAGCTCCTGGTATAGCACCTGCTCCCGGTATAGCTCCTGGTGTAGCACCTGCTCCCGGTGTAGCACCTGCTCCCGGTGTAGCTCCTGGTATAGCACCTGCTCCCGGTATAGCTCCTGGTGTAGCACCTGCTCCCGGTATAGCTCCTGGTGTAGCACCTGCTCCCGGTGTAGCTCCTGGTGTAGCACCTGCTCCCAGCGTAGCTCCTGGTGTAGCACCTGCTCCCGGTGTAGCTCCTGGTGTAGCACCTGCTCCCAGCGTAGCTCCTGGTATAGCACCTGCTCCCGGTATAGCTCCTGGTATAGCACCTGCTCCCGGTATAGCTCCTGGTGTAGCACCTGCTCCCGGTGTAGCACCTGCTCCCGGTGTAGCTCCTGGTATAGCACCTGCTCCCGGTATAGCTCCTGGTGTAGCACCTGCTCCCGGTGTAGCTCCTGGTGTAGCACCTGCTCCCAGCGTAGCTCCTGGTGTAGCACCTGCTCCCGGTGTAGCACCTGCTCCCGGTATAGCTCCCGGTGTAGCACCTGCTCCCGGTGTAGCTCCTGGTGTAGCACCTGCTCCCGGTGTAGGCTGCAGTGCCACACTGTGCGTTGGGCTTGCCGTGTTGTAGTGTTAGCTGAGGGAAGGGAAGCCAGAGGCTCTCATTAGGTGCAGGGGAGGGAGATGGGAACGACTGTGCCCTGAATTATACCCTCAGGATGCATTCTGACCCTCCAGTGCCGCGTCCCCCCCCACCCCCCCGTGATTCATGATGGAGATAAGGTCTGGAAAGCAGTGGTGGAGTACAGTGGGGTGATGCTGGGGCCTGTCCTCCAGCACAGCTGGTGACCTCGTAAAAGGAGGTGGATCAGAGCCCAGACACATGGCAGGGGGAAGACCAGGAGGGGACACAGTGCAAGGGCAGCCTCAGCAGAAGCCAGCTTGCTGGGCTGCTGTGGCCTGGAGCACAGAGAGGGGTGTGTGGCTGTGGGGGGGCGTGCTGGCTGTGTCTCCACAGCTGTACCCCGCCAACCCCCACCCTTTCCAGTAGGCTCTGGAGCATCACAGTGAGGGTCATTAACATGAGAACCTTCCTGTTGACAGCCAAGGTTGCGGTGATCACATCAGTATTTGCAGAGCCTTTGCTGCGGCCTTCTCCCCATCTGTGTGGCTTGTCCCCTAGGACCAAGGGCGGAATCCTGCCTTAGAGATTTCTCAGGATCTCGGTATCTTCTGAGCCAGTTTATGAAGCACCCTCCCTTATCTTTGTATTGAGCTAATTGTATATGGAATGCTTCTGGTGGTGGCAACCCATGGCTTTGTCAGTGGGAGTTTCCACCGTAGGGCAGGGCAGTTCCTGGCTGCTGCTTTCTGGAATTGAGGTCAAGAGGTGGAGAGCAGGGGTGGGGGGCGGGGACACACACACACACACACACACACACACACACACGCACGCGCGCACGGGAGAGGAGGAGTCCTCTCCAGGGCAGTGCTGCCCTCTTCACCCCCCCGCGGGGCCTGCAGGTGCCCAGACACGCCTCACCTTGGTTTCTTTCCTTCCTTCCATTCTTCCTCCTCCTCCTCCTCCTCGCCCATGCACAGAATACAGTGGTTTACACTCTGTCTTCTCATCCTTGCGTTCCACTCAACCAGCAGTGTGCCAAAAAGCTTTTTTGTGGAAAAAAAAGTCACTTTTACCTCGCACACGTCCAGGCGTTCCCCTGCTTTTCCTGAACCCTGACAGCAGCAGCCCTGCTGCCTGCTCAGCAGTGACATCTGGTCGCCTGTTGGAGGTCACGTGGAGTGACTGTGTGTGGGAATAGGTGCAGAATCCGTGCCGTGTGCTCTCCTCCGGCCTTCCGCTGAGCATCCACAGGGGACTCCTCCTCCCTGGGGAAAGGCCTTTTTGTGGGTCACCCCCGATCAGAGCCTACTTTTCTCCCTGACTCTGGTGAGGAGAATGGGGGCTGCTGGGCTCAGTACACACTGCATGCTGAGGTCTTGGGCCTCTGCCCTGTGGCTGACTTTCTGCCCACGCAGGTTATGGGTAATACTACTGCCTACCTGGGGCCCTAGGGCCCAGGGAGCGGCAGAAGGAGGCACCAAGCCTACAGATGCGCCTCCCAGGGCGCCTGCATGGAGTGTGTCCTCTGTAAACTCTAGCTTTGGCCATCTCAGAGAGGGTGCTGAGCTCTGGGGAGTCCTGGGGTGTGGAGGGCTGGCTCCTTGGAGTCTGAGCTGAAATGCCAGGAAAGGGGCCACTTGTCGCTGCTCGATGATGGCCTCAGGGCTCAGGCCTTTCTTGTTGATGTAATCCATGTTTGTAACCGGAAGCATTTTGCTGTAAAATGCACAGTGTGGCCGTTTAGCTCCTGCAGGTTAAGACACCTTGTTGTGTCTTGTTTGCAAGGGAACAAGGGAGTCCGTCTCTGCCAAGTCCCGGCCAGCTGGGGACCTTGAGCAGGCAGTGCCGGCAGTCAAGCCACCTGGGTGCAGGTACTGGAGCGTTCCCGAGCAGCGGGACTCTTGGGAGCTTGCTATCTGGGAACTCCTCTGCCGTCCAGGGTGTGGTGGTAGGTGATGGGCATGTGCTTGGGGGAGCTCCTTGGACCGCCCCAGCGCTTTGCACAGGGTCCCCCCTGCTGCTACCTAGAATGTTCTGGAGACACACTGGTCACTGCCCTGGGAACCTCTGCAGTGGTAGATGCCAAGAACTGAGGGGTTCTTCCTCGGCGCTGGGCACTGCTCCTTCCACAGTGCTCCACTCACCCCAGACACGCTCATGCATCGTTAAGTCCCGCCTCTAGCCTAGGTATTTGTCAACCAAGGCCGGGTCCTCTGCAGAGGATGTGAGTTCATGGTCAGCCATGGTCAACCAGCGGGCCACCTCCAACATTGGGATCCTGAGGACTCGCAGGTGAATCCCTTGCCCCCTGTCCCTCAGGGCTCTGTGCCCTCTCCCTCCTGAGCAGTGGCCCACCCGTGGCCAGCTGTCTCCCACCCCGACCTGCACCCCCAGTGCACACAGTGAGCATGTGTGTGTGCTTCCCAGTGCTGGGGGAGGAGGGGCAGGCCAGGCTGTCTCAGAGGGCGGCCACCCAGGATCAGCTGCAACTGAGGATTTTTGTGGTCAGGGGAAGAAATGAGTCACCCTGTCTTTTTTGTGTCTCTCTCTGGCTTCTGGAGACTTCATGGGTTAAGTGTGTGTATGTGTGTAGGGGTGGGGTTGGTGTGAACCAGCTGACCTTGTGTGTGCAATGACAGGCATGCTGAGGGCTTCCAGAATGGGTCAAGCATCAAGTACTGGGTGAAGTCCGCCACTAGTCAGAATGATGCCATGGCTGGAGTCGTTGTTAGCTGCCACCTGCCAGGGGAGGCGGTTGAGCAGTGAGGAGTGTCAGGGCAGGGTGATGGATGCTGAGGAGGGGCACCTAGGTGTGCACAGGTGTGAGGCACGAGCTCCTGTGTCCTGTCCCCTGCGGTGTGCTCGATGGACCTGCTGGGCCTTGGGCGTGGTGAGCTGACCTGGAGTCATTACTTATCAGGTCTGCCCTTCTTTGCCAAGTGCCCTCGTCTTAGCCCTTGTGGGTTTGCTGCTCCAGTCCCTGTAAGGCTTGTCCCCTGAGCCTGGGGTGCACAAGCAGGTGTCCTGCTGACTGACAGGGCCAGGGGACCAATCCCCGGGCACTCTGTGAAGAGCCACCTGGGAGGATGGTAGGTTTTTGAACAGGCATCCCTGATGCCTTTTTTTCAACATTTAGGGAGAAACAAAAATACATTAAATCTTCAAATCCCCTGGGCACAGATCAAAGATTTCCAGATATGTCTGCATCCAAATCCCGACTGGGATGCAGAAGTGATAATCCCATGAAAAGATGCTGGGTGTGGTAATGGTGCTGATCTCAGTTCCCAGGGGCATCATTGGTGACCTTGATTTTGATTTTTCATTTGAGTCCTGCCTTCTCTAAATCTGTTGGATCTGAGTGGATCCTGATAAAAGCTTGGTGCGTCTGGATGTCTTTGAACCAACTCCCAGTAGTTATTCCTGCTCTAGGAGATAATTAGGGCTCTTCCCAGAGTTCTCTGGAGAGGAGGCTGTGCGTGGGCAGCTGTACAGATGCGGTGGTGGGAGAGTCCCCTACAGTGGCAGTCACA